>NW_026575160.1:26171666-26798333 GCF_905146905.1 Nyctereutes procyonoides | reverse complement strand
TATTTTATATTTGCATCTCTCATTTTGTGATTCACTTTAGATTTTTAAAAATATAATTCTTTTGGGGCACCGAGGTGGCTCAGTTGGTTAAGCAACAACTTTTGATTTTGTCTCTGTGCTCAGTGGGGAGTCTGCTTGAGACTCTCTCCTCTCCCTCTCCCTCTGTCCCTTCTCCCACCACTCAGCTCTCCTTCTCTCTCTCTAAAATAAATAAATTAATTAAAAATGATTTTTTTCTACTTTTTACTATATATTTATTATTCAAGTTTTTGGCCATTTTTGTGGACTGGGTTATATTAACCACTGGGTTACATTAAGCCATTCTTAAGTTAAGAATAACTGCTAAATCTTTGTAAAACATTTGGAAATCTGTTTGAAGGCATTAGAAAAGAAAAGAAAAGAAACCAGCAAGGACCAGAGAATTAAATGTTCCAGAGAGAATGAACATGTAGATAAAAAAATTCAATATTCTACTCCTTGTAGGATTTTCTAATCTATAAAACATAGCTGAGAAATGGAGAAGTTGAGCAGAAAACAGTAGCTAACAGGCTTAAAAGCTGAAGAAAGCATTCATAAATATTATGAGGGCACAAGAACAAAAATTAGAGATAGGAAAACACAAGGAAGAGGGACAATGGTACACAGCTCTGGATTCCACTGGCATCACTGGGAATTTGCACCTTAGAGAGAGTAAGGGCAAATCAGAAATAAAACAGCCTTCACAAATATTGCAGATTTTGTTTGAATTAGGTCAGTACCCCATTAACTTAAGGGTATCAATTCCTTTATTAACTTTCTGCCAACAAAAAGGAAATCTTATGTGGAGAATTATGACATCATAAAATCTCAAATTATCTTTACAGGGATTCATAATCAGTATTTTTCATTCCAGCAAACAATTTTGGCATACTAGATGACAAGACCAAATGACAAAAAAAAAAAAAAACAAACAAAAGCATAATGTAAAAAAAAAAAAAACTCATTTGATTCAGATACTGGATTTAATTAGATACCAAATATAACATAAATGATATATTGAAATAATACATCTGAGAAACTAGTGAACAAGGTGGAGAATTTCAGCTGATAACTGACTGAAATATAATCAAATGGAAAATTTATTTAAAAATAACTAAAATTAATAATAAATGGATTTGACAGAGGATGGATTTTAAAGAGATGGATTAATATAAGGAAATAAATATCTACATCAGAATACAAAGAAACAAAACTTTGGAACACTAGAAAAGAGCACAAGAGAAAAAGAAGATGTAGTGTTACTGAGCCGGAACCCCAGGATATTCCATGGGAGCTGGAACCACAGTGAAGACTACCTGTTAAGAGCTAGGACATAAGTAGGGAAGGGAGGTCCAAGCAGGATCAGGAGTCAGGGATGATCTGCAGGCACTACAAAGATGCCATACTGAGCAGACCAGTGGTGGTTTCTATCTATCTTCCACCAGCCAATACTTTGCATTTCCAGCATGGAAGTAAGTGTGCAGGGGAGCATAGAAAATGGAGCTCCCTATGTTATAGAGCGTATATGTGAGGGTGAATGAATAGGAAAGCAAATTATCAATTAACCTGCACAGATGGCAACTTTTCTAGTTTCTAGGGATGAAGCTAATTCCCCTGATCCTACTTTTTGACTTATCTTTGACCACTTTAATAGGGAACTGAGAAAAATAGAATTTAATGATCAGGATCATGCTTTATCCAGACAGAGGCTATTTTGAAAAAAAAATATTGATATTAGTCCAAAAACTACCATTGAAACAAACATTTTAACTGGGCTAATGAATTAAAGCACTCTTTGCCTATCTTGGTACCAATGAGTGACATTTTTCTTCAGCAGAAATATGCAAACTACTTTGTATTCTTAGATACAATATAAGCTCAGGCACATCTTTCCTCACCAAAAGAAGTTACACTTATCTTAGCTCTTGGTTTTTACTTTCTGGAATATGATGCCTGTGAACACATGGCTTCTCACAGGAAAATGGGTCATTGTATTCTAAAAGGATGTCTTCAAATATTTATTATGTAAATTATATATCATCTTCTTTAGTACCAATTACTAAATTTCAGGTACAAACTGAAATGGCACTCTGAAGTATTTGGCTTGAAATAACTTGGAGAAATGATTTTAAGTGAAATAGCTTTCCAGGCAATTAAAAAATGGAACAAGTTTGAGAATTGACTATATTATTTTTCTCAAGTAATAAGCTCTCTAAAATGAACTGGTAATCAAAAATCATGCTCTTCCTGATTTTTGTATAACTGTGACTAGCTGTTAGCAGGTAAAGAGTATGAGAAAGTAATCTTTGAATAGGACCAATACTGTAAGACATAAAATTGAGTAAAGGGTAATTATGTTCTCAAATTTTCAAATTTATTCAATCATGACTCCTACCGTGAAAGACATATAAGTAATATTATGAGATTGTGGTAAATATTTCTTTGTAGAATAATAGAATTATTATATAATAATTATTATAGAACAGAATAATTTCATTGTAAAATAAGTAGAAAGAAAAGGAATTAAAATTATATTCATAGCATATTTATTTTTAAAATTTTAATTCCAGTATAGTTAACATACAGTGATATATTAATTTCAGGTGTATACTATAACAATTGAACAATTCTATACCTCACTCAATACTCATCAAAATAACTGCATTCTTAATCCTGTTCACCTATTTTACCCACTCTCACACCCACCTTCCTTCTAGTAACCATCAGTTTGTTCCCTAGAGTTAAAAATCTATTTCTATGCTTTGTCTGTCTCTTTTTTTGTTTGTTTGTTTTCTTAAAATGCACATAGAAGTGAAATCATATGGTATTTTTCTCTCTCTGACTTATTTTGCTTAGCACGATACTCTCTAGATCCATACAAGTTGTTATAAATGCCAAGATTTTATTCTTTTTTATGGCTGTGTAATATTCCTCTGTGTGTCTGTGTGTGTGTGCACGCACACACACACACGTGCACGTGCGTATGTGTATCACAGCTTCTTTAGCCATTCATCTATTCATGAACCTTTGAGCTGCTTCCATAATTTAGTTATTAAAATAATGCTTCAATAAACATGGGAGTGCATAAGTGTTTTTAAATTAGCGTGTTCCCTTTTCTTTAAATTTAGATTTTACTTAGTTAACATACAGTGCAATATTGGTTTTCTGGAGTAGAATTCAGTGATTCTTCACTTCCATGTAACACTCAGTGCTCATCACATGTGCCCTCTTTAATACTCATCATCTATTTAGCCCATTCCACACACACACTTCACTCCATTAACCTTCAGTTTGAGGGGCTCATATGGCTTGATGTTAAGAGTCTCATATGACTTATTTCCCTCTCTGCTTTTTTTCTTATTCCTCTTCCCATACGTCCATCTGTTTTCTTTCTTATTTTCCACATGAGTGAGATCATACAGTATTTGTATTTCTCTGACTTATTTCACTTAGCATAATACACTCCATGCATATTGTTGGCAAATGTCAAGATTTCATTCTTTCTGATTGTTGAGTTAAATTCCAGAGTGGTGTGCGTGTGTTTGTGTATCACATTTTCTTCACCCGTCATCAGTTAATGGACATTTGGGAGCTCTCTTCATAGTTTGGCTATTGTTGATAATGCTGTTATAAACACGGGGGTGCATATACCCTTTTGAATCTGTTTTTTAATCCTTTGGGTGGGTAAATAGTAGTGATATTGCTACACTACTTTTAACTTTTTGAGACACTTCCAAACTGCTCCCAGAGTGGCTGCACCAATTTGCATTCCCATCATCAATACAAGTCCCCTCACCAATATCTGTTGTTTCTTCTGTCGTTCATTTTAGCCATTCTGACAGGTGTGAGGTGGTATCTCATCATGGTTTTGATTTGTATTTCCCTGATGCCGAGTGCTGCTGAGCATCTTTTCATGTGTCTGTAAGCCATCTAAATGTCTTCTTTGGAAAAGTGTCTACTCATGTTTTCTGCCCATTCTTAACTGTTTTTGTTGTTGTTGTTGTTTGGATGTTGAATTTGAGAAGTTCTTTATATATTTTGTCAATAGATGCAGAAAAGGCATTTGACAAAATAAAGTATCCTTTTGTGATAAAAACTCTCAACAAAGTAAGGATGGATAGAACATATCTCAAGACCATAAAGGCTATATATGGAAGACCCAATAGGTAATAACTCATTCTCATTGGGGAAAACAGAGCCTTTCCTCTACAATCAGGAACAAGACAAGGATGTACACTCTCACCATTACTATTTAACACAGTACTGGAAATCTTGGCTTCAGCAATTAGACAAAAAAAAAGAATGAAAAGGCATCCAACTTGGCAAGGAAGAAGTCAAATTTTCACTATTTGCAATGACATGATACTCTACGTAGAAAACACAAGATCCACCAAAAATTATTAGAATACATGAATTCAGCAAAGTTACAGGATATAAAATCAATGTGTAGAAATATGTTGCATTCCTATACACCAATAACAAAGCAGCAGAAAAAGAAACCAAGGAATCAATCCCATTTGTAATTCCACCAAAAGCAATAGGATACCTAGGAATAAACCTAACTGAAAAGGTAAACAACTTGTACTCTGAAAACTATGGAACACTTATGAAAGAAATTGTAAAGGACACAAAGAAATGGAAAAGCATTCCATGCTCATGGATTGGAAGAACAAACATTGCTAAAATGTCTATATTACCCAAAGCAATGTATACATTTAATACAATCCCTATCGAAATACCACAAGCATTTTTCACACAGCTAGAACAAATGATCCTAAAACTTGTAAAAGATCCTGAATAGCCAAAGCAATCTTGAACAAAACTGCACATATCACAATTCCAGATTTCAAGATATACCACAAAGTTATATGTTACTGGAAGAAAAATAGACAATAGATCAATGGAACAGAAAAAGAGAGCCCAGAAATAATATGGCCTTGGCCATAGCAACTTATTAGACACATTGCTAAAGGCAAGAGAAACAAGAGCAAAAATGAACTATTGGGACTTCTTCAATCTGATTAAGAGTTAGTGTTGAATTTATTGAATTTATTCTTTTGTATTCTTTGAGTAAATACCCAGTAGTGAAATTACTAGATCATATGGTAATTTTATTTTTAATTTTTTGGGGGAACCTCCACACTGTGTTTCCACAGTGGCTGCACCAGTTCACATTCTCACTAACAGTGCACAAGGGTTCCTTTTTCTCCACATCTTCACCAACATTTGTTTCTTATGTTTTTTATTTTAACCATGCTGACAGGTGTGAGGTGATATCTCATTGGTTTTGATGTGAATTTCCCTGACAGTGAGTCATATTGAGCATCCTTTCATGTATCTGTTGGCCATCTGTATGTCTCCTTTGAAAAAAAAAATGTCTGTTCGTGACTTCTGCCCGTATTTAAATTGGATTGTTTGTTTTTCTGGTTGAGTTGTATAGATTCTTTACATAGTTTGGATACTAATCCTCTTCTGGGTATGTCATTTGCAGATATCTTCCCCCATTCAGTAGGTTGTCTTTTAGTTTCATTGGTTGTTTCCTTTGCTGTGCAGAAACTTTTTATTTTGATGTAGCCCCAATAGTTTATTTTTGCTTTTGTTTTGATTGCCTCAAGAGACATATCCAGAAAAATGTTGCAACAGCCAATGTCATAGAAATTACTGCCCGTATTCTTCTCTAGGATTCTTATGGTTTCACATTTAGGTCTGGCATCCATTTTGAATTTATTTCTGTGTCTGGTATAAGAAAGTGGTCCAGTTTCACTCCTGTGGGTTGCTCTCCAATTTTCCCAATACCGTTTGTTGAAGAGACTTTTTCTATTGGATATTTTTTTCTTCCTTTTCAAAAATTAGTTGATCATACAGTATTGTAATATAACTTGAAATCTGTAATTTGATGCCTCTAGTTTTGTTTTTCTTTTTCAGAATTGCTTTGGCTGTTCAGGGTCTTTTGCGGTCTTCAATTTCTTTCATCAATGTCTTAAGAGTACAGGTTTTTTACCTCCTTGGTTAAGTTTATACTTAGGTATTTTATTATTTTTGGTGTAATTGTAAATGGGGCCATTTTCTTAATTTCTCTTTCTGCTGCTTTGTTATTAGTGTACAGAAGTACAATAGGGAAACCTAGATGGCTTAGTCTGTTAAACATCTGCCTTCAGCTCAGGTCATGATCCAGGGTATTGGAATTGAGCTCCACGTTAGGCGTCCTGTTTGATAGGGAGTCTGCTTCTCCCTCTGCCTCTACCCCTTCTCCAGCTCATGCTCTATCTCTTTTTCTCAAAAAAATAAATAAAATCTTTAAAAAAAAAAGAAATGCAATGAATTTCTGTATATTGATTTTGTATCCTACTGAATTCATTTATCATTTCTAGCAGCTTTTTGCCAGAATCTTTAGGGTTTTCTATACATTGTATTATCACCTATAAATAATGGAAATTTTACTTCTTTACCAATTGGATGTCTTTTATTCCATTTTCTTGTCTGACTGCTGTGCAAGAGTCCCAGTCCTATGTTGAATGGAAATGGTAAGAGAGGATCTCCTTGTATTGTTCTTGACCTTAGAGGAAAAGCTCTCTGTCTTTCACCATTGGGTATGATATTAGCTGGGGGTTTTTCATATACAGCCTATATTATGTTGAGGTATGTCCCCTCTAATCTACTTTGTTGAGGGTTTTAATCATAAATAGATATGGTACTTCATCAAATGTTTTTTCTGCATCTATTAAAGTGATCATGTGATTTTTATTGAAATTATTGATATGATGTATCATACTGATTGATTTCCAAATATTGAACCCAGCTTACAACCTAGGAATAAATCCCATTTGTTCACGGTGAGTAATTTTTAAATGTATTGTTGCATTTGATTGCTAATATTTTATTGAAGATATTTGCATCTATATTTACCAGATATTTTATCCTATAGTCTCTTTTTTGAAGTGTATTTATCTGGTTTTGGTATCAGGTAATGTTGGCTTCATAGAATGAATTTGAAACTTTCCTTCCTCTTCTATTTTTTGGAATAGTGTGAGAATAGGTAACAATTCTTTAAATATTTGGTAGAATTCACCTGTGAAACCAGCTGCTGCTGGACTTTGTTTGTTGGGAGTTTTTTAATAAATGATTAAATTTCCATTTTATTGTTGATAATCAGTCTGTTCACATTTTCTATTTCTTCCTACTTCAGTTTTGGAGGGCTATATGTATCTAGTAACTTATCCATTTCTCCTATGTTGTCCAATTTGTTGGCATGTAGTTTTTCATAATATTCTCTTACGATTGTTCATATTTCTGTATTGTCAGTTGTTAGTTCTCCTCTTTCGTTTCTGATTTTATTTGAGTCCCCTCTTTTCTGCTGTTTTTGAAGAGTGGCTAAAGTTTTACCAATCTTGTTGATCTTTCCAAAGAATCAGCTACTGCTTTCATTTATCTGTTCTATTGATTTTTTTATTTTCTAGATTGTTTATTTCTGCTCTAATCTTTATTTTCTTCCTTCTACTGGCTTAGGGTTTTGTTCTTCCTTCTCTACCTCCTTTAGGTATAAGATTAGATTGTCTATTTGAGATATTTCTTCCTATTTAGGTAGGCTGTATTTCTGTAAACTTCCCTGTTAGAACTGCTTTTGCTTCATTCCAAAGAATTTGGACTATTGTATTTTCGTTTTCATTTGTCTTCATGTATTTTTAAATTCCTTCTTTGATGTCTCGGTTGACTCGTTCATTGTTTTTTAGTAGCATGCTTTTTAACTCCCATGTATTTGTGCTTTTCCAGATTTTTTTCTTGTGGTTGATTTCTTATTTCATAGAACTTTAGTCAGAAAAGGTGCATGTTATGACTTTGGTCTTCTTGAATTTATTGAGATTTGATTTATGAACTAATATGGTTATATTCTGGAGAATGTTCCATGTTCATTTGAAAAGATGTGTACTCTGCTGTTTTAGGATGGAATGTTCTGTATATATCTGTTAGATCCATCTGGTCCAATGTATCATTCAAAGCCACTGTTTCCTTATTGATTTCTTTTGAATGATCTATCCATTGATATAAATGGAATGTCAAAGTCCCCTACAATTATTGTATTACTATCTATTACTTCCTTTATGTTCATTATTAATTATTTTGTGTATTTGGGTGTTCCATGTTGGGTGCACATATATTCAGAATTATATTTTCTTTTTATTATTACATAGTGTCCTTCTTTGTCTCTTGTTACAGTCTTTGCTTTAAAGTCTATTTTGCCAATCTAAGTCTTACATCTATGGTTTTCTTTTTGCATCAATTTGCATGATAAAGTCTTCTCCAACCCTTCACTCTGAAATGAGTCTCTTGTAGGCAACATATAGATGAGTCTTACTTTTTCATCCATTCTGTCACCCTATGTCTTTTGGTTGAAGAGTGTAGTCTATTTACATTCAAAGTAATAACTGACAGGTATGTATTGCCATTTTGTTACTTGTTCTATGATTGTTTTTGTAGTTCTTCTTTGTTCCTTTCTTGTTGTCTTCTCATGATTAGTTGGCCTTCTTTAGCTTTCTCTTTATTTTTGCATATCTATTACCGTTTTCTGATTTGTGGTTACCATTAGGTTTGTATATAACATCTTCTGCAAATAGCAGTCTATATTAAGTTCATGGTTTTTTAAGTTTAAACCCCATGTTTTAGAAACATGGTGTCATATCTTACACCCTTTTATTTTGTAAGTCTCTTGATCAATCTTCATAGATATACTTAATTTCACTGCTTTTGTCCAGTCTACTTTCTTACTCCTACTGATGGTTCTTCCTTTCCACTCAGAGAGTCCCATTTATCATTTCTAGTAGGGCTGGTTTAGTGCTTATAAATTCTTTTGTTTACCTGGAAAACTCTTTATCTTGCCTTCTATTGTGAATGATAGTCATGCTGGATAGAATACTCTTGGCTGCAGATTTTTCCCATCCAGATCTTTGAATAGGTCATGCCATTCCCTTCTGGCTTGCAATGTTTCTGTGGAGAAAAATCAGCTGATAGCCTTATTGGGTGCCCCTTGTATGTAACTGTTTTCTTTTTTCTCTTGCTACTTTTAAAATTCTCTTTTTATCACTACTTTTTTGTCACTTTAATTACTATGTGTCCTGATGCAAATCTTATTGGGTTGATTTTGTTGGGAGCCTCTCTGTGCCTCCTGGAGCTGGATTTCTGTTTCCTTCCCCATATTAAGGAAGTTTTCAGCTATTATTTCTTCAAATAAATTTTCCACCCCCCTTTTTTTTTCTCTTCCCCTTCTGGGATCCCTATAATATAAATGTTATTATGCTTAGTGGTGTCACTGAGTTCCCTAAGTCTATTTTCATATTGTTTGTTTTTTTCTCACCTGCTCAGCTTTGTTGCTTTCTGTTACTCTATTCCTTAGGTCACTAATCATTCTTCTGCTTCATCTAGTCTATTATTTATTCCATCTAGTGTATTTTTAAATTTCACTTATTGAGTTTTTCATCTCTAATTGGTTATCTTTTATATTTTCTATCTCTTTGTAAAGAGTCTCACTGAGGTCCTTTACTCTTTCCTCAAGTCCAGTGAGTATCATTATCATCATTACTTTAAATTCTGTTAGACATATTACTTTTTTTCCATTTCACTAAGGTCACCTTGCTGTGATTTTTTTTCCTGTTCTTTCATTTGGAACATATTCCTGTCTCCTTATATTGTCTAACCCTCTGTCTGTTTCTCTGTGTTAGTAAAGTCAGCTACATCTCTTATTTTTAAAGTAGTAGTCTTATGAAGAAGAGGTCCTGTAGTGTCCTTCACTGTAATGTCCCCTGTTCACCAGGACATGGTAAATCAAGAGTGTCTCCTATGTGTGTTGCAGCCTGCTCTTGTATCTGAGCCACATTTGCCTTCAGTCCAGTCATCTGTACTGGCTGTTAGTGGGCCAGTCTGGGGCTGCCTTGGACTCATGTTGAGTCATATCAGGCATTTGCCAGACATGTGGTAGCACCAAACAGCAGGGTGCTTTCTCTCTTTTGTCCTCCAAGATACTTTTGTTGGTCAGTGGTGTCTGCAGTCAGACCAACTCTCTGCCCCAACCCATTGCTAACGCCACAGTCTGACTGGTGTGTGGTTATCTTTCCCTTTCTTCAGGGCATGCATCACTTTGGAGTGGTGCTGGCCCCAGGGCTGCTTGCACACTGCTTGTGGTACTGTTTTGGATGGGTTCCAGCCAAGATTGAATTGAAGGGGGTGGATCTGCAGAAGTATCTGGGGATGGGGGGGAGGGGGTTAGTGAGGTGTTAGCAAAATTAGTACTGCTATGCTGTAGAAAAAGACCTGGAGCTGAGACCTGGTTGGAGGAGGCATGTCTACAGGGGAACTTGTAGGGGGAATCAAAGGTTAGCAAGTTATGTCTCCAGTTTCAGCACTGCATGGTACACTCAGCTTAGGGGTGGGGGAAGAAAATGGCTCTGGCCAGCTCCTTTGTTTCTGGAGAAATCTCCTAATGATCCCTGTTGCTCCAGCATAGGCTCCCTCCTCTGTACCTCATGGGATTTTCAATCCGCTTTTTCTATGCTGTATTTCCTTTAAAAAAAACAAGATTTTATTTATTTATTCATGAAAGACACAGAGAGAGAAGCAGAGACCTAGGCAGAGGGAGAAGAAGGTTTCCCACAGGGAGCCCAATGTGGGACTCGATCCCAGGACCCCTGGATCACTACATGAGCCAAAGGCAGATGCTCAACCATGGAGTCATCCAGGTGCACTTATGCTGTATTTCCACTGGACTGTTGGTTATGCTGTCTCTTTAAGGGTGAGGACGTGGTTTCCTCTCACCCTTCTGCCATCCTAGCTCTCCCAGAGCTGAGACTGCTGATTTTAAAGTTTTAAGTCCTGCAGGTTGCAAGAATGGGTGAAATTTGGCCCCTCTAGTTTTCAAAGCCAAATGATATGGGAATTCATCTTTCCCATGTGAGCTCACCAATGTAGAGAGTCTGTTTCTCTCCTCTCTGCGCTCATGGTGTCCTTCCTTTCCAGGGACAGTCCCAAGGTCCCCTTTAGCTCTCAACCATGTCTCTGCCCTTCTTACACACTTTGATGTGGCTTCTTCTCTAAATTCAGTTGTAGAGTTTGTTTTGCCGTCTTTGGGTTGTCTTCTGGGTTATTTACACTGATGTGAATGTTATCTAGTATATGTGAGACAAGGTGAGCTTAGGATCCTCCTACTCCATCATCTTCCCTGGAAGTCTTCACAGTACATTTCTAATTCTGGTTTAGATATATAGATAGATAAATTGAAATTCTATAAAGAAAATCATCAACTGTTGAAAGTAGTTACTCATGAGTTATGTGATAATGAGTAATATAGAAAAACATTTCCGTATTTTCAAACTATTTTCCTTGTTATCTTTCACGGTGTGAATGGATTAAATTTTAATAGAAAAAGTAGAAGCTATTTAAAGAGGAATCCCTCATTCACAAAAATGTCATTTCTTTGTTCTAAGGCAGAGGTTGGCAAATGACGACCAGCAAGCCAAATCCTTCCTTAGCCTGCTTTTGTTTTATGGCCCTTTATGGATAAATTTTGCCAAAACTTGCCCTAAAATATAGAGCCAATGAATATGTATTTCATCAAGACCCTTTAATTTCCTTTTTTTCTTTTTTTTCTTTTTTACTTATTTATGATAGTCACACACAGAGAGAGAGAGAGAGAGAGAGAGAGAGAGAGTCAGAGACACAGGCAGAGGGAGAAGCAGGCTCCATGCACTGGGAGCCCGACGTGGGATTCGATCCCGGGTCTCCAGGATCGCGCCCTGGGCCAAAGGCAGGCGCTAAACCGCTGCGCCACCCAGGGATCCCCAAGACCCTTTAATTTTCTTTAGTTATGAAGATCCTGGAGAAAATCATCAAGATACACTACAAATTATTTAGAGTTCAGAAATTGCCTCAAGGTCATTTATTCAGGCTAGAGTTAACCTCTTTGAACAGCACGCTATAGAAGTTTATGTAGATTAACTGGATTCAACTCTCAAAACAATTTTATTCAGGATATTATTCTACTTTTAGTGATACTCAAACCAAGGCACGGAGAGATCATACCCATAGCAAGAATTAGAGCCAAAATTTAAGTGTAGCCAAACTATTCAGAGCCACAGTACAGCCTTCCCCACGTGAAGGAATCTGAAAAGGTTCATATCTCCTAAATGACATGGAAATTCGCCTTGAAATAGCCTTTAAAGGTAATTTTCTAAGAAGCCATCACCAAACTTCTACCTCTAATTGGAAATAAAATGCAGCTATAATCACAACTGTAGATCAAGACTATAGGTCTATAGGTTGGCTGCATTCTCCAGGTAGATGGACTTGGTCACATACTCTGGGTGGACAGAATATATATAGAGATGAGATATTTTTTTCACCCTGGAGATTTTCAATTTGAAGAAGTTCATAAATTACAAAGGCTCACAAATCAGAATCATTAGAAGTATTCTCTCATTAATAATTCATGTCTTATTAATGATAATAGAGAGAAGAAATTAGCATGATATTTACTGGCTACTTCATGCCTTTCCACGGAGATTTCATCACCTTTATTATAACCAAATGTAATAATAATGTGATTTTAAGATCCTTTGCTTACTATTTCTATGTTCAACTTTTGAATTAAAAACATACTAGACTAATGCAAATCCACTGGGAGGTCTCACATTTCCTTGGAAAACTTTTTTTTTTTTAAGATCTCACCAAGATATGAGATGACTAAAATTATACCATAATATAGACAAATATTTTTTTAAATACACAAAAAAGGACAGCATGAAACCATAGTATGTTACCATGCTACAAAGTCTCAGCTTTCTGACACCACAAATAGAAAAGGTTTTAGTTTTGCTTACATAATTTGAATTTTTCTAATTTTATAACCCAACAGTTCTAAGTCTAAAGTAAGCAACTCAGATGCTTCCATTTGAGTTACAGAAATTTCTTTTTATGAAGTGTGTGTATGGTACCAGTGAAAGTATTTAACAGGCTCCCCCCCACACACACAATTTATCTGGCTATACTGGTATTACATACAAACTGTATCCTGGTTATTTCTTAAGTATGCTAGATGATTCTTTTATGGGTGAGAGGTCTAGTTCAGCATTAAAGTGTTAAGTCGTGAAAAAGAATTATCTGTCCGAAGTTTAAGAAACATCTTTTTGAAGCACTGTTAATACGTTTGTTACATATAACATCTTCAAAAGTATCTAAACAACAAAATTACCAAGACATTTACTTCTCTCTTATGGTAATGTAAATGGTGTTGTTATTGTCATATATTTTTAGCCATTTGAATGATGTAAAAGCCAATAAGACAATATGCCAAATTTCTGTGAATAACAAAATAAATTGCATTAAGAAATGTTTTCTTCTAATCTAGTTCTTAGAAACTTGTAAATCTTGGTTCAAGGGCTTTCTTTGAGGATTATATACATGATCAGTTCTGCCCTTGTAATCTAAAAATATTTAGGGGTAAAAAAATCATTTAAAGATTTATGTTATTGTAAAATAATTCTGGTCTCCAAGCCAGTTTTCACAGGTAATAACTGACCTCGCAAGAATAACATGCATGCTCTCTACTTGTTTGCTTACTTTCCTAAGACAAATGGTAATTCTGGCACACACAAATGATGTTTTCAAATAGTCAAAGATTTATTATTATGCAATGTGAATGAATGGAGTAAAGGTTGAGATTTCAAATGCATTTTACTCAGTTCTTAAAATCCATTTTTTACTCTAATAATCATAATCCATCTTACATTCTTATTAATTTTTACTTTAAGATACAAAGACACACATGCACATATCAGGGTAACTGTTATTTTCTATTATATGCTCATTTAAATATTTGGCTTTTTAAAAGTATGTACATTTGATACTTTGTCAACATATAAATTAAAGAAAAACTAGAAGTCTTAAGACTCTGGGAATAAAATCCAGATCACAGAAAAAAATTAAGACTAGGGAATTCCAATTATTGTTTTGTTGAAAGTTTTATTTATTCTACAAGGGACAGTTAATATGTTACCACAGATTGCTATCTTTCTAAAAACCCTAGTTTTATAAAATATGAAATTTGCTTTTAATTCTTTAAGTATTCAGGAAGCATCCTCTATATATGTTCAAGATATTTCCCACCTCCTCAACTATTTCAATAAGTTCTTACTGAATTCCACCCTGTGTAAAGCACTTGGAAAATGAAATAGGACAGAGCCCATTTCCTTAAAATGCTTGGAAGACAGCATGTGAGATAGATTCACAGTAACAAAGCTACAGGAGAGAATGATATATGATATATTGTACATCAAGGATCAGAAAAGTGAAATATCTACAGTTGTGTAATAAAAACATAAATGTGTGACTTGAGCAGGAGAAAAATAATGGGGAGGAGTGAAGGCTGTGGATGGATTAGTACATCCATGGGCTACACAAAGCCTTTCAAAGACATTTTAATAAACACTGTGCCAGCCAGACAAACATAACTAAAAATTATTATATTAAGCTCCAAAGCTACAATGCTTTAGGAAAAGTATGGGTGATTATACTTTTACAGTTACATATATATGTGTGTTTGAAATGTAATAGAAAGTATTATGCTTAAAGACATAAATAACTTGTATTTAAGTTAATATTTATAACATTTAGAAAAAGTGGCACATTATATGTGGATCATTATTTGTATTATAAAACAATATGTAAATTCAACTCATGTATGTATGACACGATATTTTTCCTAGAAGAGTTATTTTATGGAAATTATTTATGACATTACTAACATAAAAAATAGACTATTTATGGATTAATAAATAGAAACTGTGATAATCAGTAACACAGAATTTACTTACAATGTTTAAATTAAATGCTTGGGATATCCTTTACATGTTCCACACAACAATGCACAGTAATCTAAACCATTGGCAAGATTTATAATGTACCTGATATCTGCAGTCTCCACTACTCAAAATATTTTAGGGATTTTACTGATCCTTATACGAAGGATAGCCCACATTTAAATATGTATAATATTTTCCATCATAGTAACTCATATACAACAGAATTGAACATATTTTCTTCATTTTAATTTATATAACTATAATTGGTATTTCTTGAATACTTGATACAAAACAATGGTCTAGAGTAACATTTTAAAATTTTTTAAAGATTTTATTTATTTATTTATTTATTTATTTATTTATTTATTTATTTATTTATTTAAGAGAGTGAGAGATCCCAGAGGTTGGAGTAGAGGGAGAGGGACAAGCAGATTCTGCACTGAGTAAGAAGACTGATGTAGGGCTGGATCTCACTATCCTGATATCATGATCTGAGCAGAAAGTGTCGGTTCCTTAACTAATTGAGTCATCCAGGCTCCCCTATATTTTAAATTTTTAAATAGCTTGTTCAAATTCTAAGCTAAGTATACCATAAAGTTCTCAAGAACAATAACAATCTTAAAAACAAAATAATTCTTCTAATAAGAAATTGGTAATATTTTCTAATATACAGATTATTCTTAGTCTAATATTCTAATACTGTTGCCTTCAGCAAATGCAAAGAAATATCCATTATATGAATATACTATTTATTTGCTTTTTACAACAACTCATTCATTTAATATCATTCGACAATTCACTTAATGTATTTATGTCAATGTGTGAAATTATATATATGTGTGTGTATATAATATACATACATATATATATGCAAATACACACCATATATGCATATATAGGTGTCTGTCCCAGTTCCTGTCACAGAAACTCCTAAAACCCTTGTAATTCCCTAAGTGATAAGAGCACTAGAACATCTTTTGTTCTAATATTTGATCTTTGATCTCAGTTTCTGATAGAGCTCCTAAATCCCTTAGAATTACGTGGCTCATGGTTCCTTTGTTCTAAAGAAGTGACTCTTGGCGGGCTCTTAATGGGCGTGATCAACTGAAAGATCAAGCCATAATCAGAAGCTTGGAATTTTTAGTCCCAACTCCCATTCTCCAGTGAGGGATCAGGGGCTGGAAATGGAGTTAATGTTTGATCATGTCTGTGTGATGAAGCTTCCATAAAAATTCTGAAAGTATGGGGTTAAGAGAGCTTCCAGGTTGATAAACATACCCATGTACAGAGAGAGTGATATACCTGCACTCCTCAGAAACTCCTATGCTCAGGATCCTCCCAGACTTCACCCTGTGCATCTCTTCATTTTGTTGTTCATCTGTATCCTTCATCATATACTTCATTAGATAATAACTTATAAATGCAAGGGTTTCCCTGAATTCTGTGAGCTATTCTAGGAAATATTTGAATCCAAGGGTAAAGAAGTCATGGGAACCCTGGATTTGTAGCTAAGTTGGACAGAAGTTGTGAGTAACCTAGGAACCTATTAGTACTTTCAATTGATATCTGAACTCAGGAAGCAGGAGGATCAGTCTCATGGGACTAGGTCCTTAACATGTAGGATCTAAGCTTATCTCCAGGTAGACAGTATCAAAATTGAGTTAATTTGTAGGACACCATCTGAGTCACAGAAACTTGCATGGTGTTGAAGTGTTGTGAGTGTGAAGTGTTGTATGTGAATAGTGTGAGAGTAAAGGAAAAACATGTAGGAAGAACACTGAATTTTTCCTACTCACACAATTGACATTTTCCCCATTAATGTCCCGATAAGAGTATAGTCAGTTACTATGAAGAAAGGCACTAAAAGTCACTAAAAGTTTGGGGGTGGGGGTAGTGTGTAACAGTAATTTTAGTTGACCTTGACATCTGAGTGTATAGATATGGAAGTATGCACAAAAAATGATGAAACACTGTTTTAATGTTTCCAAACCAGATTAGATGCCTTCCTATGCTAATATAAATAATCATATGTGCTTCCTCTTAAAGTGTAGCTCCTGTAGTGGTGCACTGTTCTATTGCCAATTTGAAGTTGGCAACTACCCTTCCCAGAACCCCCTTCCCTGTGTGGGTTTAGGTTCTCAGTTGGTCAAAGAGAAATCTGTGTAAGCTATGGAGGCAATAGCCACTAATCTCTAAACGTTGTTATGGTTAGATGTGGTGACAGATAAATGCAAAGGTGCCAGCAAGGTTCAGGTCATTCTTTACCTTTTCCACTTCATGGTCAGCTCTTCTTCCTGACAAATGGCCCTGTCGGTCAACTGGCTCCAGCACCCTCACTGGACCCTCAGCTGTGGACATACAGAGGCAACAACCCCCCACTGACTTCTCCATCATGGCCTCACTTAAGTGATAAAATGTGCTTGGCTTAGCTTGAATGGTTCCTAAGACCTCTAATACTTCAATTCCCCAACGAAATTCCTATAATCAGTGTCTACTTCTGAATTCATGGTGGTTCTTCTTCTTTGATTAAACACTATTACAGCTCCTGTAAAAACACCGTATCTCAATAGTCTTTGACCATGCCTTTGTGACTGTCCAGATCATCACTCAGGAATGTCCACTCCTTCTGGTCATTAATTCAATGACTAGATTAAATATGGACAGGCCTACAGTTTTGGGTCATTTTTCCTTCAAAGCACTTCACCTTTGTGATTGGATAATTCTTTTATGTAGACCTCACCCCATTAAAGAATAGGCTGCTGTATTCGTTTTTTTAATTGCTGCTATCACAAATTATCACAAATACAGTGGCTTAAAGAAATGTAAATGTATTATCATATAGTTCTATAGGTCTGAAGTCCAACAGGAATTTCAATTGGCAAGATAAAGATATTAGCAGGGTTGCACTTCTTTCTAGAAGCTCTATTTGTCTCACTTTTCCAGCTTCTAGAGGCTGCTTGCATTCCTTGGCTCATGGACCCTTTTCTTCATCTTTAAAGCCAACAACATAGCATCTCTCTAACCTTGCTTCTGTCATCACATCTCTCTCTCACACCATAGCCAAAAGAGGTTCTCCAATTTTAAGGACTCATGTGATTAGATTGAACATATCCAGATAATCCAGAATAATCTTCCTTAGTGTCCTTAATTTAATCATACCTGGAAAGCCACTTTTGCCATGTAAAATAACATATTTATCCATTCTTGGGAGTATGATGCAGATATATTTGGGGAAGCTTTATTTTGTCTATTGCAACTACATTGCCAAATACATGGACTTGCATTTACTAAGTGTACAATATTTATTAAAGAAGTAAATTTTGATACAATTAATATGTTGCTAGGGACTTATTAAGAAATTTATTTTCTTTAGAGTAAGCAAATAACTACAGATGATTTCTCCTGGGTTCACTCTACTATCCCTCATATTAATAGCTCCCTAAATGGAACACACTATTCCAGGCATATGTAGTGACATGAATTCAGTGAGTAGGATTATATCCTCTCTTATCACAGTTACATTTCTATGAATGAGTCCTTAAAGATATTAGTGAAGTCCTTAAAGGTACTTCATAACGTTCACCCAACTTGGGTGTAATATTAACTGTAATAGCTAGGCTTTAAAATGTTAAGTGGTACTTTAAATGTTGAGTACTATTTTCTGCACTAAATTTTGTCCCTCTATTCAGGACCTTACGTATCCATTTTAGCTTAGTTTGATTAATTTGACTATTTTGTTTACTGAATTGCCATTTATATTATCCAAAAATGAAAGGCATTTTCACTGCCAGGAGAATAGACAGGTGATTATATATTTTCACTTCAAATCACTCACAGCTTTGGGAAAGCAGTCTGTAATTTCTTACGAAGGCACAGAATACATAGATATTTATGCAAGTAATTGGTAAAAATATTAAACTGCATGGAACAAGGACAGGTTTGTGTGCCACAACCCAACTGAACTTCATAATGGTAGCCTCTTTTGAGTATGATTTTTAGGGACTTAAGTCCCTAAAGATGTATATATAACATGTAGTATTTCCTATTTTAAGGACTATAAAATGTTTCAGAGCCAGGTCTATGATGGGTGATGTGATGAGGGATAAAGTAAAATGTAATAGATACTGTAATTTTTCAAAGATTTTATCCCTTCCTAAAGACCAGCCTCAGTCATCTTAAAATATGGATAAATTTATATACAATATTTAATTTTGAACTGATAATAGTGGTTCTGTGATTCATCCCAAGCTATGAGAGTACCATTCATGTTTTAATTGAGTGCAGGAGTATTTTACTCCCTGGTTTACAAGAGATCACTGGACAGTTCTTACAAAGAATAAGGTTGCATTTTGATAGAACTAAGCCGTAAACAAGATACATATTTCTCTTTCTATATTATAGTCACTGAAAATTACCAATTCAATTAACATTTGTCATCCTTAAATTCACAGAGAGCCTTGTTCATTCTAACACTGGGAAGATTATGATCAATAAAATTCATCCCCTCTGCTTAAGAATCTTATACTCTAATAAAGGGAATAAGACAATTAAATAATCCATATTTAGGGCAGTGAAACTATTCTGTATGATACTATAATGGTGGATACATGTCATTATATGTTTGTCAAATAATTAGAACATACCACACCAAGAGTGAACCCTAATGTAAACTACAGACTTTGGATGCTAAGGTGTGGGATGGTAATAGAAGACGCTACGTATGTATAAGGCAAGGTGTTGTATAAGAACTCTCTGTACTTTCTCTTCATTTTTTCTGTGAATCTAAAACTGCTCTGAAAGAAATCTATTAAAAATACACGTAATAAAATGTTAAATAAATGCCACCAACAAAATTCTGTGAGGGTTTAGTCACTTTACGGGAGAAGAAGCTGGAAGAGTTCATGAGAGATGGAGAGGATTCACAGGTATTCCAGTTAGAGGAAATAGGATGAGTAAAATCTTGGCAGAGAGAAATTTAAAGGACATTTAGATAGGAACAAGGGTTCTTGATGCCTCTTACTCTCACTCCTTCTGAGTTAATGGCCTGTGGAACATACAGACAAAGGATTTACAGCCAAATGAGAAATAAAGCACAGTTTATTAATCTGAGCACTCATCCTAACAACCCAGAAAATGCAGGCCTCCAATAAACTGTGTTGGAGAATATGGGTGAGTTTTGTTATTCCTCCCACTCTGTCTTCAGTTGAATTAACCTATTTGGATGTAGAAAATGTGAAATAAAGGGCTAGTACAAATAATTGTTTTTCTTTAATTAGGTAACCCACTGAGTGCTAGCTAGGCTCCGGTGTCAGGTAACCCACTGAGTCCTAGGCTCTCTCCATTGTACCCTCAACACTATCAGGTAATAGAAGGGACTTATGCTGAACTAGTGCTCTCTCCATGGATACAGGCAGAAGCATGAAGTCAAATGAAGACTAGATCTCACCAAGATCATATTCCCTTCCACTTTCCCTCCAATAATTCAATATTTGGCTTGATGGTAATCTTACAGAAAAAAATAATATTTTGCTTTTTGTATTTATTTCTTAAGGGTTTTGTTTATTTATTTATTTATTTATTTATTTATTTATTTATTTGTGAGAGACACAGAGAAAGAGGCAGGGACACAGGAAGAAGGAGATGATCTCAGGGTCCTGGGACTTGATCCCAGGACCCCAGGATCATGACCTGAGCCAAAGGCAGACATTCAACCACTGAGCCACCCAGGTTGCCCTTGTATTTACTAATCTATTTCCAATATTGATACATCCTTGCCTAAACTGACTTATGCTCATTTTAGATTTCATCTTAATAGAAATTTCCATTTATACGAAATAAATAGCCAATTTAATCTTTTGCCTTATAATCACTGTAGTAACTGAATTACTATCTTTTTGTAAGATGGCAAAACAAAGGAGTGTCTGGATGGCTCAGTCAGTTAAGAATCTGACACTGAATTTTGGCTCAGATCTTGATCTCAGGGACATGAGATCAAGCCCAGCACTGACCACATGCTGGGCCGGCAGCCTGTCTAAGATTCTCTCTCTCCCTCTCTGTGTGCCCCTCCCCACTGTTCTCTCTCTCTCTCTCTCTCTCTCTCTCTCTCTCTCTCTCAAAAAAAAAGGCAAATAAACACTAGCAAAAACAAAAATGGCTGTATGTTTAATCTGGTTATTCTAGATTTTAGACATAAAAGAATCTTATAAAAAATAATGGACCCTGATAAAGATACTTTTTTAAGGGCTAGAGTGAATGAAAATAATTGTAAGGGTGAAAGTTATAGCATAGAAAGGAAACCAGTTGGGACAGAGAAATAGAGACTACCATAGGTTTTTGTTTCAAAGAAAAAGTAAGAGGGCACAGAGAATTGAATTAGGACAACGACAGTTCTGAAATGAGGTTTTAATGTGAAAGAAATGTTATTGCCTGACTTTGGAAGAGCTGAATAGATCTGGGTAACTGAGAGCATTCAAGAGCCATTTTAATAAGTTATTACTTACATGGACACTAATAAAAATGCCATTGAGAATTTGTTTTACTGTATGGATTTGTGAGCCAAAAATTAGGACATAAGTTTCATCATACCCCAAGCTCCTTTGCCCTATTCCCCTAAATTTGTCCAATCAAGTACCCAGGCTCCTAAACAGCCTGCAAAAAATTAAGATAATCATCCTTCATTTTTCTCTACAGACATTGTGAATATTCTAAATAGACAAATTCAATTTTTATTTTATTTTTTTAAAGATTTTATTTATTTATTCTTGAGACACACACACAGAGAGAGAGAGAGAGAGAGAAAGAGAGGCAGAAACATAGGCAGAGGGAGGAGCAGGCTCCACACAGGGAGCCTGATGTGGGACTTGATCCTGGGATCCCAGGATCATGCCCTGGGATAAAGGCAGGCACTAAACCACTGAGCCCCCAAGGTGTCCCGACAAATTCAATTTTTACGCAGGTGAATGTGTTCATTAAAAAAATGATAAGCACTTTTAATACATACAATGAACAATTTAAGATGTAAAATATTAGAGCAAAAGCTGTTTAAAAGTTTACAAGCACATAGAGATCAACCAGCTGGCACTAATTCAAGTATTTACCAAAACACAATGCAGATACAGAGATCACTGAAGGCCCATTAACTAAATCCAGTAAAACTACAATTCTTTGGTCAAGTAATCTGGCTAGCTCCACATGTACTCTGAAGCTCAAGAGTATGGAATGAAAGAATGGTACAGAAGACATACAGAGAGAGGGTAGGTGCCCAGGTTGTGAAAGTCAGGAAACAATCAGTTCCAAGTAAAGATTCTAAGGGGACAACCTAAGGATAAAATCTCTTTCTTAATACTTATCTCCATTATATTACAATGATGAACTAAAGATCAAGCCTGATTGGTGAGACAGACAAACAATACCCAGAAACATCCGGCTTGCTGTAATTTCTGTAACTGAGTTAGGTATTTTCAAATACACACAAACACACACACACACACACACACACACACACACACACACTACCTTATGGCTCTTATCCCTTCTCACTCCCACATACAATATATTTTTTCTCTTTTATACAAGGAATCCAAAATAGAGGAAGAAGAAGACCAATGAGAGGTTGGGCAACACTAAAACTAAGACCAGGTAGCATGGTTCATTCAGAGTGGGTATGGAGAAGAAAGGTGAGTTTTGAAAAGTATTTTACAATAATTGAGCTGAATGTGAAACTCAATATGGTCCAGAGACAGTTTTGACAGAGTAAAACACTATACCCATGAACGTTACCTTCAGAAGTTATTGCCCTAACTCTGCCTCATCTGAGAACTTCTGGGGACCTGGCATGCCTTCACTCCTCAAAACCTCCTATCTGGGATCCCTTTCTCTTCCTACTCATCTTTGCTCATCATCCTCCCATGTATTTTCTTTGAATCTGGAAAGACCTTTCCGTTTTCTTTGCAGCACTCTGTATTTAACCATTTCTAATTTGACGACATTGAATTAATATAGGAGTCAGCAATTTCAGCAATTCATTCTATTCTCCACCAATATTGATGGTGTCTTTATTTTCCTCCCAAATTGTTCCTCTTAGTGTAAAAGTAATATGTTTATGGATTAAAAAAATACTATGCGTAAATATAATGTTTTATATTCTCACAGTTTTAAAAATAATTTTAATGACTATTTTCCATTATATTCATGTATTATAACTCAGGTCATAATGATTTAAAATCTTAAAGTTGTAATATTAAAAAATATCTAAACGTTTTCAAGTTTGGAGTGTCATACTTAATTATTTATATCTCTCATACTAGAAAATAATCAGAAATAATTAGCCTATTTTTTCTCCAGAAAAAATGAGGTTTTGCATCCGGGGATAGCCATAATATTATTAGGGCTTGCACAATGTTAGAAGGCATTTTCGGGGGTCAGACTGAAATCATGAGGTGCATCAACAGGGTCTTTAAACCAGCAATTTCCAAATGGCTCCCCAAGTCTCCCCAAGTGTTATAAAAATACAGCAGTGGGATGGCTGGTTAATATTTCCAAAGGTTTAAGCAGGTATACATTTGCCTACATAAATGCAATATGAGCTAAGTAAAGTATTAATTTTTTGGCTTTGCTAATGCTAATTACCTCATGCTATTTAGAATTTCTCATTGGTATTTTATATTAGTAATGAAATATTTTTATAAGAATTGCTTAGTTAGTTTGGGGAAGACAAAAATCTTTCAAGTATCATAAAGTCCAGGATGATAAAGTATCAAAAAGTTTCTTGATAATGAAAAGAAATGATTAGGAGTTACTAATTTAGGAAGATTTCTAAAACAAATACCCAGCCCTTAAATATGTTCCTTTGTAAAAACCTGGTTTAGACATTCTCCTGGGCCTCTTGCAACAAAAATGAGAATGCATTTAGCCACCTGGTACAGGAGAGATACCATGAAGAATGGTCTCAAGAAAATAGATGTGGTGAAAAAAAAGCACAAAAAGTTAACTTGGAATAAAACAAAATATTAGTAAAGTCCTGGTGGACATGTTCATATTGTGCTTGAAATTCACATGATTTCAGGACAGAGAATGTTATACTCTTGAAAGAGAATTAATCAACAAAACAAAAATAATAAAGTGTAAATGCTATTGTGGAAAGAGCATTTGGTTGGGTTTATTCTAGGCTCTGAAATTAGGGTAACTGGGATTTTAATTCCAGTTTCATTGCTTACCAGTAATACAGCTTGGGGAAATTTACTGAAGCATTTTGTCCTAAATATCCCCATTTATAAAAGATACATAATAATATCTGATTCATAGCATTCTGCTGAATTTTAAGTGTGTGCTTGCATATATTAACTACTTCAAAAAAGTTATTATTCACTGGATGACCTTGGGCAAGTCACTTAATGTTCCTTATTTTCTAAATGTAAAATGAGGGGTTTTGTCTAGATGATCTATCTGTAACTCCTGACACACAATTACAAATTACTACAATATTTTGGGAGTGGTCATGATTTAAAAACTTTAATAAATGAGAACATACTAAAATTTAAGTCAACATGGACTGAGCTTACAAGACTAAGAACTCAGATTTATTTCCTTTTTCCTTTGAATCCCATGGTTACTGAGTTTTTTAATAGGTGAGTCATTTGTATCATTTTCCTGATTTCAAAATGTCAACCTTGGATAGCCAATCTTCCCCCCTACCTGCCCATCCAAAGTGGCTACATGTTTATGTATATAAGTATATAAAGGTGTACTTCTTTTTATTTTTATTGGAACTTTGAAATCTTGGATACAAGAGTTATCAAACAGAGGTTGGTAATTGCTAGGTCAAACTCGTCTAGTTCTTTTTTTTTTATAAATTAATTTTTATTGGTGTTCAATTTACCAACATACAGAATAACACCCAGTGCTCATCCCGTCAAGTGTCCCCCTCCGTGCCCGTCACCCATTCACCCCCACCCCCCGCCCTCCTCCCCTTCCACTACCCCTAGTTCATTTCCCAGAGTTAGAAGTCTTTATGTTCTGTGTCCCTTTCTGATTCTTAAAGACTGTGACGAAGTTGGTTAATGTTAGCACAGTCAGGAAAGGGACTGATCCCTCTGCTTTAAATGAAATAATAATAATAATAATAATAATAATAATAATAAACAACACAGTCAATGGTGTTAGCTCTCTTTAAAACGACCAGCGTATATTTTAATGTTTAGATCTATGACCTAAAAGTGTTTTTAATGGCATTCAGCCAGGAGAAACTCTAACAAGCCATGGACCATACACAGGGTAGTCATCAATCTTTCTTTTGCTGTCTTAATGTTAGATTCCCAAACCTCTCCAGCAGAATAAAAGGTGAAATAAATTGCCAGGTTTAAATTTAATATCTAGCTCCCATGCTGAATAATTATGGCTGTGCTGGAAACCTTGATAGAGTAGTAATGAGTGGCCCAATCTATAGTGTGTAATGTTATCAACTAAAATTTTATATTGGATTCTTCCAGCAACTTGGCTCATATGTGGCTGTGAAAGATGAAAGGTATTAGGCACAAAAACCCAAATACTAAAGGCTCAGAAGACTCCCTCCGCAAAGATACACATGCACAGACACACACACCTAAAAAAGAATAACAAGATGACACGATTTTATTGAGAAAACATGAGCAAGCCTAACTATATAAAATAATTGACAGAAATGTAGACAAGGAGAGCTTGTACACAGGCTTTTGATGTAAAGAAGAAAAGAAGCAATATATAAACAGCATTCTGAAATCTCCTGCATGCACTCTGAAGCCAGTCTCATCTTGAAACTCCTCTGCTTAAAACCCTTCAGTAGCTCTCCAATACCACTAGAATGTTTAGTTCCTTTAACATGCCACAATTTCCCATCTTTTATGAGTGTAAGTGTATGGAACACTTAACAGGACTGAGTAATGTGCTATGAGCTAGAACTGAAACGGTGAACAAATATACAATGTTTTCTCAGATTTTAATTTAGTGGGACTAAGATATTAATCAAATAGTGACACAAAAAATGTGAAAATATGTATGTAGTCATTTCTTTGTTTTTTTTTATTTTTATTTATTTATTTGTGATAGTCACAGAGAGAGAAAGAGAGAGAGGCAGAGACACAGGCAGAGGGAGAAGCAGGCTCCATGCACCAGAGCCCGACATGGGACTCGATCCCGGGTCTCCAGTATCGCGCCCTGGGCCAAAGGCAGGCGCCAAACCGCTGCGCCACCCAGGGATCCCCGTAGTCATTTCTTTGAAAGAGAGATTCGTGAGGCATTTTAGAGTCTAGAATTTTCAGGCAGAAGAAAAAACAAAGACAAAAGCCCTATAGCAGGAAGGAATGTGATACATTTGAAGAATTGCAAAATGGATACTGGAATAAAGAGAGGAGAGAGGTATAGGAGAGATGGTGTAGGAGATAAGAGAGGATGAAGTGGCCAGATCTTGAAAAACCTACAGATAATGTTTTGGTATTTACCCTTAGAGTACTGGGAAATCAGTGATGAGTTTTAAGCAAGGGATTCTTTTTAGCAGTTTGATATCTTAAAACAAGAATTGGCAAATACATCCTTCTGATCCAGTCTGACCTACTGCCTGTTCTATAAACAAAGTTTTATTGGACACAGCCATATGCATTTTTTTATACATTCTCAATGGATGTGTCTAAGCTACAATTACAGAATCCACTAGTTGCCAGAGAGACTACATGTCCCACAAAGCTAAAAATACTTATCAACTGCTCCTTTACAGAAAAACTTTGCTAAACTTTGTTCTAAAATACTATCATGGGTTCTGTGTGAAGAATAAATTTGAGGAGCCAAGAGGATATAGAAGGATCAGTTTAAAGAATTTTGGTTTTAGTAGTACAGGCCAAAAACGGTGGCATGAATTAAGTGGTTACTTATGTTGGAGATACAGAACTAGTGATGGATTTGAGAAAGATTTAATAAATAAACTGGGCATAAATTAATGATTTACTGGATATGGTGCATGAAGCAGAGAAAAGTTTTAAGGATGAATTTTATGTTTATATCTTGTACTGCTAGGTAAATGGTACTACTGGAAGTGTACCAGATTTATGAGAAACATTATAAGTTTAATTTTGGATATATTTGGTTTGAGCTGTCTTTGAAACATCCAAGAAAAGATGGAAAGTTCCCGGTTGTGGTTGGAGCTCAGATAAGAAATCTGAGGTAAAAGTAGAAATTTGTGATTAGAATTCATTGGCATAGATGAGATTGCCTAGAAAAGTATCATCATCTAGATAAAGAAATATTGTATAAACCTTGAGAAGCTCCATTGTTTCAAAGCTAGACAGAGTGACATGCCCTGCAAAGGGAAACAGGACGGGAATATGTTTGAAAGATAGAAAGAAAAAGGCTATTTTCAGAAAACTCTAGGGAAAAGAAAGTTTAAGAAGGGCAGAGTGGTCAACAGAAGATGAGAACTGACCAAACAGTGCCTTGGATGTATGACAGCAGAAATCACTGGTGGCCTAAGGGGCACCTGCTAATGGCAGTGACTGAGGCTGAAGCCAGAACTCAGGTAAGATCAAAAGTAGGAAACTGAAAATATACATACTAGATATATAGGCAATTCTTTAAAATAGTTTGTGAAGAGGAAAAGACATAACTTGACACATCCATCCACCAAGGCTAACTGGTAAGATTAGACATCCGTCCTGCAAAGACTTCTCTGACACTCCACCTTCATCCTTAAGACTGTAAAGTCTTCTTACATAAGTACCCACGGTATTGACTCTTAGCATAGCACATATTATACTCTTTTGCCACTAGCAGTCTCTTCTTATTAAACTGTCGTCCATTTGAATAGCAGAGTTGAGTCTTTTCTGCAATTTACCCTCAGCATTTGGCTCTCAAAAAGTGTCCATTGCTTTTAAAAGCAGAATAACAAATAATATAACAGGCTTCCCAGAGTTGCATATAGGATAAATCTATATGTTTTTGCGTATGCATAGGTATGTATAAACAAAACACACATACACTGATTTTGAATTAAACAAAAAGAAAGTGCTGTATCATAGGGATGTAATTTGTGTAAAAAGTGTTTTTGTCTTAACCCAAACTTTATTAAAGAAATGCTTTTTATTGCTGCTATAACTTAAAAATTTGAAAATTAACTGATATTTAAATACTTAAGATTTAAAATACTCAATAATGTTAATGGATGGTGATTATAATTGATTAATACTATGTATTATATTTTCCAGTAGAACTAGTTACTAGAAACAGAACTACTCATAAATATGCTTTAATAAACTGAAGACTATACTAATTTTTCCCAAATATGAAAATTAAATTAATATGTGAACATGCATTCTCTAGATTTCTGAGCTGAGGTCAAGGATATTAAATGTCGTTATAAAAATGTATTTCATGATAATCTAAGAGTAAAAATAGAGAAAGGAGCATTTTTTAAAAATAAAGTCTTACAAGTTGCTAACCAGTTACTAATAGAGATGCTGTTTTGTTATTTTTGAAAGCAAGGTGTTTTATACCAGCGAATAACATGTTTTTTTACTGTAGGAAATACACTTCCTCACATATTAGAGGAATAGAAATCATCTACCCATCAGCTGTCACTTCAGATCTAAGGCAGCATAATGGGCTCCCAGGCAACTACTGGAAATATCTCAGAAACAGCTTTTCGGAAGTATGTGGCCTGATGCATATACAATGTGGCTGCTAATATGATTTGGGAGTAAATTAGCACTTTTTCTACCACAGAACAGCACTAGAAAGCTGGAAAACAACTTTCCTTGCCACTGATGAACATTCCCCATTGCCTTATTCTTTTTTTTTTAGCTTTTAAAACAATTATTTTTAATAAAAGACTACTTTTTAGAGGAGCTTTAAGTTTACAACAAAATAAGAAGATTTCCTCATAATTAGATGTGGATGGTAAATTTTTGGCAGGAATATCACATATTTGGTTTTGTGTTCTTCCCAGTGCAATTTATCAGGAGTCACATGATTTGCTTCAAAATTGTTGATTTGAACTTTAATCAGATAGTGTCTACTAGGTGTACATACTGTAGAGTTACTATTTTTCTGTTTTATAATTAATCATTTATTTATGGGAGATATTTTGACATGAGGTAATGTTCTTCGTCAAGATTTCCTCTACTATTAATATCTTAATATTGATTTTCTAGCTTGATCATTCCTTTGTCATTCCATCGTATGCTTTCTAATATATGTAGGAGTTTTTACTACTTGTTTATTCAAATATGTATGTATTTAAGAATTTCTATTTCATTCATTAATCCATTACCCTCATTATTTATTTTAATGCACAAATGTCCCGGATTTGGGAAGCCAAAAAACCCTCTTCAAACTGTGTCCCGTATTCTTTTGACATACCCTCATCATTCTTTGAGTTATTTCCTAGCACAGTAAGAGTTTTTAGGCTCATTCTGAAATTTTCTTATTTCTAATTCTGGAATCAGTTATTTCTGCCAAGAGTTCAGATTCCTTTCAGTGAAGAATAATACTTAGAAACCAAGGTCTGGGCATTTAGTGTGGTCCTTTTAATTGTTTTTTTTAAGTGTATAACTAATGCTTCTAGATCTTCTTAGGAAACACAGACACAAATATACATACTCAAATATTCATTCACAACTACATAATATCTACTATCTATTTATTTATCTTTTTCTCTCTAGGCATTGTTTCAACTGGTATCTCCATTTCCAACCCAACACCATAGCATATGATCTATTCTTCCACATTTTATTTGTAACTTAGTGGTTTTACCATTTTATATTTTCTTTTTTTAAGATTTATTTATTTATGATAGAGAGAGAGAGAGAGAGAGAGAGAGAGAGAGGCAGAGACACAGGAGGAGGGAGAAGCAGTCTCCATGCCAGAAGCCTGATGTGGGACTTGATCCCGAGACTCCAGGATTGCGCCCTGGGCCAAAGGCAGGCGCTAAACCGCTGAGCCACCCAGGGATCCCCCCATTTTATACTTTCATCAGAATGTTTCAGAGTTCCAATTGCTCTACAACCTTGCCAATACTTGATATTTTCATTCTTTTTAAAAAAATTTAATCATTCTAGTGGTTCGACAGTGGTATCTTATGTGTTTTTAAAAAATATTTTATTTATTTACTTGACAGAGAGAGCACAGGGGGGCCAGAGACTCAGAGACTGAAGAAGAGGGAGAAGGACAAGCTGTCAGATGCTTAACCAACTGAGCCACCCAAGTACTCCAAGGTTTTTTTTTTTTTATTTTAAATTTTAGGTACAGTCTCGAACAGAACTCGGTGATTTATCACTTACACACAACACTCAGTACTCATCATAACAAGTGCCCTACTTAATACCCCTGTAGCCCATCCCCCACCTACCTCTCTCTATCAACCCTCAGTTTGTTCTCTATCATTAAGGGTCTCATGTGGCTTATTTCCCTCTCTCCTTTTTTTCTCTTTCCCTTCCTATACGTTCACTATTTATTATGTATATAATATTAATATTATTTATACATATAAATATATAAGTATTTATATATATCACATCTTCTTTAGCCATTATCAGTCAATGGACATTTGGGCTCTCTTCATAATTTGGCTATTGTTGATAATGCTTGCTATAAGCATCAAGGTGCATGTATCACTTCAAATCTGTATTTTTGTATCCTTTGGGTAAATATCTAGTAGTGCAATTGCTGGATCGTAGGGCAGTTCTATTTTCAACATTTTGAGGAACCTCCAAACTGTTCTCCAGAGTGCTGCACTAGTTTGCATTCCCACCAAGAGTGCAAGAGGGTTCCCCTTTTTCCACATCCTCACCAACACGTGTTGTTTCTTATGTTGTTAATTTTAGCCATCCTGGCAGGTGTGAGATGGCATCTCATCATGGTTTTGATTTGTATTTCGCTGATGATGAGTTATATTGAGCATCTTTTCATGTGTCTATTAGCCATCTGGACGTCTTTTTTGGAAAAGTTGTCTACTCATGTTTTCTGCCCATTTCTAAACTGGGTTATTGAGTTTGATAAGTTCTTAATAGATTTAGGATCCTAACCCTTTATCAGATATGTCATTTGCAAATATCTTCTCCATTCTGCAAGCTGCCTTTTAGTTTTATTGATTGTTTCTTTTGCTGTGCAGAAGCTTTTTATCTTGATGAAGTCCCACTACTTCATTTTTGCTTTTGTTTCCCTTGCCTGTGGTGACGTGTCTAGTAAGAAGTCGCTACGGCCAAGGTCAAAGAGGTTGCTGCCTGTGTTCTCCTCCAGGATTTTAACAGTTTCCTGCCTTATGTTTTGGCATTTAATCGACTTTAAATTTATTTTTGTGTATGGTATAAGAAAGTGGTCCAGTTTCATTCTTCTGTATGTGTTACTGTTCAATTTTCTCAACACCATTTTTTCCATTGAATTGCTATGGATCTTTGTCTAAAATCAGTTGACTGTGTATGAGTCCATTTATTTTTTTAAAGATTTTATTTATTTATTCATTAGACACACAGAGAGAAAGAGATAGAGATAGAGATAGAGAGAGAGAGAGAGAGAGAGAGAGAGAGGCAGAGATGCAGGCAGATGGAGAAGCAGGATCCATGCAAGGAGCCTGATATGGGACTTGATTCCAGGTCTCCAGGATCACACCCTGGGGCAAAGGCAGGTGCCAAACCACTGAGCCACCAGGGATCCCCTTTATGAGTCCATTTCTGAAATCTATCCTTGTGTGAACACTACACTGTCTTGACTACTTTATTTCTATTATTTGTCAGGTTAGTTAGTTCCTTCAATTTGTTCTTCTTTTTCAAGATTATTTGGCTTCCCGTGTTCATTATATTTTTTATGGAAATTTTAGAATCATCTTGTTAATTTTTATTTGGAAAAAAAAGATCTTGCTGGATTACCTATTATCTTTCATTTTCTAACAAGTGCAACAACAAAAGACACTTCTATCTCTATTGATTTGTGCTATCAGCACAACCATTCATGGCAACTTTAGGTCCTAAGCATCCTTGCCTTCTCTTCCATCTTGTTGCTGTATTGATAGTTACAGGGTCATAATATCACAAGGATAGGACAATGAGGACTTAAATGTCATTTGCTTATAATTCCAAATGCTGTCGAAAATGACTTCTCCATGATAAACTTTTTTAAAAAAAGATTTTATTTATTTATGCACGAGAGAGACACACACAGAGAGAAGCAGAGACACAGGCAGAGAGAGAAGCAGGCTCTATGTAGGGAGCCTCATGTGGGACTCGATCCCAGGTCTCCAGGATCACACCCTGGTCTAAAGGCAGCACTAAACCGCTGAACCACCCAGGCTGCCCCTCCATGATAAACTTTGCTGGGGCCATGGGGAAAATGAGAAAAATTAGAACAAGGTGGTAAACATTTCATAAAATTAAGTTTGTTCATCTTTTTATTCCATGCTCTTCTTGCTTTTATATTAAAACATCTTCCAGGGATCCCTGGGCAGCTCAGTGGTTTAGCACCTGCCTTTGGCCCAGAGTGGGATCCTGGAGACCCGGGATCGAGTCCCACATCGGGCTCCCTGCAGGGAGCCTGCATCTGCCTCTGCCTGTGTCTCTGCTTCTCTCTCTCTCTGTATCTCTCATGAATAAATAAACAAAATCTTTTAAAAAAATCTTCTATTTTATAAAATTATAATGAAAATTTATACACACAATTATTTGGTAAAATGAAAAATTGGTTGTAGGTCACTAAATTTAGGACAGGAAAGCTCTAGAACCTGTGTTTTTAACAGAGTCTTTCCCTTTCTCTAATGAGTGCTAGAATGTCCCTTATAATATCCATGACAACCATGATTGTACTAGATAGGTTACAATCTGGAAAATTTAGGTTTTACTTAAATATTCTTATGCTATGAAGTAAGCTTATATAACTATTGGGATAACTCTACCCAAGTTCACTTAATTGTCCAGAGACCATCTCATTATATGTTTCATGAGCCAGATAGTCTCTAGAAAAGACACTCCATGGTATTTCATAAGCTATAAGTACTGAAACAGGGAACACAGCTTTTTAAGAAATTAACTGGATACACGAAAGCCTTACCAAAATAGGACAGTAAGAAATCAACGCCAATCACTCTAAGAAAAAAACTCAGTCCAAGGTGAATGTTCTAAGAAAAAAAAAGTGATTTTAAAATTAGAAAAAGAAACTAGAAAATTGGAACCTGGGTAGTGACAAAGTAAGGTAAAAAATTTAGAAATGGAGGGGGGAGACGAAGGGAGGAAGAGTAGGCTTAGAAATTAAACTTTTTCCTGCCTTCTAAGTAGAAGCATTCTTCCTAACAGGAAATTATTTTATTTAGTAAAGCATTTTGAATTTTTGAAAGATGATTCCCCACCCTCAACTGACAACATGGTTCAGTTTGGAAATAATAATGATATGACTATACATCTCTCTTTAAGAAAATTAAAAAAAAAAACTTCGCAGAAGAGAAGATGGGGAATGGCATAAGAAATGGAGAAATGAAGGTATGGAGAAGTGAGGATTTGAGCAACACAGTGGTATACAGGTATCCACTAAAAATTATATGACAGCCATGGTGGCCAAATAATTTTCAAAAACAAGTTCTATTTTAAGTGGTTTAGATTGTGATGGTATTAAATGACTACTTTTTTTACCCTCAAATCTTTGGTTTGAGGAAACCAAGACAAACTAGATGATTTCAAACCTAAATTGCCATAGTCAGAGTGGAAAAGGACTAAAATCTTTCTGGTTGCTGTGTGAAAAATTGACCTTTGGTTTACTCTCTAGCTTTGTTACCTCTAGTAACCAAAAAAAAAAAAAAAAAAAAAAAAAAAAAAAAAAAAAAGGAGTATCTTTGTCAACTGTGTTCCTGGGCAATACTGCAATACTGATTATAATAGAAATGACATGTGTTTTTTAAATTACATCAAAACATGAAGAAACTATTAATGAACCATAATATTTGATAGGAAATCCTAATGAGAGATACACATTTGGAAGGGTCCCTGTTAATGTGGTGACAGTCCTTTCCTTTGGAACATATTCATGTAAGAACACGATCAGAGTAGCTGACTTCCTTTGGCAGGTACTCCCAGTTCCTTTTGACTTTAAGTCTCAGGGTTTCTAGGAAATAGAAAAAAAAATCCTGCTATATATTGAACATGATTATAGGAAGATTCTGTTAAATTAGGCACAAGACATAGTCTCAGACCCAAATTCACAGACCTGACAAACATAAATTTAATGGAAGATATATTATGCTTGTATGCAGGTGTCATTTCATTTTTTAAGACAGCTAGTGGTAAAGTCCCATCTTAACCCAATAGATTGCTAAATCTTAGCCAAGGAGGTTTTTTTTTACAGTTTGACTCATTCACTCTACTTTTTCAGAGGCCTGGGGTTTATAGGAATCTACAAATACTTACATAATTCCTGGACAACCGTAGAAATAAAATAACTTTTTAAATCCTAGTCAATGTGCTCTAATATCCCAAAAATGAGAATTTCACATATTGAAAGAATGGCCTTAGAATCATTTTTTTTTAGGAGGGAAAGACTTCAGGCCATCCAAGTATAATATACACCAGTAGAGAAGATCTCTTACTTTCCACAGGGATGAATTCTATAAAAGCCAACTGCCACCAGGTTCCTGGAAGAGTTGGCCGGGGATTCCTGCATTGATCTTGAGAGTGGTCTATAAAGAATTCTTCTGACAAAAAGTACATCTTTTAAATACATTTTGAATCATTTCATCTTTTGAGTAGGCATAGTAAGAGCCTAGTGCCTTTAAGATTCCTCTTTTATTCAAATGATTTTGCTGATACCACAACAACATTAACCAAGCAAATCAGGACTATGGATAGAAATTACTTCATTAGGTAATTCCCATGGTCCAACCACATTTCTTCTAGTCCTTCTTACAATCAACTTGTCTCCTTCATTTTGTGAAGCATGTTTTTGAAAACAAACAAGGCTTTCTTCTTATGTTAAGAGCAGAGCTTTGAAATTCAGTCTGCCATTTTTTTAACAGCAGCTTTTAAAGCTCTGTCAGCAAAATAAACCACTAATATCTGAGCAGGCAGTTTTAAAATTTCTAACAAATCAACTATCAATTCTTCACTAGTTATTTTTAGTTCTCATTGAAATTAAAACTCTACTTTTAAAATTGTGCATGACATTCCAAACATATATTTATTTGTAATAAATATATATCATGTATTTCAGTCTAGCCAAGAATCTCTCATCTAATAATTGCTGTTAACTCATTTATTTGTGCAGACTCAATTATAGACAAAATAAGCCTCCAGTGTTTTACAATAAATCACTTCAGCATAGGAGGTATTAAGGTGGTCATTTTATCCCAGGTACATGATACATCAGTAAACACCATCAAATATGGAATCTAAACAGGAATATCAAGTAATTCAGGTTGGGTTTTTCAAATTTTGAAATTCTCAGAGCTGGAAGAGAGGCTGTAGCCATTTTCAGTTGTTCAAAAGCCTCTGTAGATCCTAGGGACCGAACCATATTCTAGAAAGAATTTTCATATAATTGCTCTATCATTTGGTCAACTCTGCAAAAGCTGGAATCTTGTCTATAATGCTGTACTAGTCCACCAAATTAACTAAGTTTTTGGGTTTGTTTTGTTTTGTGTGTTTGTGTGTGTGTGTGTGTGTGTGTAGTAGTAGTAGTAGTAGTACCTATTTTTATCTGCAAAATGGGTTTATTCCCATATTGTAATACTCTGTAGCCTATAGCTGACAACATGTGCCCTGAATATTTTATCTTAGATAAGCAATATTGCAATTTGTCTATTGAGGCCTTATGTATTTGTGAAGCAAATAATTTTAACAAAGCCAAAGTATGAGTTTTGCTTTGGTTTTTAGTTCTGGAGGCTACTAGAAAACATCTGCATTTTGAATAACTAGCAGAACAAATTTCTGAGTTTTCCTATAAATGACTAGAGACCACAGTAAGGCAGTCTTGAAACCCTCAAGTAATTTTTTTAAGATTTTTATTTATTTATTGAGAGGGAGAGAAAGAGAGAGAGAGAGAGAGAGAGAGACAGGCAGAGGGAGAAGCAGGCTCCATGCAGGGACGTGGGTCTCCATCCCAGGTCTCCAGGATCAGGCCCTGGGCTGAAGGCGGTGCTAAACTGCTGAGCCATCTGGGCTGTCCCACCCTCAAGTAATTCTTTATCAAGTAATTCTCCCCTTTGTGCTCTCTCTCTCTCTCTCTCTCTCTCTCTCATAAATAAATAACATCTTTAACAAACAAAATAGTAACAACCTGCTCTGTCACCAAATGGAAAGTGAGAAATTTCCAAGGAAACTGCAGAATAAGTAACAATAGTAACTATAAGAAAAGGCAAGGATAGATTATCCTAAGGAATAGTTATTGACACATACGGCTCATCAGTTCCCACCACCAAGATTCCATCAATCTGTCTGTCCACTTTACGCCCGTTTCCAAGTACTTCTTAGCTTCTTAGTATTTCTTAGCTGGTTGTCCTTTAGGCTCTGTTGATTCTCTAATCCTTATAAATCCTACATCCTTCAGAGTCTCTTTCTGCAATCCCCATTCTAATGCTCTGGCTTTTTGCAGAATGATATCGATTTACTATCTCTTTTGCTGTTTTCTCCCCTTCATAGGCTGGCCAGAGTAGGGATTATTCCCTATCATAGAATTCTAACTGAGCAGCCAATAGCATTATTGGTTAAAGCTCTCTTTCCCCTGTGCTGCTCATCATTCTCATCATCATTGTGTGGACTATAACATTTTACTCAAGCTTTGTAAAACTTGTACTGTCCCTATCCATAGCCATCCAACTAATTAATCTTATCCAATCTCAACATTACTCATAGAAGCAACATATTTCACTGATCATAGTGGTTAACTCAGGCAATGATTCAATTGAAGCTGCTAAGGGAATATTTAATTTTTGAAAATAGATCCTCCATGCAGCATACTAGCAATATTAGAAGTACTTATAGCCATATGATATTCTCCAGTGCTTTTTAACTTTGGAAAGCTTTCCTGGACTTCACAGCACATTAAGAAAAATGAGTATGACATAAGGGAAAATTACCACAAGTTTCAATGTTTTGTAAGATGTAATGACATATTTTATGGCAATGCTGAGATTATTATACTCACTAAAGGGAAGTTATAATATAGTCACATATTTTTGATGGATTGAAAGAAATTGCATTAGACAGCCAATAAAAATTCTGTGACTCTTCTTTTCTTTTAGTAAAAGAACAAATTGACTTAATTCTGATATTTCTTTCAGACCTCTCTCTCATTCCTAAAACTTAAGTTTGAATACTTTTTAAAAAATAATGTAGACTTGTCATAATGTGAATATATCTGGCCTATACAGATAATAGTCTAATCTTTTAGCCATATAATCATTCTTTCTGATTACTCACTTAGTGATGTATAGAACATATGGCCTCTGCTGAAACCACAGGGGTGAAGAGTGTTCTCATTAGTGCTAAGTGGTAGTGAAAGTCCTGAATCTCCACCAGGCTTCTTCTGACACAACCCCAGTGAGGAGTGGATAGGATGGAGCAAGAGTGCTGGATGTGGATGGAAGTCCCGGTTCCTGACATGGTCTCCAATGACCCTCGTGGTGTGGTTTTAGAACACCTGGTGAGGTTAGAAGCCCCACTCTCGTAATTTTATGTTCACTACGCTAGCAAAAAGTTTGGGTCTCCACATGTCCTCACTAGAATGGATGGGAGTCAAGACATGGCCTTTTCTGTGGCATTTTGCTGAGTAGAATGGTTATTAATACAAGTTTTTCATTTTGATAGTTTTTCTCTTTCCTGGTATTTTGATTAGGGATTACAGGTTTTGTTGTTGTTTGTTTTGTTTTTAGTCTGTGTCCATTGGAATTTCTAAGATTCCTATTTCTTGAGTTCTAATCAAGGAGTATATCAGAGAAAAAGCATGGAAGTGTTGAATAACTATATTATACACCTGACACTAATATTGCACTGTATATTAACTAACTGGAATTTAAATAAAAACTAAAAAATTTTAAGAAAAAGAAAGAAAAATCAAGGGACTCATTATCATACTGGTCAAAAACCTTGTTTGGTCAAAAAACATTGTTTTGGATTATTTTGAAAAAAAACCTTCCTGAAAATGTTTAATTTCTCTAAGAAAAATATTGATTATACATATAATATTCAATATTTTACTATGGTGACCTATAAAAACCTCAATTTCATGCAATTAGTTCCAAGATTAATTTTTTTTTTCAACAGCACACAGGTCAGGAAACTTAGGGGTTAATCCTTATCAGAGCAATTTTTTTTTCTCTCCTGGAATGTAGCATGCTTAGTCCCTTGAAGTAATATTGAGTCATATCATTTCTCAACATTTAATGCTCATATAAACAGCTTTATATGCTAAAACCTGTAAAATATAGCATATATAGTAGTGGGATATCAGACCAAGCTTATATTAATGCTATAACTCAGGAAGTGAGACTGAACAGAAATGTCTGCCTTGTGAAAGACCCTCAACCTAGCACCCTTATATAACTTCCCTAACAAACCAAATGGTATTATTAAGCTTCTTAATACACTTTCAGATGATAAGGAAAATGGAGTGATAGCCACTATTCTTAGTGCAAAGAAATGACTCAATCTAGAAATCATTCAGGCTACTGGTTTCAAGAACTGGCTTGAATATGTCACTGTTTAGATGAGATGATGCCAGCTTGCTAGATTCAGTTCAAACTTCTCAAACAGCTGCTCCATTTCAGCTTAGACCAAGCCACATGAAAATGCCAGTGTTTGGATTCTTTCAAATTTAGTAAATTCACCAGACTGTCCCTCTATTTACTAAGATACCTCATCTGGAACACATCTGGATAGTATCCAAAAGAGAAAGGGTTCTGAAAAAAACAACTTTTCTAATAAGTTTTAATATTAACGACTCCTTATTATTCATTTAAATCATGTTTGAATTTTAAATATATTTATTTTTCCAGTTAAAATATAAGAAATAAGTCTTGACATAAAAAAAAAATGGCCACACTGATGTCTGTCAAGCTCACCCAAATAGCTGCTTATGACCTATGAAAGTAACATGTCCCTCTAAATCTTGTGTGTGTCCCTAATAAATTGTATAAACTCTGCCTATATATTTTGATCACTAGAAGGGCTTGAGATCTGTGTTTATATGTATTTACATGTCTTGAATTTTTTTTTAAAGTTTGACTTTAAAAAAATGTTTCTGGGGATCCCTGGGTGACTCAGCAGTTTGGCACCTGCCTTCAGCCCAGACGTGATCCTGGAGTCCAGGGATCAAGTCCCACATCATGCTCCCTGCTTCTGGAGTCTGCTTCTCCCTCTGCCTGTGTCTCTGCCTCTCTCTCTCTCTCTCTCTCTCTCTCTCTCTCTCTCCCTCTCTCTCATGAATAAATAAATAAAATCTTTTAAAAAAAGTTTCTGTGTTTCTTGATCATGTAAATCAGAATCATTTGGTGAGTTGGATGAAACCCTATTGAAAGTGACTGAAAAATTAGTCATGTCCTTTGAACCATTTATCACCCAACAGATATATCAATTTTATTGGAAAGCTTTGATTAAATTTATTTCAATGGAAGTTCATGGGAAATCATGAAATCAGATTTTATTACTGTGTTATAATATGCCTAGCCCTATCATGCTTGGGTTGGATGCTCCTGATTGGGTGGAAAATTGTCATTTTCTGTCATCTCTTCCTTTAAAAAAAGGCATGCTGATGACATGATTTTACTGCCAAATTTAGAAGTGGTTTCAATAAAGACTATTCTTCTAGCTAATTATTGTCAGAAAGAATAATTTTTAAACTCAAATGACCATTTTGGCAGCTATCTTCTAACAATTAGTATATATTTACAGAGGAGTAAGTAAAATCAATTAAATACCTGGAGATATATTTTGAAACCTGTTTTTCTTGAACTTACCATTACTTAAAATTTGGCAACCATGGGCAATATATTTACAATTTTTAACGACTGCATTGGGTATTTGAAATGCTTCTGACATTTCAAGGCTAAAATGTTCGTGTAATACTTTTCAAATTTTGAGGTCTTGATTGCTCCATAGTCCAGGATTTGAGTAGCTTTCGAATTCCATTTTGAAGAAATACTGGCCCTACTCATAGACACAGCCTTGTCGTATCTTGTACCATATGTGAGATGGCCCTCTACTCAGACATGTATCTTGACTAGGATATCTTATTTTCATAAGGTTTCAATCCAAACTTCAGTAAACCAACTGTTCACCAAATCAAATGCATGTGACCTGAATTGTCAGTTTAGATGATCTGCAATTAAGCTTCATGGAAAATTGCCTAAAGGAAAAGCACTCCATTAGTTTTAGGCATTTTAACTTTTATCCTTGATTCAAACTGTGCCATCAACAAGCTACAATCCTGAACTATGCAATTTTGATGGTATTTTAACTTCCATTCAGATATATCATATGTATGATTCAAGTGTCATCAGTTCCTACCAAGGATATCATAGACATAAATCTTGAATTTTGCTATCTAGCTTGGTAGGCTTGACCAGCACAGCAACAGGCTCTCCAGCTCCCTACAAGTATCACTTCCCCACTCCGTCCTTTACCACAGTATATCTCAAGAGTCCGGAGAAGGTGTGCTACTTACATTGTAGCAGCTATGCTGCTGCCAGAAGCTATCACTTACCAAACTGGCCTTCAGAATGCCACAGTCTCTCAGTTTACTCCAGTAAACACAGTATTTCTCTGTTTGTGGCCTAGGCCATCAGGTCCTATACCTTACCCCCTCTGTTCCATATGAGGATGCCAAAGCTGAAGGGTAGTCTATAACACAGTACAATAGAAAATAAGCCTCCTTTTAATGTCTTACATCATATTAGAGGAATATGAAAGCAGTATTGTATAAACCACAACATATATAAATAGCTTTTCGTTTTATTTACAAGCTCCTATATTTTTAAGACCTAAACACATGTTGATGTGAACAGGGACATTATTTTTGGTGTTTTTCTGCTTCAGCCACCTTGACAGTAGTGTTGGCTAACAACTTTCAGTTATGTCTCACTTCTGTAGTAGTTTCCTATACACTCAATAGAAGCACTATTCTTGCTTCTCCTCTGGACACTATATTCATTGTGACAAAGCTTCCCTACAGCACAATGTGTAATACAGGGATGGGAAGGAACAGATGGCTCTCTCCTCAGGTACCTGTCATAAAACTTAGAATTACTAATGCTTGTTCCCATAGTCAAATGAAGTCATTTAGGAACACTGCTCATGTTTATGCTGTTAACTCATCTCCATACCATGCCACCAAAACCAACTCAAAAATGAGACCGTGGCAATGCCTTTTATCTTCTCTCTTGCTTTTATTGGCTGGTGTTCTTGCATCAAAACAAATCTCTTCCTAACATCACAGAAACAAAAGCACCAAGCAGAACATCACATGCAAATCAATACCAGCAAGGTCACAGGCCCACAGGCTTCCAGAAACAGTCGTTCATTTTGGGCCCAGTTAGAAGTCTAGGCCCTGGCAAATACACATAAATTGTACAAGTAATGAATAAAGAAACCGTAATCTGGTGTCTGCAGCTTTGCCTTCTCAGCTTCTCTCTACATCAACTGGGCTTGTCTCTCTGACCTCCCATTTGTTGTAGTTCCGTGCTTATTTGTGGAACTGACTGCTTTAATTTCTCCTTTCTGGTTTAACATTTCTCTGGCAATGCTCTGCCTCTAAATGGTCTTAGGAATCTTTCTTCCTGAACTGCCCCTTAGAGGTCGAGGTCACAGGCTAGCATCACTGTGCAGGTCTGGCCTTAGAAGTTTGGTGTTCAAACCTATAATGGCAGGCACAAGGTAGATGCCTGATGAATGTTTGCTGATGATTCTGAATTCAGAACCAATAATAAATTACTTTACTACAGGATCTCACTGTTCTGCAGCTGTTTCTCATCCATTTTTGTCACACTATATCATTGAGCCACATTCCCCAAAGCTTTGGCTGAGCTACAACCTGATTGTAAATTAGACATCTCCGGAAAATGTGTTAAACTTTTTCATGGTAATAGTTTTTTTTTTTTTGTGGGGGTAGGTGGTGGGGACTGTTGTTATTGTGTTGCTGGTGTTGGGTGAAAATGAAACAGCTTTCTAATATAAATCCAAGTTAGATAACTCAAAATGCCAAACTCAATGGGTAGTAAAGACTTGAGTCAGCATTGCACATAGCCAAGGGCTTTCTTAGATCTAGCTAGGTGCATTAACCAAAAAGCAACCTATTTAGAAGAGACGTAAAAATATGAATAAAATATATTCTAGTTATAATCAAATACATAGGAAGTAAACCTGTTTAAGTCTTCAAATATGAATGACATTTCTGGCTATCATTTCTTAGAAATAATATCAATTCTCCCAGAGTTATCAAAATCTATGTTTCAAAAATATTCTTTGGACTTTGGACCTCAGTTGTAGACCTAAGTAAGTATTGGTATATCTCTTAGGGGTAGCTGTATCACTTGTAGATATGAAAAATGTCTACACTCATGCCATAGAATTAACAAAAAATTCGACTACTTACAGGACAGTAGCAACTGATCATTTTTCCTATGTAGGCTTAGATTTTGCATACGCTTTGTAAATACTCCCTGTTCAAATCTAAAATGGCCTAAAGCATTTAGGAATGTTAAGTAATGTCAGCATGTGCTACATCTCTATTTATTTATAAACTCTTTAAGGGCAAAGGCATTGTTTCCTATCCCTGTGTTGTGTCCACTATAGCACCTAAACAGGATTATTCATTCAGCAGCCTCCTAATAAACACTGGTGACTGTACTCCTTCTGAAACATACACTTGCCCTGCTTAGGTATCTTTCAGTTGATTTGTCAAACATCATAAATCAGGGGTTCTTTTTTTAAAGGATTTTATTTATTTATTAATGAAAGAGAGAGAGAGGCAGAGACATAAGTAGAGGGGGAAGCAGGCTCCATGCAGGGAGCCTGATGTGGGACTTGGTCCCGGGACTCTGGGATAATGCCCTGAACCAAAGGCAGATGCTCAACTCCTGAGCCACCCAGGTGTCCCAAATCAGAGGTTCTTAAACTGAGAATTGAGAAAGGTATATGTTCTAGTATGGAAAAAAGCTGAAATTTTTATTTTCATAAAACCTCTACTGAAATTTAGCATTTCCCTCAGTTATGAAGGTAGGTAGTAACAGCACGGAGTAGTATTAATGGTGTCTATGACTTTGTAATCAGTAGAAGTCAGAGGTGATATTACACCATATTCTGGTAATTATTGATCTTTAAATTTATTTTATACTCGTAACTATTTGAAATAACATGAGTGATTGGGCAAGCCACTAAATCACACATGATTAGAATTGTCTATTTACAGATGTTAGTGCAATCTACCTGCCAACTCATGGGCAGCTCTGTGCCTGGTGATCATTCAGGCACCTAATAATAAAGCTGCATGTATTTACATCAGTGATTCAGACATCTACATTACTTCCCAATTCTCCATATCTATACTTGTTTATTGATTCATCTGTGCAATAAATTAGCAAAGACTACCTTAGAGCTTAATGATCTTAACTACACTAAGCAACAACAGTCTATATAATGATGTCTTAAAAAAATAAATTTAACTTTCAACGTGTCTTGTTTAAGGCACTATAAATAAGCATATATCTGAGTATATCATAAAAATTTTAAGTATTTTCTTAACTCTTTTGGTATGGCACAAAGCTTTCAATGAACATATGTCTCAAGGAATAGAAAATAATGGAAATGAAAGCAAGTCCAGGTATCTCATGTCAGTGATCACTGATTAGTAAACTTTTTAATTTTTCTTTCTATCTTCTAATTGATTGGTTCATCCACAATGGAGTAAAACTTTGTATTCATATGTCAGTATGGTGCCAAAGAATTCCATGAAGACTCTCTTGAATGGCCACTGTCAAGATTTTCAACTTTCAGAAGGGAGAATTGCGCTTGGTATCTATTAACCTTTCAAAGCTGAGTAGAGTAGTAAATGGTGAAAATAAAGTGTAATTAAACCAAGTATTCAACTTGTGAGACAAAAGGAACTCTTTCTTAAAGAACTAAACCCTGTGAAAGCAATTTTGGGATATAGATAGAGTTTTTATGATCATTTTTATTGAATACACATTTAAGAGTTCATTATTCAGGGATTCATTTTTGAGGTCTCTGTACCACAATAATATTTAGAATTTTCTTACTAAGAATCATCACTTATTCAAGCTGAGTATTTGAATTGAACTGAATCCAATGTTCTAGGAAATAAAGTGACACTAGTAAAAGTCAGTTGCTGAGCAATCAATGGAAACAGAAACTTTGTGTATGAGACCATTGATTATTTGCTATTGGGCTGGATAGAAAAGACACTACTATAAGTGGAAGATTTGGTCATACCATATGGACATGATGGTTCTGTATAGTTGTTACCTTGGCAACAGACTTTGCCATAAATAAACAGAAAGACAATTTATGGGAGGCATTAAATTTCACCCCAGGAGAACACTGCAATTATGCAGTTTTTCTGTGACAATATTGCTTTCATGAACTCCAAAATCTATTATGCACTATTTCCTATAATATTACTTTCTATAATTTTCTTTAGCTGGTAAAGACCTCAGCTATACACTTAATGTAAATTGTGATAATAGCATCTAGGTTACTAAGAAGTTCAAATGTCTTTGAAGATTATAGAAAGTAAATAGAACTTATAACAATATTTTTAGTTCTGGATTTTGTGTCTATTTCACTAACTGACAAGAAATAACAACTGGACTATAGGTTGATTTTAGAAAAATATTCACAATTAGAATGAATTTTATCTTATTATTTCTTGTATTTCGTTTCATTTACCATAACACTGTAGTTTAAATTATATCAACTAGGCTCATTTCACTTAATTTCACACTTAAGAGACAACGCAAATTTTGAAATCACACATTTGAGTCTAAGAAAACTCGATTCCCAAATAAGGAAGATGAAGAAATGAGATTTAAAGGCAGAATTAATAAGCTTGCTTTAATATCTCATATATTTAGGTGCCTATTAGATATCCAAGTAGAAATGATAAGAAGGAATTCAGTTATAATAGCTAAGAGAGGGGTTGAGTCTGGAGCTACATGTTGGAAGCCCACAACACACAGATATAATTTGAAGCATATCAATGGATAGGATCTCTTAGGGAGTGAGTGGTCAGAGAGAAGAGAACAGATTCCAGGCCTAAGATACAGACCACTATAAAATTTAAGAACTGAAAAGGTGAGGAATTTCCAGCAAAAGATACTGGAAAGGACTGGTAATTGTGTTAAAAAAATCTGGAGAATGTGAGTGAAGAAATGTTTAAAGAGGGAATATGAGGGCAGCCCGGGTGGCTCAGCGTTTAGTGCCACCTTTGGCCCAGGGCATGATTCTGGAGTCCCGGGATGGAGTCCCACATCAGGCTCCCCATGGAGCCTGCTTCTCCCTCTGCCTGTGTCTCTGCCTCTCTCTCTCTCTCTCTCTCTCTCTCTCTCGAATAAATAAATAAAATCTTTAAAAAAAAACAACAACAACAACCAAGAACAGAGAAAGGAAAAGCTTGTGGGAAGATGAAGGTTTAGTGTTTGTACTTGTTATGGTTGTTTTAAAATGGGATATATATAATGTTTACATTGTGATGGATAAGATCCAGTACAGTGAAAAAAATTAATTATTTAATGAGTGGGAGGATAATTAAAGGACGAGGCCTTAATTCTGATGAGGTATAGAATCCAGAGCACAAATAAGATGACCTTACATTCCTTATAAGAGAAGGCAAATTGCAGAGGTTATACATACAGCTCACTTGCAGGAAGATGTAGAGGTTCTTTTAAAATTACTTCATTTATTTTGTTGAATTAATAAGATAGCTCATCATCTGAGAGTGAAGATGAAGGAGGAATAGAAGTTTAAAATGTAATGGATAAGATATGAAATAGTATTCTTAAAGAATAAGGATACAAACTGATTATGAAAATGTCACAGAAGCACTGGGCAGCATTGGGGTTTTATTTGAATTCTGTGATTTAGAATCTGAAATGAGACCAGTCAGCTTGGCTGTATTTTCTTCAGCAATGTTGCTCTGATGTACATCTGGAGTAGGCAGAGAGTTTGATTTAACAAGCTTTGGAATTTTGCCAAGAGGAAGGGAGAAAGAAAAAAAAAAGAATTATGGGTATATGCAAAAGAGTGATTATAATAGTGAATCATGGCATTTAATTCTGTGTAAGAAAAGAAATAAGGACATAACATGGGTGACAGTGAAATGCTAATAGAATGAATATATTGGAGTTCAAAGTCAGATGAAAGAGTAGTTGGACTTAGGGTGCTAGAAAAATAAGATGGAAAGATGGAGTTGATTGGCAAAGACAGGGATACTTGTAATAAAGAATTTAGATCAGTTGTAGTTATCGCACACAGCAAGACCTGGAATACATTAGAGTATATGGCTGAGATAAATAGAGAAAAAAATCACTCGATGTGGGCAGGTCAAGAAATTAATAAATCAGAATATTGAACGTATTATATAGATGATATACATGCAATTGAAATTACTCTGAGAAGAATTGGAATGATGGTGAAGAAAAAGATCTTGAACCAGTTGCTATTATCATCAATAAATGAAAGAAAGTGGCCATTAGGAATTACAGATAACTGGAACAGAAGGTGACAACATGAGAATCAAAACTGGGCTTTTTATAGTGGCTGAAGAAACAATATCTGGAAAGAGCAACAAGGAAAGTTGAACTTATCAGACTTCTCACCACCTGAGAAGTCTGTAAGAAAGCTAGCTTCCAATTAAGAGTAAAAATGAGGGCCCATTTATGGAATATGCAGAGCCATGTGGAAAAGAGACTCTGGGTAATAAGAGATGCCTATGAACCTTGGACTTTTTAAGTCCATTGACTGAAGTACACAGAAATGGGAGACATGATGAAATTACTCTCTTCAGTATAAGCTCTATGTTAGTTTTTCACCTTGGGACAGTTATCAGGTAATTTATAGTGGTAAGTCAGAGGGTAGATGGTTTTGATGAATATTGACCTAACCAGGAACATGGAATAGTCTATACCCCTCTTGAGCTCTGTTAAGTAACTGTTAAGAATAGGGGGATAGGAATGCCTGGGTAGCTCAGTTGGTTGGTATCTGCCTTCAGCTCGGGTCATGATCCCAGGGTCCTGGGATCGAGCTCCACATCAGGCTCCCTGCTCAGTGGGGAACCTGCTTCGCTCTCTGCCTCTGCTGCTCCCCCAGCTTGCTTTCTCTCTCTCTCTCTCTCTCTCTCTCTCTCTCTCTCTCTCTCTGTCAAATAAATAAATAATATCTTTTAAAAAAAAGAATAGGGGGACAGCCTTGTTAGGAGCATAAAATTTCAAAGGTTATAAAATATAGCATTTATGACTCACAACTCATCAGGTCCCATAGGGCTTTGCAATGACACTGAAATGCAATAGCAGAATATAGTGAAGATCTGTTAATGAATTTTCCAAGAGGATTCTGCATTGTTAAATCAAAGGTTGCTCTTTTATGGAAAACATCAGACTTCTGCAGAAAGGCAAGTTAAAAAAATCTCCTGTTAGTAAAATTCATACTTTTTAATTACTGACTGAGGTATAACCAAATATTTAATGGATTGGTAAAAAGGAAATAGATGACCCTAGAGGGGAGTGGAAAGGCAATGAAAAATTCACTATTCTAGCAAAAAGAAAAAATATAATTTTATGTATAGAAATCAGTTTCTGCAAAAAAAATGCAAGACTAAAAGAAGTAATTTCATTATTTAAAAACATAATGATATTTGACTTAAGAAAATGTGACCAAGAGGGACACCTGGGTGGCTCAGTAGTTGAGAATCTGCCTTCTGGTCAGGGTGTGATCCCAGAGTTCTGGGATCAAGTCCCACATCTGACTCTCTGCATGGAGCCTGTTTCTCCCTCTGCCTATGTCTCTGCCTTCTCTCTGTATCTCTCATGAATAAATAAATAAAATCCTTAAAACAAAAGAAAAGAAAATGTGACCAAGAACAATCTCTGACAGCAATCTACACAGTCTACCTCATGTTGAACTGAATGACAAACTACAAGTCTAAAAACATGTCCAATACTCTGTACCAATCTGCAGAAAGACTGTCTAATATTGGATAGATCATTACAGACGTGGTATAACTATAAGTCAATTGAATTTGTTCTTCCTAAAAAACATCTGAGCCTATTATTCAAGAGCTGGGATTTCTATTTCCATTACTGTCTTTCTGACTACAGGTCTGTGTTGTTCAGAATACAAGATGTGCATTACAGAGAAATGCCCAATTTAGAGAAATAGCATCGTCTTCTAACTCTCTAGGGATAGGATGACAAAGTTATCAGCAAAACACAGAGTTTAAAATGAAGTCTTCCATGCTTTATTTCTATCATTCACATGAAGAAATCCTAAAATTTCTTTGCTAGATAATTTTCCTAAATGTAATTATATATTCATGCATTTACTCATTTATAATCATTTTATTAGTGTCCACTCTGCACCACACACTGTGCAGGCACTGCAAATATAACCATGAATAAAACAGATACAATTCATTCAGGGAGATAGCTACAAGTAGATATAATGAATAAATAATTGGAAACTATAATTAATATATAGTTAAATACCATGTCCTTACAGAGGCTACAATATTACGGGAATATAACTTAGATTGTAAAGTCAAGAAAGTGAAATTTAAGCTTATATTCCCACAATTTACTTGTTAATTACAAATGAGAGAAAAGGTGACTTTCCAGTGGAGAATTCTGGTAGACTAAAAATGAACAAAGTTATCACCACCAAATATGGAACAATAGATGTGGTCACACTGAGAATATACAATTATTTCTGTAGTATTCCTAATAAAAAAAAAAAAAAAAAAAAAAAAAACCTAGGGCAGCCCGGGGGGCTCAGTGGTTTAGCGCCACCTGCAGCCTGGGGTGTGATCCTGGAGACCCAGGATCGAGTCCCACGTCGGGCTCCTTGCATGCAGCCTGCTTCTCCCTCTGCCTCTCTCTGTGTCTCTCATGAATAAATAAATAAAATCTTTAAAAAAAATAACCTAAATCTAACCATCAGGCAATTATTGAAAAAAAAACAAAGATTTGGCTTGGATTTATCAATGATGCCCCAACTCTTTTAATGATAATGAAAAGTTGAGAGACTGTTTCAGATGAAAGGAGACTAGAGAAACTAAATGTGATGTAAGACTTTGGAAAGGATCCTAGAGGGAAAGGTAAAGTTGCTAGAAAGAACATGGAGCCAACTGGCAAATTTTGACCATGGAGTACATATTAAATGAAAGTATTTTATTGATATTAATTCTCCTTAATTTGATAGAGTACTATTGTTATATAAAAAGAATGACCTTATTCTTAAGAGACAGATACTAAATTATTTAGTGGTGAAGGATCATGGTATTTGTAGGTTACCCTGAAATGATTTAACATAGAAAGAGAGGCGGAGAGAGAATGAAAGAGATACATACAGAGACACAGAGACAAATAGAGACAGAATAATAAAATACACACAAATGATGAAGATATTTATAAATGGTGAGTGTAGGTGGAAGTTGAATGTGTTCATTATACTATTCTTACAGATTTTTTTGTTTTAAATTTTTTCTAAATAAAATTAAAAGCTGGGATCCCTGGGTGGCTCAGCGGTTTAGCTCCTGCCTTCCGCCCAGGGCATGACCTTGGAGACCCGGGATCGAGTCCCACATTGGGCTCCCTGCATGGAGCCTGCTTCTCCCTCTGCCTCTCTCTCTCTCTCTCTCTCTCTCTCTCTCTCTCTCTCTCATGAATAAATAAATAAAATATTTTAATAAAAAAATTAAAAAATAAATAATTAAATTAAATTAAAAGCTGTTTGAACTTAACACTTAATAGGTGGAAGAATGGATTTTACCAACATGGAAATTATTTTAAGCAAAGAGAAAAGGTTGTGACAAGGTTCTGAGGCAGGAAAAGAGAAGAAAATGCCATGCGATTTAGCTGGCCTAAAGAGGGTTTGGGTCTCCCCTGAGTTCAGAGATTCCTCTAGTCTACTGAAGAAGCAAGCCATCCATCATAAGTCTATAGCTACAAAGAAATACATTCTGAATATAAGCATATGAGACTGGAAGAGAATCCTGAGCCTAGGATTAAACTGAGCCCAAGCTAACACCTTGATTGCAGACTTTTGAGAGCCTGAGGGGTGCACTGTGATAAACGGAACCTGAACCCCAACTCGCGATAATATATGGCATTATCTTAAGTTCTAAGTGTATGGTAATTTGTCACACAGCAATAGAAACTAATACAGTTGAACCTTAACACAGGTTTGAACTGCATGGATCCACTTATACACAGATATTTTTCAATAAATACAGTACAAAACTGCAAATGCAAGGTAAAGTATATAATACATATAAAACATGTATTAATTGACTTTATGTTTTTGGTAAGACTTTCAGTCAACAGTAGGCTATTAGTAGTTAAGTCAAGAGTTACACTTCTACTTTCAGTTGGGTGGGGATGGGCTCCCCCAAACCCAGTCAACTATATACTATGCAAATGACTTAGCACAATCTTGGAAAAGTTGAAGGACCTGATTTCAAGACTTACTATAAAGCTTCATTAATCAAGATAGTGTGATTTTGGTGCAAATATGGACAAACTGATTAATGAAACAAAAATTGGGAATCTAGAAATAATCACAAAAAATAGTCAACTAATTCTTGACAGTCAATGTGGCAATGTGATAGGGGGAAAACCAAAATTTTCAGGAGATAATACTTAAAAAAATTGAATAAACAAACAGAAAAAAACAGCCTCAAACCTTATTTCACACCACACACAAAAGTTAATTCAATATGGATGATAGTCCTAATTATGAAGCCAAATGTACAAAGTCTCTAGAAGAAAGCATAAGAAAGCATCTTCATGATCTTAAGACAGGAAAAAATTTCTTTTTTTTACCTTTATTAAGCTTTTTAAATTTTAATCCTAGTATAGTTAACATGCAGTGTTATATTAGTTTCAAGTATACAATAGAGTGATTTAATAATTTTACACATTACTCAGGGTTCATCATAATAAATGTACTCTTAATTTCCTTCACCTATTTCACCCATCTCCCCTCTAGTAACCATCAGTTTGTTTTCTTTTGTTAAGACTGTTTCTTGGCTTGTTTCTCTTATTTTCTTTGATTATTTGTTTTGTTTCTTAAATTCTACATGTGAGTGAAATCACATGGTATTTGTCTTTCTTTGACTGATATATTTCACTTAGCATTTATTCTAGCTCCATCCATGTTCTTGCAAATGGCAAGATTTCATTCCTTTTTATGGTTGATTAATATTCCCTTGTGTATACGTACCACCTCTTCTTTATCCACTCATGTACTGGTGGAGATTTAAGCTGCTTCCACATTTTGCTATTGTAAATAATGCTGCAATAAACATAGAGATACATGTACCTCTCTGAATTATTTGTATTTTTTTTTTTTGGAAAATACCTACTCGTACAACTACTGGATAGTAGGGTAGTTCTATTTTTAACTTTTTGAAGAACCTTCATATTGTTTTCTACAGCGGCTGCTCCAGTTTGCATTCCCACCACAGAGGATGAGGGTTCCTTTCTCTTCACATCCTCACCAACACTAGTTTCTTGTGTTTTTGATTTTAGCCATTCTGACTATATGAAGTGACATCTCACTATAGTTTTATGATTCCCTGACAATGAGTGATGCTGAGCATCTTTTCATGTGTCTGTTGGATATCTATATCTTTGTAAAAAATGTCTGTTCATGACTTCTGCCCATTTTCAATTGGATCATTTGTTTTTCTAACATTGAGTTGTATCAGTTCTTTATATATTTTGGGTACTAAACCTTTATCAGACATGTCATGTGCAAATGACTTGTCCCATTCAGTAGGTTGCCTTTTGGTTTTGTTGATTGTTTCCTCTGCTGTGCATAAACTTTTTATGTTGATGTAGTTTCAATAGTTTATTTTTGCTTTTATTTCCCTTGCCTCAGGAGACATACGGAGAGAAATGTTGCTACAGCCAATATCAGAGAAATTACTGACTGTGCTTTCTTCTAGGAGTTTTATGATTTCAGACCTCACCTTTAGTTTTTTAGTCCATTTTGAGTATAATTTCATGTATGATGTAAGAAAGTGGTCCAGTTTCATTCTCCTGTATGTATCTGTCCAGTTTTCCTGGTACCACTTGTTGAAGAGACTATCTTTTTCCCAATGTATTTTCTTTCCTGCTTTGTTGAAGATTAACTGACCACATAATTGTGGGTTTATTTCTGGACTCTCTACTCTGTTCTATGATCTATGTGCCTATTTTTGTGGCGGTACCACACTGTCTTGATTAGTATAGCTTTATATATAGTATATTATATATATATAATATATAGTATATTAGTATATACTTTATAATATAACGTGAAGTCTGGAATTGTGATACTGCCAGTTCTGCTCTTCTTTTTCAAGATTGCTTTGGCTATCCCGGGTCTTCTGGTTCCATACAAATTTTAGAATTGTTTTATTGTAGCTCTGTAAAAAATGCTATTGGTATTTTGATAGAGATTGCATTAAATGTGTAGATTGCTTTGGGTAGTAATGGACATTTTAACAATGTTTTTCTCCCAACCCATGAGCATGGAATGTCTTTCCATTTCTTTGTGTCATCTTCAATCTCTTTCATCAATGTCTTATTGGTTTCAGAGGACAGGTCTTTCACCTCTTTGGTTAAGTTTATTCCAAGGTATTTTATTACTATTGGTGCAACTGTAAAAGGGATTGCTTCCTTATTTTCTCTTTCTGCTGCTTATTACTAGTGTATAGAAATACAACAGATTTCTGTACTATGGATATAGTGCAAATTTACTGAATTCACTTATCAGTTCTAGCAGATTTTTAGTTGAGTCTTTGGGGTTTTCTATATATACCATCATGTCATCTCCAAATAGTGAAAATTTTACTTCTATACATATTTGGATGCCTTTTATTTCTTTTTGTTGTCTGACTGCTGTGGCTAGGACTTCCCGTACTAGGTTGAATTACAGTGGTGAGAGTAGATATCCTTGTCCTGTTCCTGATCATAGAGAAAAAGCTCTTAGTTTTTCCCTATTGAAGATGATGTTTCACTGTGGGTTTTTCATATAAGGCCTTTATTATGTGGGTATGTTCCTTCCAAGACTACTTTGTTGAGGATTTTCATCATGAATGATGCTGTATTTTGTCAAATTCTCTTTCTGCATCTAATGATATGGTTCTTATCCCTTATCTTAATAATGATGTATCACCTGATTGATTGCAAATATTGAACCACCTTTGCAATCCAGGAATAAATCCCCCTTGGTTGTGGTAAACAATTTTTTAAATATATTGTTGGATTCAGTTTACTAGAATTGTATTAAGAATTTCTGCACCTTTGTTCATCAGAGATATTAGCCTGTAGTTCTGTTTTTGTGTAGTGTCTTATCTGGCTTTGGTATCAGGGTAATACTTGCCTCACAAAATGAATTTGGAAATTTTCCTTCCTCTTCTTTTTTTTGAATAATTTGAGAAGAATACATATCCAGTCGTCTTTAAATGTTTGGTAGAATTTGCCTGTGAAGCTGTCTGGGTCTTGTACTTTTGTTTGTTGGGAGTTTTTTGAATACTGCTTCAATTGCTGGTAATCAGTCTGGGGAAAATTTTCTATTTCTTCCCAATTTAGTTTTGAGATGTTATATGTTTCTAGGAATTTATCTATTTCCTCTAGGTTGCTCACTTTGTTGGAATATAATTTTTCATAATATTCTCTTATAAATGCTCGTATTTCTATGAGGTTGGTTACTATTCCTCCTCTTTCATTTCTTGTTTCTTTTTTAAAGAAAGGCAGACTGCCACATGTAGCACCTCATTTGGATGTGTCTGGAGTCTTAGAAGCTTGACTATCCTACATTTTCCTACAAATGGACCTTGAAAGCTTGTCTGGACGTTCTAGCAGTGTAATGCAGCTATTCAATTACCCTCAAGTGAAGAACAATCCTCCTCTTTCAGGGAAGGTTGTCCTCCTCCACCAAGTGTGCACCTTTGGGAGGGACACACATGGAGTGATGAGGGAGGAAGGGGACTGCCCCCTCACCAGCCAGATCAGCCAAATCAACTCTGGCTATCAATGTGGTGACATGTCATTTTGTCTAACTGTGTATGTTTCTGCTTATTAAAAGACTCTGTTAACAGGATTCAAAAAGTAAATTGTGGTCTAAGAGAATACATCTAACCAATACATGATACATAAATAATAAGCAATAATAAAAAGATAAATAACCAAATTTATAAATTGGACAAACTGACATGCACAACCCCATAAAAGGTATTTGAATGGCCAATAAGCTTCTGAAAAGGTATTCAATATAGTCATCAAGGAAATGCAATCCCAAAATTAGAAGGCTAAAATAATAAAAACTGATAACAATAAAGGTTGGCAAGGATCTGGAGCAATAATATGAAGAAGAATAAATATTGGCTATAGAATTATTTTAAACAGTGAGTTAACTTTAAATATTTATGTCTGTTTTATTCTTTAAAAGTCTAGCTCTTATATAAAATGAGGTATGTACAAAACATACACAGGTGGAATCCTTTAGGTTTGATCCCCCCAAAATATTGATCACTTTCTACAGAGTGACTTCTGCACAGGTTATTATAGAAAACAAACAAACAAACAAACAAACAAAAACATTTTATGGAAGATTTTAAAAGCAAAAATGAAGCAGTAGCCATATTATTTTTACACACAGGGATAGATGCTAAATAGTAAGAGTTATGGCAACTCACCCATGATGCCCTTTATCCACTGGCTCAACCTGGTGGTTCAATACAGCAACCAAGTCAGCAACTCCTCCAGCTGATCTTGTCAAATCTTATTCTTATCTGACTCTTGAGCCAGGTGTGTAGTTAGCTTTTTGATGAAAGGCACCAGGTTCTCTGAGAGGTCACACCCTGCACTGTAGTTAAAACCTTGGATTTCAGTCCAACCTCATGGGTTTCTGCTTATACTTGCAGATTCCTATTTATTCCTGATCATTTCCCCACACTCATTTCTCATTCATCTTTCCTTCTCAACTTCCTCCCCTATTTTAGGCCACAGAACTAGAAATACCCACAATAGCATCATAGAAACTAGTCAGCTTCCAAAGTTCTCCAGGGTCAAATTCCCATAGGAAAACACTTATTATATATGATTCCTGTGGTTTTGCTTCTCTGATTGAATCTTGACCAATACATTCTCCTCCCCTATGACCTAACAACTCCACTCCCAGATATTTGCTCAAGAGAAATAAAAACATATGCTCCCAAATAGCCTTGTACAAAATGTTCCGACATCTTTACACATAAGAACCAAAAACTGTAAACAAACTAAATATTCATAAACATTAAAATAAGTGAATAAACTACTTATATACACAACATAGGTGGATCTCAAAAACATTATTTTGAATGAAAAAATCCAGAAAAGAGACTACATACTCTGATTCCATTTATATAAAATCCAAATACAGGCAAAAACTAACTTATCTCAATAGAAATCAAAATATCTCCATCCCCAGGGGGGACTAGAGGTAAGCACAAAGGAACTTTCTGGGTTAAGGAAATGTTTTATATCTTCATTGGGTGTCAGTTCCCAGGAATACATTTGTCAAAACTCACTGACTATATATTGATCAGTTCATTTACTGAGTGTATATTTTACTTCAGTAAAAATGTATTCATGAAAGTGAAGAATATTATACATTTTATAATATAGGTATATAAAATGCTAAGAAAATATGATCAAAGAAGATATTAATTCTGTTTGAGGAGATTAGGGAAAAATTAATAGGAGGAGGGGCATTTGTGCTCCCTCTTTAAGAATAAACAGGCAATGCCCTGGCAAACAAAGTTGAGAAGGAAATGAGGGGAATCAGCATGAGGAAAGGCTGAATAGTGTGCAAGTACATGGAGAGTGGGAGCTCCATGGAACAGTATAGAGTTCAATATAGTTAAACTGTACGACAGAGGAGGTGCCAGCCTGGAGGAAGTAAACCTAGAAAGTTAGGTAGAAGCAAGTTATAAAGGGAAGTTTATATTATGCTAATAAATTTTAATTTTATTCTACTGTGAATAAATTATTAGGAATGGCTTTAAAGTAAAGCAAAATATTGACGAAAATTAATTTGTATTTTAGAAAGGTAGGCCTGTCAGTATCCAGTATACCTGGGTTACTGTATGTAGAGGAGAAGCAATGAGACCAATTAGGAGATGAGCATAATAATTCAGCAAGGGTTAATAATAATCTGGATGGTGTCTATGATTATTAAAAAAAAAGGAGAGGCACATATCAGAGATATTTCTGATATTCAACTATAATGACTTGAGGGTAAAGAGATGAGTCAAACAACTTCAATGAGCATGGCTTGACCAACCACCTCCTGCCATTAACCAGATGTACCTACGTAGAAAAAGAGGTCGATTTTCAGGAATGGAAACTAGTTCAGTATGAGATGTGATAATTTCAAAGGGCCTATAAGGAGTTCTAATAGAGTTATTCAATGAGTGATTAAAATAGCCCCTTTTTGTATATAAAGCAGAGTACAGCTATAGATCATTTGCATAATTTTTCCTATGCTCATCTTTAACAAAAGGAGAAAGTAAATAATGTAACCCATGATTGCAACTAGCACTAGCTTTGACACAAAATATGGAGGTTTAGGGTCCTGGGCAGAGAAATATTGAAATATATGGCCATTCGGTGCTGAAAGTGGTAGGTACACAGAATATCCATGCAGGGGAAGAAGAAAAATAAAAATAGGCCTGCGTGAAATGAAAGGATTAACTGATCAGAAATTTTAGTGCAGGTAAGGAGAAGATCTTTAATGGGGGAATAAAAGACGGTTTGAATAAAAGAATACTTGTTTAGGGATATAGTAAGGTAACTTACAAAGACGAGTTGATGTTATAATTTATGGCTAATAAGCAGCTTGTGGTGCAAACAAAAAAGGCAATATATACACTGACTGGTAAAGCCTATAGTAGGACTAAATCATGGGTATTATGTGAGCATGTAGGAAGTCCATCTAACCTAGTCTTTTATGAGTCATTTTTCTCATCAGGTAGTAAACTGCTTAGCTAAGTCTACATAATAAATGGCCAATGTATAAGTTAGAATGTAAAATCAGTTTTCTCAGTCTTACCCTGCAAAGTACATCAAGTCTATAAAATAGTGGTAATAAGTCTAGTTCTCAATTTTCACAATCTAGGACTTTGTGTACAACTCAAAAAGTCTGGCTATAAGACTCCTATATATTAAGCTAATTAAAACAAAACAATCCATCTATAATACATAGCTAACATGTCCTGTGATTTATGGTCCTTTCTTGTTAATGGATTAATGGTCAGGGCATATGAGCAACCAATTTAATGAATTAGACTGTAAATATATTTTTCATGAACATTAAAATGCAGCATCTCTGTGAATTTCCTATTTTAAAGGTTAACTTTCTGTCATAAAACAAAAATATTCTAATGTATAGCCTGGTTCAGTGATTGATTTTCATTCCTAGATAATTTTTTTAGAGATAAGTCCTCTTAACTCTTTTCTCCTCATCCTTACTAGAGAGCTTAACTGAATACTAAAGATTCTACTAATCACATAAGGGGTACACAAATCAACTAAGATGTTATGGGCACAACCATACTACACTATGTTTGAGATTAAATTGAGGCTCTAATGAGCAGAGATGGATTTATTCTTATGCAATCATTGACCAGTTTTGGCTACAGATTTATTTGAATAGTTAAGTAATTTTTTAAAAGTTGTCAAATACTAGTTTTAATATTGACTTCAAACATTTGTCTGTCACTTATGATATTGTAATATATAATAATACATATTTCATTTTGGCCCCTTTCTGCACAGGTCTCCTAAAACCCTTGGAATTTCCTAAATGATTACAGTCAAAAAGGTGTCTTGATATTCACAATAAGCTCTTTTCAACTTGAGTTTATGCTAATGAGGTAACTTTTAAAGTTAAAAAGCACTGAAGGATGGGGGCTGGTTGCCAGGGAAATCAACCACATGATTGGAGAGTTGGAACTTTGAGTTCCACCTAGCTGACCTCCAGGGAGGGGTAGGAGGCTGGAAATTGCATCCATCAACATGACCAATGATTTAATCAATCATGCCTACGTAATGAGGCTTCCATAAAAACTCAAAAGGGCTGGATTCACAGAGCTTACAAGTTGTTAAACATATGGAGGTGCTTGGAAAGTAGCATACCTGGAGAAAGCATGAAAGCTCTACACCCTTTTCTCACACTTTGCCCTAGGCATCTCTTCCATCAGGTTGTCCCTGAGTTATATATTTTATGATAAACTGGCAATATAGTAAGTAAAGTGTTTCTGTGAGCCACTCTAGCAAATTAACTGAAGACAAGAGGGGGTCATTGGAACCTCTATAGCTATCCAATAGAAGCCTGGGTCATAACCTAGGCTTGCAGTTGCCATCTGAAGTTTGGTGGGTAGAGGAGGCAGTCTTATAAGTCTTATAGGACTGTGCTTTTCATATGTGGGATGTGACAGTGTCTCCAGGTAGACACTATCAGAACTGAGCTGAACTGTCTGTCAGAGAATTACTTGGTGGTGTGGAAAACCACATATATTGTAATTGAGAGCAGAATTATAGTATTATATATTCACATCCAGATTTTTATGTATCTGGACTTAACCACAACTAGTTTTGTCATATTTGTTGATGACAATATTTATTTGCATATAAGACTAACCTTCACCAGAAAAGAGTCTGTTTATTTTACTCGGGAATGATTCTTGGTAGAATGCCCAGCATATAATAAACATTCAGTAACTGCTTATAGAATGAATGATTCATATTTAAGAAGAAGGAAATATATGGTTACCAATAATAATTATTGAAAAAAATCTAAGGCTTGTACACGGAGTTGTTTCCCAAGTGGCTGGTCTCTCAATATAAAGAAAATGCAAGACAAACTATTAGGCATAATGCAGTTAAGTAAGAAGCTGAACCTGAATGACTAGTCTTCTTGGATAAAATGTTTAAAATAATGACCCCAAGAACTGGGTTAACAGGTGCCACAGTTCTTGGCTTTGGATTTGGGGAAGTTTTCCAGGCTTGTTGCCTCCTACAGGCTTCAGACCTACCTGTTAATCAACTCTCCTTATTCTATGTCAATTCTCCTCATAAATATGTCTCATTTCAATTCATAGCCTGATGATTTGTCAAACTTTCTTTTACATTTGCAACCCAAATTCATAATGGTGACCTATATGCTATCCCTTTAGAATAATACCTCCAGACCTGGGTGCTACAATAGAGAACAACACGTCATATATTTGAGATTGTAGGTGGTCCATGGTAATTCTCAAATAATAATATTTAGGGAAGGGGGGCCAGATGGCAGCAGGAAGTACATATGACACACACAGTAAGCCAAAAAAAAAAGAGTAGTTAAGAGAGAAAATCAAATTTAATATATACTATAAACAGCAAGAAAAATAGAAGATGCCATGAGAAGAAAAGATTACCATAGATGTGTCAAGGCCTCAGAGGCCAAACCATTTGGTTTACTCTGTCACTTGAGTTAGACAAATTAGCTCTGTATTTATAACTCATAGAGGTCTGACTAAAGTTTATTAATTTTACTAAATTTCTGACCAAAATGGCAGGATATTACTGGATTCCTACAGACATGATTTAAAAGAACAAAAGAGTAGAAATAAAATAGAAAGTCCAAAACTCAGAAAACAAACATAACCCAATAAGAATACAACAATAATGAACCAGCATCCTTAGCTTAATGGTGTTCTGGGACAATCTAAAACTTCTGAGGAGAGAACTCAGGTAAATGTTGTCAAAGTTCACATACAGAGAATGAAAAATATTGTGAACAAATTCCCTGAAAATGGCTCAAGGAAGGAGCAGAAAGGAGAAAAATAGAATTCAAATAAAATTAGTAAAATTAGTAGTGTTTTACTACTAAAGCAAAGAGCGAAAAGGAAAGACATGAGGAAAGTTGCAAGGATGGATATGTTTAATATTTTGATTACAGATATAATCTTAGATTTTACCAGATTGTACACTTTAAATTTAGTCAATTTATTGTTTGTAACTATACCTCAATAAAACTGTTAAAATCAATACATTTGTATCTTCTATTGCAGAGGCTTTGCTTGTGAAACATTTGGCATAAATTCCCTGTCTCCTCTGCAAAGCAAGACAATACTTTAAAAAATGCTGTAATTCTAATGAGATAAAAGTCTATGACTTTTGGAGTGAGAGCTCTCATGTTGGCTGTAGCATTGATAGCCTGAAAAGTTAGAGTTGCAGGAAAATATCCTTTCTTTAAACAGTCTTCAAAAAGTTATGCAAGAGAAAAATAGAAATGTGGTTCACGAAGTTACCTAAGAAAAATGTATTTAAAGATAATATCACAGGCAACATTTCAGATGACAATTATGGAGTTTTAATTAGTCTGCAAGCTTCCAAAATTCCCTGTAGGTAAAATGCAATAGCAACAGATGGCAGACAATTTGGAAATCACAGAAGCAAGCAGAGCATCTTAAAATGCAGATATATACCTAGAAAAAATTTCAACAAAGACTTATATGTAAGCACTCTGAGTACTGCACATTTTTTAAACAGGTTATTTTTCACTGATAAAGTAACTGTAATGTATGTGTATTTCTCCAATATAAGCATCTATCAATATTTCTTCTGATTCTTCAAAAAAAAAGTATCTTTGTAGATTTGGTGCCTTTCATGATGATGTATTTTTCTTGATGTGGAAATTTTCTTTTTCTTGGTTTATCAATTAATCAGAAGCATTCAAGGAACTTAAAATTTGTAAGCTAGATCTATATTACTTGCAAATTGATCACTGACCCACTGAGTAATTAAGTTGCCTGACTTTTTAAAGATAACATCTGAGATAATTACACTGAAGCTCATTGATTTGGTTGATTCATTCATTCACTCACATATTCCTATAACACTGTTGAATATTCAATATATAACAAACTGTGGAATAGACAGTGAGGATCTGAAGACAAATAAGACCCAAAAAGGTCCTGTGGCAGAGAAATCTTCTATCTACTGTGAAGTTAAAAACTAAAAAGAAAATATTATATGATAAGCACTATGATGGAATTCCTGCACATAGTATTGGATAAACACAGACAGGCACACATATGTATGGACTGGGGTGAACTCAGCAGTTTTTACAAGAAGTCATATTAGAATTAATGAGACACGGAAGGAGTGTTGGCGATACAGAACATGCAAAGCCAGGAATTGAATGAGCACTTTCTCTCTCTTTAAAATGAAATTTGACTGACCTTATACCAGTTTTTCTATATTGCTTACAAATAAGCCAGTGAATAAGTTAGGCTAAACATAAAACAGTTGAGACAGCCACTCAGGTCACTGATCAAAACAAATAAACATTAATTTATCATGTGTTTCTAAGCTGCATGGAATAGTGCCAAAATCAAGATGATGTCATAATCAAATGTACCCATATCTGGGTTCATCCATCCACCCTGACCAATGCCTTCTCCTGTGGCATGAGTGTCTATCTGGTCTCCATACATCATCAAAATAAGTTATCTGTGAAAGAAGTTTTTTCAACCACAGTAATTGTTCTATAATGTAGGGTAAGATTACAAATTTAACTCACACTACATCTGTATATTTGAAGAAAAAGCAAATTCCTTTATCTTTTATTATAGATTATCTGTACTTCCACAAGTCCACCCATCCTTTAGCAGGGAAAAATTAACTACATGCCCAATATAATTAATATTTATGATAATTTAAATAGTAGTAATTAAGCTAAAGTAATTTTATACTTCCTAGGATTAGGTCAGTTCCTCAGGTGGGCTTTTCTCCTTGCCTCTCCTAAGATAGCTTCTCAGAGCATGAACAGAGGCATGCATGATTCATGAGTTCACTAAAAAGTGAATTATTTGGATTCTTTTTTCATGGTAATCTCTGGCATTTTGTGTGATGCTCATATATGACCTCTGACCTAAGGATTTGTATATCTAGGTGCTTACTTGACATTTTATATGACTATCTAATAGGTATCACAAACTAAAATGTCCAAAACAGAAAACAAGCTTTATTTCTCTCTGAACCCTCCTTATTCATATTGATGGTCTCATCATCACTCAGTTTCTCAAGCCAAAATCCCAGGAATCCTTCCCTTTCCCTCTTATATCTTATCATTAGAAGAGCCTATCAGCTCAACTAAAAATGTACAGGGGTTTATCCTTTTTTCTTCATCATCCTTGGTCCTTTTATCTCCACCATTATTCTGGTCCAAGCCTTATCATCTCTTGATGAGATTTCTGAAGTGACTTTTTGTATCATTTCAATTTTGTTCTTCTCTTGGCAGGCAGACTGATCTTGAAAATGCCACTCAGACCCTCAATCTCCTTCAAAACTCTCGATTGTTCCCATTGCATGTAGAATGAAATCTTGTCGAATAACATAAAAAATGAGGCTACCTTGTCCTATAGGCCATGCATGATGCAGCTCCTGCTACTTCTCCAATGTCATCACTCTCACTCACAACCACAATGGTCTCCTTTCTGTTCCTTGAGCAAGACAAGCTCTTACGTGACCTAGAGCCTTTGTAATTCACTGTTCTGTGTGTGCCTACACTTTTAGCAAGCAAAAATGTCACTTCACTTCACCAGAGGCTCTTCTGATCACATTGTCAAGAGTGGCAAGAACTCAGTTCTCTGCTTCGTATCACATCACCTTCTTTGTATTGCACTATTTTTCACAACTTATAATTATATCATTAATTAATTGTGTTTATTTTACTCGTTTATTGTCTCTCTTCTCCTTTGTAGTACACTCCATAAGGCTAGGACCTTATCTGCACTGCTATTGTATCTCAGTCACTTAATTTACTAAGCAAAATGGATGAATGAATCACTAGATATAGTATTATGATATATATTTAGTTATGCTTAAAAATTATTTATCAAATTATACAATGTCTTTCACAGTTGGCATAATATGGCTTCAGTCATCTTAAACTACACTTGCTACTACTAATACTCTCCTACTATTGTTATCACTACTACTACTGCTTCTGCTGCCTTTTAAACATTTCATAATAAAATACCTGATTTTTCCGAACACAATTAGAAACAAGAACCTAATGCTTCAACTGGGAAGATCTGGTAAGAATTACTGGAGTGTTGGCCATATCTGCTACTATCACTTTAGGACGTTTGCCAGGAGCATTTTAGAAGCCAGCGATGATGATTGCCTTGAAGATTTAGTCATTCATAAATTTGAGATAACCTACATTCACTTAGAAGAAATGCATAGCTCCTACACATAAATTGGTAACTTCTCTGGAAGGCACACTTTTAACCATGTGGATCTAAATTTTATGCCCAAGGCTCTGATAAAACAGATAATCCAGATATCCTTTGAATTCCTATGGTGCTGAGCCATGAAGCATGATATTGCATGAGACCAATATCACCCAGAATTATCACTTGTCCTGAGGCCTGGAAAGACATAATGGAATTTATTTATTTATTTATTTATTTATTTATTTATTTATTTGTTTATTTGAGAAAGAGAGGGAGAGAACATGAGTAGGTACAGGAGGCACAAGAAGAGGGAGAAGTAGACTCCCTACAGAGCAAGGAGGCCAATCCTAGGACCTGAGATTATGACCTGAGCCAAAGGCAGACCTGAGCCACGCAGGTGCCCCCAAAAGCTTATTTTTCATATAAATTGTTGGAGAACATATTGCCATTTTAGTGAAATCTAATGATAAAGTGTTTAAGAGAAGGCATAGGCTCTGTAGAGAAACAACTGGGTCTGAGTCCTTATCTGATTGAACTAGATTTTTATAGGTTTAAGTTTCCAGCTAAGTAGAAAACGGGTGAAAATCCCTTCCCCATAGGGGCATGGTACGTATCAGTGACACAGTTGTCAAGCACATAGGACAGTGCCTGGCATATAGGAACAGCTGAAAAATAGCAGTGATCCCTTAGATGAAGTGCTGGGCTAGTCAATCAGTAAATAAACTCAAAATAAGAATGGGACAGGGGGATCCCTGGGTGGCGCAGCGGTTTGGCGCCTGCCTTTAGCCCAGGGCGCGATCCTGGAGACCCGGGATCGAATCCCACGTCAGGCTCCCGGTGGATGGAGCCTGCTTCTCCCTCTGCCTGTGTCTCTGCCTCTCTCTCTCTCTGTGTGTGTCTCTGTGTGACTATCATAAATAAATAAAGAAAAAAAAATATTAAAAAAAAAAGAATGGGACAGTACAAGAATATTTTTATTTTCATTTATCACATATTTTATAGCTGGATGCAAGATACTTGAAAGAATATTTCATTTTTATAAAAGGAGATAATAATAATGTAACCAGGTATTTATTTGGACATATAGGGATATTAAATAGAATTAACATCCTAATTTATTTCCCAATTTCAGTGTTTTCTCTCCCTCTCTGACTGGCAGTTCTGCGGGATTAATCTTTCTAAAGAATAACCATCTTGTTACTCCCTGGTTCAAAAACCTTCACAGATTCCCTATGGACTACTGAATAAAGTCCAAGCTTTTTATCGTGTTTTTTAATACCCTCCACAAATGTGATGCTAATCTATCCTTCAGACATTATCCTTCACTCTTTTCCTTTGTAAATCTTATGCTTCAGCCAAACTGAACTAGATTATAAATTCCTCAAAGTCAGAGATCTTCATTTATTGTCTTTGCAACCCTATGTAACATCAACTACACTGCAATGTGTACACGTCCTTCCCAGACAATACCAATATGACAGTTTCTAGGTTTGTTTAATTTATTCTCACCTCTTCCAAAACTTACACTGTAATTTGTCATCATTTTGAATACCATTTGGTCTTCTGAAATGGTAGTGATTCCCAAACAACTCTAGTACGCAACATTTCAACTGCATCATCAAATGGTTAATTATGAAACTAAAATGATCCCAGGGGAAACATTATGATATATCTTCCCATATAACGTTGATGCCTTCTTCATTTGGGATCTACCTAATATAGACTTAACTCATGCCTTCTCCACCTGAAGATATGACTATCAAAGACACTAAAATCTTTTGCTTGGTTCAGTATGACCAAGTCTCTACTAGACATTCAAATATTATTTTTTCTTTCTTAAAATTATTATTTTTTAAAAGATTTCATTCATTTATCAGAGTAAGAGAGAAAGAGCATGAGTGGGAGTAGGGGCCGAGGGAGGGAAGAAGCAGACTCCCTGCTGAGCAGGGAGCCTGATGCAATGTGGGTTGCATCCCAGGACCCTGGGATCATGACCTGAGCCAAAGGCAGATACTTAACCAACTGAGCCACCCAGGTGCCCCTCTTTTTAAAAATTATTTTTAGATGTCATTTTTTGAATAAAGAAATGACTTGAAGGCCTCAACGAAGTGAGGGATATGAGCTATTTTTTCTCACTATAGTATGCTACTATTGCAAAGAAATAATACAGTCAATATAAATATTGTTCTAAGACCAAAATGTTTTTCAGCTAATACACTGTGATTTTTCATATGATTACACATTGATTTTTCACAGATTTGCTATAGCTTCTCACCAGGATTGGAATGTCTATAATCATTCTCTTTTTTTCTTTAAAATACCGAGAGCTACCATTTCCTTTCTGTTGCTCAAGCATTAGTAGTTTAAGTAGCAACTAACAAATATTATTTAGTATCTCGTATGCATAAAGCATCTTGTTAGGTATAATAGAAAATAGTTAAAACAATAATTCTCTTGAAATGTATCTATACTTGCTGCCTACACCTCACTTTGATCATTCTCTTCTTCACTCACTATAAATGAGTCTTCTTCCCTAGCACTCTGCTAAAATCATTCTTGTCAAAATCAGTTACTTCTCTTTCACAATATCTAACACTCATATCCCTCTTATCTCAGCAGCATTTCTAAACATAGTCAAGAGTCTTTTGATTTTCCCTGTGTTCATCATACACCTTTCTTTTAACATGTCCCTAATTTTTCGATGCCACAATACATATCACCATCCTATTATTCAAGCCAAAATGTTAGAAATCATCTTCAGTTTTCCCTTCCTTCACTTGCTGCATTCAAGCTAATAGAAATAGGTTGTATTAGTCTCCCTAATACAATATATTAGAAATATATTCTATTTCCCCTCCTCTCCACTGCAACCATATCAATGACAGATGCACTTAGAGCATACTCATTAGTGACTGAATCACTACGACAATATCCTTCTCATTTGTCTCCTGCCTCCATGTTTCAACCCTCTCACATCCATTCTCAAGGTAATCAAAACTTCTCACTTCCCTCCCTAAAATCTTCTAGACATTTTCTACTGGATTTAGAATAGTACTCCAAATCCTTACCATGGTCTTTGTAGAAGGCCTCCAAGAGGTCCTGCCAACATGAGAAACCTCTCTAACTTCTCCTCCTACTAACAAGTTCCTTAAACAAACAAATCTTCACAATATGGGGCCTTTGACTTGCTTCTGCCTCCTCAGAGAATCTTTCCCTGGCCATCCAATATTAAGGAGAATTCTTAGTCCTTTGTTGTTATATCATCCATTCCATTGGCTTATTCATATTTACTACAGTAATGAAATGGGTCATAATCTTGGTCATTTACTTATCTGCTTCTTCCTGTTTTGCATAAATTGTCTAAATTAGAAGTTACCTGGGGGACAGGAACTATCTTCTTGTTCATTGGTCTAGAATACAGGTTGGCAAACTATTGTTTCTAAGCCAACCCAGCCCACTGCCATTTTTGTAAACAAAGTATTATTGGAACACAGCCTCATCCATTCATTTAAGAACTGTCTATGGCTGGGGCACCTGGGTGGCTCAATTGGTTAAGTGTCTGCCACTGGCTCAGGTCATGATCTCTGAGTCCCAGGATCGAGGTTTGCATCAGGCTCCCTGATCAGTAGGGAGTCTGCTTCTCCCTCTCTCCCTCACCTTGTTCATGCTCTCTCTCTCTCTCACTCACTCTTTCTCTCTCAAATAAATAAATAAATAAATAAAATAATAAATAAATAACATCTTTACAAAAAAAAAAGAATTGTCTATGGATGCTTTTATACTATAAGTACACAATCCAGTAATTGCAACAGAGACTATATGACCCTCAATAAAAAATATTTACTATGTAGCCATTTACAGAAAATGTTTGCCAACCCCTGTACTAGAATTATGGAAAGCCAAGGTGGTTGGATCCATTAAAAAAACAAAAACAAAAACTTATCAGTTTTCTAGTCAAGGATATAACAAATTTTTGAGCCTGAATTAGGGTATTTGCAGTAGACTATGAAAGAAGTAAAGAAATCATCCAGAGATGGTATATATAGAATTTGACACCTGCCTGGCTGTGAGGAATGAAGGAAAAGAATGACATGATTCCAGGGTTTTAAGTCTGAGTACCTTAGAGAATGTTGGTACCACTGATGAAAACTGAGATCAAGGAGAAGGATGTGATCTGGAGTGAGGACAATAAATATAATATTGGACATGTTAAACACACAGTGCCCACAGCACCTTGTAAGGCAGATAGTTAGCAAGTTAGTGGTCTAAAGCTCAGAAGAGTGACTGAGATGAGAGAACTATATTTCAGACTCCAATATACCTGAGCAATAAAATATTTGAAATTCTGCACCTAGATAAAGATTCAGGGAGAGAATCTTTTTCAAACAAGAAAGTACTGAAGGACAGGACTTTAAGTAATGCATAGATTTACGGGTGAGAGAAGAAACAAAAGAGAAAAAAAATCATCTAAGAAGGAAAATTACAATTATTTCCAGAAGAAATAGTTTTTGAATCTTAACTGCTGAAAAAAGTTAAAAATGTAAAAGGAAAAGGACAAAATGGAAAAAAAAGTATTGCATATTTATAACACAAAATGATTCAAATACTTCATATACATGCATAAATAAAATTATATACATATACACATATAGAATTTTTATAAATTAAAAATCACAATCCAAACACTATATATTTGTAAGGATAAAGGTATAACTGCTATACTAGTTGATCAAATGGCAAGGATTTAAAAAATATAGAAATTAATTTCTCCTTCATGCTGCAACATGAGCATGAACATATTGGGGCTGACATGGCAACTCAATGGGATGGTGGTAAGCACTAGGCTCCTTCTACCTGTGGTTCTTTACTCTTAACATGCATCTTCCATTTTGTGAGCTACAATGGCTGCTCCAGTTTCTGCCATCATGTCCTTATTCCAGCTGAAAAGGAGGAGGAAAGGAGTGTAGACAGCATCCCTCTCTCTTTCTTTTTATGGACCCAGAGGTCACACTATCAATACTGCTCAGAACACACTAGCCAGAAAGCAGTCACAGGACCACTCCAGCTGCCAAGAAGCCTGGAACTTGTTTTTATCTCAATAACTATGTGTCCAGATAAAATTTGTGAGCTTATTCCCAACTAAAGAGAGAGAGAGAGAGAACGAGAGAGAACATAATAGTAATAGCTGGCAGTTTCTGTCAAACAGAATATGAGAAAAATCACAAAGAATATAAATGGTCATTAATGATAATCAAAGAAATTAAAATTTTAACAAGACACCAGGCAACTCCATGACATTAACAATTACAAAAATGCTAATATAATATTTGCAGGTAAACAGGCCTAACCATCCATCCCTATCCTCAACCCAGTTCAGGCCACTTCACTGTCACATCTAGACTAGTACAATTGCCTCCTAACCTGTCTCCTTGCTTCATGTCTTGTCATAATCAATCATCCAAACTAAGTGATCTTAAGAAAATGCAAATCTTGATCAGCTTAGTTTTACCATAGGAAAAAAAAATCCAGGATTCTGACATGGTATAAGAACTTACAGATCTTCACCTTTAGCTTATATGCCAGTCGTTAGGAAATGCTGACAGTTCCCCTAATGGACCTTAATAGTTCACACTTTTGCTGATTCTGCTTGCTCAACTTGGAATGCTTTCCTCTGGTCTCCCTGGCAAATACCTACTCATCTTTGGACTCAGCTCAAATGTAACTTCTGTAAATTCTGATCTCTTTTTACCACATATAGAATTGATTTCATCAGCCATGCCCCTACTGCATCCTTACATATTTGTATTACTTTATCATGCCTTTTTGTCTACTTGACTAAGAAATTAAACTTTTTATTTTTTTTTTTGAAATTAAACTTTTTAAATCACAGGATTGCATCACTGCTTTCTTTTATCTTTTAAATATGTTAGTGTCTGCCATATAATAAACTTTCATTAAATATTATTGGTGAAGGTACCAGCACTTATGCCTCTAATATCATGTCTCCTAAAATCCTGAATTTAAGTAGAAAGGATTAATCTTACCCGAAGGCTCACAGGAAATTTTATTAGACATAGAGGTCCCCATACCTTGACATTTGAACACTGTTCTGGCCCAACCTTACATAGAAAAAAAGCAAAACAAAAAACACAGCTTTCCTTCTTTACCTCTATTACAATATCTTTCCATCTCTTCTCAAAGTTCACCCTTCCTTATTCCATACAAGCACACTGTAAAGAATTAAGATAGGTTCCAGGTGTTTATGTTTCCAAGATCCGGTCTCCTCCTTTGATATTCAAAATAGACTATGGGTAGACTCCTCCATGATCTAGGCTACATATCAATTATAGGAAGAACCTACATTCATTCTCCATCTGTTGCCTTTCCCAATCTGTAGTCTCTTTGGGGGAGGGAACATGAGAAATTTAAAAGTGACTAAATAAGAATATTCCCAAATATAAGGAGTTATTTTTTTAATGGCAATGAAATTAAAACTAAGACAGCCATCAGGTAATTAACTGACCCAGTCATACTTCTTTCCCGAGCGATATAATGTCAGATGTTTATTTTAGTACTGAATCTGGGATAAGGACAATTCAGAATCCTTCAGAATTTTTCTGCCATTCTTGAGTTCTCTCTGATTTTATTTGTATATTCAGCTTCCACGTGGTTAATATAGGTCTCTATACCATTAGGCCTCTGGAACACCATAACTTGTTAAGGCTTCTCAACGGACTAAGGAATGATTAATGAATTTGTATGGCAGGGCAGAGGGTAAGAAGGAGGGCATGTCAAGAACAAATGACTTAGATCTCTTGCAGTTTTTCCAACTCCAAGCAAATTCAATTAGACGAATTCTATTATACTTTATTATCTCGTTATTCATCTGTTCACTTTTTAAAAAAGTAATAAATTGTGCCTTCATGAAGCCATTAGCTTTCTTTAGATTAAAAAAAGTGTATCATTCTGTATATTTCAGAATTATGGTTTTCTTTGTGGTGATATAAGCATCATATAGGATTATAAACAAACAAAAGATTATCCCTCAGAAAAGAAGCATGATCTGAACATTTATTTTTGTGTTTGTCAGTATTTGCTCTGGTTCAGTGACCAGCCAGAGACTATTCTTATTCTCTTTTTCTTTTGTTTGCTTTTTCCTTTGAATATTTCCCAACTGAAGTTGAGAGGAAGCATCTCGCTTCCCTAGATACAAAGCTATATAAGGTAAGCCTGAAGCTCCTGGAGGGTAAAACCTTTACTTTATGGCAAACACCGACATAAAACTGAAAACAAGGGGTGCCTGGGTGGCTTGGTCTGTTCAGCTATTGACTCCTGATTTTTGCTCAGGTTATGATCTCAGAGTCATGGGATAGAGACCCGCATGAGGCTTTGCACTCAGTGCAGAGTCGGCTTGTCCCTCTCTGCTGCTTACTTGCTGTCTCTCTCTCCCTCTATCATAAATAAATAAATAAATAAATAAATAAATAAATAAATAAATAATAAATCTATCTATCTAAAAAAAAACAAAAAACAAAAGAAGGAAAGTACTAGGGGGAGGGGAGAGGAAGGGAGAAAGAGAATAGAGTACAAATCCTCAAATACACGAATCCCTGGTTCCCATAATTCCCTATGGCTCCTTCATCCTAGCTCTCTTTATAATTTTATCATATGAATGAATACTTCCCCATTTACCGAATCTACCTTGAGTTTCACTTCTATTCCTTGCTTAAGAAAGTTGAGAGAGTACTAACAATACTAATCAGTCTTTTTTTTTTAATTTTTATTTATTTATGATAGTCACAGAGAGAGAGAGAGAGAGAGAGAGGCAGAGACACAGGCAGAGGGAGAAGCAGGCTCCATGCACCGGGAGCCCGATGTGGGATTCGATCCCGGGTCTCCAGGATCGCGCCCTGGGCCAAAGGCAGGTGCCAAACCGCTGCGCCACCCAGGGATCCCCTACTAATCAGTCTTTGATCATGATAATAAAATTTAAAATTTTGATTTCTCTCAGAATATATGGATGCAAAAGTATTAATTCAGAAATGAATGAAAAATGCCTTTGGTTTTATGAATTCAAAATATGTCAGCCACTTCTCTGCCTACTGCTTTGAGAATAATTGTGGAGGAAATAAAACTGGGAGGGGAAATGAACCACTACCTTCCTTCCACAATCTTAAAGAAAGTAAAGTGTTAACATTTCCATGTCCTTATTTAAAATGTAAAACCTTATAAAATGTCTAACTCCTGCTATTTTGCTTTCTAGCGGGAGCTGGCACACAGCTGTACATGCAGAAGCTATGAGGAGGACATTCATGTCTTTGCCTAATTAATGTGCAGCTTTGCTGGACTTTTGTCCAATCCCTGACAATGCCGACAGTGATAAGGGACCATTAAAGTCTAATGAGCTTGGAAAAATTGGAAATCTGAGTCTCCTGTAGAATGTTAAAGCCGATCTACTAGTGTGAGGGGAGAAAAAATCTTAAGATACTCATTCTATTCATTAACAATGTCTTTTTGAATTAGTAAACAAATGTTATCATTTAAAGTTCTATTATGTAAGTGTATCTTTCATTTTTTTAAGCTGCAAATTGTGTTGACTAATTGCAGCAGGGAAGAACAAATAAATTAATCCTTCTTTTCATCAGAAAGTAAAACTGAGTATGTCTAAATCAAGTTTTTTGTCTTAATAAGAGGTTCCTAGAAGAAATGTTGTCTGATCTTAGCTATCTGGGTAAAACTAAAATGTACACATTTTTATGCAATACAAACAGATTAGTTATTGATGTTCAATGCTAGTCTATTATTATTTTACAACATGTTTCATGATTATTATTTTTAGTTGGAAAATTACAGAGGAGATTAATAAATTTCCCAATTCTTCTTTATCCTTGACATTAGCCATCATAACTTGCATTCATTTATTCTCCAATTAATGTATGTGTACACACATGTGTGTGTATTATATTATATTAGTACTTTAATACTACTAGTATATGAGTACATTAGTAAACAAGACAGATACTGTCACTATTCCTACCCCACATAAGAAAGTCTTCAAGGAAAGCCTTCTTGTAAAATACTATTCAATAGTATGGATTCATGCAATAAGTAGTACAGTGTATATTATTATATACTCTGTATTCTAAGCCATCTTGAATGGATCAAAAAACATGATTGCTATGCTGAAGTCCATGCTATAATGAACTGTTATAATGAAACTCATTTGCTTTCAGAAGACAAATTACATTCAAATTGGAGAAAAAGGCTTTCCCGAAAACGACCAAGCAAAACACTGTAAATTCACCACCATTTTTGCATTCTGAGGTATTTTCCTCAGGAGTTGCCATGCAAATCATTAAGGTCTACATATTCCCAATCATGCAAAGGATAGTGACAATATAAATTAGCCATTTTGATCATCAGTAAGAAAAATCAATAAACGTACACTCACTGTCTGGATATTTAAGTAAAAAGTTGTGATTTTTTTTTCTTTCTGAATCATTTCCCCTGAGCTGTTTCTACTGACAGAGTATGTCTACTCACATTAGTGACAGGAAGAAATAATTAACTGTAAGTTGTCACTAGTGATCGGATGATCCATGAAGTAAGGCACACTAAGTGGGACAGATAAAATCCAGGCTACCCTTCCCCATATCTGCTGAAATAGAATTAAGAAATAATCTCAGAAACATTCCCACTTCTCATTTCCAAATTTTATGAGGATAAAAATGACAATAACCTATATTTTATAGAATCTTTAAGGGGAAACATCCTACTCTACTCTCAGAATGTGTCTGAGATAAAGATAAATATGTAATTTTAATTAGGATGAGATCTTAATAACTAGTGTTACTTTGACTGTTGAGTGTGAATTGTTAGTGCATAAATGTGAATTGTTAGTGAATAAAAAAGAAATTGTTATTTGGTTCCCAATTCATTCATTCAACAAATATTTAGTGGGAGCTTTCCATATATCACAAGTTTCTCAAATAACTGAGAAAATAAGGATGACTAAGATATACTCTTCTCAAAGTAAATCCAGTCTAAAAGAAAACAAATTAGAAACTTGATGCTTAAAATAAAGCATTACCAGAGCTATAGAAGAAGGTCCTAGAAGAAAGATTAGCAGATGTGGGGAAATGGCCTCAGAAAAGCTTCAGGAACATGTAATGCTTGATCTGAGTCTTTTAGGATACTTGGCAGATATCTAAAAAACTAAGAATAGAGGAGTTTACTGGAGTGAGGTGAAATGTGGCAGCTGATAGATAATTCCAGAAAAAGATTGCCAACAGCATAGTCAAGTCAGTATGAGGCCTTAAAACCTGTGGGAAGAAGCAAGTATTGTGATTTATCTAGAGAGAAGAGTAAGGAAGGAATATTGTAGAAGGCAAGCCTAAAAGAGAAAGGCTAAGGTCAGATGATAAAAGATCTCAAATGTTTCCATAAGAAATTTGTATTTCATTCTGAATATTTGTAGGGGACATTAAAAATTTCCAAACATGGTTAGTTTTGTATTTTTTGATCACTCCTTGAAAATGACCTTTCAGGCAGGAGATCATTTGGAAGAGATGGTGCAGAGATGGAAGATGCCCTTCTCATCTCAGAAAACTAGAAGGATGATTGTGCCTCTCCTGAAAATGGAAACAAAGAAGAGCTCCCTTCTTTGAAAGGTAAGTGATAAAGGAAAGGCCAAGCTGGATTTTGGATATTCCAGCTTCAAAGGCATGTACAACATGTAAAGTAGGCAGTAAAATAGAAAGAGGACAGGAGCTTAGAAAAATTATGAGTTAGAATTAGGCCATGGGCATCATGATCATATGGGTATAGGTTTCATCAGTACTGGCAATCTTCCCTTTGATAGGCCCATGCTGCACTGGATGTTCTGTTACAGGTTTGCCCACCTTTGCTGATGATAAAAATAGCCTCAAGTGTTCACTAAAAGAAATTTTACAAAGAAAAGAAGATATTCCCAGATTTCTTCCCAGACTGAGTGAATAAGAATCTCTAAAGAAAAGCTTGGAGACCTGTTTGTCTCATTTTGTTTTTATAATAGTACCCTCAGAGGGTTCTTACCAGCATGGAATTCTAGGATCTGGTAGACCAATAGCAACATTTGTTAAGTATCTACTATGTGTTAGCACTCTACTATTGTCTCCATGCCTGACAATACCATAATAGAATAGATATTACTATCTCCCATTTTAACATGAGGGAACTGATATTCATGGTCTTGCTCAAGGTCTCAAAGCCAATGAGCAGAAACAGCAACTCCTACTAATTCTAGTGTCTGCACTCTTTACATTAAAATATATCTTGTGCTGCTTTGTTTTGAAGAATGCCCAGCATTCCATGAAAAGTATTTTCTTTTAGCAAATAACCTATTATAGAGAAAATGAAGAAAGTGCCCACAAAATTATTTTTATGTGTCTAACACCATGACATGCTTTAGTGTCACAATTCCCAAACATAGCTTTTCCTTCTTTGTATCAACATTGCTTGCTGAGCAACCTTAGGTGCTCAGATGCTTATTAGCTTTACATCCTTTAAACATTTTCTCTATTACTTTTGTCTTTTCTTCCCCATCTCTTTTTTTTTCATTCTCTTGTCTGAAGACAGAAACCCACTCAGACAAAGATGACTGAGCAAGATAGGGATAATAAGGAGGGAAGCTATCCAGGTGGAAGTGGCAGGTGAGAGAAATAGCAGTGATATTTAATATAAATGTAATACACGAGAAAGTACAAAATACCTGATTAAGGTATATTTCAATGTTAAATACCTTTTTGCTACATTAGTCTTCTGTTCAGCAAGTACAAACACATTTTCCTCACTATAGGTATCCTGCTAACAATCAGACTACTCTGACAATTAGTGATCCTAGGATCCTCATCCAAAATCTTGTGCCCTGCAGGTCCTTATGGTGCTAATAATTGGAAAGGTTAAGTAATTTTTTAGCTTTCTCTTCTTCCTGAGGTTTACAATGCAGAAACGTTTTCTGTATATGTCTATAAATCAATCAATACTTATTAAATGTCCACAGGGTGCAGCATCATACAGAATCCCATGCTGTGGTATATTCAAGAAAGCAAAGGAAATATATGATAGGTGTCAAAATAGGAGAGACAGGACACAGCCAAACAGGGATACTGAAAGGATCTTGAGAAGCCTCATGAATCTGGTGAAGACAGAGTTAAATAAGCATTCTGATATCCATGAAGAGACAAAGGGCATCATAAATGGACACCAAAGGCCAAGGAATTCCATGCTATAAACTATGAAGCCAGTGAGTGAAACATCTTGTAGTGCAAGGTAGGAAGAAAGTACCTAAATAAGAATGGAAACGTGTAAAAAGATCACAAGAGCTAGCTTGAAAGTGTTTCCACTAATTAAAGCTGGAACAATCTGAGCATCAAAATATTGACTTTAACAAATAAAAACCCTGGGACGCCTGGGTGGCTCAGCGGTTAAGCATCTGCCTTTGGCTCAGGGCATGGTCCTGGAGTCCTGGATAAAGTCCCGCGTTGGGCTCCCTGCATGGAGCCTGCTTCTCCCTCTACTTATGTTTCAGCTTCTCTCTCTGTATCTTTCATGCATGGATAAATAAAATCTTTAAATTTTTTAAAAAATAATAATAAAAATAAAAACCCATTAAAAAATTCATTAGTAAATGCTGATGTTAATCAATCAATTAAACAATATGAAATAAAGCCCTTTCTTATAGTAGAATGCCAGCCATTCTACTATAGAAGAATGATAGGATTAGAAAAGAATGATAGGATTAGAAAAATAACTTGAAAAAAAGAAAAAGAAAAAAATTACCAATTGGCAACCATCAACACATAACTGAGTCAGGCAAAAATCAATGGATGCTGAAACACAGGTGTGAAAATTTAATGAGGAACAGAATATTTACATAGCCTCAAAGTATCTCAAAAAGATATTTATTAATTACAAACTGAAAAACAGTAATTTGAAATGGTGTCTATTATATTATCATTAATAAAAACAATTCTATTCTAATTTTATGTCACTATTCCATAAGAAAAAATGTTCAATTAGTATGTCTGAACTAAAACTTAAATTGAAGCTATTTTTCTGATGACAATTTATTTTGTTGCCTTCCCTCTGTAACTCTTCTAAGTATTACAGGGGGAAAATTCTTGGTAATTGGTTGTTCTAATCAGTTGCATTTTTATTGATCAAGATTTTATTGAATTTATTATCTCTAATTTCAGTTAATTCATAAAAAGGATCCATCTTTTTTTTTTTTTACTTAATAGTTTGGATGCACCCTCTCTCAAAACATATCTCTTAGAGATGTATAAGGAAAATAGCACCTGGAAATCACAGTCAGAGTTATGGAGAAATGGTCTGAGTGAGACAGATGAGAAAATTATTCCCAACCCCACAGGCAACAATACTGAATACAGTACCCAAATTTAGCCTGAGCTCAGCAGAGTTGGAGGGATTAGTGCTCACGGAAATGAAAGAGATCTAGCGCTTTCATGAAAAGACCATTCAAAAAACTGTACCTCGGAAGGATTATTTTCATTCCAGCCTTGGTGCATTTAAAAGAAAACATTTCTCTCAAGTACTGTATGGTGTAGCTAGCTGCAAGGGGCTTCCAAGCCATGGTATTATGTTTGGCCTCTCCCTAGTGAATTCCAAGGAACACAAATTCTATAAGATGTCAATACCTATTCCCAAAAAGGTGGTATCTATAGTCAAATAAGTTTGGAAACAATTGGGTTGAAGCAGGTTAATTAATTTTTTTACTGCACAAACATTTTAAGAAAGTTCTTTATTATTGTCAATGTAAAATATGAATTTCCAGAGGCTGTGTGATACACTATGCTCTTTCAAAAGTACTTGATCATGAAGTTAACCTTCTTTCTTGCAGAGCTTCGTAGAGGCCTTGTGTTCCAAAAGTAAGAAAGAAACAGAAAATACAAAAAAAAAAAAAAAAAAAGAAAAAGAAACAAAATACCAAGGAAGTTTGTCCTTTATATCAAGGAGAGAAAAGCAGGACTTCTCTGAATAATTGAGAACAAATTAGATAAAGAAATTGTAATCAATGTATGGAGAACACTTTTAGAAGAATTCTATGAGACTGTATTTAAAATAATGTTCAATCTAGCACTCAATCTTGATTTCTCCAATAAAATGAAGAAGCGCTCCCTGGAAAACTGGCTAATTCTAGACCTGGGGCAGGAAAAATACAAGACAGAAAATCAAAGAGTGCTAAAAAACTTAAAACCAACAATGGATGCATTTCAAAAGACTGTATGGCCAATTGAACGGTCCCTGTGGCCAAAGACAGAACAATTTGAACAACAAAATTCATCAGTATTGGATTATAACCCAAAGTATAAAATAAAAATAAAAATAAAAATAAATGAGTCCATATGGGTATAGACAACTGAATAAATAAATAATGGAGGAGAAAAGACAAATCTTTTGTACAGAATTCCAAATAATACTTCCTACCCAGAGGGTGGAGTCAAACTCTCCCTACCCCCTCCTGTGTGAGCTACACTTAGTAACTTCCCTCAAAAGAATAGAGAAGAAAAAAGTAATTTACTGTGGAAAAACTACCTGGGGTAGAAGATCATGGTTCACATCATCAGTGGTTAGGTCAGGTTGGTAGTCTGTATTGCTCAGGTGCTACAACAAAATACCACAGACAGAATGGCTTAAAAAACAGAAATTCATTTTCTCACAGTTTAAGGGGCTAGAGTCTAAAATAAAATCAAAGTGTTAGCAGCTTTTAGTTTCTTCTGAGGCCTCTTTCCCTTGGCTTGCATAGGGCTGATTTCTCACTCTGCCCTCATTCTGTATTGTCTGTATCCTAAACTCTTCTAATAAAGACATTAGTCATTCTAGATTACAGCCCACCCAGGTATAAGCAATTAGATTGTAATAATACGAATTAGTAAGGCACAAGGAAATATAGAAAGGAGGAAGGAGTAGAAGAAAGAAAGCAACAAATTATGAATGAGATAAACCAAGACCAATCTGGATGAAACCAAAACCCTAGGAACTGAAGCACATTCCTCATGAATGACTTATGTCATAGAAAATCTTAGATAGGATTTATTAGCTCAAAGGCAAAAAGATAAAGCCATAGAAGGGACTGTCAAAGGAACTGCAATCCAAAGGAAGTAAATTAAGAAGGACTGCAAATGAACAATCAAAAAAATACCATTACAGAGCCAATAAATCAGAACACATAAGGGGCAAAATAGACTTAAATAGTATTTGTTTAATGACTTGAGATAACCACAATAAATGTGGAAGAGGAAAAAAAGTAATCAAACAATGACAGATTTGAATGACAAAAACAATACAACATTAAGAAAACTGCCATTTAAAGTCGAAAACTCAACAAACTTAAAAAAAAGTACTTGAGGATATGATACACAATATTTATATGAACTAAATCTTCAGATTTAGGAAGAGCTGACAAAGAACGACCAATAACAAAGCATGCTAGTTAAATAACTGAATTAAAGATAAAAAAATAATTCTCAGGGTGTCCTAAAAGAATAAAACAGGGAGATGAAGACTGATCTAAGAATATTTCCTAAACATTCAATTCCAGAACACAATGGAGCCAAGTCTATATGTTCTGAAAAGAAAGACACAACAGTATTATATAGTATTATATTCAACTCAGCTGTCATTTAGGACATTGATATTGTAAGATGGAAAACAGAACTCAGGAGAAAGGAATAGGAGGGGAAGCAAGTGTAAAAGAATTCACTCTTCCTTCTTCCATGGATAGCTATTGGTCCATTCAGACCAAGTACAGACAGGGAACTTAAAAGGCTTCATACCGAGGGCAAGAGAAACAAAGGCAAAAATGAACTATTGGGACTTCATCAAGATAAGAAGCTTTTGCACAGCAAAAGATACAGTCAACAAAACTCAAGGACAACCTACAGAATGGGAGAAGATATTTGCAAATGACCTATCAGATAAAGGGCTAGTTTCCAAGATCTATAAAAATTTATTAAACTCAACAGCAAAGAAACAAACAATCCAATCATGAAATGAGCAAAAGACATGAACAGAAATCTCACAGAGGAAGACAGACATGGCCAACATGCACATGAGAAAATGCTCCGCATCACTTGCCATCAGGGAAATACAAATCAAAACCACAATGAGATACCACCTCACACCAGTGAGAATGGGGAAAATTAACACAGCAGGAATCCACAAATGTTGGAGAGGATGTGGAGAAAGGGGAACCCTCCTGCACTGTTGGTGGGAATGTGAACTAGTGCAGCCACTCTGGAAAACTGTGTGGATGTTCCTCAAAGAGTTAAAAATAGACCTGCCCTATGACCCAGCAATCGCACTGTTGGGGATTTACCCCAAAGATACAGATGCAATGAAACGCCGGGACACCTGCACCCCGATGTTTATAGCAGCAATGTCCACAATAGCCAAACTGTGGAAGGAGCCTCGGTGTCCATCGAAAGATGAATGGATAAAGAAGATGTGGTTTATGTATACAATGGAATATTACTCAGCCATTAGAAATGACAAATACCCACCATTTGCTTCAACGTGGATGGAACTGGAGGGTATTATGCTGAGTGAAATAAGTCAATCGGAGAAGGACAAACATTATATGGTCTCATTCATTTGGGGAATATAAAAAATAGTGAAAGGGAATAAAGGGGAAAGGAGAAAAAATGAGTGGGAAATATCAGAAAGGGAGACAGAACATGAAAGACTCCTAACTCTGGGAAACGAACTAGGGGTGGTGGAAGGGGAGGAGGGCGGGGGGTGGGGGTGACTGGGTGACGGGCACGGAGGGGGGCACTTGACGGGATGAGCACTGGGTGTAATTCTATATGTTGGCAAACTGAACACCAGTAAAAAATTTTAAAAATTAAAATTAAAAAAAGGCTTCATACCTATAATATTTTCCTTACTATTTTCTTCTTTTTTTAATAATTAATAATCCCTGAGTAAAAAAGAAACACTCATTTCAAGTTTAATAATTCCATCAGTTCTACTTGTTTCTTGTTCTTCAAGTGGAATTAAACTTAATACTTTTTATTTTTAGAAAAGCAGTTGTCTATCATTCAATTATTATAAAATTATATTTGTTTTTTTTTATAAATTAATTTTTATTGGTGTTCAATTTACCAACATACAGAATAACACCCAGTGCTCATCCCGTCAAGTGTCCCCGTCCGTGCCCGTCACCCATTCACCCCCACCCCCCGCCCTCCTCCCCTTCCACCACCCCTAGTTCATTTCCCAGAGTTAGAAGTCTTTATGTTCTGTGTCCCTTTCTGATATCTCCCACACATTTCTTCTCCCTTCCCTTATATTCCCCTTCACTATTATTCATATTCCCCAAATGAGTGAGAACATACACTGTTTGTCCTTCTCCGATTGACTTACTTCACTCAGCATAATACCCTCCAGTTCCATCCACGTCGAAGCATATGGTGGGTATTTGTCGTTTCTAGTGGCTGAGTAATATTCCATTGTATACATAAACCACATCTTCTTTATCCATTCATCTTTCGATGGGCACCGAGGCTCCTTCCACAGTTTGGCTATTGTGGACATGGCTGCTAGAAACATCGGGTGTGTATACACAGGAGAGAAGAGATAGGATGCCAAATATAATTTTATCTGAGGAGGGGCAAGATGGCGGAAGAGCAGGGTCCCCAGATAAAATTATATTTGGCATCCTATCTCTTCTCTCCTGTGTATACACATAGAGATATATCTGAGGAAATGCTTTCCAAATGTACTACTGGTCATTTCAGGGTGATGAAATTTTGAATGAATTGCCTCTTCTTTGTTCTTCTCTATATTGTTGAATCTGTTTAAGATGAGCATGTATCATTTTATGTAGAAAAAAAGCTGTTATCTTTTAAAAATATAGTTACAAGGAAGAAGGAAAGAATTATGATTTTTTCTACTTTTTTCCAAGTTCTTGAAAGGGGAAAAAAGCAGTGAAATGAGGATAGGGAAAGGGAGTTTACAATCTGGTTTAAGATTAGAAAGTCAGTTTATTCTAGAGGAAGGATGAGAGCTGAGTCTCTCTGTGGAAGCCACACGATGAAGCACTCTCAGGGTAAATAAGCAACAGTTAAGGACACCATATGGGCTTTTTATGCCAGAATTTATGACAAAAACTAAAATCAACTTCCTGAGTGACCACAGATAAACTGAAAATGGAAGGTTCAATACTACTTAGAAATCATCAGGAAAAAGATTAAAATCAAAATAAAATGAAAGGTAAGCAATAATTGATAATGGGCAAGTTTAATGGCAAAGTGTACTTAAAATTATCAAGAACCAGCACTTGAAATTTATTGCAAGGAGATTTGCAGTTTTTAGTAAGAATTCCAGTAAGCCCCAGACTTCTGGGTAATGTGAATCACTGAGAAGGAATCTCCTACTTTCAGGTCAAAATCTGATCTTTTCATGACATAATAAGGTCAACAGAGCATGTAGTTTCCATTAACTTACCTCATATTGACCCCTTTAATGACTTTGAAATGTATGAATTAGGCTCTGTCAAGGACTGGGTGAGGATTATTTCAGTTTTGACTGCCTCACTCTTTCATGAAGCATTTAAGGTATATCTGCACATTGTTTTCACCATTCTCATTTCCTCCTTTCTTCCCACAATCCATTTTTCCTTGACATTCCCTTATAGAATGATTTGCATTCTCTTCACATATAGAAAGAAACATCAGTATCCGTCCCTAAACAACCACAGGGAATATATTCAAATAATTGCCTAGTTGGGAAAATCCCCTTTTAATAATCTAAGGATGACTATTAACAGTTCTCATCTAACAAAACTGAACTAAATCTCTGCTAATGGGAAGGATACTTTCAGTACCAAGACTAATCCTTCCTAGATCAATTCCATTAAATATTCTGCACACAAATAATTTGATGGCAAATAGATCTGGGAAGAAAAATCATTCCATATATTTCTGTTAATGAGCCCCAAGGCACGATAGCACATTAGAAGCTTTGAGAAATTCTCAGGACAGACATGGTCATGATTTTGTTTGATCCAGTGTTTCTAACACTTGTTTCAATGGGGAACTATTTCCCTGCTCCCGCTCCCCACACCATTTTAGCTGCAAACACATTTAGAGTTTCTTAATCTAGGTCTTTATTTTTCCATTTTATTATTTTTGTTATAATATATAATATATATAAGATATACACATGTATATAATGTTATGTTTCATTTAACTTGATTTTAATCTTTTTCCTGATAATTTCTGCAACACGTGTTTTGTTGTAATAGTTTTTATTTATCAGTCTGTATTTTCTATTCTTGATGAATGGTGTAGATCTAATATTCTGCCTTTCAAAGGGAATCCACGGTCTATGTTGCTGAATCAATTGTCTATGTTGCTATGTTGCTGAGTTTTACCTATGTTCTTTGACTCCATACTAACAAAGAATCTTTGTTTAATCAGGCAAATAAGTACTTCTTACTATGAGCCAATGTTCTTCTCTTGTGCAAATTACCAAATAGTTTTTTTAGATTTATATGATTGTGTCTATTTTTAGAGATAGACAAAATACTATTTGGGTTATAATAATCAAATCACAATCTTCTCTAAGCTCCAACTCAATATGAGAGCTCCTATCATCTTGTTTACACTTAATTCATTTCTACTATTTAAAAAAAGTCTCTAAGCCACCATTAGCAATTTTGATTCAATCAAGTAATTCAAGTAATTCAGTCAATAAAAAATTAATAAATGTAATAAATAAAGTGAATAAGCTTAAATAGACAAAATTAAAAGCTCTACAGTGTAGCAGATATTTGTTTACTACTCAAACACTTATGAAACATTTATAAAACATTTGCAATATTGTAGCCACTGTGTAAAGTGTTGGGGATAATTTGGATCTTAGAACAGATATTGAGGGATAGATATTTAGGGATGAAGATCCTGATCTGGTATTTTAAGTTTTGAAACTTGGTGAAATCACCTAGGGAGGGACCATAATAGGAGAAGAAAATGGGACCAAGGACTCAGTAATGAGAAATTCCAGCAAGTAGATTTTGGATAGTAACAAGAACCAGAAAATAAAGTCAGGGGGAATGATCCATGAGGTAGGAAAAAACAAGAGTATATATCTGAAGGAAAAGAAAGATAAAAATGTTTTTAAAATGGTAAAATTTTGGGATCCCTGGGTGGCGCAGCGGTTTGGCGCCTGCCTTTGGCCCGGGGCGCGATCCTGGAGACCCGGGATCGAATCCCACGTCAGGCTCCAGGTGCATGGAGTCTGCTTCTCCCTCTGCCTGTGTCTCTGCCTCTCTCTCTCTCTCTCCCTCTCTCTCTGACTATCATAAGTTAATAAAAAAAATTAAAATGGTAAAATTTTATATATTATTAAATATTGCTGAGAGATCATGATGAAGGCAGAAAAATTTCCATTTGGTTTGGCCACAGGGAGATCTTTGCTCATCATGACATAGACACATATCTGAAAAATAAGTGTGAATAGTTGACATGAAAAGTAAAGCAAGAAAACATTGCAATCAAGAGAAATACCATTTATGAAGGTCTTACATGGGAAAAGAAGAGGCCAAAGCACAAGAAATCCTGTATCGGTGAAACATGGGCACAAAACAGAGTGACAGGACAGGAGGCTAGAGAGAAAGAAAGAAATTATATTAGGTACTGAGGATATAAATTCCAGGAGAGTACAGGCCTTGCTAGTATAAACAGCATTAACAAAGAATTAAAAATCACCACACAGAACTGGGGTGATAGAAGAATTGAATAGGCTATTCCAGAGAAAATTTATGTATGTACAAACGACCAAAGCTAAAGATCAGTATGCTACCCCCGGAACACTGAAATATTTAGGCAGCCTGGAGTAGAGGGTGTCCTAGGACGTAGGGGGAAATAGTTAGGAATCAACCATGAAGGGCTGTGTATGGCATGCTGAAGTTTAGGCTTTATCCTGTAGACAGCGGGAAGATGCTAAGGAATTCTAAGTAGGTGAATGATATGATTTGTGATGATTCATATTTTGAAAAAGTAACTCTGGTAGAGTATGGGGAAGACTTGGTGAAGACAAGACTTGAAATAATGGGCCCAATGGGGGGACTACTGTAATAGCATAGGCAAGAAATGCTGTGGGTCTCAACCAAGATGATGGTCTTGGGATGAATCCTCAAGATTTTAAAGAGGTGGAAATGAAAGAATTTAATGGAGGAAAACGACTTTGGGAAAAAATCACTTAAGATTGTCCCCAGGTCTCAGGCATGGGTGATGAGACGGATCTTTATGTCATTTTACCAAAATAGGAAATGAATGTAGCAAATAGCAAATAAATAAAATAAAGGATTCCATAGGGTCAAACAGTAGATGTAATAGTAGATTAAGTGATGTAAGTGGTGGAAGTACAGAAGTTTGTAGGCTTAAAGTGGGATGCTGGAATTTAGAATTTTAAAGTGGGAGCTTCCCTAGGCAATAAAATGGGTCAAGATTCTTACAGAAGAATAAAAAGGCAGAAAAATTAATGAGGCAGATAAATGATTAGAACAAAGAATTGTTAGAGGTCCAATAGTTCTGAAAATATGTTCAAGACAGTTGACAATTTGACTTGAAGCTTCCAGGGAGGGGATAAAGTACAAACTGAATCAGTTACAATGTTCACAGTGTCTACGACATACAAACCAAAAAGTTGTTCATTAGGAACCCAGTTTTTCATCATTCTAGGACATAAAAAAATTATCCCATGAGTTCTCAAAAAAGGACAATGCTTTTGGTTTTTAAACTGATTGTGCTTACTTACCACTGAGATCATGGCAAGTATCTGGTACTACTCAAATCCTAGGATAAACACAGTTCATCTCTGTGGAATTTTAACTTTACTTGAAGAAAGAGAAATTAAGGAGTCAATCCCAAAAGCATTTACAATTTACAATTTACAATTGCACCCAAAAGCATAAGATACCTAGGAATAACCCTAACCAAAGAGGTAAAGGATCTATACCCTAAAAACTATAGAACACTTCTAAAAGAAATTGAGGAAGATACAAAGAGATGGAAAAATATTCCATGCTCAGGGATTGGCAGAATTAATATTGTGAAAATGTCAATGTTACCCAGGGCAATTTACACGTTTAATGCAATCCCTATCAAAATACCATGGACTTTCTTCAGAGAGTTAGAACAAATCATTTTAAGATTTGTGTGGAATCAGAAAAGACCCCGAATAGCCAGGGGAATTTTAAAAAAGAAAACCATATCTGGGGGCATCACAATGCCAGATTTCAGGTTGTACTACAAAGCTGTGGTCATCAAGACAGTGTGGTACTGGCACAAAAACAGACACATAGATCAATGGAACAGAATAGAGAACCCAGAAGTGGACCCTGAACTTTATGGTCAACTAATATTCGATAAAGGAGGAAAGACTATCCACTGGAAGAAAGACAGTCTCTTCAATAAATGGTGCTGGGAAAATTGGACATCCACATGCAGAAGAATGAAACTAGACACTCTCTTGCACCATACACAAAAATAAACTCAAAATGGATGAAAGATCTAAATGTGAGACAAGATTCCATCAAAATCCTAGAGGAGAACACAGGCAACACCCTTTTTTAACTCAGCCACGTAACTTCTTGCAAGATACATCCATGAAGGCAAAAGAAAAAAAAGCAAAAATGAACTATTGGGACTTCAGCAAGATAAGAAGCTTTTGCACAGCAAAGGATACAGTCAACAAAACTAAAAGACAACCTACAGAATGGGAGAAGATATTTGCAAATGACATATCAGATAAAGGGCTAGTTTCCAGGATCTATAAAAATTTATTAAACTCAACAGCAAAGAAACAAACAATCCAATCATGAAGTGAGCAAAAGACATGAAGAGAAATCTCACAGAGGAAGACAGACATGGCCAACATGCACATGACAAAATGCTCCGCATCACTTGCCATCAGGGAAATACAAATCAAAACCACAATGAGATCCCACCTCACACCAGTGAGAATGGGGAAAATTAACAAGACAGGAAACCACAGATGTTGGAGAGGAGGCGGAGAAAAGGGAACCCTCTTGCACTGTTGGTGGGAATGTGAACTGGTGCAGCCACTCTGGAAAACTGTGTGGAGGTTCCTCAAAGAGTTAAAAATAGACCTGCCCTATGACCCAGCAATTGCACTATTGGGGATTTATCCCAAAGATACAGATGCAGTAAAACGCTGGAACACCTGCATCCCAATGTTTATAGCAGCAATGTCCACAATAGCCAAACTGTGGAAGGAGCCTCGGTGTCCGTCGAAAGACGAATGGATAAAGAAGATGTGGTTTATGTATACAATGGGATATTACTCAGCCATTAGAAACGACAAATACCCACCATTTGCTTCAACGGGGATGGAACTGGAGGGTATTATGCTGAGTGAAATGAGTTAATCGGAGAACATTATATGGTCTCATTCATTTGGGGAATATAAATAATATAAATAATAATAGTGAAAGGGGAAGGGAGAAGAAATGGGTAGGAAATATCAGAAAGGGAGACAGAACATAAAGACTCCTAACTCTGGGAAACAAACTAGCGGTGGTGGAAGGGGAGGAGGGCGGGGGGTGGGGGTGAAAGTGTGACGGGCACTGAGGGGGCACTTGACGGGATGAGCACTGGGTGTTATTCTGTATGTTGGCAAATTGAACACCAATAAAAAATAAATTTATTAAAAAAATAAATAAATAAAATGAAGTAAATCTCTTTAAAAGAAAAAGAAAATTTAAATAAAAATAACAATTATTGGGACACCTGAGTGGCTCAGCAGTTGGGCGTCTGCCTTTGGCTCAGGGTGTGATCCTGGGATCCAGGATCAAGTCCCACATTGGGCTCCTTGCATGGAGCCTGCTTCTCCCCCTGCCTGTGTCTCTGCCTCTCTTTCTTTCTGTGTGTCTCTCATGAATAAATAAATAAAATCTTTATTAAAAAAAGAATAAGAATCATTGTTTGTAAAATCAACATTAATATGTATATAGTAGCAGAAAAAAATCAGTGAGCTTTTAAGATAAAACACAAGTCTACAATTAATTTCTACCCTTAACAGTTATATTCCATAAACTGAGAGACACTAATATATTCTCCTCTATCTTTTGTAGGTTATAGATACTCAATGATTCTCAAAAAAAATTTTATTAATTTAAAGACTAGACAGATAAGGGGTGTCTGGGAAGCTCAGCCAAGAGTCTGCCTTCAGCTCAGGTCATGATTCCAGGGTCCTGGGATTGAGCCTCACGTCATGCTCCCTGCTCAGCAGGGAGCCTGCTTCTCCCTCCCCTTCTGCCCCCTACTTGTGCTCTCTCATTCTATCTCTATCTCATGCTCTCTCTCTGTCTCAAATAAATAAGTATAATCTTTAAAAAATACTGGATAGATAAGGTTTTAATTATAACTATAATAACTTTTATATAGATTTTTGTTTTCTCAATGGAGGCTAGTTGTCTAACATTAATAAAAGCAATGCACTAGGAGCCAAAACAATGCACAATACTACTAAGATCTTTTCTGGTCTGACTTGATCCAAGAATAAATTTTATTAAGGTTGGGAATGCATGCATTTTACATAGTCTTTCAAGAGTATTATTTAACAGATGTTTTATAAGTATTATAAGGAAGAAAGGTCAAGACTTTACTATGTGATAAGTATCTGGAATGTAATTATACTGCCAGTTAATATTTGATTTATATGCAGTAATGATCAAAGTTTTTGGTAGAAATTTAGGTTAAGAGAATATAACACATAAAGAATATTAGTTCCTCAGGAAGACATACTAGTTCTTCAAGAAGAATAAAGCTCATTTTAGTGTAAATGATTCTGTAGGTAGCCATGAACAGAGACAAGCTATCCTTGGAAAACAAGTCTGCAACCATTCCAATTTATAAATAAATGAGTAATCAAGTTTCCAAAGGATACATCAAGAACAGCCATGATAATTCTAAAATGGAAAAATAATTTAAACAAATGGCACTAAACACCTGCTAATAGATATGAAAAAAATTTCTAAAATACTTCTAATGATTGTTCATATTTAGATCATGCTACTTTCTGATGGCTCTCTATACAAGGTATCTATAAATAATGACTAAGCTGGCTTGCTGAAAACAGTAGTTACAAAACCTGACTTGCCTTGGTATTACTTGAGAAGCTTTTCTAAATCACAAATCCTTCAGGTCCCATTCCAACACATCCACTAACTGAGAATCTCTGTGAGTGGGCCCAAGGAAACATTAAGTCTAAAATGCTTCCTAAGGGATTCTGATGCATCAAAATTTAGGGAACACTGTAAACCTGTTCACTACAAACTAGATGAAGAGTGGATGCTCATTGCCAAAAATGATTATTCACTCAAAATAGTTGATGATTAGCCATTCTATCTGACATTAGTTAGATAATACTGCTAACACCATTCCCAATTTGTGACAGTAAAACAATGCTCCCAAAATACACAAGAGATTGTTTTCCTGTTCTTTCCAGTTGGAGAACCAGCAGGTATCTATGGCAAACTACTCAAAGAATACCAAGTTATTACATAATTAGTTGGAGAGGAGGGATGCCAATACACAGTTCTCTTTACTGTGCAGGAAATTATTATCTGACTCATCAGGAGACTATTTCTAAGTGCAGATTATACGAAAGCTGCTGGCCTATACTATATTAATTTGATTAGATCTATAACTGATTAATGGACTTGGAGTTAAAGGTCACAAAAGGATCAATAAATGCTACATATAATCCTATGTTGTTTGTCAGAAGTTTGTCCAGAGATGATAAAAATAATAACAGAGCCTAAATCATCATCTTCCCCTCTCATAAAACACTGGTCTCAATTGTTTCAGCTTAACTATAAACTTAAAAAAAAATCTGAAGTTTGCAGACAGTAAAGTCACTCATTGTTTTTATTTTATTATAATGATACTCTCTATATTAAAATTAAGACAATATCAGAGTCCATAGTGGCTAATAAATTGAATAGGATTTAAATATACTTATAAAACATAATATTAATGTTTTTGGCCAAAAACCTATAGAAAAGTAAAGGTACAGCTGATAGGAAATAAGCAGGCATGATGGAAGGGTAAAGGGGAGAGAAGAAAGAGACACTAATAATCTCATCAAATAGTCAGGGTATCCCCTGGTCAACAGATGCTATCTCAAATGTGATGGAATAAGAAATAGTCTTTTATTCAAGACTATTTTTTTAGAGAAGTTTCAGGTTTAAAGCAAATGGGAAGGTACAGAGATAATCCATAAACCCCTTACTCCCATACAAACATGGACTCCTCCATTCTCAACATCCCTCTCAAAGCAGTATGTTTGTTATGATTGATGAACCTCCATTGACACATCGTAATCACTCAAAGTCCACAGTTTACATTACAGTTCACTCGGTACTGTACATTCTATGGGTTTGGACAAATGTGTAATACAATAACATATATCCATCATTATAGTATCATACAAAGTATTCTCACTGTCCTAAAATTCTTCTGTCCTATGTATATAATCTCCGTCTCCCAGCCTCCCCTCCCTCTGGCAACTACTGGTCTTTTCACTCTCTCCGTAGTTTTGCCTTTTCCAGAATGTTAGGACGACACAGTTACAGCCTTTTCATAGGGCTTCTTTCACTTAGTAACATGCACTTAAGATTCCTCCATGTTGTCCCAATGCTTGAAAGATTATTTCTTTTTAGATTTCAATAATATCCCATTGTTTGGATGTACTATAGTTTATTTATCCATTCACCTAATGAAGGACATCTTGGTTAGCAATTATGAATAAAGTTGTTGTAATCATTCATTTGTAGGTTTTTAGTGAACATAAGTTTTCAATTCCTGCAGGTAAATACCACAGTATGTGACCTGGTAATATGGTCAGAGTATATCTAGTATTGTAAGAAACTGCCACTCTTCCAAAGGGGCTGTACTATTTTGCATTCTCACCACCAGCAAATGAGAATTCCTGTTGCTCCATATCCTCATCAGTTTTTATTGTTGACAGTGTTTCAGATTTAGCCATTCTAATGGATGTGTAGTGGTATTTCATTGTTTTAATTTGCATTTCAGGAGTTTTGTAGAAGATTTTTAGTTTTGCATTTTACATTTAGGTCTGTGATCCATTCTGAGTTAATTGATGTGAAGAGAGTTAAAGCTTGTGTTTGGATTCATTATTTTTGCACATAGATATCAGTTGTTCCAGCACCGTTTATTGAAAAGACTATCCTTCCTCCATAGTATTGTTTTTGCTCCTTTTTCAAGCTAATTCTGAGATTTATATAGGGAGGCAAAAGGCCTTGAGTAGCCAACCTAATATTGAAGGAGAAGAACAAACATGGAGGACCGTCACTCCTCAACTTCAAGACTTATTACCTAACTTCAAGACTTATTATAAAATTAAGCAATCAGGGGATCCCTAGGTGGCTCAGCAGTTAAGCGCTGCCTTCAGCCCAGGGTGTGATTCTAGAGTCCCGGCATCAAGTCCCGCATCAGGCTCCCTGCATGGAGCCTGCTTCTCCCTCTGCCTGTGTCTCTGCCTCTCTCTGTGTGTGTCTCTCATGAAAAAATAAATAAAATCTTAAAAAAAAACAACTAAGCAATCAAGACAATGTGGTATTGGCAAATAAGTAAACAAACAAACAAATGGGTCAATAGGACAGGATAGAGAGCCCAGAAACAGATCCCTGAAATATAGTTGACTGACTATATTACAACGGTGTTCGACTATGTCCTAATACTCTGGTGGATCTGTCCATTTCTGACAAGAGATGCTGAAGTCTCCAAGTATGATAGTGGACTTCTTGCTTCACATAATTTAACACTGTTGTTAAGTGCATACATGTCCGAGATTGCTATTTTTTTCTTGGAGAAATGAACAACTTTTATCATGATGTAATGCCTTTATCTCTGATAACTTTCCTTGCTTTGAAATTTGCTCTATCTGAAATTAATATACCTACTTCTGCTTTCTTTTGATTAATGTTAGCACAATATACATTTCTCTATCCATTTACTTTTAATCTATATATGTTTTTATATTTAAAATGGATTTTAATAAACATACAGCTGGAACTTGCTTTTGGATCCACTTGAACCATTCCTGTCTTTTAATTGCTGCATTTAGTCCACTGATGTTCAAAGTGATTATTGATATAATTGGATTAATAGCTACCATATCTGTTACTGTTTTCTATTTGTTGCTCTTATTCTTGCTCCTAATTTTGTCTTCTACTATTTTTCTGCCTTCTGTGGTTTTAATTAAATATTTTAAATAATTCCATTTTTTGGTCTTAGTTTATCAGTTATACTTTTCTTTAAAACTTTTAAGACTTTTTTAGTGGTTGCTCTGGAGTTGGCAATTTATAATAATCCAAGGCTACTTTGAAATAACAGTATATTGTTTCACAAGTGTGTACCTTATAATAACAAAATAATCCTAATTCCTCCCTTCTGACCTTATATCATTGCTGTGATTTATCTCATTTATATATAAACATGCATAAGCACACACGCATATATATACATAATTAAATACATTGTTGACATTATTTTGAACAAACCGTTAGATCAATTAAAATAGATAAAATAAAAAAGAGATTTATATTTTATTTTCACTTATTCCTCCTTTGATGCTCTTCCTTATTTTATGCAGATCTGAATTTCTGACCTATATTATTTTTCTTCTAATGAACTTCTTTTAAGATATTTTGCATAACAGGTCTACTTGCAAGAAATTATCTTAATTTCTGTTTGTCTGAGGAAGTATTCATTTCTTCACTTTTGAAGAAAAATTTGACTTAGTACAGAATTCTAGGTTGCTGGGAATTTTTTCTCTCAACACTTTAAATATTTCACTCCATTCTCTTTGCTTGCATTTCTGAGAAGACACATGTCATTCTCATCTTTCATACTCTATAGGTAAGGTACTTTTCCCCCTCTCGCTTCTTTAAGGATTTTATTTTCCCTTCAATATTCTGTTGTTTGAAAATGATAAATGTAGGTACAGTTTACTTGGAATTTTATCTTGCTAACTGTACCCTGGATCTGTGGTTTGGTATCCGACACTAATCTGAGAAAATTCTCAGTCATTATTGTTTCATATTCCTTTCTCTCTTTTTTCCCCTTCTGGTAGGTCTCATTATGTATATCATACTTACACAGTTATCTCGCAATCCCTGGATAATCTGTTCTGATTTTTTCCCCAGATTTTATTCTCTTTGCTTTTTAGTTTTGAAAGTTTCTATTCATATATCCTTTAGCTCAGAGATTCTTCCCTCAGTCTACTAACAAGCTCATCAAAACCATTCATTTCTGTTACAGTGTTTTTTATCTCTAGCATTTCTTTTTTATTCTTAGGATTTCCATCTTTCTCCTTACATTGTCCATCTGTTCTTTCATGCTTAGCGTATCACTCACAGTTGTTTTAAATTCCCAGTCTGATAATTCCAACGTCTCTGCCATGTCTGATTCTTATCTTGCTTTCTCTCTTCAAATAATATTGTTTGTCTTTTAGTATACATTGTAATTTTTCTTGATACTAGATGTGATGCACCATGTAAAAAGAATTATTGTAAGTAGGCCTTAGTAATGTAGTGGTAAGGTGTGAGAGGAGACAAAATATTCTATTGTTCTTATGATTAAATCACAGTCTTTAGTGCAACTTCCCAAGTGTTAGGTTTTTTGTTTTTTGTTTTGTTTTGTTTTGTTTTTCTCTCCTTGGATGACTAGAGTGGGCTGGAATTGGATATTTCTTTCTGCCAGGTCACTTAGGCTCTCATAATATCCCAGCAGGTTAGGTTCTGGTTAACTAGTTTCTCCTGAGGGCAAGACTTGAGAACAGAATGCTCTGGAATATTTCAAAATGATTCATTTCCCCCTCTCCCTGTTGGAAGCATAGAGGATTTTTCTCCAGCATTTAAGAATCTGGTTGAGTTCCAGGAAGTAAAACTCACAAAAGTATAGGGGATACCCCTTCCAATTTCACTGGGTTCCTTTGGAGATTTTAACTTTCAGAGTTGTCCACACTAAGCCTCCAGCAATGTATCAGTTACAGTTCAGATTTCCTACCTTGACACTGGTTTCTCTGGCAGTTTCCACTTGTGTCTCTGGGAAGCCAGGACTCTCTATATTGGCCTGTATTTCCAATTTTAGGGGTGGTGATTTGCCCTGTGTCCCTCCCACTCTTAGAGATTCAAGACGAGTAGTTGGTTTTTCAGACTATTCACCTTTTTTACTTGTCTTTATGACAGAGTGGCGACTTCCAAATGTTGAACCAGAAATTGAACATATGGAGATAGAGTTTTAACATTAAAAATTAGCCAACAGACAAATGAAAAAGTAATACCTATTAAAATAGAGAGGATTTCACAGAAATCTTCAACTCTCATAATGCTGAGTCAATAGATAAACAGATCTTAAGTTGGTAAAAATAAAATTTTGTCTCTTATTTAGTTGCTTGGTAATAATTATCATAAAGGTTAAAAAACGTTTTTTCTTCCTGAGAGGCAGGACAAGTAGCAGCATAACTTGGTTGACTGAGGTGAATACAGAGAGTTACTCTTTATTGTAATCTCTCCGGCACTATTTTATCTTTTTAACCATATGCAAACATTACTTTCGAAAAAATTAAAAAGGGAAAAAGAAAGAGACCTGAATTCTATAAATGTGATAGTTCATCTTGGTTTATATAGTAGGCAAAATTAAGCATAATAAATATCAATTCAAAATCAGGTGTCAATGTCCTTTCTTATAAAATTCAGGAAACTGCGTCCCAAATTCTTCTAAAGTTGCAATTTCAATATTAAGTTTGTTGCTTGTTTTTGAGACTATAATGTTCATTATAGGCTGACGAGTTCTAATATGACCTCTTTAGAATTTCATCTTCTACATTACTTCTCTAGAACTAGAATTTTCTTTTGATAACTGAAATTTCTTCTCAGAATAACAGAAAGGCAAACCTGTGATTTTGTGATGATCCTCTCAAATCAGTATAATCATCTAGACAAGAGCAAAATGGATGGCATAATAGAAAGAGATACTCCTATTAAGAAGGAAATTCCTTAATTTGATTTCTGAGTTTCCTAAATATTAACTTCTGGTATCTCCTGTTTTAAGTTGTTGAATGAATGCTCTTTGCTGAAGTCCCTATGGTTTATACTCCCATGCATGCCACCTGTGATTCTGTAGCACATTATTCTGGATGATGCCTTAGAACCTGTTGGAATTCCTTTCAATGAGGTTTTATGAAGAGATGTTATAAAGCTATAAATAATGGATTTTGTAAAATCCAAGCTATTTAATTACATTTCCCCATATATGCTGTTTCTGTCTGACTAGATTATTCCTATAAATTCTCTTAATACTTGAAGGTAACTTAGAACCTCAGAAAAAGATGAATCAGCCATATCCTTAACTGTACCCCACTAACCTCACTCTCCGATCTCTGAATGATTTTATACTTCAGTGGCAGTAGGAAAAGAAAAAAAAGTATGGGAAAATCATATTACCAAAAATCAGGGGGTAAAAAAAAACAAAACCTGGAAGAACTTTTATTCACATTACTAAGTGTAAAAAGGCCAATCTGAAAAGGGTACATACTGTATGACTCCAACTATATGAGATTGTGGAAGAGGCAAAACTATGGAAATATAAAATGATCAGTGGTTGCCAGGGGTTGAGTGAAAAAGTAAATAAGAAGAGCACAAAAGATTTTTAGGACAATGAAACTATATATGTATATATGATATTACAATAACAAATGCATGTCCTTAGAATCCATAGAATGTACAATGCCAGGAGTGAATCCTAATGTAAACCATGGATGTTAGGTGATAATTATGTGTCAATGTGCATTCTTCCTGTGGTACAGGATGTCAACAAGTGGAGGAAGTTGTGCATGGGTGGAAACAGGAACTATATGGAAACTCTCCATACTTTTGCTAGGTTTTGGTATGCACCTGAAAATGCAGAATAAAGTTTATTAATCCAAAAAAAAGAAGGTAAGTTGTGATAAAAGTTACTGTTAACATTTTAGGATTAATTTAAGGGAAAAGTTGCATGTAAAACACCACAGAAATATTGTTTCTCCTTACTTAAATTTCCAACCACCCTTTCCCTAAATATTTGACCAACGTAACCAGCTGGCCTATAGGAAACCTTCTTGTTATATTTCTTTTTTTTTTTTATAAATTAATTTTTATTGGTGTTCAATTTACCAACATACAGAATAACACCCAGTGCTCATCCCGTCAAGTGTCCCCCTCCGTGCCCGTCACCCATTCACCCCCACCCCCCGCCCTCCTCCCCTTCCACCACCCCTAGTTCATTTCCCAGAGTTAGAAGTCTTACCTTCTTAATACTCATTCTCCTTATTGAAAATTATTTATCATTCTACTTCTTAGCATTGCAAGTATTATGATAAAAGTACAAGTTGGTAATTACATGTGCAAATGGAGTGTTTCTCAGCAATTAGAATAGAAGGAAATCAGATTCTGCTTTAACCATTACGAGTGAGAACTCAGTTACATAAATATATTGGGTCTCAATTTCTTTCTTTCCATCTCATAGGGATGAACACAAATATTTTACTTCTAAGGTTATTTCTAATCTAAAATTTAAGTCTTCTACAATTTTTACATTTCCTCTGTATAAAATTACTTCATTGAATGAAAAAAAAAAAAGCATTTGGGAGCCCAACAGCCAATGTTTTAGAAACTAAGTGACAGTCTATTTACTTGAATGAGGATAGTCCTGTTCCCTTTTTCCAAATACTTCAAAGCTAATAAAAGATGTGGTTAGGGCAAGTTTAGGTAGAGTGAATTTTCTTCATGCATCCCTACTCTGACTTCTCTGACTACAAGACTCTATACAGACATAAGTGGTAAGAGAAAGCATAATTTGACTTGTCAAGCTGCTAAAAGCATAGCTGTGGTAATCAAGGGAATCACTTGAAATGGAGAGCTGAAGGTCAGGTATGAAAAAAAGTTAGAAATAAGTATGAACTCTGTGGGAAAACAGTCGAAGGAGGGGAGTATTTTTCCTTGCCACAAAGCAAGGCAATGTCATTGTGTCCTGCTGCCCCAGGCAGAGAGTCTATGTAGCCAAAAGATCCTATTACCTTTTAAGTAGAAAAGTATGTTACCCTTGGATGATTTTACTAATTTAACATGTTATAGCAATCCCCACATAAAATATTACTTAAATCTTTATTTTTTATGACTAGTCAAATCTATAAACCTATATTTTATATCTTACATAAGACATTTTCTTTCTCAAACATTTCCTGTCTTGATTCTTTCAAAATTACAGTGAGGGGGCTTCATGAGACTTTATTTTGCCTCTACTAAGGAATTAATTTCATGCATGAAGGGACTGTGCAATATCCCAGCAGGGTAGGTCATCACTAATAGTTCAGCTACAAGTCCTATAGCAGTAGAAAAGCATTAGGAACTCACTGAAGCTTTCTGGCTTGGGATTTTTACTTTTTAAATAGAGACTGAGAGTAAGGATTCTGAACCCACTAGTGTCACTCATCCTTAAGCTTTCCACTTGCTGGTAGGATGATTTATGGGGGAATGAGTAGGCGTGGGAGTGAACTTGGGTTACCACACTTGTGCATTTCACACCTATATGGTAAAAATGTCTTTGTCATCTCCTTGGAAAGAAACAAAATTGACAGAGACAGATGGAAGCTTCGCCTTCTTTCTCTGAGAAGGCGAATTAATACAATTAAAATGAGCGATGTGCTTACTTACATTGACTGACTTGCTAAATAGACTAGCATTGATGATAACTACAAGTATATTTAAAATACAGATAAATATTTATAGATGTTCATTATTAAAGGGGAAAAACAGCTGGTTGATGAAAATGAGAAGGGAAAAGATCCTCACTAGGTTTCTAAATACTAGTGAGATATTCATTAAAAAACACAGCTACAGCTTAATTTAATAAAAGACAAACACTAACATCTACTAAATCAGAAATACAGAACAGAGTCCTAACAACATGAAAGAATTAAATCACCCAGTAGTAAATGAAATAAAGCATTCTATTTTTTAAAAATGTCTAGCTTTAACACAGAAAGTAAGGTTTACTGATGAAGGTAATAATAAAGTCCTACATATCACTAAAAAGGTAAAACAAAATTTTAATAAATGAACAGTTATTAGGAAGAGATGAATTCTAGCATCTTAAAGTGACACCTTGAAGGGAAGAGTATAAAAATTAAACTCCATTTCAAATATCAGAAATTCATGTATATAAATGAAATACGCAAAGCCTTCTCCTTTTGCATAAATGGGAACATTAAAGATGAATGTCTTGAGTGTTTACATAATCTCTTCAAATGTACAAACTACAGTATTTGTAAATTATGAAGCATTAAAGCATCAAAGTTAGAAGAACTGATTGGCTTTAGAGCTTTGAGAGTTCTACTTTTACTTTGCTAAGCCAAATAAATGCAGCTGGGGCCTTAGTCTCATCAACACTAGATTTTTAAAAAACAATCATTTACAATTGAATCTCACTTATTAATTATCTGAATCTAGAACAGATATATTTTTTAATATAAGTATATTCCAACATGTCTGAGTTGCAGAGGAAAATATAATAGAACTTTAAACAAAGCAAAAACAAAACAAAACTGCAGTGTGATTCTATACAAACACATTTCCAAATCAGTTTAACTTTCTTAAGAAATATTAAATATCCTTCATGAATTCCTCAAAAAGTAGTTATAAAGATAGATTATATCTATAATCTTACATAAAAGAAGTTACTTCACTGAAAGTGATGATGACCATAAATCAATTTATAACATACAAATATATTTCAATAAGCTATTTCTCTATTATCTTTTTATTAAGCAATAAAACTGTCTAATGCATTTGAGTTTGTATTTTTTTCTACTTATGAAGACTAAAGACACCAATGCCAGTGATTAAATGAGCTTGGTGCAGAAGAGTAATTTTAGGTACATCAAATAGGTAAAATATTATTTAGAAAGGAGTACAATTGTGAATAAAATTCTATAAGCTACTGGTAGAAATTTCTTCCTCTTTTAAGTTCTTAACTTATTATTACTTCATGTCAGGGGTAAAGATTTTCCCAATCTATTTCCCTCTCCTTTTTCACAATCTTCCAAATGAAAATGTTATGAAACAGAACTCAATATTTGTTTCTCCTATTATACTTTTCTTGGAGGAAGTGGATAGATCTTAAATTTATGGTGATAGTGAGGGTTCTATCTCTCTACAAATATACTAGTAAAGCCATTTTTGTGACATGGCTCTCTTTGTACTTTCTAGGTCACTGAAAACAGGACAGAAGGCTCTGAGCTATGTGTTCTAAATGGAACTATTTTGTTTACATGCACCAATGCCCCATTTGTAGAGAACCACAATGCAACCAGAGCAAGATAGATTTATTTTATAGTCTGGTTTTAAAACAATAAAAACAGGGACTCTCAGTTTCAAATGTATAATTTGTTTGATCAAATGCTAAGGACTGTCTTGTTCAATGGTTTTTTATCATGTCTAGTGACCATGAAGGACGGAATTCGGGTGATGCCTTCTCTTTGTCTATTTACAGAAGTATTCAATATATAACACATAATTTAAATACACTATTCAACAATAGTGAGTTTCTTGTAGTGATTTCACATAGATTATATTCTTAAAAAATGTTAAAATATGGTAAAAATATGCATCATTAGAATAGCTATTTAAAGAATACCATGCTATTGAACTTTGTCTTATGCAAATAAGGAAAAAATTTCTTCAAAAGAGAAATGGATTTAACCAAGGGCATGCAAGTAGTTGTACAAAAAGTCATCTAATTCTGCAACTAGTGTTCTATCACACTTCATTGCCTCTCCTGTATAAGTTAGTTGGCAGACAACAAAATGTGGTATTTGCTTTCCTACATCTCTAATCTCTATCTTGAAGTCACATTTTCACATAAACTGAAACATGAAGAAATGAACTAGTAAATAGAGTCAACTTCAGTTAAATGAGCAGGCTACCCAAGATTGGTTGGCATAAAAGAATCAGAGGATGTTGAATAAAATTATCTACTATATTATTTTGCCTCTTCCATATTGATTTTTGGATAGATAGTATGTGCTGTTTTTTTTTCTCAACAAGAAAAATTTTTACTTGATGCATACTTCAGAATACATGGTTCTAAAAGATATATAAAACAAGAAAAATAGAATACGCATTTTCTTCAAGTACACACAGAAGAATCCCGATTAAATCACATAAAAAGGGACATAACAAATACTAAAAGGAAAGAGAAATCATCCCAAGTATGTTTTCCAACCACATGGTATAAAACTAAAGATCAACAATGAAACAAAGCTGGAAAATCTACAATGTAAATACTAAATATTTAATATGTAAATATTAACACACTACTGCACAAGCCATGGGCCAAACAAATCAAATGGCAAATCAAAATATGTCTCAAAACAAAAGAAAAATAAAACACAATATTCCAAAACCTATGGAATGCAGCAAAGGCAACTGTTAGAATGAAATTCATGCTATAAATGCTTATATTAAGAAAAGGAGGTCCAAAAAAAAAAAAAGGGAAGAAAAAGAAACAATTTAACATTACATTACAAGGAATGAGAATAAGAAGAAACAGAGCTGAAACTTAGTATTCAAACTTAGTATTCATATACTTTGTTAGTATATAACAAAGAAAGGATAGAGACCAAAATAAACATTAACATAACATTGAAAGTAATGACCAGTTTTTCCCGAAAAATAAACAAAATTGACAAGGCTTTAAACTAGACTAAGAAAAAAAAAGAGAAAAGTCAAAAACCAAAATGAGAAATGGAAGAGAAAACAATACAATAGATAACCACAGATATACATAGTGTGATAACAGATTACTGTAAATAGTTAGATACTAACAAATCAGATAACTTAGGAAAAAAATCATTCCTAAAAATCCCTTAAAAATATGATTTTAATTAAAAATAAGTTAGTGAAATCTAATGTGAAATTGTGAAGTTTCATAGTTATCAGGTATCACTATATTACCCTTAAAAAGCACATATATCCCATGTTGTCCTGAGTTTGTTGCGGTGCATCAGGGCACCTTGGTGCAGTGTGAGAACCACAAGTATAGCATCTATGTTTGTTTAGCCCACTGATGTAAATTGGATAAGGATGGGGGGGTTAATATTATTAATATTATTTAAACATTTTTTAGAACAATGTTTCACACTTGGTGAAAACCTAATAAATGTTACTTAGTAAAATTACTATTTCTTTAAAAAATTATTTATTTGGGATCCCTGGGTGGCGCAGCGGTTTGGCGCCTGCCTTTGGCCCAGGGCGCGATCCTGGAGACCCCGGATCGAATCCCACGTCGGGCTCCCGATGCATGGGGCCTGCTTCTCCCTCTGCCTATGTCTCTGCCTCTCTCTCTCTCTCTCTGTGACTATCAAAAATAAATAAAAAAATTTAAAAAATTATTTATTTATGAGAGAGTGAGAGAGAGCACAAGCAGGGGAGAGAGGCAGAGGGAGAAGTAGACTCCCTGCTGAGCAAGGGGGCCGATGTGAGAATCCATCCCAGGACTCAGGGATCATGACCTACGCTGAAGGCAGATGTTTAACCAACGGAGCCACCTAAGCATTCTCCCCACAATGAGCATTTCTAAGTAAGACTTTCTCTATAGGAAACAACCATATTTTAGTGATAAAGTGTCTAAACTTTTGCTTCATCTCCTTTATAGAAAGGCATCCTTCACTGCTCCTTTTTCAATGATTTCATAACATTTTGTTCACATATCTACTGTAGAAGTTACAAATAATTGAAATGTCTTTATGTCTAACTCTACTTGCATATAACTCAAGGGCAAAGAGCACTCTTGTTCATTTGACATCACAAAGCCTTGCACTTTGTTTGGCATAAAAATATGTTTAATAAATGTGCATTGAATGAATCAATGATTAAATGCATAGTAACCCTTAGTAGTACTGAGCACTTAATCACAAAGAACATGACATATTTAATTCTCAAAAATCACTTGATGTTGTAAAGGATCTTTTCTTAAAGAGTTTTAATCTTAGAATACTAGGTCTGACTTCCTGAGAATAATCATTTGAAGGAAGATCATACCCAGAGAAATGATTTAAGCTTCCAGATTTCTGGCATTTGATTTTTTTTCTAGACCACTAAAGAAATCAATATGGTTGGTTGTCACAGTGATCTTTATGTGGTCATGTCAAACATTAGGATTCTTACAGATCTGAGTATTAAGAATGTCATAAAATATAGACTGAGCTTCAGAGAATGTGATAACTTGACTCAATATACTTCTGAGGTAAAAGATATGCTTATTATACTATCTGCCTGAAAATATCTGTTCAACTCAGGTCAAGGAACTTAACTGGGGATTTTTCACTCCAGGCATGCTTCTAAGGTTTCCTCATGCATTTTTAAGTAGAATGTCTGATGCTCATCTAAACTGACTTTGACATAGTCAATTATGGACAAATATTTCTTGGTTTATTATTTAATAATAAAATTTTTGAGGGGTTGAGGAACATAAAGCTAAATGTTGCTCAATTTATTTAGTTGTAAAGAAATCTGTCAGTGAAATATATCAAAATAAAGTCTTTTTTCTTCTTTTGGAAAACAAATCTGGCACAAATTTCTGAGAGATTTTTAAAATTATTTTTGAATCTAAATGATGATACAACATTAAACAAAATCAATTTTCAATTTCTGGTGAAATGACTGAACCCTCACTCAAACCTACTATCATTAACTTTACAATAAAATAATGACTCAGTGACAGAACACAAATGAAAGGCTTATGGAAATGGGAATTCATATCCTTATTTCTTAGTTGTACACTTGCACATGGTATATATTCAAAAAATATATATTGAAAAAATATTATAAAGAAGATGGAGGAATAAAAATATTTGGAATTGGAAAATAAATCTTCCCATTAGAACTAAAGGTCTATAATAGTTTGGAATTTAATGGTATATCTTCTGCTTTATGCCCCTAATAACAACAATAAGATTCATCATTTATAGAATTCAGAGAAAGATTATCTTTCTCACACAGAGAAAGATAATCACAAACCGCAGCATACAAGCTGATTTAGATAGAGTTTCCTTTAACTCTCAAGTAACAATGCCCAAAGAAGTGTAATAACATCATCATGTATCGTTTCTGGATACACAGAAATTGTAAATTTTATACTAGGAGTTTGATGTGATTACCTCTTTAAATTGTTAATCATTGTCCATATATCCTGGAAAATGAATAAAACAATAAAATCCAAACAATGCCCAATATAGACTTAAAGTATAACTATGAAAATAGTATTGTCCATTTATTCTGATTTAATATTATACTGTCATGAAAACAGTGATTTATTAAACATTTTAAAAATCTGGTATTTTTAAGTCAAATGCCTTTTTTTAAAAATGCCTTTTAACAGGTTTTTCTGCTTGCCATTTTGTTTTGTTTTTCAAAGATTCCAGTTTTAAAATACATGCTTTAAGAATTTTTAGATGAGGGGTACCAAGGTGACTTAGTCAGTTAAGCTCTGACTCTGAGTTTTGGCTCATGAGGATCATGATCTTAGGGTCCTGAGATGGAGTCCTACATTGGGCTCTGCACTCTACAAGGGGAGTCTGCTTGAGATTCTCTCTCTTCTTCTCCTTCTGTCCCTGCCCCCTCTTTCTCTCACTCTAAAATAAATAAATCTTTTAAAAAAAGAATTTTTAGATGAATCTGTAAATGTTAGTATAATTGTAAAATTTAAATTTTGAATCTATAAACACACAGCTAAAAACCGGTAATTTGGATAGGATAAATGCCTTTATGTTTGCTGGGAAAAATCACTGTTATTTACAAGCAATATATCTTAATATTGTAAGTTTAATTAGTCATCCACACTGTAGCAGACAATGTTGTTAGTAAACTCAAATGTTAGCTTATTGCTTTGCATTGTAAAATGCCTGTAATTCCATAAAAACAAAATTCAAAATGATTAGCTATCTAGAATGTCTCTTTCAAGAAGATACTTAGCAATTATTCATTAATCCTGAATCATTGATTATGAAGTGACTGGAAATAAAAATACCCAGAGTAAAAGAATCATTCCTTCCTTTATCCTTAGAGCTTCTTTCATTATAGAGCTAATAGCCTGGAATGTGCTGGAGGTGGAACTGAGCTAGATCGACTCTCGAAAAGCTGTGAAAACCACAGACCCTCACTTCCAATTAGTGCAGAAAGTCCTTAAAATCTCACAATCGCACAATCTTTTATAAGTCATCTTAGAAAGCCATAGACCTAAGCTTCCAAACTGAGGATACCTGGGATCTACTTAGGCATTTCAGGATGCCTCCAGTTGTGGGATCTGCCAACTAAAATTATTCATTTCCAGGACAGAATGAAGAAAAATATTCCTATCTTTGACATGAATAATGAAGATGTACTTTATTTTATCCCACAAACTATGTTGTTGCTATACCCCTAACATAGTAAGAATAGTATGAAAGTTTTTAAGAGCTAGATCTCATGCCAAGTCTTCCCTACAGATACTTCTAGAAGAGTGGCACATCATATGCATGATAATAGGTTTCTAGTTCTGCAGCTATAAAGAAGAAGACTATGTCATGTCGGAGAGCCATCTAGCTGGATTTCTTCCTCTTTGCCTCATTACAAGACACACATTCCAGTGAATTAAAATGTTTCGTACCTGCTCATGAAAATCACCAATGTGTGTGACAAAGTTGCAAATGTTTACCAAAGGGAAGAAAATTAATGTTATGTTACTGTTCTTACTTTTGTTTCTGAAGAGAATCAGTTATCGAAGGAGATACTACAAACATTGACATTACTTATTAGAATAATCCACCCCCTCAGGCAAAAATATTTTTTAAATACCTTAAAATACCTGAATAATGAGCATAATCTAAATTTAGAGACAGTTTTGTGGAGCAGATGACATAAGATAGTTCTTGGAAGATGGGTAGAAATTTGACAGGTGGAAATATACAGTAAGGATATTCTGGGATAAGAAACTGACATGGAAAATGCAGTATGTTCAGAAAATGATGAGTACACTGCTGTGGAAAGAATGCAAGGCATTTGGGGTGGAGGAAGGAAAAAATATACATATATATTCACATATATACATATATAAATGTGTGTATATATATATATATATATGATTTTGGAAGTATAAAGTATAAAAGATTTTCAAAATATATGTAAGATTTTATATTTATGTATATAAATATATATGTGCATATATGTGTATATGTATGTGTGTACATATATATTTTAAGATTTTAAAAGTGTATAGGGACCTTACTCTAGAGAGTTTTGAGTCTAAAGATAAAGTGTTTAGATTTTGCTCAGGAGAAAGTAAGGAGCCAAGGTTTCTGTATGAAACAGATTTAAAATAATAAAATAACTGGGTGGTGGGCACTGAGGTGGGCACTTGATGGGATGAGCACTGGGTGTTATTCTGTATGTTGGCAAATTGAACACCAATAAAAAAATAAATGTATTATTAAAAAATAAATAAATAAAAATAAAATAAAATAATACTTACACATATTTTAAATAAATTCCCTTAAAGATCCAAGGAAAGGTTTATAATCTGAAGAATGAACAATAGCAGATTAAATGACTTTTCATTTTTTAATAATAAATTTATTTTTATTGGTGTTCAATTTGCCAACATACAGAGTAACACTCAGTGCTCATCCCGTCAAGTGCCCCCCTCAGCGCCCGTCACCTATTCACCCTAGTTCATTTCCCAGAATTAGGAGTCTTTATGTTCTGTCTCCCCTTTCTGTTATTTCCTACCCATTTCTTCTCCCTTCCCTTCTATTCCCTTTCACTATTATTTATATTCCCCAAATGAATGAGAACATGTAATGTTTGTCCTTCTGCGATTGACTTACTTCACTCAGCATAATACCTTCCAGTTCCATCCACGTCGAAGCAAATGGTGGGTATTTGTCGTTTCTAATGACTGAGGAATATCCCATTGTACACATAAACCACATCTTTATCCATTCATCTTTCGATGGACACCAAGGCTCCTTCCACAGTTTGGCTATTGTGGACATTGCTGCTAGAAACATCGGGGTGCAGGTGTCCCGGCGTTTCATTGCATCTGTATCTTTGGGGTAAATCTCTTAAAAGAAGCACAAAAGGGACACCTGGGTGGCTCAGTAGTTGAGCATCTGCCTGCAGCTCAGGGCATGATCCCAGGTCTGGGGATCGAATCCCACATCGGGTTCCCTATAAGAAGCCTGCTTCTCTCTGTGTGTATGTCTCTGTCTCTCTCTGTCTCTGTGTGTGTGTGTCTCATAAATAAATAAATATAAATAAATAAATAAATAAATAAATAAATAAATAAATAAATAAATAAATTCTTAAGAAAAAAACCACAAATACCTAACTTTTTTTTTCAAACATTCTACACATTTTTCACATGAACATTTTTGATACAAGTATCAGTAACAAAATGAAACCTACACTTGTTATAGATAGTATTTGCTCAGATATTTGAAGATGAAACATATAATTACTATGCAATACCTAGTGTCAGTCTGCACTGAAAAAACCAGGTAAGCATCTTTTCCTACACTAAGTAAACATCAATATAGCAAAATCGTGTATTTTTTAATTACCTATATTTGTTACAGATTTAAATCTCAATAGCTGATTGCTTTTCCTGAAAAAAAAGAAAACATTTTTTAAACAGCTTTTAGAAAATAACTATTGAAAGCCTCAACTTTCTATACAAATATTAGCTATAAGGACAGCCTGGGTGGCTCTGCGGTTTAGCGCCACCTTCAGCCCAGGGTGTGATCTTGGAGAACTGGGATTGAGTCCCACATCAGGCTCCCTATGGGGAGCCTGCTTCTCTGCCTACCCGTGTCTCTGCTTCTCTCTCTCTCCTTCTCTCTCTCTCTCTCATGAATAAATAAATAATTTTTAAAAATATTAGATATAAGTAAAATATTCTGGAAGACTTAATTTGAATATAATAGATTCTTGTCATTAAAATAAGGGGCTGAACATTGTCTTTATATTTACTCAGACTCTATTACATCCCATTTGTTTCTATATTGCCTATATTCGTATTTCCTATCATTTTCTAATTATTTTCACATTTCTTTGCATTATTTTTTGTTTCTTTTTTATGCTAAATTAAAAAAATAATGTATAGAAGGAGAAAAATCACTTTTATAATATGTAATTTTAAAATGTGATGTGTATTTTGAAAACTACATTGGAAAATTCAGAAAAATAAAGACAAATAAAATCCAATATTTCTCCCACCACAAAGCCATATAGAGACAACCACTGAGAACATCTGATGTATCCTCCTAGCATATTTTTCTTAGTGTATGAACACATATCTTGTGTCCACAAAATCATACTAACATCATATTTTAATCTGCTTTTTTAAAAAAATTTTCATTGAGTTCAATTTGCCAACATATAGCATAACACCCTGTGCTCATCCCGTCAAGCGCCCCCCTCAGTGCCCGTCACCCAGTCACCCCCCCCCCACGTCCCTTTCCACTACCCCTTGTTCGTTTCCCAGAGTTAGGAGTCTCACATGTTCTGTCTCCCTCTCTGATATTTTCACTCATTTTCTCTCCTTTCCCCGTTATTCTCTTTCACTATATTTTATATTCCTCAAAAGAATGAGACCATATAATGCTTGTCCTTCTCTGATTGACTTACTTCACTCAGCATAATACCCTCCAGTTCCATCCACGTCGAAGCAGATGGTGGGTATTTGTCATTTCTAATGGCTGAGTAATATTCCATTGTATACACAGACCACATCTTCTCTATCCATTCATCTGTCGATGGACACCGAGGTTCCTTCCACAAATTGGCTATTGTGGACATTGCCACTATAAACATTGGGGTGCAAGTGTCCTGCCATTTCAGCATCTGTATCTTTGGAGTAAATCCCCAGCAGTGCAATTGCTGGGTCGTAGGGCAGATCTATTTTTAACTCTTTGAGGAACCTTCACACAGTTTTCCAGAGTGGCTGCACCAGTTCACATTCCCACCAACAGTGCAAGAGGGTTCCCGTTTCTCCACATCCTCTCCAATATTTGTTGTTTCCTGTCTTGTTAATTTTCCCCATTCTCACTGGTGTGAGGTGCTATGTCATTGTGGTTTCGATTTGTATTTCCCTGATGGCAAGGGATGCGGAGCATTTTCTCATGTGCTTGTTGGCCACGTCTGTGTCTTCTTTGGTGAAATTTCTGTTCATGTCTTTTGCCCATTTCATGATTGAATTTTTTGTTTCTTGGGTGTTGAGTTTAATAAGTTCCTTATAGATCTTGGATACTATCCCTTTATCTGATAGGGCATTTGCAAATATCTTCTCCCATTCTGTAGGTTGTCTTTTAGTTTTGTTGACTGTTTCTTTCGCTGTGCAGAAGCTTTTTATCTTGATGAAGTCCCAATGGTTCATTTTTGCTTTTGTTTCCCTTGCCTTCATGGATGTATCTTGCAAGAAGTTGCTGTGGCCAAGTTCAAAAAGGGCGTTGCCTGTGTTCTCCGCTAGGATTTTGATGGATTCTTGTCTCACATTTAGATGTTTCATCCATTTTGAGTTTATCTTTGTGAATGGTGTAAGAGAGTGGTCTAGTTTCATTCTTCTGCACGTGGCTGTCCAATTTTCCCAGCACCATTTATTGAAGAGACTGTCTTTTTTTCCAGTGGATAGTCTTTCCTGCTTTGTCGAATATTAGTTGACCATAAAGTTGAGGGTCCATTTCTGGATTCTCTGTTCTGTTCCACTGATCTATGTGTCTGTTTTTGTGCCAGTACCACACTTTAATCTGCTTTTTAAACTTGAAAATGTATCAAATGCTTTATCAATATTTAATACTAAATATTTGCAACATGAGTTAAATAGTTAAGCATTTCTGCTTAATAGGTATTTATAATTATTTCTTTTTAATAGGACAATTCCAATTTTATCTCTAATAAATCTTTATAAATATTTATTAGTTCATTTAATATCTCCATAAATTATTCTAAACTTGATCAAATGGTACAAACATTTTAAAAAGATGATAATTTTATGTTACAAAGAAATTATATTTATTATATATTTATATAAAAGAAAATATCAAGGGGAAAATGAAATGATAATAATAGTGAAAGATAAAAGCTGTTAACATTTGGCATATTTCCATTTTCCTTTATTACATGCATATTTTATACATACGGTTTGCATACTGCTTTCTTATTTTACATCATATTAGGACAGTTTTCCTAGTTATCTATTACCTAAAAATACGTTGTCAAAGCAAAAATAAGAAAAAAATCTAGAACTTACAATTACTAATTCCTTTAACTTTAGGTAACCATTTTTAATACTGTGGTATACATTCTCATACATTTTTAATACTGGTATACATTTTCATTCAATTTGCACAGATTTAACAATAAAAATGAAAATGCTAGGATACTGTATTCAAGGACTTTCTTCTTCCGTCTTATATACATGTCAATACATACATATATATCAATATAGATAGATAGATAGATAGATAGATAGATAGATAGATGTATGCTGTTGGATCAGAGGGCAGTTTTACTACATACTACTAGATTGGTTTCCCAAATTTCTGTGCAAGTGTATATGCCCAAATATTCATAAAGCACCCCATCTTCCATTTTTGCCAACATTTAGTATTAAATTCCTTCCTACCACATTCCAATTCAGCCTATTTGGCCTGTGCAGAGATTAGATTACTCTGAGAATAAAAGTGAATTACCATAAGTGCAATCAGGTGGTGGTGACTCAAATTATAGCTGCAGTTCTAGATGTGGTTTCATTGCTTAAACAAGTCAGTACATCCCCTGACACCTCGTATGCAACTATTGATCAGGTCAAGGCTTTTTTGTTCTTGCTCTAATGGTTTATAAAGACCATCTGAATTGAAAAGTCTTCATAGTCTTTCCAAAGGTATGTATAAACTCATCAGACTTACATCATAACATAGATCACAGGGAAAGAACTTGATCATCTTTTTCTTCCCTCACTTCTTCCATCATACTGGTCCAAAACATTGATGATAATTGGACCTGGTGAGCAAGAAGAAGCCACTACTCTATGTACTTTAGCAAGACACTAAAAAACAAACAAACAAAAAGACACTAGCAGGCCAGTGGGGGAAAATAAAATCCACAAACATTAGGGGAATTAATCTCAGTGATCATGGAATTTAAGAATAACAAATACAATATTAAAATAATAAAACTATGTAAAGGAAAAGAGTAGATCACAAAAGATTTGACAAACAAAAGATTAATGTCAAATCTCTCAACAGCACCACTGAAGGCAAAAGGACAGAGGAGTAGTATATTTAAAATACTGAAAAAGAAGAACTTTAGGTCCTTAGGCATATAAAGTCTCAGATATTTTGCCACATATAAAGCCACAATGAGAACACTCTTGGAAGAAGCAATTAAAAAAATGATACAAATCAACATAATGAGTGTACCAAGAAATAGGGTATATACTAGATGTGTGATAATACAACATTGTTGAATACAGTATTGAAAGTTTATAGGAGTATAGTACACATCACTGCTCAACATAATATGTCTATCCTGGAGTCATTACAGCCTTTTAAAAAATATTGTAATATTATAATGCATTTTAATATCATGAATTGTAACACTCTACATCTTCTTGTTTTCCTTTTAAAATCTCATCAACTTTTATTTTAAATGATAGGAAAACCGATATTTAATTTACCTCGTACATACACACATTCTATGTGACTATGAGCTTAACAAGACATACAAGACAATAGTTTCTAGTCATTGCATAATAGGCAAGATCGAACTTGAAAGAAGGGAAACAAAGTGAGATAAACACTATAATCACTTAGGCTTTCTGCCTAGAAACACACATCTATCAGAACTAAGAGACACTGGAGCCAAAGCAGAGAAGCAGTCTTGCTAAGCTAATGAGGCAGAAGTTGGGGTTCCGGGCACTTAAAAGAAGTAGAGTTTTCAAGACGGAGTTTTAAAAAATGAGATCCAGGAGATACACAGATGTGAGACCTAGAAGTCATGGAGATTACTCTTGAGTCTTTAACCAAGGTCTAAGCTGTACACCTACAGAGAAAGATTTCAAAAAGCCTAATAGAAAAAGCTGCTTCAAAGTTAAGAGATGAAAAGATAAGACACTGGAAGTTTTGCAGTGCTGGGATATATTGGAGTACTAGCTGTGTCAGAGTAAAGAAATCTCATTGAACCCCTCAGGCATTCAACTGGGACCCCAGAAAAGGAAAATACAGAAGTAAGGATCAAGTACTAGAAATAAGGCCACACCCTGAGATTAAAGATGAAATAGAAACAAAACAAAACATAAAGTTTAAACAAAACATAAAACTAAAAGTGACAGATTCAAGATCTAGTAAATTGACTGCCTGCCAGGACAAAATTCAATGTTTTTAAGCAGAAACTAGTATTATCAAGAATCCTTACAATTGATCATCCACAATGTTCACCTTATAATCTAAAATTATTGTACCCACAAAGACCTAGAAAAATAGAAAACATAATTAGATAAAAAGTAGTCAATAGAAATCTTGAGATGACATAGGTATTGTAATCATCACATAAGGACTTTAAGATCACTATTATAAATATGATTAAGAATTTAAAGAAATATATTAATAGAATAAATGAACAGATGAAGCCTTTCAGAAGACAGACTATAAATATACAGAAATAGCAATATAAAGTTCCAGAGGTGAACAATACAATGTATGAAATAAAAAAATCGATTTGGTTACCTTACAAAGAGTTTGAATATAAAAGAATAAAAGGGTTAATGAAATTTAAGACAAATCAATAAAAAATATCCCAACTGAAGAACAGAGAAAAAACAAAAAAATATTGAGGGGGTAAAAACCTATCCTAGGTGAACAATAAGAAATCAATTGGTCTAAGAAATGTGATTCAAGTCACAGATAAAGAGGAGTGAGAATTGATACTTTCAAAAAATGGTTGATTCAAATCAATAAAAAGGAAGTACAAGCAGTACTGTGTTTCTTCACTACCTCTGTGTTTTATCTTTGTCTCTGTATCTCATTTTCTCTTATTAGTCAATGTTGGTAGTATTCTTCTTTTTTTTTTTTTTTTTTTTTGACACAGTAAGGGTATCCTTTAAAAGCTTCCCCCAGCCACTGAAGTTCTCTTCCCTTCTGCTTTAGAACTCTGCTCTCGGGATCCCTGAGTGGCGCAGCGGTTTGGCGCCTGCCTTTGGCCCAGGGCGCGATCCTGGAGACCCGGGATCGAATCCCACGTCGGGCTCCCAGTGCATGGAGCCTGCTTCTCCCTCTGCCTGTGTCTCTGCCTCTCTCTCTCTCTCTCTCTCTCTCTCTCTCTCTCTCTCTCTGACTATCATAAATAAAAAAAAAAAGAACTCTGCTCTCTTGCGTGGGGCCAAGTCTGGAGGGGAGACCATGGACCACGCTTGCGAGGTCTGTGTGTGCCCAGAAGAACACCAGGGCGGGGACAGCTGGGAATGCCAGTCAGGTGAAAGCCAAAAGGCCCTTGGCCACCTCCTGCACAGGTCTCCCCTTCGGCTGCTGCGTAATCACCTGCTCACAGCTCATGCTGGCTAACCAGACCGGGACTCCTGAAAAGTTTCCAGTACTGCGTCTACACAAAAACAAGTTGAGAGGAAAACAGGTTGGTATGCTGAGTTCTGTTTCTGCATTTCCAGTAGTAAGTGCTATTCCACAAGCTCAGAGGAAGCGGTCCCTAACCCCTCCTTGGGGCCTGTGCTAGAAGCTCTGGATCAGACATCTGTAATGGGGCATGGCTTCGTGTTCAGGCAGATGAAGAGCAAACTCCAAGGCCACTAACACTGGGAATTGAAAGGCAATCAGTTCTCTTCTATTCAACCAGAACTTCTCTTCCATTCTTCACCGTCCCTGCTCATTTTCATCCTGAGAATGCAGATTCATTTTCTTGTAGTGAATTGGTGAGTCAACCTTTAACCATGGTCTCTAGTCTTGATCTTTTCATGGACCTTTCTTCGTTTTCAGAGATGCTACATGTTTGTCTTTATTTTCATGTTTTGTTGGTCATTGCATTAGCAGTCTGAAATAGAGATAGTGAAAATCCTGTAATCACACCGACACCAAACTAAGAAATCTTTGTATCTTTTACTTCAGGAGGCTTGTTCTTCTTCCTCATTTAAAAGTAGGTAGAAACAGGGGCACCTGAATGGCTCAGTGGTTGAGCATCTGCCTTTGGCTGAGGTTGTGATCCCAGGGTCCTGGGATCAACTCCTGCATCAGGCTCCCCACGGTGAGCCTGCTTCTCCCTCTGCCTATGTCTCTGCCTCTCTGTGTCTCTCATGAATAAATAAACAAAATCTTAAAATAAAAAAGGAAGTAGAAACAATAAAGCAATCAGGTTCACCAGCCAGTGGACAGTTAATTTGGCCGTGTGTTTGTGGCTGACAAAAGTAGATTTAGTTCCAAATCAGGACCCATTAATTGACCATATATTATGAAAAGAATACTATGGGACAAATGGAATTGGGGAATTCAATGTGGAAACTGTCTTGAAGTGTTCTGGGTGAGGGGATTAGCATGGACTCTGGAGACAGTTAATGGTGTGAGAATGCAGATACTCCTGTCTACTACTAATTATTTCTCTCCATAAGTGTGTATTGTAATTCATGTCTATTCTGGGGCATAATGAGAAAGGAGTACCTTTCTAAGTCTTCCCATCAAGATCTTTGATGGAGCTCTAAGCTTTGCAGTCTATAAACTTTAGACATCTTTAGATATGCATTACTTTTTCCTCTAAGGTACATTAGACATTTATGACAGCTTTTAGTCGTTTGTAATCAATCCCTTAGGCTTTGAGTTTGTTTTCATTATTCTTTTACTAAGTATAATACATGCAGGAAAGTACACAAGCCACAAATATACAGCTCAATGAACTTTTATACACATATATATCAACAGCCTCCAGATCAAGATATTTACTATTACTAGTACTCTAGTACCCCCTCATGCCTTCTTCTAGGTACTATTCTTCACCTTGAAATCTAATATTATAGATCAGCTTTGTCTGCTTTTAAATTTTATGTAAATAGAAGCCTACATACAGTATATACTCCATCAAGTATAGCAATAGCTTCTTCTTCCCATTACTTTATAATATACTACATATATACAATACTTACATATAAGTATATATTATACGTATATATTTGTTTATTCATTCTACATTTGATCCATTTCTCAGTTTTCAGATATAACAATGCTTCTATGAACACTCCTGCATATATACTTTAACAATCGTACATAAGCATTTCTATTGAGTATATAATTATTGTATCAGAGAATACGTATATGATGAGCTTTAAAAGATGCTGTCAAACAGTTTTCTAAAGTGGTTTTACCATTTTCCATTTCCACCAGCTGTGCATGAGATTTAAGCTGCTCTAAATTCCCATCAACACCTGTTATTGTCAGTTATTTGCATCTTAGCCGTTCTGGTGGCTATGTAATACTATTATATTGTGGTCTTATTTTCTATTTCCTTGATGACTCACAAATGTACTCATCTTTTCATGTGTCTTTTGGCTTCTTGGATATCCTCTTTTGCGAAGTACTTGTTCAAATGTGCCCATTTATTCAATTAAGTTATCTGTCTTTTATGAATTTATAGGAGCCCTTTATTCCATATGAGTCCTTTGTTAGAGGTATGTATTAAAAATATCTTCCATTCTGTCACTGCACTTTCTCTCTCTTAATGATGTCTTCTGATGAGCATATATACATAATCTTAACATGCATTGCACTTAATGGCAAAATACTGAAAGCTTTCCCCCTCAAACTGGAAACATGACAAACATGCTTACTATCACCATATCTATTCAACAAATTGGATTTTGTACCTAGTCTAAAAAGGTAAGAAAGAGGAAGAAGAGGAAAAAGAATAGGAGAAAGGAGAGAGGGCAAGGATGGAAAGAAGGATAGGGAAATAAAAGTTATAAGAATTGTAGGAATTAGAAAAAAATGAAAGCTGATATAATTCATATCAAAAATAATAATGTGTTAGAAGGCCCAAAAGAATCTGGAAACTGAGGCAATGGGTGAATTTAGCCAGGTCACTCAACGCAAGGTTAATATTTAAAAAGTCAATTGTTCTCTGTATACAAGCTATAAGCACTTTTAAAATGAAATTTTAAAACAATACTATTTATAAGAGCCTAAATAACATCAAATACCTAGAAATAAATCTAACAAAAGATGTATAAGGCTACTATACTGAAAAATACAAAATATTATGGGCAGAATTTAAAGTACTAAATAAATGGAGGACTATACATACATGGTCATATATTTAAAGACATACTATAGAGAGGTCAATTATCATCAATTAAATGTAATCTACAGATTGCACTACAAACACTCCAACTGGAAATGTAATTTTAAATTTTTATTAAAATGAAAAGGACCAAAAATAACCAAGGTAATGTTAAAGAAGAACAAACGTGAAGGTTGCTAAACTTGAACTTCTCTAGTATAGCAGACTTATTTCACTGTTGTATTTATTTTATCAGTGTGTTCCATTTAGGTGAGATAAATTGCTGCATTGTCTAATGTCCTCTGGTTGCTTGAACTGAGTGGTCCTGCACTTTGTTACGACAGATCTCTGTAGAACTATTTATCAGAGAGTAGTGCACATCATGATTATGGTGGGGGACCAAGCCCTCAGGAAACTAGACATATCTTGAGCTTTGTCTTTAGTGAGTTTTCCTTTTGCTTTTTTGCTCTTATAATCTCTAAGCTTCTTGCCTTTCCTTTAGCCTTTTATCTTAATCTTTTAACTCACACTTTAATATTTTTAATTCCATTGGCTGCTAACCCTTTTTTCTTCTCTTTAAAACCCAGCTACTTTGTAGCGTGATTATTTTCAGCCTAAAGTTGGGGAACGAGAAGTTTGCTTCCCTGTGGGCTGTTCTTTCAGTTATTCCCACCAAACTCATTTGTGAACAGAACCATGTGGAGCTGAATGGTAAACAGTTTAATTGAGAGGTCTTATGCTCATTAAGGTGTAAAAATGGAGTGGTTTATTTTTTAATATCTGCAGCCTACTATTCTCTATTTAACCTCCTCCCTGCTAAGTAATGAGAATTCTAATCATCTCTGTATTTCTCTGGTCAATATTCAATCAGTCAATTTAAAGTTTTAGCAATATCATAGATGTTCCAATTCCTTTTCTTAATTCCTTTAGTTCACGGATAAAGAAGCTTGGGCTAAGAAATTTGCCCAAGACCACACAGCTAGTAAATGACATGGTTTGAACCTTAGCAATCTGGCTTTAGAACCAATAACTCTTATAAAAAGCCTATTGAGTGGAAAAAATTACTTACGCAAGATAGCTCTGAATCTACTCAGTACTTTCATTCTTCATCAGGGACTCTTACCCAACATACATGGAGAGACCTAATAAATTCTTTAAAAAATCTGAAGGCAAATTTGGGGTATACACAGTCAAGTTTTGATACTTGCAATGGTCATATTTCATAATGTCATTGAGAATGTGGAATTAGTGAACACTAATTCATTGCTCCTAAGGAAAATGAAGAATTTCTTTCCTTGGGGAAACAGATATATTTCTGCAAGCCTGTGGTCCCAATATTTTGTCAACTGGTTAATACAGAACCTTGCTTTATGTGTTTCTGTTTAAAGCCACTTTATTTAATATTTATTGTTAATTCATTAACATTGAACTAACGGCCAACATCACTATAACTCATGCCTGTCTTAAGTATATCTAACACACATTTCCTCCATAAGGCATATTACAGCCTTCTCATGCTTAGAAAAGCACTTCACCACTCTGCTTGGGGCCACTTTAAACAGTGGAATCACAACAACAACAACAACAAAAAACACCAAAAAAAAAAAAAGTTAAAAACGTGGCATGTGAAACTGATAATATTTTATCATATGAAACCTGAAACAAGAAAAGCTGTCTGATTAACCTCAGCTGAGAATGTGCACATCCGGCAACTCGAGTTTTTCATTACTTGCACAGGCTCATGCCTGAAAATGACCAGGAAAGGACTTCAAGTATTGACTCTGAGGTCACAAATTCTTTCACCGAGTAAGCAAATTCATAAATTTGTAATTTGTGAATAATAATGTTAATTAATATATGTTATTTTCTAGGAAGAAGATGCTTAGTTATTACCATATCCTCAAAAAAAAGTATATGACCGCTTAGAATAACCAAAGTAAGAACCAAGACCCAGAATATTTCAAAGTTTATCTCTGACTCAAACACCAACAAATTGAGACTATCAACAATGAACAAATATCATATTTGCCCATTGTATCACTGCTTCTACTGCATTCTGGTGGACAGCATGGCTTCACACTGAGGCCTGAGGTACCATCTTAGTATATACGCTCTGAAACTCATTAAAAAAAAAAAAAAGAAACTCCAAATTACCTAGTGACCAAATGACCCAGTATATTGTTACTAATTAGGCCTAAACTTTGATCAACAGAACATATGCTTTCACTGCAATGATAATGATAAGAGAAGATGTTATTCGCAATGTTGTACATCAAATCTTTGAAAGTAAACATGTAGGAAATTTTCCTGTGATGTCAGGACAGAGACAAGTATTTTTATCTGAAGCACCTGGCTTGTTTTCATTTCAGGAGCTGTAAATCCTGTCATGATTTTGTTTCCCTGTTTGATGTTCACTGCTAGAAACCGTAGCCAAATTTATAGCCCAATATCAGCGTATGTACATATGTATATTACCCTTTTAATTTTATCTTTCCAAACAGTATTTAACTCATGTTCCAATTTTCTCTTCTTTCCATTTTTAAACTTTATTCCACTGCATCTTAAATCATTTCTTAAATAAGTATACATAAATAATAAATTCTGCATATATAATTTTATTTACAATCTTTTAAAAAATTCAGATACGAGAAGCACTAGTGTAAATGTAAATGCAGGTAACTTCTGCCCAAATAAAAAGACAAGAGATATTTTCTCCCAAAAGTCCTTTCTATATCCCATCACAGCTCCTCTCAAATTGCAGTCTCTCAGCCAGCAACACCAGTATAAACCAGGAACTGGTTAGAAATGCTAATTCTTAGGCATCACTCCAGACCTTCTATATTAGAAACTCTGAGAGTAGGGCCCAGCAACCTGGAATACAACAAGTGCTCCAGGTGACTGGGATGCACATTCTACAACTGCTCTATAGGAAAATAAGTGTCACATGGGTTTCACTTATGCTCTCTTTTTGCCATAAAGATAGGCTCATAACCTAACTGTTCTCAAATACAAATGTATCAGAATCCTCATGAGGGTTAAGACCAACTTATTTGTATTGTTTATATCTCCCTACATATTCTGGTAGGCAGTCAAAGCTGACAACCACTACTATAAAGACAGGTTCAGTCATGAAATTAGTTGATTATTTCTGGTATCTTGGAGTGCTTCAGGCTAAATCTTCCTCCAAGAAATCCAAACCAGTATGTTGCCACAGTGTCATTTTGAGAAATTAGTAAACTAGGGTGCTTGGGTGGCTCAGTCAGTTAAGGGTCAGACTCTTGGTTTCGGTTCAGATCATGATCTCAGGGTCGTGAAAAGGAGCCCTGTATCAAGCTCCACTTGGAGTTTACTTAAGATTCTTTCCCATCCTTCTTCCTCTCCTTGCTCATGTGTGAGTGTTCTCTCTCTCTCTCTCAAATAAATATTTTTATGAGAAATTAATAAACTCGGTTCCTGTCTTAACTGTGTACACCAAAATAAATATCAGATAAGTCTGGGATTTAAGTGTTTAAAATATCGAGTCTATAAAAATACTAGAAGAAAATATAGATAAAATTCTGCAAAATCTTAAGGTGAAAAAGACCTTAGAATAACCATGACCAGAAGCAAGAGCAACAGAACAAATTTCTCTACATAAAAATTGGTGCAAGATAACATTATTAAATTCAAGTATGTATATTATTTCCTATACTTCCTTTACACTACAGTGTTATTCTAAGCATCAGAACTAAACACAAGGTTTTCATTGACACAAAGAGGGAGGACAACCTTAGGGTAGTCAAAGAGAATTGTCAATTTCTCGGCCTTTCTATGGCCCAGTTTTAAGACCAAAAAAATATGGAGAACAAAAAAATCAATTTTCGTTTTCCCAAAATGACATAAAAATTCTCTCAAGGGTAGGAGAAAGAAGGCTAACACCTAGAGTAGAAAAGACCTATATCTTACTTTCTATCTGGAACTCTGAGTGGTAGAGTTCTTCACAGAAGTCCTTGTTGGCATTATCACAGTAGAATGGGAGCAACTGGGATTGCTGTATTAAGAAGTTGAGGCAATACCACCAACTTTCTGTAGCCCCAGAGAGCAAAAGAAGAGAAGATGAAAGTACCCTGAGAATAAATACACAGTTGTAAGTTTCTAGAGTGATCTAGGGGACCCGAAGAGGTATCACAGCTGTAAACAAGAGGAAACGCCAGCAGATGGCAGCATGGACTATACTGTACAACTGGGGACCAGAGCCATTTTAGTGAGGCCAACCATCAGTGGGTGTTAATAGCCATCCCAACAAATGAAAACATGAACAGAACCTAGCTGAGGAACTAATCAAATTTCCCCAACACCATGATACTCTACAAGACCCCCAGAACTTATATGCCTCTTCAGGTACAAATAGGTAGGGGAGTGAAGGAAGTCCTAGTTTAAATGTGAAATGACTAGATTTATAAAATTCATCTGTTATCACATGGAGAAGAAGGGAAGACAGGGTTGCTGGATATATAAGTGAAGAGAAATAGATTCAGAAACAAAGGAAAATATAATTATTTTTTTGCACACATGAGTATAGCTTAAGAAAATGATAACATACATTTTTGCATAGCAAAAGAAAATTTGTAAACAAAGTCAAAAGAGAAATGATCAAGTGAAAGCAAATAAGCAACATATTTGCCAAACAAGGAGCTAATTTCCTTGATATATAAAGATCTCTTAGTACCAAGAAAAAGTTTATTTTTTATTAAACAAGGAGAACTATATAATAATAAATGTGCAATTCATTCACCTGAAATGTGCCCCCATCACTGGAATTTTACGATGGGATAAAGAGAAAATAAAGTGGTCAAAAATTCAGCCTTGTACAAAGAAAAACTCATAACTAATTGACATACTCATTTTTGAAAATGGGTTTACTGGAAAATTTGAATCTATAGTATATTAGCTAAAACCTAGATAATAAAGTGTTCTGGCTTTTACCATATTCCAATGTCATGGAATCTACATATCGACTGTCCTTTCTTTATACAGGCCCCCAGAAACTCTGCATCTTGTGGTTTTAGGAGTATCCTCTCTAGTAAAGCTGACTACAAAGCCAGACCCATTCTAACTAGCTCTCCTTCACCTATTGCCCCATGAATAAACAGTTTTGGTTAATCCTATTTTAAACAGTCACCTTTAAATTTTGGGAAACAGACAAAATTAACATGAAAAGAGAGCTATCAAAGCTACTACTCCATATTCCAGGCTTTAAGACATTATTTCTAAATGGCTTCACAGAAGCCTAGATATTTTCAATTTATGATAACTAGTAGGTATTTTAAAAAAAATTTTAGTACATGTGATGGCTTTCTTATGTACAGTAAACTTAGAAATTATAGAAAGGTAAAAGAAAGAAAAAGTATCACTTGTAGATACAAAAAGTATAACCTTTTGCTGCATTTTCTCTACAGAACCTCATTTTTTTGAAAAAAAAAGTCTGCTACTCATTTTTATAATTTACATTTTTATATCACAACAAAGTTCTTTCCTGAGAACTTTAAACTTTTCTTATGTATCTTTTTTAGTGATGCAGAATGGATAATTTACTTGAATATTCTTCATTGTTATGACAGGTTATTTCTACTTCTGACTTACTAGAAGTACTGTGGAAATTGGTACTTTTGTACACAGATTTGGCTATGTTTTTTGTGGAACTAAAAGTTTTTTGGGAGAGTTACCCAACAGAAGAACTATTAGATGAGAAGCACATACCTTTTTTTTTTTTTTTTTTTAAGTAGGCTCCACACCCAGCATGGAACCCAACACAGGGCTTGCAACTCATAATCCTGAAATCAGGATTTCAGAGCTGAGCTCAAGAGTCAGATGCTTAACCAAATGAGCCACCCAGCCACCTCAGAAGCATGTACATTCTTAAAGCTCTTGATTTATTTTGCAAAACTTTCTTTCTTTAAGCGTTCAACTTACCTGTCAATGAAAATGCACAGGAGTGTTGGCAATTTCGTGTCACTCTCAATCACACCGGGTATTTTCTTTTGTCTTAATGTTTTGGTAAATTAAATGGTATCTTGTTTTTATTTAATTTTAATTGATATATTTTTCTTGAATTTGCTTGTCATTTGTATGAAATATTTGCGACCTCACCTTTTCCCTCAAATGTGACCCTATGCTCAGCCAAACTTATTCAACTAAATATTTATCAGTATGCATTATGTGTCAGGCATTATGATATACATTGGGAACACATTAATGAAACTGATTTGTAGTTCTCTCAGCATGTGACACTTTTGCTTGTTCTAGGCCTTTGCACTTGCTATTGTTGCTACCTGGAATGTTCTTTCTTCTCTGGATAACTCCTACTTGCTGTTGGGTCTCACCTTAAATGTATGTAGTTAGAAATTCAGTGTATGTTTGTTCTCTATGTCTGCCCATCCTTTTCATGTCATATATATTACCACTTTGAGTTAGAATTTCATATTTACACTTGTCTCTTCCACTAGACTGGAAGCTCCTTGAGAACAATATTTTATGCTTACATTTGCATTTACACTATCTAAAAATGTTGGATACATAGTAACAAACTAATGAACAGATACATTTTAATGTTGAATGAATTACTACTCATGCAATTTGTTCATTTAAACTACTAATGTCTTTGCCTGTATGTGTGTGTGTTTCTAGTTCATTTTCCCTTCTACTTAATTTTTGGGGAAATAGTAATTTTATATATATGGGTGGAATCTATCAGTATATCTCTTTTTGATTTGCTTAACAAATTTTAATTATAAATTCAACATATGTTTCTGTTAAAAAATTCAAATGGCACAGAAAAACCCAAAGTACAATGCGGACATTCTCTCACCCTCCCACCATATGATCATTATGAAGCTCGTTGTTAATTTTTCCAAATATTTTCTGCATATATACAAAAATGTTATATCTGTTCCTTGTTTCTTTAAATAAATGAGATAGGGCAGTCCAGGGGGCTCAGCGGTTTAGTGCCGCCTTTAGCCCAGGGCATGATCTTGGAGACCCAGGATTGAGTCCCATGTCAGGCTCCCTGCATGGGGCGGGCTTCTCGCTCTGCATGTGTCTCTGCCTCTGTCTCTCTCTGTGTCTCTCATGAATAAATAAATAAATAATTTTAAAAAATAAGATAGTACAATGAATATAGTGTTCTGAAACTTGCTTTTTGTTCCTTAATCTTACTCATGTATATTTAGGAATTCTATGTTTTGGTCATGGTAACACATTTGTACCCATTATTTAAAATAATTGAATACTATTGTAATAAACATACCATAATTTATTTATCTGGTTATCCATCAGACATTTACCAGGTATACATTTTTTCTCATTAACGCATATGTTACAAAAAAAAAGAATTACCCTTTCCTTACCTATATTAATTTATTATTCTATTTTTATCTTATCAAAAAACCATAACTCTGTTATGGATTTAAGATAGTCCTATTTTTGCCTAATACCCTAGCGACTGTCAGCATCTTCAAAGACTATTATGTCTTCTCTCCTCTGCATCTTTAATTTTTCCCTCTCTATTGGGTCATTCCCATGAACACAAAAAACATGCTACAATAATTCCTTTCTTGAGAAAAAAAAAAAAGAAAGATATAAAATCTCCACCACCCCTGGTTGCTCCTTTTTATTGCGAATATACTCAACTACGGTTGTTTATGGTGATTTTCTAACTCTCATTCTCTCTTAACTTACTGTGATAAGATGCTCTTTCATACCACTGCACTAACCCTACATTGGTCAAAGCCACCCATCACCTCTATATTATCAAATCTAATTTGCTGTAAGCATTTACTGAATAAATTTTAAAATATTATTTTTTGCTATAAACATTGAGTTGCATGTGTCCCTCTGAATCAGTATTTTTGCATCCTTTGGGTGAATACCTAGGTGCAATTGCTGGGTCATAGGATAATTCTATTTTTAACTTTTTTGAAGAACTTCCATACTGTTTTCCAAAGTTGCTGCACCAGTTTGCACACCCACCAACAGTGCAAAAGGGTTCTCCATTCTCTGTATCCAGCTAATACCCGTTGTTTTCTGTGTGATTAATTTTAGCCATTCTGATAGGTATAAGGTGATATCTCATTGTACTTTTGTGTTTCCCTGATGATGAGTGATATTGAGTATCTCTTTATGTGTCTGTTAGGTGTCTGTTAGCCATCTGTGTATCTTCTTCAGAAAAATGTCTATTTATGTCTTCTGCCCATTTCTTAACTGGATTATTTGTTTTGGGGGTGTTGAGTTTGATAAGTTCTTTATAGATTTTGGATACTGTTTATCAGATATGTCATTTGCAAATATCTTCTCTCATTCCAAAGGTTGCTTTTTAGTTATTGATTGTTTCCTTTTCTGTGCAGAAGCTTTTTATCTTGAAATCCCAATAGTTCATTTGCTTTTGTTTCCTTACCTTTGAAGATATGTCTAGTAAGAAGTTGCTAAGGCTGATGTCAAAGAGGTTGCTGTCTGTGTTCTCCCCCAGGATTCTGATGATTTCCTGTCTCACATTTAGGTCTTTCATCCATTTTGAATTCAGTTTTGTATGTGGTGTAAGAAAGCGGTCCAGTTTCATTCTTTTGCATGTTGCTGTCCAGTTTTCCCAATGTCATTTGAAAAGACTTTTTTCCATTGGATATTCTTTCCTGTTTTGTCGAAGATTAATTGACCACTAATTGTGGGTTTATTTTTAGATTTTATATTCTATTATACTTACTTTTTATTCTTTCAGAGTACCTTTAGAAACATTTTGTCAACATGGAAACTATTCATTGGAATTCTCATCAATTTGGGAATGACTGATGTCTTATAGCTATTTATTCTTCCTAGTATAAGCATTGTTTTTTTAATTAAAGACCATTTAGGTAAAGGGGCACCTGGACGGCTCAGTCAGTTGAGCATCTGCCTTTGGCTCAGGTCATGATCTCAGGGTTCTGGAACTGAGCCCCACATTAGGCTCCTTGCCAGCAGGAAGTTTTCTTCTCACTCTGCCTCCACCACTCTTTCTCTCTCTCTCATTCAAATAAATAAATAAAATTGTCAAAAAAAAAACCCACAAAACATTTCGGTCGAGTGTTATAGTTTTCTTCATGTGATCTTCACGTATTTTTCTAATGTTAAGGTTATTCTTATACAGTTTTCCATTCGGATTGAAAATGATATTTCCACATTATATATTTCTTACTTATTGCTGTATGTATGTATTTATTTACAGTGGTAAAATGTAGAAAGGCTAACGATCCTGCACTTTTAGAAAGATTTTGTTTTGTTATTTTCATACCCTCAGCTAAAGTTAACCAAAGAAAATACAACTCAGTCGTGAAAGATATCTTTCACAGACTAAGCCTATTTAAAAATCAACTTTCTGATAACAAAATAATAACAACAACAGTAACCACTCCAATTTAGCAAATGTGACAAAGCATAAGAATTCCATTTTGGAGCTTTATATTTTTTTAATTTTAAGATGCTATATAATTAAACAAGATTGGACATTAAAAAGTTCATAGTCTCAATGACTATTTTCTGGATTACCTGAGGAGTCTTTCTCCATTTTCCCCTCCTCACTTTCTCTACCCAAAACTGGTTACCCTCTCTCCTAACCATTCTGCAGCCTGGATCACTCTTCATGATTCCAAACTAAAGCCACTGGACATGGGGATAAGTTTGCTAGAAGTATTAACTGGTGATTAGGAATCGTGGAAAAACAGTATATGCTTTTTGGTTAGATTCAGCTTCTCTCTGCTCTTTTTCAGTGAAAGGATAATCTAGATTTGATTGTTGTTACTAAGTATGTCCTTTCCTATGATAAATGCTATTTACATGAAAAAACATATCTTCACACCTGTTTTCCAACAAGTAAATAAATGATAACTTCCACAATAATGTAGAAATAAGGGGCCAGCACAGCTCTCAGCAACAATGCCAACTCAACCCAATGGTATTCATTAAGACACAGGAGTTTAAGCACAGTATTAGTTAAAATCTTGTGACAGTTTAATAAAAACTACCAAATGAAATACATTATATAACCATGCATTAAATATCTCTTAATCTGAGTTCAACTTTACTGAATGAACCAGTTTAGTCCCCTTTAAGAAAACAAAGTAGCAAAAAATCAATGTGCTATGTAAATCAGTTACTATACGCCTTTCATTCATGACTGGCACATCTCACATCACCACAATGAAATTCTTTTTGGCTTCTGAGTCTGTGTTTAAGTCCCATTAAACTGATGCCTTAAACAGAATTGAAGACATGGGAAAGAAACCTCTGAAGTTAATGAACCATTGGTGTATCCCTCTGTGGAAGTGATCACACTCCTCACCATACTGGATTCCAGCTTCCCAAAGGCCAGTATCAACAATGAAAAGAAGAATGCCTTAGGAATCTAGCAATATGTACCAAGGCCTACAAATGGTGAAAATTACCTTTATAGTACTCCATTGTGGTATTATTTATAATTCCCTTTGTCAGTTAATAAAAATCATTCATCACCCCCCAAAAAAAATTTACTATACATTTTAAATTATCTAAAAGAGTATGTTGTGCATGTGTGTGTGTGTCTATATGTGTATAGGGAGGGGTAATTTGAAGGAAAGTTCTGTGAGATGTCATCAATCGTTAATTTATTTTTAAACATTATTAAGATATATTTAAACCTCAAGATACAGTAGATTCATCAATCTGATATTCCATCCTATGCATGCTGCCTCTACAGGGAGATTTTCTTTATAATTACCTCAAATGTAAAGAAAGAAAACCCCCAGAAGAAGGGTTGAAATTATAGAAGTCAAATTATGCTCTGCACTGTCTTCCCCACATAAAGAAGGAATTATTGACTGAATTGTGCCCCCCATTCATATATTGAAACCCTAACCCCTTCCCCCATATGACTGTATTTGGAGATAGGGTCTTTAGAGTGGTAATTAAGGCTAAATGAAGTTATGAAGGCAGGACTCTAGTCCAAATGAATAACTGTCTTTAAGAGAAGAGGAAGAGACACCAGAGATGGTTCTCCCTCTCTTCCGCTCTCGCTCTTGCGGTCTCTCTCTCTTTCTCTTTCTCCATAGGAGTACAGGGAAAGCCATGGAAGCACACAGCAAGAAAGCAGCTGTCTACAAGCCAGGAAGAGGGCTCTCACCAGAAACCAAACTTACTGGCACCTTGATCATGGATTTCTAGCCTCCCAGCTGCTACAAAGTAAATATCTGCTGTTTAAGCTGCCCAGTTTGTGATGTTTTCATGGCAGCTTGAGCTAACTAATACAGAAGCTCATCATCTTTTAACTGTTCTCTTGCAGCCTCTGAACTTTACCTGCAGCGTCCTACCATCATCCAAAGAACTGAGAGATTTAGATATTGTTGGTGTTTTTGTCTGTGATGCACTTGTAAATGTGTTTTATTGATTTCTACAACATGTAGCTTATTATTTTCTGCTAGACATTCAAACACACCTAGTTTTGGATCCATGTCTTCTGGTTTTGCCTCTGGTCATGCTGCTTCCATTGTTACCAGAAGTGTCAGGAGGAGCAGATGCAAGTTGGACTGTAAAGGTGTGTTTACTTATCTCATTCGGATTGTAATTGGAAGGCTTTAATATCACAGATTCACCAAACTCCCCTTCTGTATCAATATGGTCCCAGGTTCTTCACTTAAAAACACACATTTGGTCTGTAACACTGCTGAGTTTTAAGGTGATGGTGACAACTCTGAGGAAGGGCCCTTGTAATCTGAGCTTGTGCTGTGGCTGAATGCTCAGGATGTACTCCATCTTCACCACATTCATCCATAGCAAGAGTATCACTGGCTGAGAGACCCCTAAGAGACCACCTTTAATAATAATAATAATAATAATAATAATAATAATAATAATAATAATGCTTCTGCCTGTCTTGGTGGGCCATTTATGGGGTAAGGAGAGAGATCTGTGTTTTCCTCTTGCATCACAGTACATTTTATTCAAGGTTCTTATAAATCCTTATGGTTTTTAAGTTCATCCTTTTCTGTGTTTCTCAGTATATAATTATACCATCTGCAAATAAAGATAATTTTGCATTTTCTCTCTAATAATTATACCTCTTATTTTGGTCCTATATCTTATGGCTTTGATTAGTGCTTCCAGAACAATTAGATAACAATGATAATAACAGGCATTTTTATTTTCCACCTGATTTTAATTGGAGACTATTAAGAATGAAGTCAGCCATTGATTTGAGATGTTATAGAAACAACATATGTTAATGAAATTTCATATGTGAGTTTGGAAAGATTTTAAAATAAAATGAGTATAATTTTTTTCCAGAATTTTTCAAATTTTATTGAGATTGTCAAATTATTTTTTCTTTTCTGGCCTATTGGTAGGAAGTAGTATACTAACTGTTTTCCTAATATCGAACTAACTTTGTATAATGCACATGATTTTGAGTCAAAATGAGTAAACCAGACCACCCTCTGAGCAATGTTTAATCACTAAACATGTTGTACACATTTCTGTCCTATAAAAGATTCATATTCAACTGTGATCCCAATCAGCAACTTTCTCTTCCCACTAAAGGGAACAAATTATAACCCTTTCCACTGCTGCAGTAAACAGCAAACAGATTGCTGATTATACAGAAAGAGAAAAAAACACATAGGACAGAGCCTGCAGATTAGAAAGAAGCCATTCCCTCCTTAACAGTAAGTAAATAGCAAGCATTTTGCAAAGCGCATTAAAGGGAGCAGACTGGGATAGAAATCAATTAATAAAGACTTGTTAACTGAAAGCAAACTCTGAGCAATTATATTTCCAAGCAAATAGAATAGTCTGTAAATAGCAGTAAGGACCGAGACAAAGAAACCACATGAGTTGGGTGTCCTTTCCTTTTGTATCCACAGCCTTCTGAGCTTGTCTTTCTAATTCAGCAGTATATCTAGTATTGGAAAGGAAATAACAGAACAATAGGATTTATAAGCTGCTGTTATGGGAAGTAACTCAATGGCATTAAACAGGAAGTGCCTTGACACTGCAGGGCTGTAGGGCGGGGGGGGGGGGGGGGGGGGGGGGGGGGGGGGGGGATTTGTCTCCAGCTGAGACTTCAGCAAATAAATGACTATTCTTGCCCAGAGGAGATCTATTTAACTTTTCCTGTATTAAAAGCATAACAGAGAAATTCTAGGGAGAAAGAACTGTCACCGTGGTCAAAATGCAGAAGGCAGAGACATTGAATGGAAGGTGATCTATCTTGTAGTTACTGGCGGTTCCCACATGGGGCTGGTACCCTACAGACTGTATTAAAATGCCAATCCAATAAGAAACGTGATAAAGATTTGGGAGGAAATATCCTATAGTGAAAAGATTGTGGGAGTTACCACCAAGGAGCTAAATCTTGCTCAAGATATTCACCATGAGGCCAGGAACAGTAACACAAATTCTAAGACTATTTTTCTTCATCTGTAAAATGAAGATAATAATACACATCCTGAAAAGATATCAGAACTACATGAAATGTGTATGTATGGCACAGAGCCACACACAGTAAGTATTCAATGAGAGATGGCTTGTTACTTTATTATTATTGAAGAAAACTTGAGAAATATATAACAGAGATTTAGAAATATATATCTTTTTTTTTAATAAATTAATTTTTATTGGTGTTCAATTTACCAACATACAGAATAACACCCAGTGCTCATCCCGTCAAGTGTCCCCCTCCGTGCCCGTCACCCATTCACCCCCACCCCCCGCCCTCCTCCCCTTCCACCACCCCTAGTTCATTTCCCAGAGTTAGAAGTCTTTATGTTCTGTGTCCCTGAGATAGAAATGAAGACCCTAACATAAAGAAGTAACATATTTATGACAGAACACTGTTGGGGAAGAATGATGTGGAACACAAACAAAATATTTATAAAACTTGTGAAAAAAATCTCCATGTGTATGGGGATGAGCTCTATCTAAGCTCTATTAGCACTTAGTCAAAATTAGCTCCTCAGGGGGGAGAATGGGAAATTTTTATCAAAATATACAATACATATATTTTATAGGTATTTGGATTTATGTTCAAGTTAAGGCACAGTAATACAGACACTGTTTAATTTTGAAGTATGGATTGACCATTCTCAATGAATTCTCTTTTGGTCTTCTTAAGATTCCATATTAAGTAGCCACATACAGAGATAACTCCACAAGAGACTCCAGAAATTCTGGAGTTCAGCTTGAGCAAATCAAGTAAGCAGTACCTCTTACAGAATCATGTTTTAATATTAGATTATAGGGTAGTATCCACAGTCTATAAAGAACACATCAAATTCAATACTGCTGGTAGGAATGCAAACTGGTACAGCTCCTCCGGAAAACAGTATGGATGTTCCTCAAAAAGCTAAAAATAGAACTACCCTATGACCCAGCAATTGCACTACTAGGTATTTATCCAAAGAATAAAAAAAAAAAATGCGGATGCAAAGGAGCACATGCATCCCAATGTTTATAGCAGCACTATCAACAATAGCCAAATTATGGAAAGAACCAAAATGTCCATTGACTGATGAGTAGACAAAGAGATGTGGCATATATATATATATATATATATATATATATATATATATATACTTGTGATCAAGAAGAATGAAATCTTGTCATTTGCAACAATGTGGATGGAACTAGAGTGCATCATGCTAAGCAAAATATGTCAGTCAGAGAAAGACAAATGTATAATTTCACTCATGTGGAATTTAAGAAACAAAACATGAACATAGGGGAAGGGAAGGAAAAGGAAAATAAGGTAAAAACATAGAGCGAGGCAAATCATAAGAGACTCTTAAAGATAGAGGACAAACTGAGAGTTGCTGGAAATGAGGTGAGTGGGAGGATGAACTAAATGGGGATGGGCATTAAGGACAAAACTCGTTGGGATGAGTACTGGATGTTGTCTGTGGGTGATGAATTACTGAATTCTGCTCCTGAAACCAGTCCTGAACTGTATGTTAACTAAGTTAAATTTAACTTTAAAAAAAATCATGTTTTAACAACACTTATTTTTGCCTGGCCAGATTATTCATCGTATCACTTATCACATTGTATTTCACATGTTTGTTTCAGTGCTTATGACTCTCATTTGACTTTGAGTTTCCTGAAAGGAGGGACAGTTTTATTTATCTTTGTGTTTCTTAGTACCATGTTTAGCATGTAGAGTTGTCTCAAGGTAACCATAGGACTGAGAAACTTCTTAGAGGCCCTACTCCACACCATCAGAAACATGTTAAATTTTAGTAGTCAAGTTATGGCTCAGTTACTATATTTTTACCATAGAATTTTAAAGCTATTTGTTATTTCTTTTGAAATTTGGTGATAAGCCAAACACTTTGTGATTGGCTCTAATTTCTCCACAGTCTCAGTCTCATAATGCATTTTAGGAATTCTTACAAAATAAAAAAATTCTAAATCATGAATTGTTTTCAATAGTTATGAAATTTTAATGGACATGAACCTTAACAATTAATGAAATTGAAGCAATGTCAATTTTTGTAGACATTTAAACATTTATTATTTTAAATTTCTCAGGATTATTGTCTTTTTATATTTTAGAATCAATGCTTTAAGTTCTTAAATGTTGTCAATGGCCTTTGAAGAGCAAGAAGGCCTAAGTACTAGGCATATGTATTAACCAGCCCCAATGGCACACAGTAGACGGTCAATTAGTGTTTGTGGATTCAATGGGTAATTTGAGAATATGGGTATGCCATGGGGTATGAGTCAAAGCAGTAGCACCGTTTAAGATGCAGCTTTATTTTACTAGTGGCACCACTAAGCCATTTTACACATTGCAGTGGCTGGCTACATCAGTCAAAATGTTGGAAAGTTGAGAAAGAGGCATTCCCACTACTGGATGATTAAGTTGGCTGTCAAAATAGGCCGGCAGCTAATGTCATGCCATATTCCTCAGCAGGCAATCTCAAAGCAGACAAGTGAAAGTCAACCTTAAGACTCTGGAGAGAAGTTGGGCCTCACAGACATTGGGAATACTCTGGTCAGGACTTACTGTTGATATTCATTAAGGGAGGGAGACTGGCAGGTGAGTTCACAAAAATAGATTCATCTTCTCTAGGGAAGCCTGCCTTGACAAACCTTCTTCCCCAGATTATGTGTGATGACTACAATGAACGGATACTCATGAGCTCAGGGGGCGTTTCATTCCTTGGATATATTGTGGAAAAAAGAAAACAACTTTAATTATAGTAGTCAAGAAAGACATTCAAGAGAGCAGAGCGGTGGGATGGGACTCTAAGTTGAGATGGCTCATTTTTGCTTAGTCATCACTCCATCCCCACCCCAGTGGCAATCATGTTACCTGCCCACACCTGGACCTCTAAATCTCAGTCGAGTCACTGTCTGCCAAGAAAACACCCATGACTTCATGGCTGCACTGTTATAATAGCTAAGTAGGTTGGGAAGAGAGTTGAGAGTTTGTTTTTGTTTTTTTTAAGATTTTTATTTATTTATTCATGAGAATACACAGAGAGGGGAGAGAGAGAGGCAGAAATACAGGCAGAAGGAGAAGCCGGCTCCAGGCAGGGAGCCTGACGTGGGACTCGATCCCGGGTCTCCAGGATCATGCCCTGGGCTGGAAGGCAAAGCTAAACCGCTGAGCCACCCAGGCCGCCCAAGAGTTGAGAGTTTTAAAATCTTAGTATGGATGTATACTATTCCTAAAAACCTCTGAGATTTCCACATCAGGTTATTCTTTCAAGGCTGTTCCAGGGTAAGAATCCTAAATACTAGACTATGATAGACAGTTATTTACAACTAAAATGTACATTTGCCTTAATGATCCCTAAGCATACTTGAACCATAACTGGATATCTAACTTTGTATTTTCATCAATTATTCAAGTTTTTTCCTGAAAATGTGTTGGTTTAGAATTACCAGTCATGTGTTGGTATAACAGTTAATAGCTGTACAAAATACATCTCTTTTAGCCATATTGCCTCCAGGAATTTGATGATCACATTCATGTTTGAATGCTCTCTCGTACAAAAGATTTTTGTAAGATAGACAAATGGCAAGTATCATGTTATAGCTGCTTTACTTTAGAGAAAATGACCATGTGCTGGGGCAAAACTAACTAGCCCAAAGGTGCCAAAGCCTTAGAAAGGAAGGTTGGAAGCTAACACATAATGAGGATCTATTATCTGCTAACAAGTTTCTACACATAAATCTCTTTTAGTAAGCACTGCTTCACAATTGTGTTTATCAGATCCATAACTCTGACCACTTTCAAAGCAAAATCTTTTGTGAAAAACACAGAAAGGGCTCTAGCTGAATTTGGAGCATTTACTTACTCAATAACCTTTCGTGACTCCCTATCTCCCACTGGGTCAAGTTTACAATCTTGTTTGCTTTTCAAGGTCTTCATTGGCCTCCCCAGCTATCCTGCCATATTTCCTCTTTCTTCCCATATATTCCCTCTGAGCAACATAGGTCAGTATTTTTACTGACCTGCAAACATATTATGTTCATTGCTACCTCCAAGCATCTTTCTTTCCTCTTCTGTCACCTATGCAAATGTCACCAATTCTCAAGGATTCCTTCACAGTTCATTATTTATAGAGTTCAGTGACCAGAATTGCTACAGAGACTTTGTTAAACATGATCTTAGCTATAACATGGCAAGCCACAAAGCATGAATTTAAAAACAATGATGTTATAATGAAGTTAGTGGATATTTCTTTATGGCAAAGGAAGCTCTGAGGTTTTATCTCTTTAGAATAATGCAAAGTGCAAAGCTAATTCTGGACTGCAACTTCAAACTCTTAAATCCCTTGGAATACAAGAGGTGGCATTTTTTTCATGGGACCTTACTTAGTTCAGTAATGCAGTTTTTAATCTTCCACTTAACTACTAGAACATAAGCTTCACAATTTTCATTTTTAAAGTTATCAGGTTCTAAAGTACATTCCATAGTATTTGAATCTGTAGTGCTACCATTCCATAATAAAGTACTAGATTTGAGGGACAAATAAAATGCCCACCTTCCTTTTCTTTTCATGAAGGGAGACTGATCTGTAATTCAAAATGAAACTCATGGAGACTAATCTAATAGCTCATATTTTCATTATAGGCAGTACAAGAAGGCATTATAGGCAGTTGTATCAAAGTCATACAACTTTCTAGTTTTCTTTTTTTTAAGATTTTATTTATTCATGAGAGATACAGAGAGAGGCAGGCAGAGACATAGGCAGAGGGAGAAGCAGGCTCAAAGTCATACAAGTTTCTAGTTTTCTTTTTTTTAAGATTTTATTTATTCATGAGAGATACAGAGAGAGAGAGGCAGGCAGAGACATAGGCAGAGGGAGAAGCAGGCTCCATGCAGGGAGCCTGATGCGGGACTCAATCCCAGGACCATGGGATCATGCCCTGAGCCGAAGGTAGATGCTCAACTGCTGAGCCACCCAGGCATCCCAACTTTCTAGTTTTCAGTGACATTGTTCAGCAGAGGTTTTCACACTATTTTCATGAACACAGACAGTTGTCAGAATTCTTCATGGAAAGTTTGTATTTAAGGATTTTTTAAACAAAATTTTTTAAAAGATTTATTTGAAAGAGAGAGAGCATGAGCAGAGGGAGAGGAAGAGGAAGAAGGAGAAGCAGACTCCCCCTGAGCAGGAGACCTACAAAGGGTTCAATTCCAGTACCCTGAGATAATGACCTGAGCCAAAGGCAGATGCTTAACAGACTGAGCCATCCACGCACCCCTTAAACACAATTTTCAAAAGTATCACTTTATAAAGATTTAAGATAATGGAAACCAAATGAAATGTCCATTCCTAGGGTAATTAGAAAAGTACAGTGCAATTAAAAATGTAAGATAGGTTAGAATCTGATGCTTTTGATCTAAGGTTGTTGATCTGATAAGAATTTCCTTCCATGAATTCCAAAGTTACTATTCAGTCAATAAAATCCAACAAGTAAGCATTAAGTATTATTGTATGTGGGCCCTGTGCTTTGTACCAAGTGGCCAAAATCAGACATGGTTCCTATCTTCATGGAGCTTTCTGGTTTGTGGGACAGACAGATATGATTGAAATGAATACTGTAAGGATTGTATAATTACAAACAGAGGTAAGTTTTCTGGAAAAAAAAAAGTAAGTACCCTAGGAAACTTGGTTCTGAGATTCCAGGCTTTCCTCCAAAATGTAACAGCCAAAATAGACATGTTTATGTCCTAAAAGAACTAGACTACAGTTAGGGGGACAGGCATTATATAAGTAAATACATCATTTCAAATCCTGGTTGGTCTTATGGAGAAAACAGTGTACAGTGATGAAGAACAACAAAGAATGGGGCTGATTTAAATAAATAAATAAGAGTTACTTTTCTTAGGAGAGACATGTATGCTGAAGACTAAGGAATCAGAAAGATCTTGCCATTTTAAGAGCATGTATAAAAGTCCTGAAACATAAAAAGAGATCTGTTTGTTCAAAGATCATGGAGTATGTCACAGTAGCTGGAACAGAGGAGGGAAGAGAAGAAAAACATAAAATGAGATTATAAAAAAATAGATAGCAGTCATATCATCAGAACTATATAAGAAATACCAAGGGGTTTGGATTAGATTCTTAGTGCAATAGGAGAGCATAAAAGAGGACTGAAATGATTTAAAGTTCAAGTTGTAGGGAACAACTAAACAGACAATGAAAGAAGGAAGTGCTGCTATACACTACTGCTGTCCTCCAAGGAAGAACAGAGGGTTATGTTGTACCAGAGTCTTGGCAGAGAAGATAAAGAAAAATAAAGATGTGAAGCTATGTCGAAGAAAGACTCAAGGAATCTGTTGATGAATTGGCTGAGGGAGGGTTGGTGGATTAAGAACAGCAGATTATGACTCCAAGGTTTCTGACTTAAGCAACTGAATGGATACATCAGTAGATGTGCTGACATCTACTGAGTTGGAGAAGTTTGAAAGAAGAACAAATGTGAACACAGGTGTGCTGGGGTGAGGTGCAAAGGAATTCAGTTTCATCCACATAGATTTTGAGATGCCTGTAAGATATCCACCCAAGGTCAGGAGGGCAGTTAAATATATATATGAAGAGACATTTGAAATGGGCATAATGGAGGGGTCTGCAGTCTGTAGATGATATACAAGGTGATGGTAACAAACAGTATCACCAAAAGAGAGAATGTAAAGAGAGAGGGGAAGGGGTTTTAAGACCAAGTTCCAAGGGAAAAAGGTTCCAGGGAAAACAAGCAAAAAAGATTGGGAAGTAGTGATCAGTGAAATCTCAGACACGAGACATCATGAAAACTAAAAGACAAAAATGTTTCAGGAAATGTGTAGCGTTACTGAGAAGTCAGGTACTCTTTTGGCTTTTACTCAGTTATTAATTTTATTTTAAAATATAAACATTATTAAAATAACACCATGTAAAAATAATTATTCATACTGGAAAGAGCTGGTAAAGTAGTTCTGCATACATTATCTCACTTGATTCCAACAATTCAGTATATTTTATTACTGACTTTATTATGCATTCAAAGACATTAAAGCTCATGAGAACAACTGATATTTAATAATAAAGTCAACAAGTATTGTGAACTCCTGCTTTGAGAGAAATGTTTTAGACTCTGAAGATATAGCTATAAACAAAATAAATCACATCCTTGCATTCACAGTGCTTACTTCCCACTAGATATTGTACTAAACTGGTCATAATATAGCACATGGGGCTTAGAAAATTATCAAGAGGTATAGAGTTTTTACTAATTAAAAAAAGATTATATGCTTTCCGAAGTTTATTGCTGCATTATTTACAATAGCTAAGATACAGAAGCAACCTAGTGTCCATCAATAGATAAGTGGATAAGGAAGATGTGTTAAATATATATATATATATATATATATATATATATATATATATATATATACACACACACACACACACACCATGACATTTTATACAGCCATAAAAAGATGAAATTACACCATTTGAGACAACAGGGATAGATACAGAGGGTATTATGCTAAGTGAAATAAGTCAGACTGAGAAAGACAAATGCCATATGATTCCACTCGTAAGTCAAATTAAAAAAAAACCCAGATAACAAAAAGCAAAAACAAATTTAAAAAAGCAGAATCAGACTTATAAATACAGAGAACAAACTGATGGTTGCCAGAGGAGATGGGCAGGGAGGATAGGCAAAATGGGTGAAGGGGAGAGGCAGATAATGGGCTTCCAGTTATGGAATGAATAGGTCTAGGGAATAAAAGGAACAGCATAAGGAATATAGTCAATGATATTGTAATAGCGATGTAACAGGACAGATGGCAGCTACACTTGTGAACATAGCATAATGTATAAACTTGTCAAATTACTAAGTTGAACATGTGAAACTAATGTAACATTGTGTCAACTATATTCAAATTTTAAAAGTGCAGGATTTTGACTGCGGAGGCTCACTTTTTAAAAATCTTACTCATTTTTTAAGAGTTTATTAGTATTAAGCATATTCACATTGTTGGGTAAGAGGTTCACTTTTTGAAATTCTTGCCAACGTGATGAATCTAAAGTAGTATTTTTTATGAATTTGAGGTAATATGCATGTTTCTCCATGTCTATATTGACAAATCTAGGGATCCATCTCCTTAAAAACTTTCAAAGTCTTACCTGTGTTCTGCTTGCCAAGAAGTTAAAAAGCATTAAGATCTGTCCTATTTGTGTCTAAGTCTTTATCCATTTGGGCATTGTCCTGATATTCTATCAATGTAGTCATTGGAGCATATGGGTTCCTGATATCCTATAAATATTCTCTATTTTGTTTTCATGGATAAAGTGAGTTTTAGAACTACTTTGACAAAACAGAATCTCACTAAGTGTGTGTGTGGTTTTTTCAAACAATACAGAGAAAAGGAATTTCAATGTATTAAATAGCACATACTTTATCTTCTTTTTCTTATCCTCTCTTCCTCTAGGAATTTATTCCTGTCTAAAATAATCTATGAATGCCACAAAAAATGTGGCATCTTATCTGTGAATGAGTCAGATAACATTAGTGCTTGGTAGATTTATCAATATGTCTGGCACTTAAGAGATTTATGTGTGGGTCATTCTGACAGGACATATGTAACATTGATTTCTGTGGCTGGATTCATGCTAACTGGACTTGACTGTATAATTTTGTGTTAGAGCCACTGACCCTCTGAAAAACTGCTTTGCATTTGTACTTGTGTTTTGGATAAAGCCCAGTTTAGATATCTTTGCCCTTCAAAACGACCACGATGGTCTCTGTGGCTTTTTCTTTTTTTCTTTTTCCCTTCTGGAATTTACACTGGCCAAAGAACACTTTCTTTTTAAAAACCAACTTTCACTGTTGTCATGGCTGAATCATTCTTAAAGCAACTTCAGTTTTACAGAGAGATTTTTGTTTAATGTCTTCCTTGGCATTTTATAAGGTTAAAGAAGTGCTTAACAATAACCTTTGTGTGCAGTACATATAGTCTAGTCATTGAGACATGAATACAGATGAATAGCTATGTTATTCCCACTAAAGAAAGGAGAAAAAAAGACTTACATTCTATTGAAGCAAGTGGCCAATGGTACTCCATGTGGTGGTACCATCTTTAGGGGGCATTTTGGAAAAGGATGGGTTATTCTGGGTTGTCATAATGAGGATGGACACTAATTTTTCAAGAGAGATAGCCAACGATGCTGCATGTTCTACAGTATGCAAAGCAGTCCACTGACAAAGAATCGTCCCACAGCCCACATGACTTTCAAATGTCCCACTGGTCACTTACACAGCATGAAAAATCTGTTTATAATCTGAGCCTAGAAGCTAACGATTTGCACAGTCTGCATACCTGTATCAGTCTGCACAGTCACATTCCTGGAATCCTATGTATGTAGATGAAAGCATCTCACTACTTCACTTTATCTTCTTGTATAATCATGATTGGGTTTTTTTCATATTAAAATGTATATTATTTCATTTAAGTTTATTTGTTTTTCTTCTATAATGAAACTAGATCATTGTACTGATTTTTAAAAGTATCATACATAGGGGTACATGGGTGGCTCAGTGGTTGAGCATCTGACTTTGGCTCAGATCATGATCTTGGGGTCCTGGGATCAGGTCCTGCATCAGGCTCCCCGCAGAGAGTCTGCTTCTCCCTCTGCCTGTGTCTGCATCTCTCACTGTCTCTCATGAGTAAATAAATAAAATCTCTAAAAAATATACATAAGATATAGTATCTAAAATTTTATTTTAGGATAAAAAAGAAACATCTGTTATAAAATGTTATTTTTATAACATTTTATTGGGTTATTGGCAGAGGTGCCCAGGTGGCTCAGTCAGTTAAGCGTCTGCCTTCAGCTCAGGTCATGATCCCAGGGTCCTGGGATGGAGTCATGGATCACCCTGCTCAGTGGAGAGGCTGCTTCTCCCTCTCCCTCTGCCTCTCTCCTCACCCCCAATCCCTCCTCCTGCTCAGTCTCTTTCTCAAATAAATATATATATATTTTTTTTTTCTTAAAGGGTTATTGGCTGAACACTAGAGAGAACAATTCTGAAACTTAAGAGAAAAGGCGAACTATCTCATCTCCTCTCGGGGGGGGGGGTACTTTTTAAAAATATTTTATTTATTTATTCATGAGAGAGAGGCAGAGACATAGAGGGAGAAGTAGGCTTCTCACAAGGAGTCCTATGCAGGACTCAATCCCCTAACCTTGATCACCCCCTGAGCTGAAGACAGACACTCAATCGCTGAGCCACTCGGGCATCCCTCTGGGGTGTTTTAGATGATGTTAATCTGGAAAAATCACAGAGGCTTTCCCATCAACCATTTTGAGAGCACTGATTAGTTATATCAGATAGAAGTAGACCAGGAATCCATCACTGTTTATATGGTACAATGATCTATTTCATGATGGTCCTTAGCATGAGAGCCCTAACTTTAATCTCTAGGATCGCACCATAGCCTGGAGGAAATGTCATTCTGATATAATGAGTAAACATATCAGAAGCAAAACACTGCCCCGTTTATTCAGACCTGAGTTGCTCCTTGAAGTGTACCTATCTCCTGGATAGCCTGAGGGCCCTGGTGCCCCAGACAAGTCAACAATAAAGCCTTTCCCCATAGATATACATCAAACCTCTTTTCCCCAGGAAATTTTATCATTGATTTGTGAATCTTACAGCCTGGGTGACACTCCTTCTATGGTCCAATCTTGCTATTAGAATCCACAAAAATTCTGGTAGTCTGTGTATCCTTAGTTCCTCTTTGTCTATGCCCTACCCCTCCTTCCAGAGGCTTCAGGGACCATATGCAAATATGCCCTCTGATGGTTGATGATCATTTTGCATTATTTTTTGACATAGGCTCAGCTATTTACTTTAATCATTGAACTTGTAATGATCTGAAATGCACATAATAAAAAGTAACTAACTTCAGAAGATTGTGATAGAATCCTAAGTAGAGGCAAGAAAAAAAATTTTTTTTAATTGCCCAAATATATCTAGGTACTCAGGTGTGATAGTTTTGTGCACAGATTCTGAGACCCAGCTTTCCCAGGTTCAAATGCCAGCTCTGCTATTAACCAGCTCTGTGACCTTAATCTCATTATTTAACTTCTCTGGTTTAGTTCTTCTGTATAATAATAATAATAATAGTAATAATAATAGTAATAATACATATTTACCACACAGAATTTTAATGAGGATTAAATGAGTTAATTTATACAAAGTGCTTAGAACAGCACCTTGCACATAGTAAGCATTCAATAAATACTACTTATGATCCCTAGGATTGTGTTTCTAAAATATTCACTTGTACCCTAGATACCTACTTTCCCAGGTGCTCAAGTGAAAAAACAAACCAAATGCTCATATGCTCATCCTCAAGTTTCTCTTGTGCTTCAGAAAAAGCATGAATCCTTTCTTTTTCCAAATCACAAGTACGTGAAAATTAAAATACTTTCTCAAGACCTCATTACTTAAAAATGTGCATTATGTCTTGCAAAATGTGAACCAAGGGGTACTTCGGGCAAAGGTGGTTCCATTTAGGGCAAAGGCGGTTCCAAAATTGACTTAGCCAGTTGGTTTAATTTTATTTATTTTTTTTTATTTATTTATGATAGTCACAGAGAGAGAGAGAGAGAGAGAGGCAGAGACACAGGCAGAGGGAGAAGCAGGCTCCATGCACCGGGAGCCCGACGCGGGACTCGATCCCGGGTCTCCAGGATCGCACCCCGGGCCAAAGGCAGGCGCCAAACCGCTGCGCCACCCAAGGATCCCTAGCCAGTCGGTTTAATTCTGATCCAAATGTGCTATAAATCAGTGACACTATATAGAATCCTTGCAACCATACAGCATTGTTCATTATACTTTTCTTGATGTTTGCTTTTTCCCTGTTGTAAAATAAAATTTCAACCTCCTATTCACATTGTTACTCCAATGTCTAATGTGTCTTCATTACTGTTCACAGCACCAGTGATTACCACAGCGCCCAAACATCAATTAATGCCTGATGATGATTATGATGTTGATGTAGTCAAAACAGAGGAGCCCTTGATTATTCTCTGTCTCTGTGTCAGATCTTCAGGGTATATCTAAATATAACATGAGATCATCCATTTGAACTGAACTGCCTCATAATCAGTAAAACTGACTTCCCCCCTGAATTTACAGAAACATTTTGTCTCAGGAGTCACAGCCTTCTCTACTAGTAGAAATTAATAATACCAGGATCAACACTTCTCTCAATTTATTTATATTTAAAATACCTCACATGAGAATTCAGAGAAGTCAGTGAGATGCAATCTTTCCTTTCAATGGTTTATATTTCTTTACTTTTACTCTTTCTTTCTTCCTTTCTTTCTTTTTACAGCAATAACTTTATGTTTCTTATTATGTTGTGGCTGGATCTTATGATGTTAACGGCTAGGATGCAGCTGATTGGTTAGAACAGGGAGTGGATGACAGGTAAAGATGAGATCTGCAGGTCCTGAAATCCTGTTCTCAGCAGTTTTTTCCTTGTCTCTGGGGACCCATTGCAAGACAGCACATTTCATAAAGTGTCAGGTCATTGTTAACACTAGAAATACACATTTAAATTTTCAAAGAACTAGAATAAATCTTCAATCCATATAGACATAATTAGAATGATACATTTTTATGTCTATCCAATTCCCTTGGATACATTTGCTCTACTTCCCAATAGAAAAGAAACACATCCTATGAAATCTGTCAGGGAGTTGCCAAAGGATATTCTGCTGTTTCCTTTAAAAGGACTGAATGTAACAGAAGCATGTAGCTGTCCATACTCAAAGGATTCCTTGTTGAAAGACTAATGGCACTGCTGCCATCCATCACTGTGATTTTCCCTCATAACAGAGGATTCATATGTATTGAAGGGGCCTTAGTAAATTAGCATTCTTTTATCATCAATTTTAATTAATCATTTGAGTAAGACAATGTACCATTACATACATCATATGGGGGAATTTATCACAGTGTCACTTGCTCATAATAAAAAATAACCCTTATTATCATAAAAGCTCCTTAAAATGGAGGAGGAAAAGATTAAAAGAGAGAAGATAGAGAAAAGAAAGGAAGAGAGATGGATGGAAAGAAAATAGATAATAAAGCCAGAGAAGCTTTGTAATATTTATATGTTAACAGTGTGTCTATCTTTGTTCACTAATCATGTTTGGCAGTACAAATGAACAACAGAGTAGGGAAAGGCATGCTATGTTAAATTATTATGGATATGTCAGATAAGCCGTTTGTCTGATGTTTCCATCTCTGCTGGAAGGCTGGCTTAAAAATGTGTGACCTATTCTTCAGAGAGTCAAAGATAAACTCCAGCAATTGTGTAATTCCTCCCACTCTGATAGAGATAAATATGTTCATATTTTTCCCAGCTAATCCTCCTTGTGTGATGATAACATAAGGCTGCATCCATATGACATACAGAGAGATTCAAGATATCTGGACAAGCATCCGGCTATCTGTAATACTGTCTGCCCACTAGGTCATCTTATTATCAGGGGTCCTTTCAGATTAAACAAGTTTGCTGCAAGTTAATGCAAAAATAAATCTACACACCTGGATTCTCTAAGGCAGTGGTGTCAGTCCTTTGTTGCACAAAATCATCATAGGGAAAGTTTTTTTATTTTTATTATTTTTTTGGGGGGGGGAGTTTTTTTTAAACAATGTCCAGGCACTATTAAAGACAAGTTAAACACGTTTCTTTGAGTTTGGAATCTGGGAAGCAGTAAAAGCTTCCCAAATGATTCTAAAAGTACAATCAGATTTGAGAACCACTGTTTTAACCCTTTTGAGAACAGTAAGTATACTCAGTCTTGTCAGATTTCAACAAATTTCAGGCTTCCTAAATTTGAAAAGAAGACAAGGCATTTCGATTGGCTCAGATTGAAACAAAAAGATATGTATTTTAAAAATGAGACATTAGGGATGCCTGTGTGGCTCAGCAGTTGGGCGCCTGCCTTTGGCCCAGGGCAAGATCCTGGAGTTCCAGGATCAAGTCCCACATTGGGTTCCCTGCATGGAGCCTGCTTCTCTCTCTCCCTATGTCTCTCTCTTTCCCTATGTCTCTCTCTCTCTCTCTCTCTCTCTCTCTCTTTCTCTTTCTGTCTCTTATGAATAAATAAATATTTTTTTAAAAAACGAGACATTAAAATCAAAAGCAAAAGTAAAGGGATTGTGGAAGAAGCAACTATGAAGATAGGAAATTAAACTCAATTCAACAAATGATTATTTGAGAATCTACCAAGTGCAGCAGGTCTTATTTTGGTTGAATGATAAATGGAGATAAGTGAGGGACACGCTCCATGTATTGGAGAAAGAGTGAGGAAGTTAATAAGGCTGGAGAAATGTAAGCAAGAAGGTGTGTATGGAGGATGAGGTAGAAGGATTCTCTTCTCAAACATACCTACAATAAAATCAGCTATCTCTCCTTCCATGCTCTGCACTTTGACCCCTGCCCCTATAATTGGGCATTTGAGAAGACTTGGAGCTCCTAATTTGAACAGGGTCTGAATAGAAGAATTCCTGCATTAGTAAGGGTCCTGCAAGAAACAAGGTATACTCGAGTAGGATTGCTAAGAGGATATAAGTAAGGGAGTATTTACAGAGGAGTGGCCATGCAGCAGCTACCAATAGCAGGAAACTACCACCTGAACAGCAAAGGGAGAAAGTGATGTTACATGAGTCTAGTAGGAGCTATAGCTGCTCAAGAGGAATTGCTCACTATGGACTATAATCATGGATTAGGCAGCCTCTGCCAGATTGGAAAGCCAATGAGGGAGCAGTGTAAGTAATGCCAAGATTTTCTCTCTCCCCACCCTCTTGTCTTTTGTCAGTGCCTCACATTGGTCCAATTCTCCTGGAACCAGAAGGCAAGGAACCCTGGTAATTTACACTGTAGGGTTCAATATTCTCAGGCACAGAGAAGAATAGAAAGTGGACTGGGGACAGAAGCAAATACAGAAAAACCAGTACACTCCATAAGACTGCATTTCATTCATATCTTATCAGATGTTTCGTCCAGAAGCAATTATAGCAGTAATACTTAACAAGAATCAAATATGTAAATATGTTATGACTTCTAAGGAGTCAATAAATTATCCTTCTATTCATTAAAAATTAAAATGTCTATGAATCTTCAAAGCAACTGAGACATTTTTAATCAACTACTCCAAAAAGGGTGTTTTGTGCATGTTAAGGACCAGGTATTTTTTTTAATTGTATATGCATCTATGTCTATCATATTGTCTTGAGGATCTGAAGAAATTGCTATTCTGTTCAAGTGAGTCATCTCCAATATTCCTTGTGATCTTTATTCTGGACCTCAATCACTTTTTGGAGGGCCAGATGCATATAGCTCAGCCTCCCTCTTGTTATCTAACAAGAAGCCATGTATCTGATTATCCTGTGCCAGCCAGAGATCTCTGCACAATTCCCACCAGCCTTCAAGGCTGCTGTGTTGCCGGAGATTGTGCTTGTAACTAGCTGTTACAATTCCATTCTCAAAACTCTTATATGGAAACTACTGAAAATAAGAGATGATATCAATTGACATATGCTCACAATATTCACTAGAGAGGATTCTGATTGACAAGAGTTTGAACTGAATTATATTATTGTATCTTATACTGTGATTTTAACCAGACAGCACAGAACCTGTCTTGGAAACAAAGCATCCAGAAGGTTATCTATTCTCCTAATTCTAACAATATTCTTCTCATATTCTTCTAATATTTTACAAGCCTCTTTGTGAATGCTAATTCCGATGATTTGCTGGACCACTTTCCATCGTGAGAGGTTCCCTTTGTGAATTCTTTAATTATTATGCAGGATAAAAAAAGAAAGTGAATTGTTTATTCAATAATTTTCCAGAGTAAAAGAACAGCTAAGATGAGAACACTTACCTTCTCCCCAATAACAGGGCCAATATTGTTGGCAAACTCCAGGAATTAGGAATCACCAATATATCCATGGCTGCATTGCTTTAGTTATGGGCCTCCCCACTCCAGGATGAATATACTCAAAGGCAGAAAAAAATTAGCTAAGGAAGACTGCAATTGAATGACGACTTAGTCATTATCAATCTGCTTCAAATATCAAAGATGCCCAGCATTAAAGAATCCACAGAACATTTGGATCACAAAGGACCTGCAAACAGACAAAACCATTGGGTTTTGTCTCCATAAGACTCCATTTCAGAATCGAAAATAGAATTTTAGAACTCATTTCACTAAGGAGGACACTGAGCCTAGTAGAGACCAAACACCTGGCTTATACACCACAAAGTTAATTGATAATTAAGCTGAATTTAGGTTGGGCTTCCTAGAAGCAGAGCCTGCAAAAGAGATGTGAATAGTTGGAATTTACTGAGAGTGCTCTCAGGAGACCCTAGAGCTGCCTGAAGGATGCAGGGAAGGAGAAAGAGCCCAGCAAGAATGTGTCATGGGTTAAATCTAACCTTGGCCTGATCCACAATGGCACTGGAGCATTAAGCACACCACGGAACTGATCCCAACCTTGGGCAAAGCACCTTAACCTTTGTATGCATTGGACACTGCATGTGAGCCACCTGGAGGTGGAAAATAGGCATAACTTCTGGGATGAGGCAGCTCTCTGGCTGGGGCCTGCTAGGAGCCAACTCTGAAACTGAGGGGTGGTGCAACAATCTAGTAATAGGATTCTGGGCAGGGAACAACAGCATCTTCCACAACATCAAAATTTGAATTCAGATCCCCAAGCAACTATATACCTTGTTTTCGGTACATAATGTTGCCCAGAGCCTCCCTTTTTTATTTTTGCTATTAGGCAAACTATAACTCAATTTCATATGCTTTCTTCCCTCTAATCCTGATTGTAAGCAAGGTAAAACAATAAACCACCAAATTTATGTCCTCCTGCCCCTTTGTTTCTTCAGCAGCTCAGATTTGTAAGAAGTGGTGTCAATGTCCCTGACAACACGAGGACATTGTTTTGGCATGCTGCACTAGTTTGTGTCCTTGAATTAGTATGGATTTTGGTATTGTGTCAATGGTGATAAATCTAAAATTCACTTTCTCAGCCTAGACACCCCATCTACTCCTTTTCCTCAGCAGAAGGCATTGAACAGAGTATTTACTTTGAACCAAATGAATCCACTTAAAAGGAACAGACTGAAAATGTAAGGATGATGGAAATAAAAAGCTAGACCACAGGGGAAGATTCAAGTGATCACACACCTTAAATAACAGAAGTCTGTGAATTCATGCTGGCAGACCTAAGTAGGTCACCTAATCGGTTGTTTATTGTGCTGTTGGATATGAAGCATGATAAAGTAAGCAGGAAAGAAAACTTTGTGAGCTGCATCTCCATAACAACAGAGGAGAGAACAATTACAAGAGACCCTGGCCAACCACTTCCACAAAAGCAGTTTTAACCTCAGAGCAAGGAGGAGTGACATAGCAAACTACTGCTAATGTCTGAATAAGACAGGGCATTGAGCCAGGTAAAAACTTTCTCTTTTCAGAGGACTGAAGACTTTGATCCATGGACAGATTTGCTGAACTACATGAAATCCTGAAAGGACTGTGCTAAATACTGCAAGAATAATTTAAGATAGTAGTAGAGTGAGAGTTTATTAAAAGTAATTTAATTGCAGTATACAGTAGATTAAAGGTTAGACAGATAACACATGTTAATAAATATTAAGAGATTGGTACATTGTCAAAATTTACCTGTATTATCAAGAATGCATCTTGTCTTAGATATGGTACTATGAATGATAACATTTTATTATGGTCTAAATAACATTTTGAAATGAGCTTTTCTTCCTTTATTACTGAAATATATAAAAATTAAACTAAAATTAACATTTAACTCCACTTTTTCAAGGCATGATTGGTCTTCCTAAGTATTTAACATTAATCCAACAACCTTTTCAAAGCAATCTAGATATTTTTCTTACAGTTATTATTATTTTTTCATGCATTTGGGGACTTGTTTGGGAGATTTGTCTACAGAATTTTTGCCAGTGGATTAGGAATTTTCTTTCAGCATGAAATCACCCATTGCATCCAACTGATCCGCTTTTTAGAAACTATAACCCTGTGACATTTGAACTTGATCTTCGATTTTACATTTCTGGACATTCTCCAGATAACCCAGTAATTCTCTAAGAAATTTTGAGTCTGGATTTTTTTTTTTTGCCAATATAGAATACATCTGAAAGGACTGATAATAGCAAATCCAGTGTATCAGTAATTATGTCACAGCCCCTAATAAAATCTTCCCAAAGGGATTAAAACTTCTGAGAATCCTTTTCTCCCCTTCCCTCCAACTCCAGTCCTTTACCCCTTGAAATTGCTACAGGCAGGAAAGTTCCACTGTATTGAGTAGCAGGGACTGGATATCTTAGACTGCAGCCAAATTGTATGGATTGTCAATAGAACAGTTCGTAAAGGAGTAGAAAAACAGCATTCAAAAAACCTTTGCTGGCTTGAGTGGACATAGCCAAGAAGATTTGGATGTCTGTCTTTGCAAGTCAAAATTTATGCCAGGAGGCTCTAATGAAAACTGTGCTACTTAAATCTATGTGTAAATTCCTTCTCAACTCTGAATGCATTCATCCCGTACATGTTGCACATTATTCATTTCTTTTTATTCTTTGCAACGTACATAATTAAATTAAGAAATTATAATTTAGGCCAGTTTATTGCAAACAGACAATTTAATGTAAGCAGTCTTTAAAAGAGATGTTTCTAGTAACCTCTGCTGCCCTTTCAGGAATATTAAAGCAGTATCTGGAGTGGTTTAAAGCACAGCCCATGATGCTGGGCTGGAAGCCCAGTGCAGCCCCCATCTACCACTAGCTTATGTATGATTTGAGTGAACTCCGGAACATCTCAAAGCATTGGCTCTCCTAGTTCTACAAAGAAGTCATAATGATAATAATTATCTCACTGGGCATTAGTGAAGATCTGATGAATGAATGTGAGCAATGCCCTTTGCAAGTGCCCCACACAGTAAGTGTTCAAAGAATAACTGCTTATTATCATGTTTGAAAAAGATATGTACAATATTTTTAGTATATTGCTCCCTTACCAAAATGTAACTGTATAATTAAAGTTGAATGGAAGTGCTCTTATCAGTGAAGACTTCTGATATTTCTAGAAAATAAAGCTGATTCTACTTCTTTGCAAAAAATCTCACAGTGATTTCCCATAATCTTGTTAATAATCTTGCAGACCTCTTGTCATGCACGATACACAATTTCTCTCATCATCTTCTTGCTCCTTGCTCCACATTTCCTCAATTTTTTATCTACTACCACTCCTGGCTTCAATAAATTCAGCATTATACAAATTTATTCACAGCCCCTTAACATGCCATGCTGTTCACACCCCTGCGCATTTGCCTATGCTGTTTCCTCTGTCTGGAAGGTCTTTTCTTTATCTTCCTGTCTTCTGCCAAACCTGTGCTCCTTCCTCATGAGCCAACTGAAGCATCTTTTCTTCTGGGTAGTCTTTGCTGATGCCGCCCATTCCCTAAGAAAAATAATCACTCTTTCTTTGTATTAGATTTAATTACCATATACTACATGAAATGCATGTGTTTATATATCTATCTCCATTAAGCTAGGAGTTTACTGACTGCAGGCATGGACTTTGTCCTGTTTACTATTTCTCCAGCACAGAATATTGTTTGGTTCATGTACCTGCCTATTAGTATTTGTTTTAATGAATGAATTCTTGACTGAATGTATTCACTGACATTTTTACCAGTTTTCACCACCTCCACTATTCCACAATGATTCGAATCATCATTGCCTCGAATCTGGTTTCTCTGCATCCATCTGCCTTTCGACAGTCTATTCTCAACAAAGTAGCCAGAGTGATAATCTATACCCTCTAATGGTTTCTATTCACTTTCAAAGAAACCCCAAAGTCCTTACAACGTCCTCAAAGCATGAGTAACCAAGATCTCATTGCCTCATGAATCTTCTTTCTTCCTACTTTTATCCTCTACCATATCACTTCCACATCCATATAGGCTTCCTTTTCATCCCTTGAACACACTAAGCATGCACTTGCCTCAGGACCCTTGCACCTAACAGTTCTCTCTACCTGGCAAACTCTTTACTCACCTATTTACACAGTTCCCTGTGTCATTTTCTTTGAGTCTCTGCTCCAATATCAATTTATTTTACATATGGAGCCCTAGTAACTCCATATGAAATAGTAACATATGAAATAAACCACCAACAACCATGCCCCAAGTTTTCCAATCCCTTTATCCACCGTTTTTATTTTCCTCCCAACACTCATCTCCATGTTATTTATATGCAAGAATATATTTACTTTTGCATTTTTTATTGCTTGCCTTTCCCACTTGTATATCACAGTCACTAAATATGTATTCACTAAATTAATATATTTAGTGTTATACCCATTATAGAATAATACTTTATTTTTCCTGGAAAATTAATAGTTTTGGTTTACCTTCAGCCATCACTATTGCTTTTCTCCGCTTTCCTTGAAAATGAAAACTTAGAATGTATGTTTTCCTTAACAGACAAAACTGAGAAATATATTTAGGTTGAAGAGTCACACTTAGGAGGTTATTCTATGTATAACATAGAGGCAGGGGGCCTAAAGAAACTTTATGACAATTGGTCTTTGAACTTCAGTTTTTTATTCCTATAAACATCACCTTCCCCTCTTATATCATCTACCTTTCTCATTTCAAATAGTCAGTATTTTGCATTCTTTCTCCAATTTGGAATTCTAAGTGACTCTCCATTCTGATCACTGACCCCTTTCTTCTATATTAGACACTCTCAAGGAAGGGCTTCTTGCTTTCTTCCTACAATAGAGATTTTTCTCAGAAAACATTAGAAACTCACACAAGCTAAATCCTGAGAGGATTTAAATTTTGCCAGAGATTAAAGTCTTAAAATAGAAAACTGAAATTCTACTGTGGATTATGAAACACCAGCAGCAATGAGCAGGAGCTAAAATTTTATGTTAAGTCTTGTTAACCCTGAAATCGCACTTCTAAAAGGTCACTCCCCAAGCTAGGTACTAGGCAAAAGAGCAAATTAACCAAATTTCACAAAAGTTGAGACCTGCTTTCATTAGATATCTACAATAGAAGAGTATCAAGCATAACTGGTACTATGTAGACATGTATTATTTCTTTAAAGGTTTTTGTGACTCAGTAGAAATGTAATACACTTGAAAGGAGAATTTTACAAGGTTTCTACAATTATTATTTTAGTAAGTTTCCTTGCTTTACAGCTTCCTTGGTTTTTCTCCCATGTTTTTTCATGTCTTTTTCTGGTCCAGAATTCCTAGCAATTTTCTAAGTTTGTAGACCATAATAAATTGACATCTTGGGATCCCTGGGTGGCACAGCGGTTTGGCGCCTGCCTTTGGCTCAGGGCGCGATCCTGGAGACCCGGGATCGAATCCCACGTCAGGCTCCCGGTGCATGGAGCCTGCTTCTCCCTCTGCCTATGTCTCTGCCTCTCTCTCTCTCTCTCTCTCTCTCTGTGACTATCATAAATAAATTAAAAAAATTAATAAACTGACATCTTTTCTATGCCCCTAAAGGACATTTTTTACAGGACTTTCAGAAGTTCCCTCACATGGTTACCCAAGTTTCTCTTGGCCCTCAATAAGGAGTTAAGTGATTTGTCCAAGGTCATAGAGACTGTTAGTGACAAAAGATGGATGAATCATATCCAATGACCATGAGGGACAGCTCTTGGTGTTGTATTATCTTTATAAGCAAGGATGATATTACTGACCTACCATAGTCAGGATTCACAGTTTGAGTTGCTACTCCAATGACAATGATGGATTTGCTTTGATCCACCCACATAATCCTAACTTCATTCATGACCACAGACTATGTTGGTTTTTAAAATAGGTAATTAATTATGTGAGATCCAGCAATTACGTAAGATGCAAAAGTGGACAATTGTTTTGAATCTCTACAATAATATTCTCTAACCAACTGATTTAAATAGAGACCTGGCATGCTAGACAGCAATCAACAGGGCACCAAGTAATTGGCTACAAGCATACCTATCCAATGAGACAGGCCTGGCCTACAGTCCTGCAAGGTGTTTGTTTAGTCTTTATTTGTATTTTGATAACTCTGTTTTATTTTTGTTTTTTTGGGTTTTTTTTGAAAAATGTTTTAATGTGTTTTTATTACACAAAAGTTTCTTGGTGAAGGGCATGGATTTTTAAAAAGCAATTACTAAATTATGAATCATCTGATAAATATTTTATGATGACTAAAGTGATCAAGTCAAAATTGCATTATGCATCATGTATTTTTAAAACAAACATTTTATTTCACTATTTTCTACTCTTAATCCAGTAAGACTCTGAGGAAATAGTTAAGTGCTAAGGAAACAGAGGAATGGAGGCAGAAAAGTACAATCGATGTTAAAAGACTTGGATTGAATCACTGAACAAGTCAGAGACACATTTTTCCTTTCCCTTTACACTTGTCCTTACACTTTCTTAACATGGGTCACTGCTGTCACATTAACCACTGTGGATTATAGGTGCTATCAGCAGGCTGAATTAAATTTCTATTAAACATGCATTTGGAGACTTGTGTCATATGTCTTCAGTTGCAGTTAGTAGTGTGCCTGTGTAATTTGGGGTAGTAGGGATCAAAATGGCCCTGAATGTGCTTTTATTTTAGGCGGTGAAATGTAGACAGAATACATATTTGTTTAACAAGATCTTAACAAATTCTCAAAATGCAAGAATCACGTAGAATATCTGGAAGAGGAATATTAATACTGATACTCAAAATAAACTGCTACATGTTTTTCTCTACCCTGTCCTCTTCACATTCAGAAATCAGAAGGAGATAAGCAGTCTACAAATATAGTCATTTTTTGATCATTGACAAAAGATAATTTCAAATTAAGCCAAGGTGATCTTTTCTGACTCCTGTGGGACTTAGGTGACATGTTGACTGACATATCACACTTTCGAACCTCTTTAGGAAACGATGCTGTAGAGGAGGCTAAGCACTGAACACTGTGAAACAATGTTTTTAAAAAGTGTGTCTAAAGATCAATAACATCAGAATTACTGGAGCAATTACTAAACTAACAATTTCTGGGTCCCAGACTAAACCTCTTCAATCAGATTTTCCAAGCCCAAAACCCAGCAACCTGCACTTTTAATAGGCTCCAGAGTAAATCGCATGGTAGGGAATTACTGACTTGGTAGAGGCTAATTTATAACACTCATTCAGTTCATTCCCTTAGAAGAGTTAAAAAAAAAGGAAAAGATTAAAAGAAACCATTCAAGCTATTTTCAAAAGCATTAGACGACCAGTGTCCAGTGTAGCAAGAGCCTAAACAATCTAACTAGAGTACAAATGTAAAGTAAGGCAACCTTTTCTATAAAAAATTGTTAAAAATGTATGCCTCCTGGTATAAAACATATTGGTGAGAAGTAAAAAAGAATTGAGAATGAAAAAGTTAGTAAAAAAATTTAAAAAACCTGATCACTTATACGAGTAATCTCATATAACTTCTCCTACACAGTTTTATAAGTTTTGCTTTGTAAAGATCATGAGTCTACAGGAATGTCTTTTAAAAATTTTGTACTTTTAAATTTTGCTTCCTGTATTTTTAATCTAAAATTCTAGCTGTGAAAATAATGAATTTTTTAATTGGGAAAATTCACCAGATTATATCTTGAGTTAGGATAACACAAATACTTAGACTGAGTTAGGATAAATATAAATATTGTGTATAAACAAGAACAAAGTGGTATGAGGAGGAGAGAGAGAGGGAGAGAGAGAAGGAGGTAGAAATACAGATGAAAGTAGATGAGTAAATTTTCTTGGAAATGTACTTCACATCTGCCAGGCAGGAGAATACAGAGTAACATTTTCCAAGAATAAAACAGTCCTCTTATGTATTTTTTCCATATTACACAAAGAAATTATGTAAAGAAAAATAGTACCTGTATGCTTTTGAGATGGGGGTGGCCAGAAAACAATTAAGAGAATAAAACATTCCACTGGCCCTAAGCACTGACTATAATAAAATCCTGGCCCTTGTGGATTTAACATTCATGGTTTTGACTCTTGTAGAGTGACCTGGGTCCCTGGCATGCTGTAATCTGTAATTTTGATGAGGCACAATTTGAATTACATGGTTTGAAAGGACATGATGACAGAGGAAGTCCTGCAGTCTGTCAGGGCACCTGGGCAGTGGCCTGCCAGTAGAGATGTGACCACTGTTACACATGTGCAATAAGGTTATATACCATCTCCATTACCACCCAAAAGTTGGCTTTTAGAACTGGTGATAGAAGTGCAGAAAAAGTCAAAAAGTCAAAGAAATAGATATTTTTGAGAAAGTAGAATTTTAAAATTTAATAATGGTATATCATTGATAAAAAGAAACTCATAAACTGAGTTTATGCTCCACATGAAAGAGCATAGCATAATGGCTAAGCATCTGGACTTTGGAACTAGACTTTCTGCATTTTAATCAAATGGATTCCTGGTAAAGTCCCAGCAGGACCTATCTCAGTTTCCTCATCTGTAAAGTGAAGATAATTACAATGTTGCTCTTGAAGATTCATCAGGAAGGTTGAAATTCTAAGTATTTATAAAGGACTTACTTTATTAAATCAATGTTTGTTTAAATAAATTCAGTTCCTGCCTGTCTTGGAAGCTCTTTATCTCTCCTTCCATTTTGAATGAGAGCCTTGCTGGATAAAGTATTCTTGGTTGCATGTTCTTCTCATTTAGGACCCTGAATATGTCCTGCCAGCCCTTTCTGGCCTGCCAGGTCTCTGTGGAGAGGTCTGCTGTTACCCTAATATTCCTCCCCATGAAAGTCAGGGACTTCTTGTCTCTTGCTGCTTTAAGGATCTTCTCTTTATCTTTGGAATTTGCAAGCTTCACTATTAAATGTCGAGGTGTTGAACGGTTTTTATTGATTTTAGGGGGGGATCTCTCTATTTCCTGGATCTGAATGCCTGTTTCCCTTCCCAGATTGGGAAAGTTTTCAGCTAGGATAGATATCATGATGACACTAAACTCATATCTGTCAATAGTAACTCTGAACGTGAATGGGCTTAATGACCCCATCAAAAGGCGCAGGGTTTCAGACTGGATAAAAAAGCAGGACCCATCTATTTGCTGTCTACAAGAGACTCATTTTAGACAGAAGGACACCTACAACCTGAAAATAAAAGGTTGGAGAACCATTTACCATTCAAATGGTTCTCAAAATATACCCTAAAAACTATAGAACACTTCTGAAAGACATTGAGGAAGACACAAAGAGATGGAAAAATATTCTATGCTCATGGATTGGCAGAATTAATATTGTGAAAATGTCAATGTTACCCAGGGCAATTTACACGTATAATGCAATCCCTATCAAAATACCATGGACTTTCTTCAGAGACTTAGAACAAATTATTTTAAGATTTGTGTGGAATCAGAAAAGACCCCAAACAGCCAGGGGAATTTTAAAAAAGAAAACCATAGCTGGGGGCATCACAATGCCAGATTTCAGGTTGTACTACAAAGCTGTGTTCATCAAGACAGTGTGGTACTGGCACAAAAACAGACATATAGATCAATGGAACAGAACAGAGAACCCAGAAGTGGACCCTGAACTTTATGCTCAACTAATATACAATAAAGGAGGAAAGACGATCCACTGGAAGAAAGACAGTCTCTTCAATAAATGGTGCTGGGAAAATTGGACATCCACATGCAGAAGAATGAAACTGGACCACTCTCTTGCACCATACACAAAGATAAACTCAAAATAGATGAAAGATCTAAATGTGAGACAAGATTCCATCAAAATCCCAGAGGAGAACTCAGGCAACACCCTTTTTGAACTTGGCCACAGTAACCGGAGAAGGACAAACAGTGTATGTCCTCATTCATTTGGGGAATATGAATAATAGTGAAAGGGAATATAAGGGAAGGGAGAAGAAATGTGTGAGAAATATCAGAAAGGGAGACAGAACATAAAGACTTCTAACTCTGGGAAATGAACTAGGGGTGGTGGAGGGGGAGGAGGGCGGGGGGTGGGGGTGAATGGGTGACGGGCACTGAGGGGGACACTTGACGGAATGAGCACTGGGTGTTATTCTGTATGTGGGTAAATTGAACACCATTAAAAATTAATTTATTAAAAAAAAAATAAAAATAAATAAATAAATTCAATAAAATTGGCATGACTGTTGCAGGGCATGTACCAGCCAGGAGAGAGAGAGCTCATCCAGTGAAAAAGTCTTACCAACATTGGTAAAAACTGTTTGCATAAAATGTGTACCTGGATGGAAATATGACCTTCAGGGAAGCCAGTCATGGATAAAGAATATTGCTTTGTGATTTTGGAATTCCTTTTACAAGAAGCATTCTGAGGAGTAAACATCCATTTTATTGAGCTGATAAAGATAATAAATGATTTCAATGGGGGACACCTTTATATGAATATGGAAATGACTTCATCAAATGCTCAACTTATTTTAAAAAATGGGATATATTTGCCTGAAGATTCATAGAAGCTTTATTTTCCTGTAGTAATATCATCTACGGGACAGGCATATTGTCTTCATCTTCCTTTTTTTTTGATTTGTCGAGTGTATTCCTTGGCACTTGACAAATGAGCATAACCATAACGATAACTTCTCTGTATATAGTCCGTTTCCTCAAAAAGCTGTATGAGCATAAAACATACATTCTCCTCTTATATCCTGCCAGAATGTCAGGGAGGTTGGCCTTCAAATAGGTCTCTGGTGCATTCCAATTTACAGATAAGCATTAGTTATTGTTGGGAATGCACTCTAAAGATAAAGAATCAGGACCTGCACTGTTAGGACGAATAAAGCAGCTTTCAAAGAAGGTGACATCATCTAGCAAACCTGCTGTCATTAGAATGAAATAAATGGGAGAAGTTCAATTAAACTCACAGTCTGAAAGGTAATTTACAGGCCTGTTTCTCCAGATTGGTGTGTATAAATGCCCAATTTTTATTCTTATCTTTGCTAGTATCAGTAACCTCAAATTGGCAGCCAACTGCTTCATTTGTTCAGGGCTGAGTCTTTCTGTGGCTCTACACTCATAAACCACCCCATCCTCATGTCAAACTGCAATTTCCCTCATAAGCAATTCACCTTAAGATAATTATTTCCCTGCAGTTGTGGTTAAATTCCAGTTTTATCAGGTACCTGTGGCTGGTTCAAAAAAAAATTGTAACTTGAGGTATAAATGATACATAGTAGCTGTTTTCATTTATTTTCATTATAAGGGTATCTCATTGCTCTTTACAAAGAAAAATAAATGTCAAAGGAGACCAGTAATCCAAAAAAAAAAGACCAGTAATCCTAGACTTTCCTCAGCAGTCATAGGATGATTACTATTACTACTTCTTCTCTTCTCTGGAACTGAAACACTTTGAAGAAAATATTCTGAATGACACACAATCAGGAAGTGATTCAAACTGCCCTCGCCGGCTAAATTCCTCTGGTCATTTCTATGCATTAAATGATGAGCAGCAGGGCCAAATGGCTACTGCTTCATTGGGCTGTCAGCTGACTACCTGGTTCCACTACTGCCAATGATGTGCTGCTTGAAAAACCAAAATGGTAGCTGTCATACCATTTACTTTGAGGAAAAATTCAAGGTTAAATGTAATGCTTCATGATGTTTCGGAGCATTTCAAGGGCCTAACTTCATTACAATTTCCTACTCTGAATTTCTTTAGTTTTCAATGGATTCTAAGCCATTTTCTTCTTAGAATCTGCTCTGTGAGGGCCTAGAAAGAGAATTCAGGCCTTTTCTCTGATTCATCCCAACCTACTCACTCGAGGTATTCACAGGGGGTACTAAAGATCTGGAGAACCAGGACTTCTTGTTTTACTTAACTTGGCATTTTAACATCTTAATACAGATTAGACACTGCTCAGCCTCCTCTGTTCTAGAGGGCTCTCCACCTTGTAGATACCCCTTATTATGTATAGCACTTGAGTCCACCACCACCCCCCATTGTCTACTCAGTCCAAGACCGGCCACTAGATGTCTGCAAATTCTGCTAAAGTAAGGGTCCTCAGCTCTGGGCCTCATTTTTTAGTAGTATAAAGGAAACTGGATGTTTTGAGGTTTTACACTTTTCTTTCTTCCATACGAGACTCTGTGAATGCTTCCCTAACATTGCCCCACTCATATATATTATATATATTTGAATTTATACATCAATATATATTTTTTTGGATATATTGTTGGGTTTGTATCGAACAAACTCTATCATTCACACTAGGGTTATTAAGTCATACCCTCTGGGGCTACTTGGACTCAAAAAAAAAAGTGATTTGAGTCCTTTTACTTATCTGTAAAGTCTGTTAAAAAAGATTTGAGGTAGTCCAAAACTAATTAAATGAGTCAACCAAACACCTAACTTGGTCTATCTTCTTCCCACCGTCCTTCCCTTCCTTCCTTCTCGCCATAATGACAAAAACAAATTTCCAAAAAAATCATTTTACCTTGTGAAGGAAGGAAATTTGAGTCATATAAATTTATACCTATAATTTTAAAGCTCCCAAATCCCTCCAAGAAAGAGTATTACTGTTAATATTTTTACCTAAATGCAAAAAGCCTGGATTTGGATATTGTGTCATGCATTTTTGTGAATTGTACTTTAATCTCTAACTCCAAATAGGTAAAATAGAATCTGCATTGTTCTTGAATACAAATAAAGTATTCAAGATTGCAAATAAATTAAATTTTTTATACCCTTCATTTGTCCAGGCCACGGACAATAAAATAGGATCACAATAACTTTGGCAAAAATAGTATTTGTCTAGTTCTGCTCCTATTTACTTGATAGAAAACTCCAGTTCTCTCAAATCCCTTCTAAATAATTCTGAAGTCAAGTCTTACCTTTGTTCTCAGAAACTATCAGATAGGGAATATTTTTATCCTCTCCTGCTTAGGCCTTGCTTCCTGAGGCAATGTCTGCTGTTAAGGGTCCTGACATTAGAAACAAAGGTGTCATGATTTGCTCCTTGCTCTGTTTTATTGTTTCTCAATTTCAAATGTAGATAAATATGGTTTCCTGTTCAGACATCTGTCATCCATCTTCAAACAGTATTCTTTCTCTGGTCTTGAAGTAAACCTTTATGACATAGTCAACAAGTTAGGTTTATTGCCTTATGTTTTTTCTATCTTAGTGTGATTTTAGTAAAGCAGCTCTTCTTTTTAAATTCTCAAATGTAATTTCCTCTCTCTTAGACACACAGTGTATTAGGCTGAGATCCAAGTACAGATGCTATTCTCACCTCCAACTGGTTCACTGCTTATCTTTCTCCAAATTTAGGTAAGTCCTGTGCTCTCAGAGGTCCCCAAGAGATCCTTCCTCTCACTGAGACTTTGAAAATGCCCAGAACTTGAATTAATACAACAAAGGCTCAGCTCCAACTTTAGTAGATTTGCCAACAGGTAGGTATGGGAAAGGGTGGAATAGAAGCTAGAGATCAAGTCTTTCACTTACTCTAAGTTTCTAAATTTCCAATTCCTGGAAAGAAGAAAGCTATTTTGATTCTTTCCCTATCTCCCTCCTTTCTATCTTTCTAAGTGTCTGTGCTTCAGGGTACTGGCTTTTACGTACTTCCTCCAAAAAGTAGGGACTATTCCAAACCTAAACCTGATCGGGAGAAGAAGGTACTAAGTCACAATTAAAACTCTGAACCTAAGTGATGCCTGGGTGGCTCAGTGGTTGAGCGTCTGCCTTCAGGTTGTGATCCCGGGGTCCTAGGATCGAGTCCCATATTGGGCTATCTGGTGGAGGGGGCAGGGAGCCTGCTTCTCCCTTTGCCTGTGTCTCTGCCTCTCTCTGTGTGTCTCTCATGAATAAATAAAATCTTTAAAAACAAAACCAAAAAACAAAAACTCTGAACCTGAGAAACAGAGAGGGTCTTCATAAATAACATCTTCCTCCTCCCTCCTTTGCCCTTCACAATGGGACTAACTTTCCTCTGAGAACTGTGAGCATCTGGCATGTTGCCCTCTTTGAAGTTAAAGTGAATCCTTAACTGTCAAATGCTGACTGGTGGGGCTTGAAGCTAGGTAAGATTTTGAAAAAATTAAAAAGTGGGCACCTGGGTGGCTCAGTCAGTTAAGCATCTGCCTTTGGCTCAGGTCATGATCCCAGAGTCTCTGAATCAAGTCCCACACTGGGCTCCCTGCTCAGTGGGGAATCTGCTTTTCTCTGTCCCTCCTCTTCCTCCCGTTCTCTCTCACTCTCTCTCAATTAAATAAATTAAAAATCTTTTAAAAAAAAGTAATCTGTCACATCTTCCTCACAGATTTTTGAATTATTTCTTTTTTGTTGGTTTTCATTTCTCCCTAATCATATGTTTCTTTTGATCTACTTTGAGGAGTTTTTCTTCCTAAAATTTATTGATTAACTGTCAACAACCCCTCCTCAAATGAACCCACAGATCAAGTCTTAATTACCTTTAGCATCGCAAGCTTAGATAAAATGGTGGGAAGAGGATGTTGCCTAGAACCAAAGCTTTCAAAATGCTTCTTTGCACTACTCCAGCACCATTATGGAGCTATTTAAATGATGGAAGTTAGAAAGAAAGTTACTCATATGTCACTGAAATGCATACATTTTTCTTCTTTATTGTCAAGATACATTGCAAATGTTTTTAAATAAGTAAACATTAAAATTATAGAAATGTTTATACTTTTTTCATTCTTTTCTGTTTTCATCTTAGCAACCTAACAAGTGTGCACATTGACAGCATCCCTGCTTTTCTCTTAAGAGTCTCAAGAGACTATATTAGAATCTGTCTAATCACACCTAAACAAGTGATAGATTAAAAGAAAATGTTATCCATTATTTGGATAGCTTGCTTACCCTTACCAAAATGAACCAATTAAATGTGTTTTAATGGGACAGAGAAAAGAGAGAGATGTAAGAGAAAAAAAGAGGCAAAGTTAAAAAAGTTAAGAGAGTAATAAAGGATTCGTTTTTCATTTCCTAATATTAGTATATATAGAGAGGCAATGTTGAATGTGTCAAAAGATCATTTCTTTGTAACATCTTTAAAATGCTAATCTAGAGCTAATCTAATGCATATTCTATTATTTCTATGCTCAGGAGGCAAAGGATATTCTCTCCACATTATGTGCTTTTGTCAATGTCATTAAAATTAGTCTCTTCCTATTCACCTAACAAGACTAATAATTTCAGGTAACTCAATAATAACTACTGTACCATATATTTAACTCTTGCATAAAAGACACACAGATTTTAAAGTAAATGAGTAATAGTAACTGTTGTGGAGAAACCTGTCAGACATCACTTTAACCAAGTAATAAGTCATTTTAATCGCAAAGATTTCCAATGGGATGTGACAAGAGCACAAATGTTTGTGGTATTCTTTCTCAAACTCTATAACTTCAGTCTATTCATGAGAAAACATTACACAAACTCAAAGTGAAGAACATTCTACAAAATGCTTGATCTATACTCCTCAAAAGTATTGAGGTCCTGAAAGACAAAGAAAGGCCAAGAAATAGGCACAAATCAGAAGAGATTAAGGACATGTGATGCTTGAATGCAATGTGGTATATCGAGAAAAAGAACATTAGCAGAAGAACTGTGTAAAGTTGAATAAAGGCTACAGTTTGTTTAATAAAATCATAGCAACATTTATTTCTTGGCTTTGATAAATGAATTGAAGAAATACAAGAAGTTAACATTAGAGGAAACTGGGTGAAGGATATACAGAAACATTCTGTGTTATCTTTGCAACTCTTCCATAAAGCTAAAATTATTTTGAAGGAAAAGTTTATCTAAAAATGAACTTGTAGCTCTGAGAGCTTATTTATAAATTTGTTAATTCAACATACTTAAATAAAATAGAGTGGTGCAAGAAGTTCCATTCTGGTATATAGCTACATCTATAGATCTTCATAACTATATCTATCTGCATCTAAATAGAGAGATAGGCACACATAAACATTCACACATGCACATAAACATACATACACATTAGCTTTCTCAGCAAGCATAAGATGACAGGGATGGGAAGTATGTTCTGCTTTAGTGTAGACAATAAGATGCACACAAACTGGAAAGTCTCGATGAAATCTGAGATTTCTGTTTAATATTCATGGTATTTCTTTCTTTCCTAAGCCCATTAGCTCACTTCTCCATAATGCATCAGTTCAGAGTGACATCCATAAAAGTGTTTCCTGCCAGTTTGTTCCTTCTAAAATTCTTACTCCTTTTCCCATCTGGCTTTGCAAATACATAAAATATCTATGTTGCATCACGTTATTTAAAGCAGCCTCCAATGATATACATTGACTTCAAGCATGGTTTAACCATTCCAACATCTGATGCAAATGGTTTCTTTAATATTCCTCAGATCAAGCCACCCAACTTTTGGTCTAACTGTTGTTTATCATCATCTGTGTAGCAGTCTGCTCTACTTTTCTTCCGTCTGTTCAGGCTTAGGCAAGCTTACTGTTGAGCAATTGCATTCCTTACTATTGCCAAAACAGGTTTTATTTTATGTAATTTTACACAGTCAAACTGCTCCCCTGACAGTAGCCACCCTGCTAGATCCAAGCTCATCAAGCTCACTAGTAATAGCAAAGGAGGAAATAGAGCCAAGAATCTTTTAAGTGTTGACATCAGGAAACAAAGAAGCAAACTTTCAGGGTACAGGTTTCTGCTTATTTACCATCCAGAACTGGATGATAAATTCAGAAAAAAGTAGAGGTATCATCTGATCTTCCATGATATTTATTCAGTGAAATTTAAAATGCCATTAAGTATGTGATCTTGACTGTAAGTGCCATATACCTAGCTAGCTATGCTTTGGGACTATGAAATCGTAACGTTTTTCAGGACAAGATACAAATCTCTTGACGAATATTAAGTTGGGGTGTGTATGTGTGTGTGTTCCCCCTTTTTTGGACAGAGGATGGAAGTGATTGCTCACTTTTTGCATCATACTTTGCAGCTTTCAAAATAATTTGGTAATATGTATGTATGCATCCAAGGAATTCAGGAATAAAATATTTACAGAATTTAGCAAAACACTAGCAGCTCTAAAAGAACATATTGATGTATGGATATTCTGTTATACTAATGATATTTAAGGGAATATTTTCTTCTCTGATATTGGAAAAGAAACTATGCATTATTCCTTTTTCTTTTAATGAGATTTGATAATAAGCATGAGACCAGATAAAAATATAATGTTGTCATAGTCATATGTAAAATATTATTCTTTTCCTTTGTCCACATGACATCTGATAATAAGTATGCTGCAAATGTCATTTGTTTTGTATTTTGTCTTACATTTGTACTTAAATTCTCATATAAAATCATGAAATTCAATTCTTAAAATCTCATTAGATGTTGATGTAATAAAAATATAATTCAGAAAAATAAGTCAATGATAATATAAATTCCATCAAAATGAACACAAGATGGTTTATATGATTCAATAACTTTCTAAGACAGCACAGAAAGACATAATATTTCAATGGGCACAGATTCATACTCTTAGGGTAAATGCTCATGTGACTGGAAGGCAGTACAAGAAACCATAGCAGGGATGTTCTTGTGGAAGATTATGTCCCAGAAGTATGTGCTCTTACCCAGTTGGCCTATTTTATCCAAAGGAAGTGAGCTAAAATAGGTATGGTGTATCCAACACATTATTCATTAACAGGGAGCACTTTCTCTCTATCTGTGCCAAAAGCAGAATCAAATGATCTGCCTACCATTTCTTGCTATGCCTTTACAAGGAAATAAAAGCAAAGTACTCATCAGTCCTGTAAAGAAGTCATGTTAAGAGATTTTTTAAAAAGACATAATACAAAGTTATTGGGGAACTGGTAATAAAATTAATTGTTGGCATTACATAAAAGAAGCTTAATATGGATAATTTTGTTATGCAGAGACCACATTGGACTAAGAAAGTGAATACTTCTATTACACTATTGGTCAATGCGACACAGATGCTAATGGTTTTGCTTAAAACAAAATTTTAAGCTCACATTGTAGTAATAAAATGAGTATTTTATTATGCTATTGATCAATATAACACAGATAGCTAGTGTCTACCAAAATAAAGAAGATTCAGTACTGTGAACCATTGACTCACCCAGGAACTACATTTCCCAGATTCCTCTTGCAGCTAAGAGCCACCTGCTTAGTTCTCACTAGTAGATGTGAGCAAATATGTTTGTCCCCTTCATGCTAGAATCTTTTAAAAGAAAACATTAATTTTCCCCTATCTCTTTGTCTTTAACCTAAGTGCTCCCATGGGATGTCAAAATCACAAGATAGAAGGACTCTGGGTTCCAGAATTACCACATTTCTTACTTACCACAAGAAGTAAGAAACTTCCTGCTCACCAGGAACATTCATATAGAACTCTTAAGCTTGTAAGAAATAAATTTGCATCACACAAACAGTTTAAATTTAGGGGTTAGTTGATCAGCAACTAATGTTATCCTGTTTTACACAGTCAGATATTGGTCCATTAACACGTGAAGATAGACTGGTAGAAAGAACATCATCAATAATTACACCCTACAGCGGCATCAGAGTAAGGGAGATACAGCAAATAACAGTCTAGCTCTCTTAGCAGAGTTTGAGATTTTAAGCCTGATATTTGAAGTAGAAGAAAATTACTGGACCTGAAAAACACCTGAAAGGATGTTCTTTCTGAGACAGAAAAGATAACCAAACATGAAATTTTCAAAAGAAATTAATTAATTAAATTAAAAATAATGGCTTTTCACTCATTAGGAAAGTTTCTAAAGACAAAGACAACAAAGAAGAATTACAGAAGAAAAATCAAACGAACAGTGACTTGCTTATATGTTCATCCCTATAGATTTCTCTCACAACACACATATATTTCCAGGGCTCAGAAAGAGGTATGCAATGTAAAATGGCAGGGAATCATTCATATTTCTCTTAAACACTCTGAATCTTAATCAAAGAGAGCTTTACTTCTCTGTTAAAATATCAGTTCATTAGTGAAGCGTTCCTAATTTCTCCATATGTTCCCTCTTTCTGTACACTTTGGGCTTCTTTGGCATCCACAGAACTTTGTTTAAGCCACTATTCAGCATTAATGAGTTTTGGGTGGGCTATTTTTCTAGGACTGCTCTCTTGCCCAGTAGTGATAGCATGAGGACAGGAGCCTTGTCTTATTTTTCTCTGTATCCCCATGCACCATTTATTCAGCAAATATTTATGGAATATTTACATTGTAGCAGACTCTTTGCTAAGTATTAAAGACAGAATGGTGAGCAAGACCAACAAGGTCTCTGGCCTCCTGGTGATTATATTCTATAAGAGATAAACAAAAACAAAATGAATGAAAGAAAGAAAGAGGAAAATAGAAGAGAGAAAGGAGGGAGGGCAGGAGGAAAGAAGGAAAGAAGGAAAAAAAGAAAAGGAAAGGAAAGAAAGAAGGAGGGAAGGAGGAAGAAAGGAAGACATTGAATTATTTCAAATTACAATAATTTCTATAGTAAAAAAGAGGCAGAAATATGGCATGATAGAGGATGATCTTCTTTAGGTAGAATAATGAAGGCAAATTTCTCTGAGAGGCCAATTAAAAGATGAGATTTGAAAAAAAACAGAAATAGCTACCTATGCAAAAAGGATGTGTGCATTTGTGATGAGTGGGCATCTCAGCAGAACAAAGAGTATGTACAGAAGCTCTGAATCAGGAAAGACTTGGAGTATTCACATGACAGACCAATGAGTATAAATGCGGGAGTAAAGAAAGCATGGTTTGGTATGAACTGGGGAGGTAGACAGTCTGGAAAACTTGGATTTTATTCTAAGTACAAGAAAAAGAAATTTTGGTGTTATAAGCAAGAAAGTGACATTACCTAGCCTGAATTTTGAGAAGAGTACTTTTGTGCAGGGAATGGACTGGAATGAGGGAAGGATTTGGAGATCATTTAAATGATCCCAATGAAAGATGTTGAAGACTTAGACTGATGAAGGCAACAGAGATGGAGAGAAGGTTGTAGAACCATATGTATTTTAGCCTTTTACTTTAGATAATGTACTTAGAGCTTCAGTGTAAGTACAGACAGAGAAAGTAAGGCATCCAGGTTGCCTCTCAAGCTTGAGAAACTGTCTAGAATGTGAAGATGGAGACTATGTATTGGGATGGTGGTAGAAAATGATGGATGGTTGGGAATGGTAGAGTGATGAGAAGTCAAGAGTTTCATCATAAGGATCTAACCAATATATGGGATCTATAAAAGCAGATGTCAAAAAATGCACTGGATAGTCTGGAACAAAGGAAATCTGAGTTAGGTAGAACATTCAGGGTGACCAGTATAGTAATTAAATCTATGAAAATAACTCAAGAATAGAGCATATAAAGAGAATTCCATACCTTTCAGAGTGCTTCCTGTACATTCATTGAACAAGGATAAGAATCCTGACCTAAGTGATATCTGGGTGACTCAGTCAGCTGAATAACTGCCTTCAGCTTTGGTCATGATCCCAGGGTCCTAGAATTGGGCTCCCTGCTCAGTGGAGAGCCTGCTTCTCCCTCTCCCTCTGCTGCTCCCCCGCCCTGTGCCCACTCTCTCTGTGTCAAATAAATAAATAAAATCTTTTCTTTTTAGAAAAAGAATCTTGTGCAGCCCAGTGGCTCAGTGGCTTAACACCGCCTTCAGCCCAGGGTGTGATCCTGGAGGCCTGGGATCGAGTCCCATGTGAGGCTCCCTGCATGGAGCCTGCTTTCTCCCTCTGCCTGTGTCTCTGCCTCTCTCTCTCTCTCTCTCTGTGCTTCTCATTAATAAATAAATACAATCTTTAAAAAAAAATAAAAATAAAAATAAAAAAGAATCTTGACCTAATTTCCAGTGTTCATGAATAGGTCACTGTCCCTACACACTGCCTGCTTTACCTACTCCCACCACTCTACTTTTTTAATGCCAATTGCTTGTTGCTACCTAACTGCCCAGATATTCCATCCATTCAGCTCAACTCTCTCATACCACATTCTAAGGAGACCCTGTAAAATAAGTAGCTTTATTCCCTAGTGCCAGAATTCCTATCCTTTTTTTTGATCTGTCATGATGATAGTGGGTTTTTTTACTCTGATAAGAACATAAACCAAAAAAATATATATCCAGATGGTTCCCAAAACTAAGGGAGATGGTGAGATCCACTAACAAATATGTATAATGAAAGAAAAAAGAAAAAAATAACAACAGAGTCTAGAATAGCCTGAGCAGTAGTATGTGTTTGGACATTTAGGGAAAAAAATCTTTACAGGTCATAAACATGACTGAATATACCTCAAAAAATTCTGTACATTTCTAGGACGCCTAGATGGCTCAGTGGTTGAGCGTCTGCCTTTGGTTCAGGGCATGATCCTAGAGTCCTGGGATCGAGTCCCACATTGTGCTCCCTCTGGGGAGCCTGCTTCTCCCTCTGCCTATGCCTCTGCCTCTCTCTGTGTGTCTCTCATGAATAAATAATTTTTTTAAAAAAATTCTGTACATTTCCAATTATGAGTAAGTCACTTTGTATATTCTTAAACAATTATGTGTTCCATTTCTTTTTTAATTAAAGATTTTCAGATCTTAAAGGTTAGACTCTACTTCCCAGTCAAATATACTATGTGTTTAAGAAAACAAAATATGATGTATGAGTTACTTAAAAGAACATATTATTCTTTACTGGCATTATAGTTCTTGTTAAAAACTTTGCTGTAAGTGATATGAATTTTTGAACATTAGCTTTACCTCATTATCATAAAATCATGATCTTTTAAAGGCAATTGAGAGTACAATTAACCTTAAGAAAAAGATGTCATCATTTTCTGATTGATTATCTCCACTTTCAAGAGCCAGTCATCCAGAACCTGTGTTTCTAATAAAATATTTTTTTTCAGAAATGGGAACTGATCTATATTTTCTTGGCTTTCTGAATACAAAACAGACTTTTGTGGGATGCATGTCTAATGAGTCATCCTTGTTTTTCATGAAAAACATGATTTTCCAGCACTGTAGCATTTTGCTCTTTACTGATGTATTTGCATAAAATGAATATATTACAACTTGGATGTTGTGATTTAGTTAATTATGACAGTCACCCTGATGCCTTGGTGATTTAATGAATCTGGAATGAACCTGAGTTTTTTGGGGGGTCTTACCTCTGATATATTAAAAAAAAATCCTTGTAAAGCAAAACTTTCTTAATTGTATTTGATTATGTTAATAATCTCTGAGTCTTAGAATGGACACATACTTACCATGGATAAGAAAAAAGTACAAGGTCTCACTTCAGCAGTAAAGCTATCATGGAAAAATATAGAGCAGAGCACAAAGGAATGATACAAACTAATGAAATGTACTGTTGTGTTACTCTTCCCACGGAATGTGGTTTAATACTTATTCATTGTTTTCACTTTAAACAAGCTTCAAATTAGTAGCCACCAATTCACAATTTCAGTGTTTTTATACCATGTATGTACAGAGTAAGAAGTCCTGTCACTAACAGAATTGCTACAATTATCAGTATGCTCAGAATATCTCCACAAGACGGCACTTGTCTCTGTGCTTACACTGATTCATTTATTCATCTCATTAACATTTCTTGAGTACCTACAATGTTCTAGGAACTTTCTCATGGATTTGGGACACAATATAGAATAAGGCAGTGAAAATACCTGCTCTTATACCTCCTCTAGTGGAGCAGACCAAAAAAAAAAGGAACTCAATAAATTAGCTAATAATTACTTTTATAAATACTCTCAAGGAAATAACTTGAATTCTATGAAAGAGCATAATGGTAACCAATATCATCTCAGCAATCCCCTCAGTTTAACCAAATTTTAGACAGGTTTTTGCCTAACTATAGACCCTGAAATACTTTTTCTTAGACGATTTACTTTAGAAAACTTGTAATTGCAAATATTCCCCACACACACACCCTTTTGGATGTAAATCTTCTCCCAGTCCCTTACCAGTTTTACAGAGCAGCAATGTCTTTATCAAGGACCTAGGTCATCCTGCTGAAATGCAATCATCCAGAAACAAAGATAGGACCCCTTTCTTCCAGTCTCTGGGGGAGAGTAGGAGCCTAACCACCAATTATTGAACACAGTTGGCCTAACTGGCAAGCTCATTGCTGATGTCTCCAGTAGTTTTCCATATATACATTCTCCTGTTATTTGTTTCAGTGGGGTTGAGTTAAATCTCACTCCTTTGCTGCAATAGACTTGGGTGAGTCTCTCTTGTCTAACTTGTGATTGCAATTTTTCTCTGATAGTAAATGGAAACTCAATCATCTACTGGAGGTAGAGTGAAGGCAAAGCACCCCTAAGAAGATGGCATTTAAGCTCTGACTTAAGTAATGAAGGGCAGCAGCAATGTGTAGAACCGGGAAGAGCACTTCGGGCAGATGGAGCAAGGGTCATCAAAGCCCTAAAGCTGGAGTTTGTTATGTTCATAGAAGACCAACCAGGGTGATGATGACATGGGAGTAAAGAAAGAGTGTATGAGACCAATGGGCAGGCAGGGGTCAGGTCATGGTGCACATTGTAACCCAAGGTTGAGAGTTTGTATTTTATTGCAGGAGGACTGCGAAACCACTGAAAAGTTTCAAGCGCAGGAAAAATATGATCTGGTTTAGGTTAAAGAAAAAAAAAAAAGCCCAGCAGTTCTAAGGAAGATAAACGGGATGGGGTTAAGAGTGGTTCACAGTTATGGAGTCAGCCTTTCAATCTTCACTTAGGAAAACATTTTTTCAAAGAATCCAGATCTAAGGAGTATAGATTAGGTGCCTGGGAGTTTAGAGAATTGGGAATAAATCTAAGATTGGAATTTCTCCCTGAAGAAAATTCACTTTGCATTTGGTCTTCTAAGATAAAACTACAGACAATGTAATTAAATTTAAAGTTTCTCTGAGTGTATTAAACCAAATACGATGATAAACTCCCTTATCTAAACATGTGTTAACTCAAATGGCTCTCAGTGTTGATGGCATTCTGTTGGAGCATTTATGGACCTGACTGACTCATAAAATTGTACTTTGCCAGAGATTCAGAAATCCCTTTGTTTCCAATTTCCCTTTACCTTATCACTAACCGAGTGCCAACAAAAAATGAAGGAGAAGGCATTGTTAGCATGATAAATCTACATCAGTTACTCATGAATTTGAAAACTGTAGACAACCAACTAGCTGCAACTTAAACTGCCAAACCTATGATCCGTCTTGCCTCATGCCTCCTTTCATAGTCTCACTCAGAAGAATGTGCCTCTGTAACAATAACCTCCAAAATATAAGCCTGTATTTCACCATCCTAATTTCTCTGGCTAGGCCCATAAGCCATAATTGCTTGTAGTAAGCATATAATGAATGTCAAATGATTAAATGAATGAGTAAAATAAACAATACCCTTCAGATATTGTGACTGAGAACATCCAGATCCTCTATATTTAGAAATTGTAAACCAACATACAAAATGAGGTTTTCCAAGTGCAGCCCAGCCCAAAAGATGTTTTAATTTATTAAATATTAAGTGTCCACTGCAGGATCAACAAATTTTTTCTCTAAAGGGCCAGACGGTAAATATTAGTCTTTGCGGACCATGTGATCTCTATTGCAATTACTCAACTCTGCCATAAGTGACAATATTCCAATAAAACTTTATTCACTGACATTGAAATCTAAACTGCATATGCCTTTCACATGCCATTAAATATGTTACATGTATTCAATTGACTTTTTCCAGCCATTTAAAATTACGAAAACTATTCTTGGCTTGCAGGCTATACAAAGCAGGCGTCTGGGTAGATTTAGTGTGGGCCATAGTTTGCTGACCCCTGGTCTCCTGTGTATCTGGCATTGGAGAGACCAAATTGAGGAAGATAGTTTTATAAAGGTACACATGCTGAGACTAGGTATTCACCAAATCCAATAAGCAAGCATTACATTTAGGTAGACCAGTCAGATGTAACTTCTAAAATTTTCCATTAAGTTCATTCTTGTCTAGCATGAGGTCACAAAATTCTTGATAACTTATAACAAAAAGTTGGAGAATAATCATTTCAATGTATTCATGGGCCTAGTAAGGCGGAAACACCTTTATAAAAGGAATTCATTTTTTTATATAAGAATGACATAGAGTGAGGTGCCTGGGTGACTCAGTCAGTGAAGTGTTACCTTTGGCTCAGGTCATGATCTCAGGGTTCTGGGATCAAGCCCTACACTGGACTCCCTGCTCAGTGGAGAGTCTGCTTCTCACTCCTCCCCTCTCTTTGCCCCTCTCTACCTGCTGGTGCATGCTCTCTCTCTTTCTCTCTCTCTCTCTCTCTAATAAATAAGCGAAATCTTAAAAAAAAATGACGTAGAGTAAAGCAAAAACAAGTCTCCAGGCAATTCCAGTTATCAATGAAACATTCTACCGTCTATTCAACTCCTTTGGCTCTAGCATGATGCTCATACGAGAACTTTGATTGCCAGTTGTTTCCCAGGTACTTTGCAAAGGTACTGCCCTAAGTAGCAGAAATAATTATTTCTATCACTGGAAATAAAGTTCCTCCCTATGAATTTATAAACTGCTAAGCTTAGATAGTTTCAATCAATTCCCAAGATACAAAAATAACTTTCTGAACATGGAATACAGAGAACCAGATTCTGGCCCCTTACTGAGCCCACCAAGGTAGTGATTTCCCTTGAGGCCCTGCCTACACAGCAAGCACACAGCTCTTAACTGCCAAGTTCTCAGTCAAGCATTATGTTTTTCTCCTGCAAAACCTTTCTCTTGAACATTCTATGAATCTCTTTATTTTTCATTTTACTGTGACAATTTTAGTATGTTGTCTCTATAAGGACTCTTTTCAAACATAATCACAGTGCTATTGCTATGTTTAAAATAAATTAACTCGGGCAGCCCGGGTGGCTCAGCAGTTTAGCGCTGCCTTCAGCCCAGAGTATGATCCTGGAGACCCTGGACTGAGTCCCACATCGGGCTCCCTGCATGGAGCCTGCTTCTCCCTCTGCCTGTGTCTCTGCCTCTCTCTCTCTATCTCTTTCTCTCCCTCTCTCTGTTTCTCATGAATAAATAAATAATTTTTTAAAAAAATAAAATAAAATAAATTAACTCCATATATCAATGAGTAGGTACTTAGTGTTTAATTATCAGTCTCATATTTTAAATTTATACTTTTCTATTTTACTTAATGTATACAGTTCATTATTCTATATATGCATATATTTACAGAGAACAAATGATTATTCTCTATTGTAGAAAACGGAGTTTTAAAAAATTCAACCTAAATCTTGTCTTTCCAGCCTCAACAACAGCCTTACTCTGTAGTAAACAGACTCCTGGACTGAGAATCAAAAGATCAGGTTTGAAGTCTTTCACTGCCACTTAATATATGAGATTAAGATATCACAAAACTTCTCTGTGATACACTTCACCTGATGAAGAAATTGAGTAAGTAGATGCTCTCAAAAATCCCTTTCCACACCAAAACTCATTCTATAAGAGCACCTTCTCTGCCTTTTATGAATATTCAGATAGGTGATATTCTCAAGTCTAGGATTTAGTCTGCTGAAGAGTGACAAATTGTCTCATCAGTTTTGAAATGGAAAGAATCATGTTCATTTTGACAATTTAGGTAATTCACATAGACTACATATATTTTCTAATTTAATAGAGGAGTCCTCCTACTCCTTTGTTTATATAGCATAAAAAGAGCTAATCTAACCAAAAACATCAATATTAATGGTTAAAATAATTGGATTTTTTCCTTAAAACTAAAGAGTTTCAACATGAGAAAACAAAAACAAAATTAGTGTTGGACAATAAGCATTTTTAAGTTTTCTTTCTTTGAACTTCAGTAAGCTAAATAAATAGCAGCCAATTGTATAAAACAAGAAAAAGATACATGATGCAGCCTCACAACTAACTTCAGATTTTCTATATGTGTACTTAATACAGAAACTTCAAGTTTCTCTCTTATAGTTTAATAGATTTCTCTACCACCTTCTTCTTAGAAGGTAAAGAAAATTCCTTTTTAACTGTTAGATCAATTATAGCTCAAAGGCTTCAAGAAATCAATGTTCCAGTGATAATTAAAGGTTACAACTTAGAAGAAGACTCACAATATAATAAGTTAAAATTCAATAATGAAGGCATAAGAAGTGGTCTAGATTATCAAAGCTAACATTTATAAATGTAACCAATAAAAGAACTCTTTCTAAACAGCTTCTTAAAACATTAAAAATGTTATTATGATTTAACATTGGATATAAAGCCTTTAAATCTATTCTAATTACTGAGTCACACACTTGTTTAAAAAGTGATTTTAGCAAATTGTCCATGCCTATCTCTGTGTTTCATATAGAATTAAGAAAATAGGGGCAGCCGGGTGGCTCAGCAGTTTAGCACCACCATCGGCCCAGGGCCTGATCCTGGAGACCCGGGATCGAGTCCCACGTCAGACTCCCTGCATGAAGCCTGCTTCTCCCTCTGCCTGTGTCTCTGCATCTCTCTCTCTCTCTCTTTCTCTCTCTCTCTGTCTCTCTCTCTCTGTGTCTCTCATGAATAAATAAATAAAATCTTTTAAAAAATAGAATTAATAGGCATCTGATCTTACTTCCTTTAAAGGCTGTATTTTTTTCTTCTTTTAACACAGTCCTTAAATTTAGAAAATAAGTGTTATAGAAACTTGACTAAAAAGTAACTTGGTCTATTTAGTATAACACAAACAAGACTAGGGAAAAGTTTTATTTATATACATTATATTTGTGGGAAGGAATCCATGCCCTCCTACATTAAAGGAGGCTGAATGGTGGTAGGCAGGCTATACTCCCCATCAGTCTAGACAAAAGCATCATCTTCAATGGCCTGCTACAACTACAACTGGATAATCTCTGATACAAAAATGTAATGACCAGAGACAATTTAAGATTAGATCAGCAGGGTCAAACAAATGAAAGGGTTCAACAAATGAATAGCAAACTTATAATGCCAGTGTCATTATGTTGGCAAGGCAAGAATTTAGAGTAAAGTTATTTCATTCAATAGTTCAGCTTGCAAGCAAAAGCACAAGAATGATGAAGTTCAAAAATGCCCTGAGACTGTCACTAAATTATCTCAACAGATGTTACAGTGTCAAACTTCTGCACATTTCTATATTCTCTATCATATGATTCCAACTCTCATCACTCCTGTAAACCATAAGTGACAATAAAGAAATGGAAACCTAATCCAAAGGAAGCTATTATATGGGCTGATGGTGACTTACATCTTAAAACATATACCCTCATATGAAGAGCTGAGTAAAAAATTAAGTTCTCTCAGTAATCAAAAAACTAGGATACTGAGGCAGTTAGCAGTAAGGGCATAAGCCAAAAGATTGCATCCAGTGATGCCATGCAGTAGACTATGCCTAGCAGTAGATTCTGCTCCAAATGAACTAGAATAATCCAGAGCCATAAGAAAGATAGAGTTCTCTGAGGTCCATGTAGAATATAGTCCCTGGAGATGTTTCTGTTCCTGATGATTTTACTTAAACAGCTAGAGTAAATGTCTGTTCCCAGCAACTATATAAAACTGACAAACACTCACCAAAACTGGTCCTCTCAAGGTTGCCATTATCTCCAGTTTGAAAAATCCAATCATCACTCTATTTTTCTTGATCCATCATCATTCAATAGGTTTGATCACTCCTTCCTCCTGCAAATATTTCCTTCACTTGTCTTTCAAAGACACTGAGTGTCGTCCTCCTTTCCTGTAAGTGGTTCCTTCTCAGGCTCCATTGCCAGTTTCTCTGGCTTTTCAACATGAAATGTCCAAGGTTGACTCCTACACCCACTGACATGATGATGTCATCTAATGTCTTGGCTTTAAATACCATTTATTGGCTCACAACTTCCAAAATTATACCTTCTGTCCATTTCCCCTCAAACTCAAGCCCTTATTTCCAGCTACCTACTTGATACTTACAAACGTATATATCTAAAAAGCATTTCACACAATCCAAAATTAAACTCTCAAGTGTCCACCCAAAACATGCTGCACTGACACTCTTCCCGATCTAGTAAATGGCAGCTTCTTTCTTTCAGTTATTCACAACAAAAACTATGGCATCATTCTTGACTCCTCATATCCAGTCTCCAGGGAATTGTGACTTAATGTCTAACACATAACCAAAATCTGATCACATCTCACTACATCCAAATGATCACTTTGATCCAACCATCAGCATCTCAGTGCATTAGCTTCTCAACTAGTCTCTATGCTTCAGTCATTGCCGCAACAATATATACTCAACACAGCAGCCAGGATATTCTTTTAAACAAAGTTTGGTCGTATCATTTCTCTACTCTAAGCCCTCTAATGATCTCCTATCTTACTCAGAATAAAAGCCAAATTTCTTATATAGTCCCAAGGCTCTGTACCTTCCAGTCTTTCCATTATTTCTTATCTCTCTGGCTCACTCCTTTTAGCAAATCATCAAATCTTGGGGGAAGGTGTCTTGGGAGCTTCTGATATTGGCACTCACAGAACTCTTACTGAATGCCTTTTATGTGCTAAACATTGTGCTTCTTGTGCTTCAATCCTAGTGAATGGAGGTAGAGCATAAATGAGCTTGTGGGCTTCATTTATTTACTTTAGTCCTCTAAACACCTCATTTTTGTTTTCTTTTTTTTTTTTTGTTTTGTTTTGTTTTCAAACTGAAGCAGCCTAGATCCTGCTCCAGGACTCCTTCTCCAGAGGTACCCCTTATCAGAAAGTTTTTCCAGGCATAGTCAAATGATAGAATAATGAAGAAAGAAACCCTATGAAAAAGAAGGATCCACAAGAGCCAATAACATCCAGGTTCCAGTGTCAGCTCCATCATAATTTTTTTCCAGCTTTCCAAAGTGAACAGATGGGAGTTTCCTGACACAGATTAGACCTCTATATTAAAAAAAAATGAAGTAAGGAGGTATCTTATCAAGGTTTCCATTCTGGTTTTTAGAATAATTAATACTTAATTAATAGTTTGGATTTGAAATATTCAACTCCACAGTCTAGTGAAGAAAGATGAATTATATTGACCATTTCCTACCAAAAATACAATCGTAAATGCAAGACATACATGTTTTGTAGTAAACATAACAGTAGATGTGCTTTCAGTAGAAAATGGTCTGCCACCTATGCAACATATAACCTCTTAAGCCTCCATTTCTTCCTTTACTTCAGAGGGACTATTCTGCCTTTGTACAAAATCCTCATTTGTCTACCACATGCATTCCTGTCCAAGTCCATTCACTGCTCTTCAGGAAAAATATTTTTAAAAGGCCAGCTAAAATAATCAAGGAGATGGATGCACTTCTGCATGCAAACAGACTAAAGTGATTAGGATTCTTGGGCCTAGAAATACAAAGGTTTAACAAATATATTAGTGTTATGAATAATTCATTTACCAAATCCCTAAGTCATCAGTAGTGATCACAGGAATTGAAAATAAGATCTAAGTTTTAAATAGAAAATAGGCAACATCATTTTGTATGGTGTGGAGTATACTTTAAAAAATCATCACAATAAGAAACACAGACTGAGATTTTTCTGGTTGGTTGGTTATTGTTTTTTTTTTTTTTAATCTATGTTAGTCTCCTATTGCTGTGTAACAAATTACCACAAACTTGTCAGTTTAAAACAATATCCATTTATTGTTCTCAGTTCTATGGGTCAGAAGTCTAGGAGCAGTTTGGCAGCACTTGCTGTTCAGGGTGTTAGCTAGGCTGTGATTTTATCAGACTCTGAAGAAGAATCTGCTTCCACATTTATTTTAGTTCTTCACAAGTGAAATTTCTCCCAATTATAAGGAGGCCTGAGGTCTCCATCTTCTTGCTGGCTGTAGTCTAGAAGCCACTTTCAGCTCTTAAGAGATCACCCATCATTCCTTGCCACATAGTCCCCTACATCCTTACAGCCAACAAAAGAGAATCTCCCTTGCATCAAATTCCTCTGATACTTAAAATTTCTTTCCAAGAGCCCAGTTCTTTTTTAAGGGTTCATGTGGTCACACCCACTGATTATAATCTCCCAATCAAAAGAACATTTCAAGATTTGGGACTTTAATTACTTCTGCAAAATCCCTTACCAGCAGTACCTAGATTTGTGTTTAATTGAAAACTGGAAGGTGTATATACCAGGGTACTGATGATCTTTGGGGTCATCTTAGAATTGTGCCTACTAAAAAATCCTAATGCACAAGTCCCATAAAGTGAGGATTTTGTAGAAGTTTCTAATCTTTGAGGTTAATATAAAACAAAAACATTCTTTCTCAACATGGCCCTTTGTGCCTATGTTAAAAACAGAATTGAGGTTGGATAAAATTAAGTCTAAATCAGAATGAGAATCATTTTGATGTTCTAAAATTTTTAACTTTAATAACTTTTCTTCAGAATTTTTCTGATTTGCTCAATCAGATCACCAATAATTGATCTCTTTTCTATTTTTTATCCTTCTGTCCCCAAGCTTAATTAGTAATCAAACTTCACTGACAAAAATTAATATGGATAGACTTCTATTACAAATAAGCATTGGAAAGGCACACTGTCAACCAAAATAAATGTGTGACGTCCACAAGAAGTTCACTAATGAATAAAAGAAGCAGAACATAATAGAAGAGAGATATACAAAGAAACATACAGAAATCCTGCTATCAAATGTATCAAATGTAGGACTAAAAAACACTGCCTTGAGGCAACTCTACCCTGTAATAAGAAGACAGGGATGCCTGAGTGGCTCAGTGGTTGAGCGTCTGCCTTTGGCTCAGGGCTCCCCAGAGGGAGCCTGCTTCTCCCTCTGCCTCTCTCACTCTCTGTGTGTCTTTTGCGAATAAATAAATAAAATCTTAAAAAAAAAAAAGAAGAAGACAGCCTTTGCAGGTGACAGTTCTGTATCCTTTTCTGCTTATCTCATACTTAATCTCACTTGATAACTATATGACTTGGAGAAACTGTTCTGACTTCTTGAAGCCCTAGACTCCCCATCTTTAAAAATAAGATGAAAAATAGTTCTAACCTCTAGGTTAAATTGTGAAATTCAAATGAAATAATACACATATGGCACTTAATAGTGTACTTTTAGACACAGTAGATAATATCTGTTTAATATTGTCATTTATGTAGAGTAAATTAAGGAAAGCTTCATGCAAAGTATGAAGTATGCTCTGTATATCCATAAGACTTCATATGAACTTGTATCACATCTCTTACCCCTCCCAATTCTTAAAATTTTCATTACTCTTGTCTGTCCCTCCTAAAAAATTAGCCTTCTAAAAGAGAATCTGTGTACTTCCCCTCTGTCACTATAGCTAGTATGTGCTTAGTAAAATAAATATACATATATATTTTGGATAAAGGGATTGAATAAATCCTTACCAGTATTTTGAAAAATGGAAACCATTAACTTTGGCAGAAGAAGGAAAAGAGCAATTATGGTAACCAGTAAGCAAGATATAGCCAGAGATTAGAGGGAACAAGCACCTTGCTTGTGAATACCAAGTCATCAATGAGGATAACTGATAGGTTACCCATTAGTTTTAGAGAGGAGTTTCAGCAACCAAGATTTGACAAATTTGTAGAATAATATTAGGGAAATACCCAAATGTCAACTTTCTCATTTAAAAAAAAATAAATCAGATTAATTTTAATACTTTAGTTAGGTCTGATACATATGTATCCTTTTCTACCTGTATCAAATAGATTTGTTCCCTTTACTATCAAGTAACATCAAAGACGAATCAAGAGCTAAATTCTTCCATCTCTTCAATCTCCATCAACCTTTAAACTTTCACTAAAAACAAAAATATTCAGCACAGCTTAACCCAACAGGGAACCTATTCTTTTTACCTAACTTCAGATTGGCCAGTCAAAAATAAATTAGTATGTTAATGATTTAACATATACCCTGCTATATCAAATATATAAAACCTTGACCTATCTTTTTTTTTAACCTTGACCTATCTTAACACATTTTGATTTCAGTTTGATAGAAGTCAAACAAACTATTCTGCAAGTTAATTTTTAAATATCTGCCTTGTAGATAAATTCTTACGTGTCCTGGTAAAGCAAAAATATGCTTCCAAATTTTAAATTCTTGAAGGTTGCTTTCTTTGATAAACTCTAGGTCACAGAGTATCATCTTGTCCCACATGTTCCCTTTTAATTAAATGTCCACAGCACAAACTTCAAAAAGGACACTTGTTCCTAGAATAGGTTATGTTCTATAAGGCAAAGCAAAGCAAAAAGCAAGTGTGAATGATTCTTATGCAGAAGCACAGATATGCAAAAATAGTACTATAGTTGACCCGATTATTTTAAATATAAGAGAAGAGGCCTGATGCTACCAATATACCTTCCTAGAACTTTCACAAGGGAAGAACATGGACCTTAGGGTCAGATGTTCATACAAATATTCGGACAGGGACCACTTTGCTAAAATTTCATCTGTAAAATGGAGATAAAATTTCTTATATATTGATATTGTGGGATCAAATGAAATAATATATGTAAGATTCTTACTGTAGCATATGGCACAGTATAAATGCTAAACAGATGATAAATGTCATTATTATGTCATCAAAGAAGAAAATGCTCTTAGCAAATTGACACATCAATTGTGATGTTTTACGGAATAGCTAAATTTAACTGTACTGCTGTGTTATGACCAGTAGCCTAAGTTTTATATGCAGATCGGTTGCCATTTTTCCTGAGCTTGTGTTTTCACTCTTATGTGTACGAAGATATGATAATTTGTGGGCTAATAATTTATGCTGATAATTTGCTATAGACAGTAAAGTCAAGTCAATAATTCACTCAGGGAAAAGTAGGTCTATAAAGGTTGAAGGTGAAGAAGCTGCTTTAGTTACTTTTTCACTGCACTGAATCTGATTCACTGATCATTCACTGAATGATCAACTCTGCAAAAAAGTTTTAACACCTTGTCCTTAATTCTGTCTCAATTTATAATTACAACATGTAATTCCCTGTATTAGTCTATTTCTGCCATAGCAAATTACTGAAACCAGGTGGCTTAAACAACACAAATTTATTATTTTGCAGTTTTGAAGGTCCAAAGCCTGCCATGAATCTCAGTGGGCTAATGTCAGGCTGTGAGCAGGGCTGGTTCTTTCTTTTCTGGTTACGATAATTTTGGAATTGTTTTCTTTATACAAGCAAATATCAACTAACAGAGGGTGGAGAAGTAGAGATGTTTGCTGAGCTTTAGAAGGTATCAGACCTGGGCTAATCATTTACTAGGATGGTTGGGTAATTCTTTCATAGGTATAGGCAAATGACTGTATCATTTCAATAGAAGAAATTGATAAAAAAAAAATCTTTGTGCCTAAGAGTAACATACTTGAACTGTTTGAAAGTACTTGAATATTACTTTCAAAGTATAGTCATTATTCTGCTATTTTTCTCTTGATTTACCAAAAGAGGATTGTCAAATCCTTAACTTTGATGTTAGACTTTTTGTTCTCAACCAAAGCTGCATTGTTACATTTATTTGTGAATTCTTCATAATAAAGATATAAACATAAACGCAATCAAACTTTTGCAGCAGAGTAATAGTAGGAACATGAAGGATTTAGAACAAAATCATATCTAGAACAGTTAGAAGAATTTGGAATATTAAATCAAGAAACAAAGCACTTGATAGGTCTAGAAAGGAAGGAAGAATGGAAACAAGTTTAAAAATGATTTAATATAAAGCTTCTAAGTGCTTAATATGAGCCTAGGATAGCACTGAGTTTGAGTACTATGATGATTAAGACTCATACTCTTCGCTTCTGTGAGAAACACACACACATAAACATATTTTAACGTAATATATTAACAAATGTTTTCAAGCCATATTCATGATATTTATTTTGAAAGTTTGTATTCAGGTTGTCATGAAGATCTGAGATCCGTTAGCATAGTGTCATTATAATTTTAGGGTCTCTAACCTCAACAGCATTATGTCAGCTTGTTTTCCTGTTCTTTTCAAAGGCTAGTTCAAGCCTACTGCCCATCCTCATCTCTAAAATGGGAATAATGGTAATTAAGCCATAGGATTGCTTTGAGGATTACCTGAATTAGTTCATGCAAAACTTTACAGCAAATAGCCTGATTCAATAAATGTTTGATATCATTATTACTCTCAAACTTCTTATTCCTTGATCCATCCTCCTTCACCTTTTCTTAAAAACATGACTCTGCTTCCAGCTTTACCATCTTAAAATTCCTCCCATATCTGACCACTGAACCAAAAAAGGAACTTGTATCTATCTCTCTTTTTCTTCCTTCCTTCCCACTAAAGTGAAAAAGAATTACCACCTCCACTTACTGAAAGGCTAATCCTTCCACCAGTTCTTCAGAGACTCTTCTCTTTTTCCTCCTCAGGAACTTAATCATCTTGCATTCTTCCATCCTTCTTTCTCAATAATATTTGAACATGATAAAGTTCTACTCTTCTTCAAAAAGAAAAATCATTCCTGAATTCATATTCCTCTCACCTATTGCCTTTCTCTCTCCCCTCTCCTTCATACTCCAAATGCTCCAAAGCATGTTCTTTACTCCCTATCTCTACTTCCTCACCTCCCACAACCCATCACATTCTAGTTCCCACTCTTAGTAATTTCCACAAGAAATGCTTTACCAAGTTTATTAATAATGTTCTCACTTATGAATGTAATAATTAGGTTTTGATTTTTACCATACTTGATCTCTTGGTAGCAGTTGGCACAGTTAACTACTCCTTCCTTTTAAAAAGCCTCCCTCGGGCAGCCTGGGTGGCTCAAGCAGTTTAGCGTCGCCTTCAGCCCAGGGCCTGATCCAGGAGACCTGGGATCAAGTCCTGCGTCAGGCTCCCTGCATGGAGCCTGGTTCTCTTTCTGCCTGTGTCTCTGCCTCTCCGTATGTCTCTCATGAATAAATAAATAAAATCTCAAAAAATAAAAATTAAAAAAATAAAAAGCCTTCCTCTCTCACTTTATTCCATAGCATCCTCCTAAACAGAGTTCCCTCCCGCTTCAGCAGCAGGGCTTTTTCCTATTCTTCCTTTCCATGCTTTAGAGTGTCCTGCCTCTCAACTTTTCTCATTCTACTTATTCCCCCAGAAAATGTTCATTTTCCTATATCTTTAACTATTATCTATATGTGGATATTATCAGATCCACAGTTAATGCCAAAAACATTTCATGAACTCCAGACTCATATATCCCATTCTTACCTATTGGTCATGAACCTTTTAATATTCCATAGACACTTCAAAGTCAGCATGTCCAAAACTGAACTCATTATCCCCCACCCCATAGCATATCTCTTCCTTTTTTCCCTCAGTGAATATGATTATCATCTTCTCTGCTATTTAAACCTGGATATAATCTTGGGGGGGGGGGTCCACTGTGTGGTCTACCATCTTGGTCTATGTGAAAGGCAATTCTCTCCAGCTAGCTGCACAGTATGTATTTCTGCCTTCCACCTCCTCACACTACTGACTGTACTCTCCAGATATCTTACATTTTCCTTTCATCCCACTACCACTCCTCTAAGATTAGTTCCCACTATTTCTTGGCTATATAACAATGAATTCTAATTGGCTACTTCTCCTCCTCTCATATCCAACTAGTTTTTTTTTTACCCACTGAAGTGAGTTTGAGCCTCCTAAAATATAAATATGAGAGGTATCTGAGTGGCTTAGTTGGTTAAATGTATGACTCTTGATCTCAGGTCTTGATCTCAGGGTCATGAATTCAAACCCCACACTGGGCTCCATACTAAGCATGGGAGCCTACTCTAAAAAAATGTTAATATGATTATGTTTTCTTCCTAATGCTATTCTTCTTTAATGATTCCTTATTTCCATGAAGATATATTTTGAAATCTGTCAAGACTTACCTACCCTGTTTGCTTCTCTAGCCCTCAACTCACATATCCAAACATGATTAACCATTGTCAGTTGACCATACTTTCTTTTATCTGGACCCTTGAATATTACATTCCCTCTGTCTGTAAGACTTATTCTCTTCTTTGCTTAGATATTACTGCCTTCAAAGAGTGTGAAACACATGACCTGTGATCATCCCTATATTACTCTTCTCAGACTCTGAGGAAAGGGAGCATGTCTGTCCTTTGCAATATTGTGCTTAGCATAGCTCCTAGAATTTAATATGTATGTAATATATGTAAAATAGGGACACCTGGGTGGCTCAGCAGTTGAGCATCTGCCTTCAGCTCAGGGCGTGATCCAGGTCCGGGGATCAAGTCACACGTCAGGCTCTCTGCGAGGAGCCTGCTTCTTGCTGTGTCTTTGTCTCTGTCTCTCTCTCTGTGTCTCTCATGAATAAATAAATAAAATCTTTAAATATATATATGTATAATAAATAAATTAGTAAATACAAACAAAAAATGAAACAAAAATTATAAATTTATATTATAACAAATATTCACTAACTTTATGAAGAGAATTGGATCCTCTTGGACAATTCAGTTATCCAAAGCTGGAAGGAACTAACAAAATTCATTAATAAATGAATCAATAGGATGGAATTAATGAGTTCAACATTATAACTGCTATTGCATACCTGATGATATTACCTAAGGGCCTTGAGGGTGAAGAAAGGCCTTTCTATCCTATGAATTGACTTTTCTTAGTTAAAAATGTTTTTCTTTTTTTTTTTTAAGATTTTATTTATTTATTCATGAGAGACATAGAGAGACAGACAGAGGGGCAGAGACACAGGTAGAGAGAGAAGCTGGCTCCATGCCGGGAGCCTGACACAGTACTCGATTCTGGGACTCTAGGATCACGCCCTGGACCAAAGGCAGGCGTCAAACCACTGAGCCACCCAGGGATCCCTAAAAATGTTTTTCTTTGTATTATGTTCTTATAAAATGAAACATTTGTTAGATGAATGAATGTGTTTCAAAGTTTTACAACCTGTCTTTAATTATAAATTATATGTATTGGGATCCCTGGGTGGCACAGCGGTTTGGCGCCTGCCTTTGGCCCAGGGCGCGATCCTGGAGACCCAGGATCGAATCCCACATCGGGCTCCCGGTGCATGGAGCCTGCTTCTCCCTCTGCCTATGTCTCTGCCTCTCTCTCTCTCTCTCTCTGTGACTATCATAAATAAATAAAAATTAAAAAAAAATTTAAAAAAAAATAAAAAGTATGTTAAAAAAAATAAATAAATTATATGTATTTATACAACTGTAAATTTCCAGAGGGTAACAGAAAATCTTCAGCTGGCCCTGTGTAGTCATGAAAATTATAAGTACAGTAGGCATATTAATGCAGAAAATATGTTTACTGCATTTAAAACTGTCCCTAGAAACACAATTATAAATGAAGCTGTCTGAGTTCTAAGTTCTAAACCAAGAGAATAAAATTTCTAAAACTTTTTTGCAAAGTAGAGATAAAAGTTGGAGTAGTCTTTGTCCATTTTGATAATCAAAATGGCTCTATTTCTTCCTAATACTTATATTAAAAACTCAGATTATTTTCATAAAGAAAACAATTACATAAGTAGAAATTGGACTTGGAGGCAACAGGCAGCCCAGGGTCTAAAGGAATCTAAAAGAACAGATTTTATGCATGTTTAGCAACAATTACTCTAATCGATAGTATATGATTTTAAAAGCACTTTTGCAATTTTTCCTCTATATAATATTTTGTTGAAAAATTACTTATGTTAATATTTTCAGAAAATACACAAGTTAACTATTTACTTGCAAGGATAAAAAAAGTAGACACCTAAGGAAAACAATATTTTCAAACATAAAACATTATCTTCTATTCTCAAGAAAACAGTAGCTTACCCTATCATTGCATAACACATTGACTATTCTTTCCAGCATAGATGTCCTATATCTAAACAAGCAACTTGTACATTTTTATTTAACAGTCAAAACAATATGCCTTTAGAAACTCCACAAATTAAAGTAAATGGAATCGTTACCAAAATGGAGAGAATTTTTCACTGGCCTCAATTTTTGTTCAATGAAAATAAACAAATTTTGCTTTCAGAGAGGCAGTATCTTTGGGGGGAATCAGACAGCTGTGGGTTTAAATCATAGCCATTACCCTCTTACTGACTCTGCAGGCAGAAATTTTAAGTCTCATCCTGCCAGAGAGTAGGCCTAGAGGTCCCTAGCAAAGAGATGCTGGTGTTTACTTCTTCTGGATGTTGATAAGCTAGACAAGCAAGACAAACCATGAATACAGACTCTGAAGGTTGTTTAGAGGGTAAAGCCACCAATCAGAGAAAAGTAAATGAATCAGAGAACCCAACAAAATGTTGGAAGAAAAACTTCTAAATTTTAGCTATGCCAATACAGATACAGAGCAGACTGTGGAAGGCTGTTCGTTCATAGGGGTGAAGGCTGCAGAAAATGAAAAGAAGAGTTGATACTGAAAGTTCATGATTGACTAGAAGTAGGTGTACAATGATAACTAAGTCATTGCTGACTTAAACAACAACACGGGTTACAAGGTCACAAAGGGATAGGGAAAAATGAAAGGGAGACAAATGGAACAAGGGAGAGAAGTGAGTTTAGTGTATATATCCTCTAAGATGTACAGGTAAATTCCTAGGGGACAATAATATTCTAGGGATGGTAAGAGCAACAGAAACTGAAAGTGCTGACAGAGGTAAGATATGCATGCTAAATCTCGGCAGAGAAACCACATAACAAGTTTGTCACTAATAGGTGGAATCTAAAAAATCTGGATTCAGACTGACAGTTATGAGAAGCTGAGGGTAAGGGAATTAGAGAGATGTTGAAGGGTACAAACTTGCAACTGGAAGGTGAATTAAGTTTGGAGATCTAATGCGAGGCACAGTGATTATAGTCAACAATACTGTATATATTAATATACTTCTAAGTATATTAATATACTTTGAGAGACTAGATCTTAAATGTTCTCACCACAATTAGCTAACACTATGGTGATAGCTAATTATATTACAATATATAAATGTATCAAATCATGTTATAAACCTTAAACTTACACAAAGTTATATGTCAATTATATGTTGATTAAAAAAATGTCCAATATAGCAGAGAGAATTGGCAGATATCAGATTATAAAACGCCATCTAATTTGACAGAGGCTGATCTCTGGGGACTTGTGAGAGCAATGACAGGACAGTGATGGGGGCAATCAATCATACTGTGGTAAGGAGCAAAGGAAATGTGAGATAATAGAGGCAAAGGATGGATACGGAGGGCCCATTAAGATGGTTGGTAGAAAAGAAAAACAAGTAGTTGCCTTCATAGCTTGAGATACAGACAAAATTAGAAATATATTTCTGAAGTTTGCCAAAAAGTCTTGAGCAGGTTTTAAAACTGAAATCTTTTTTAAAAAAGTAAATTTAAGGTGTAAGAATATGATGAGAAAGTCTCAGAGAACTGTGGAGATTGGTAACAAGAATCCAATAGATGAAGTCAAAACAGAGTAAAAATAGGAGAAATTCCTGACCTCAGACAAGATATAAAAATGTAAATAAGTTTGTAGGATCAGCCTCTTATTCTTTGGAATGATTCATCAGTAATAAAAAATGCCTACAATGTTGAATTGATTTAACTCTTTCATTTGTGCTTTTAGTAACTAAATTTTACTTAGGACATACTCAGTTTAAACTCAGTAAAAATATTAATAGATTTGAAATTTTATAATGCTGTCATAAGGTTAGTCTTCCAAGATAAATAATCTTCTTGGAATCTGTTGTCATTTTTATCTCAACAGTTCAAGGCTCTTATATTATTTTACCAACTATCTCTTATATATAGCATTTTTTCTCTACTAATATAATAAGACTTTAAAAATAGAGGAAAAATAGCTTCATTTCCATGAAAATTGCAAAACCAATTTCCTCTTTACTTATGATCATTAAAATTTTTCACTCTATTTCTTAAATTAATATTTCTCCCAATAAAAATAGAGACTGTGAGCAAGACTTTATTATACAGTGTAAATATCAGGAAAACAACCTAAGGCTGAACTCTGTTCACTGCTATGTAAATTTATTCAGCTTTGGATAATTAGCAGATGGTTTTTCTACATTCAGTGTTTATTATTCTGTAATCTTTGCTAAAATGAATAAGTATTTTATATGCTAGCCCATCTAGAAATATAACCAAAATGTAAAAATTCACTCAATTTATAGTCTAATTAAAATTCCTTATTAACACTTTATCATTTTTAAAAGAAAATGAGCATTTTGAAATATAAATAGTTTAAGATTAACATGTTTTTCCAATCTGTTTTTGCACATGTTTGTTTCATAGGTAACATACGTTTTCTATAATCATCAACAGATTATAGAAAATATTTCTAAAGTTCCAATTTACTGGGCAATTTTTACTTATTAACTCCTCTACTCTTCACAACAACCCTCTGAGGGAGAACCTGTTACTATCTTCATTTTTTAGATGAAAAAGTAAGAAAAGAGGTTAAGTAATTTTCCCCAAAATCATAAGCTACTGGATAACAGAGGAAGGATCCAAACCCAGACTGTGTAGCTCCCAAATCTGGCACTGTGAATACTGTACTATTTTGTTTTTACTGGTTTTGACTATGGGTTAAATACTTGCCTTGGGTTATTCTCAAGTGACATCAAAAACAATTTATTGAAAAATATATATTCAAATAACTAAACAATCTTGTCTACATAATTTCAAAAAGGATGTTTGAATGGAGTGCAATTATTGCTTATACTGAAATTGTGTAGACAAGACCTTTCCTAGGCACACATAGACACTCACTGGAGGAAAGCTTCTCATTTCTGTAAGCAACTATTCAAAGATTTGAATTCATATTCCTGCAAAGGTTGCATTAACTCCTTCAAGACCTAAGAATTATTATTTAATATGTGAATATATTGGAGAAGTAATTCACCTTATCTCTCTTTAGGAGTATTTGAAAAAAATCCAATATTTAATTTAATGTGTATCTATACCATATTAATCTCTTTCTGAGAAGTTGGTGAAATTCTCAAATACTATCAACTTTCAATAACAGATTTTTTTCATGTACCCAAAGAAAGATCCCAGCTCATTACTGTCCTAGTAACCATGGACCCCAAACCAAGGTATTCATGAATAGAAAGGCATCTGTGTTGTATTCCTTGACTAGCCAGGACAGAGCTAAGCTCTTTTTAAAAGGTAGCCCTCTTCCCACAATGTGCATCCTCTGTGTCCTGTGTTCCAGTTCCTCACGGATAATTATTTTCTTCTTAGGGTTTTCATGTCCAAGCTGCTTTTTTTGTAGTATTTGTAAAATCTGCTTTATGTCCTAAATATAGTTCCTTAATACCTCAAAAAAATAAAATAAAATAAAATAAAATAAAATAAAATAAAATAAAATAAAAGGTAGCCCTCTTGTACATATGGAGGGACAAGAACAACCAATTTTTTTAGTTCTCCAGTCAAACAGACTTAACTTGAGCCTCCATTAGCCCTGCATGTATGTTTTATTATTCTATTTTCCAAGAGCTCTGAACAAAACCATTTCCTTGTAATCTTTACTCTGACTTTTTAAGAAACATAGAAAGAGCTGTCATGTGTCAGAAGCTCTAAACCGTTTGACTGAATTTCCCAGGCTTTTTCTCTTTACCGGTTATACTCTAACATTAACAGCAGTATTGTAACTTCAACTAATACTATCTAATATAGACAAAAATATTATTTTAATCCATGAACTTCCTATAGTAATTTTCTCTTTCTTTGGGAGAAAACATAATTTTCATCAAAGGGAAAACCTCTATATGCTCCTTCTGTTTGCAGAGAGGAGTCAGAAAAAGAGAATGGTGAGATTCAGGGCTAAAAGGCCATTGTTTAATAAAGCATTTCACTAACTTTTTAGATATAAAAGAGAAGTCCAAAACTGATCTTGGAGACTAAGTCAGAGGACTTTGAGTTACTCTGATGATAATTAATGAGGCTAGAGGCAAAGCTAGCAAAAATGACTAAAACACTCCTTTTGAGAACAGAAATGCCTTGTATTCAGTTACAAGTCCCCCACCCTATGGTTTAAAAGTATTTTCATTGCTCCAAAACACCAAGGTTTACTCTATATAATCTGAAAACTTGATCTAGTGAGAATGTGAGAATGTGTGCATTTGATTTACGAAAAGGCATGGAGATCTTTCTGGGCATGTCATGAAACAGAAAAAGGAAAGCATATGTGAGATTTCGAAGTGATCCAGAAAGAGACCAATTCACCAGTAAAGAAGAGCTTGCAACCCAAGATGTCTGGGAAAAATGTTTACAGTACCTTGGGATTCGGCTACATTTCCTTTGGATTTTAGGGTCCAGGTTCCCCTGGCAATCATCTGAGTAAGCTCTTAAAGCTTAGTGTCTGTAGCATTACTGTTTCACTGGCTACAAATCTGAGCTATACAAATACCTATGTACCCAGTATCAGGATGACAAGAAGATATTTTACTTATATTCATCAAATCTGATTATGTTCTTAAAAGAAAATGCATTAATATTACGAATAAAAAATTAAGTCATGCTAAATTTATTTTTAAATTTGCCCCTCTAGCTTCTAATACCATTTTTCTTTTTCATATAGAATTTTAGAAATCAGAAACAAATGATCAATGCCAAATTATATGATTTTAGTGATTATAATTATTTTAGACAAATTAAACATGCTCACTTTCAAGCTTTGTCTTAATTCAATTTATGAACCTTTAATTGAAAAATAAACTGAGTAATCTATATCAATAATCCCATACTCTAGTTTTATATTCCTTCTTTTCTTTTCAGAAATATTAACTCCCTATCATGTGTCTGGAACATTATAGACCAATGGAAAATAGATTCAGAATGGGGCATAACTGTAAATAATCAAGGGAAGGCTTACCTCCTCAGACCATTTAACCTAACTAACTCAAGCAAAGTGGACATCACATCCTCTACACATCAATCTTATGTTGTTTTCACTGCACTTACATTATCCTCTATTTCTATAAAAATCTCTCTCAAAAGAGTAGATCAAGTGTCTGAAATTCTATCTTTTCCCTCCTTTGTTCAAAAATTATAATGAAGATCTCTAACTGGTGTATTTATATCTAGTCTTTTAGAATGAGTGCCCCTTTAATGGCATTGACTTCATAGGGATGGGATGGAGTGTTCAAATTTGGTTCCTAAATCACTGAAGTATTTTAGTTTATTTCTTTCTAGTATCATTTCAAAACTGAACAGTGACAAGAGAATATTCACTCCACGTTTCATAGGAAAGAGCCATATATATATTTGGACTATATTCCTTCTAGACAAAGGACAAAAGCAAAACTCATTAATCCTGTTCTGTGGAACAGTTACTAGAAGTGCTACAATGAATTGCCATAGTGGCAGAGAAATACTCAAGGTTTTTTGAACATACCAATTCCAAGATATAGCCAAATCATCTCTAAAACATTATTTGGGATATTTTCAGAGAACTAGATGTGTTTTCTTGTTCATATTATTACCTGAGGCAAGTGCTTTCTTAGTGGTCAATCTGGAGAATGTAGTTCTGCCATGTAAATGGGATGATCATCTTCACAGGTCTCTAAAAAGCAACTTCTTACAAATCCCCAATCACATACATTTTATCTCCATAAGGAAATTACATATCCAGTACAAATGCCCTTTGCCTCTAGTCATTGTTAAAAGAAGCGACAAACCATTCTCCTTCTGATTTATATGGCCTGGAAGAAATCATAATTATGTTTCTTCTCTAGTTTAACTCATCAAGATTGATTTAAGTAAAAGTGTCTTTGCTGAAACTGATGGCTACAATGAAGGAAAAAAATTACAGTAACAGTGATGATAATTTAAATTTCTCTCTTAGATTTAGTGTTTTTAGCCTTTATAAACACACATTCTAAAATGACCATTGTGACAGACAAAATAATGGCCCACAAAGATGTCTACATACTAATCCCTGGAACCTGTGGCTATGTAACCTGACATGGCAAAAGCAACTTTGCAAATGTAATTAAAGACCTTGATATGAGGGGGTTATCCTGGATTATCTCAATCACAAAGATTCTTATAAGAGGGAGGCAGAAGGATACGTCACAGAGGATGAGACAATAGAATCAGAGCTTAGAGTGATGTGAGTCCATGCCAACAAATGCAGGCAGCTTAGTCTAGACACTTCTAGACATTATAAAAGCAAGGACAAAGATTCTCCCTTAGAGCCTCTGGAAGAAACATAGTCGTGCCAATCCATTTCAGACTACTGACCTCCAGAAATATAACACTATAAGTGGGTGCTCCTGTAAGCCATTAAATTTACAGTAATTTGTTACAGCAGCCAAAACAAACTTATACAACCATATTCAACATTTTAAAATAAAAGAATGAATTCTGCTGTTACATTTCTAGGAAAATATTATAGTTTAATATTTGTGACAAAACACCTAGAGGTATCATCTAGATAAAGAAATTGGTTTTATCTAATTTAATAAATGCTCAGACCATCTGTATCAATCATTTAATAAAAGTTCAATCTGTACCATAAATAAAAGTGCAATCCATTTTAAAGAAGAAATAGAAGTCTAAGATATTTTCCAGCCTTTAAAAAGTAAACTCTCCAATGGCCTATTCCCCTCTCCCCATCTAATAGTAATAAAAGTTTTTCCTTTAAAATTAGGATAAAATTTCTTGCTCCATTGGGGAAAAATAAAAGCATCTATATATTACCACTTACTTCTTTAGAATAAGTGTAAAAGCATTTCATGAGCAGAGTAAATGCATAAATATGTCTTGACAAAAGAAACTGAGATCGGTAGTCCTTCAAAGAAACCTGCATTCATTTTGGTGGCAGTAAAATATTGCGTACCCTCTCAAAAGCTGAGATCACAATGTCTGAAATATGTATGTGAAAGCCCTTTGAACATGCATCGCATGAAAGGGATCACAGACACAAGAACAGACAGCATTCAATTCTGAAGTGCTCTGAGTTTTGTCAATGAAAAAGAGATTTAAAAATTTTTAATGTATAGGGACATTTTTCAGAGCAGCAATGCAAAATGTTAGAATGCTGATGCATTTGAACAAAGATGAGATAATTCACTGTCATTGGTAAGTGAAATAAAAAGTACTGTATGAAGAGAAGCAAATGTGTTCCTCAAAGTGAGTAATAACTCTAAAACTGCATAGATAAATTAGTAATCATGACCAGAACTAACTGCAGGGACTGGATAGAAAACTGGTAATATTTTAAAGTCCTGCTGCCTTTTTCTGATTGGTGTTTTTCCCCCTATTTTAGGTACATAAATATACTCAAGTTTTATAATGTCACTGTCATTTCTTTTGTAGTAGACTTACTGTTATCCTACAAAGAAATGCCCTTATGTTTCTGCAAGACAATAACCTCTCTTAACTAAAGGAAAAGTTGATCTTTAAAATCCTTTCTGGGATTGCTATTCTAAGGAACCAGTTAAGCAAAGAACATCTCAATTGAACTACATTGTCCTGGTCAAAAAAATACAGTTTGGGAGTGGGAGTTCAAAACAGGCTTAGCATGTTCTTTTTCAAGTACTTACCATGGAAAATAATCCTTTCTTTGTCCCTAGTCCTTACTAGAAGTAAATATAGAGATAATATAAATAAATAGATAAGTATAGAGATAACAAAGACATTTAGGGACACCTGGGTGGCTCAGTGGTTGAGCATCTGCCTTTGGCTCAGGGTGACCCTGGAGTCCCGGAATTGAGTCCCATATCGTGCTCCCTGTGGGGAGCCTGCTTCTCCCTCTGCCTATGTCTCTGCCTCTCTGTGTCTCTCGTGAATAAATAAATTTAAAAAAAATTTAATGATATTTAGAATAAATGTGGTACTTACATGGAAACCAATTTCAGAGAGAAGGAGGAAAAAATCCGAAATCTTAAATCAGAATATTACCATTAGATCAACTGTTTGCAACCCTGACAAAATTATAAATCAATTACATGGCATTCTCTCAATTTACCCCTGATGAGCATATGCATATAAAATACTGGAGAGTCAACCAAGCTACCAAAGATAATTGTTCACAAAGTATTTTTACTGCATTATTTCAACTGATTCTCATAACCACCTTCATAAACATATATTACTAAAACTAAATAAACTGAATAAGAACCCAAAAGACCTAATTCAAAGTCACATATCCAGTAAATGTAATGATCTAGAGGGAAATCCATATATTTGGACTCCAGGACCAGTTTTCAAATTTCAATTATTTACCCTTTGTACTAGTAGGTTGTTTTAACATAACTCGTGCTGCCAAATTGAAATGCCAAAAATAACCACCTGATTCTAAATTACAGAATATTGTGAGGAAAATTAAACAAAAAGCATGAAAATGTATTAAATATTGCAGTGCTTAACAGAGTAGCCCAACTGTTAGATGGATTCAAGGTCATCAGAAGCAGAAAATTAGATTGAATAATAATGACAGGTTGCTTTTTCACAGGTGACCTGAGAACAATGCTATATTCTGATATCATAAATAGTTCTGCAGTATAATAGCCATAAGCCTCATCCATGACATTGATAATGACATTGGAAAGTGATAAACAAAAAAGTTTATTTTATGGAAGGACATATTCTATTAAGTTGGCTTTATGCTCTGTTATTAATATTTCATCGGAAGGTAGGATGGATCAATTGTGGAAAATTTTGCCGTAAGCCAATGCCAAACCTGCCAGGTAATGTTTAGTGATCAGGGAGCTACACAGAGGGAATAGAAACTATGACTGGGGTGGAAGCAGAACTAGAACCTTTAAAAATACACTTCCTTAATCTATTTTGTCTCTATTCATTGTCAGGATCAATAAAAATGAATGTCACAATCAGTTTGACTCAACTAGTTTTAAAATAAACAATTCTAAAAATACTTACAGAAGAAGTCTGCCAGCTATAAAAGAGAGAAAGAGAAAGAAATTAAAAGGATCATTTGATAGAAAAGCATTGCAATAATTATCACAATGCATATCATTATCTTTTTTCATTACTAATCACTGTTCATTTTGGCTGGTTCACTTAACTGGCTATTTTCAATCACTACATTTTTTCAAATTTAATTTAACTAAATGTAGTGATGTCAATTATAAGCAGTGAATCAGGGAGAAACTAATGATTATAGATAATGCAATTGTCCTGGTTAGTTGCTCTAGGAGAATGTGCTAAAGCTTTATGAAGAGGAAAGCACAAAGTCAAAAGGCAGTGAACAGGAGTACAGTAATATCATGTCTTCTTTCAAGTCTCATGTTTTAACACTGATTAAGTACCCAGAATATACTAGGTGGTCAGATTTTCACCGTTTTTACCAGTAAGGGCATTGAATAAGGGCCATAAAGTTCTAAGTTACAGATAGCTATGATCCTCAGCTTTCATTTCTAAAAGTAAAAGTAGTTATAAATGTCTGTTGGCTATGGTATTATGCTAATCATCATTAGCATTAGGGCATAGTTAACATTAACATAAGGGTATTACATTAGTTAAAATTCATGTAAGATAATACCAATTAATAAAGGGGTCTGGTATAGTATTAAGCTGAATTTTTCCAGTCAAAAAAAAAAAAGAATTCAGGCGCTAATCTTAGTCACCATAAGGATTTTCTATTCTTCTACTTCTGTAACTTGCATCAAATCTGAGTGCAGTCATCGGATAAAAGGGGGAATCCCTGTTTCCTGGCATTCCCCTAACATTTTGCCAAAGCTAGAAATGACGTTGGCTAAGAGTCCTCTGAAAGTTAGGTTCATGCATATATGTTGGCCCCAGTAAAGGCCCCTTAGTTTAGGTCATTAATGTTATGTACTTTATATACACAGCTGCAGCTCTGATGATGTATCAGCAGGGCATGCTCTCAGAATTGATTTTCTAGTAGAGGCAATAGATTTGTATTAACCCCGACTATTTTCTCTCCCAAGCAAGACAGCTGACCAGGGTTGGAAATGCAAATTGTGATTCATATCAAGCCAGCAAATATGTTTTGACTCAACTGCCAACTGAAATGTCTCAATATTCAAGCCCAATTGGAAAACGCTCCATAACTGATAATCATTGTCTGTCAGGAGCTCAGGAGGGGACAGTAATTGCAAATGCACAGCACAACTTATTTATCATTCCTACCTAGAACCTAAGTTGTTAAGCTAATCTTATTTTTATATTGTTTCAATCATTTGAACCTACTAGTAATTCATGAAATAACCAACTACTGACAAAATGGATCTCTGTAAACACTGAAAACAAACCAGAGTATTTTTGAGATGTTGATTTAACATTCTCTCCCAACACAACCTCTAAGACCTCATGATATAGAATCTTAATTTTTTTCTTAGAAATACCAGAGAACAGTTAAATTTGACCAAATTAAAAGAACAATCAAATTTAGTCCTAAAAAATCCAATACTAGCATCACTAAATAAATCTTTACATCTCTCTGTATGTGTGTTTCTTTGAAGTTCAAATTATCACAAGGAGCATACTTCACAAAGTATTATAATTCCATCCTAGATAATGATTTAGAATTCTTAGGGGTAAAAAGCTATCAGTACTATTACTATGCCTTTGCCTTTAAAAATTATACAACTTGAAATGGAGAAATATGTCTGCCATCTAAGGATAGTTTTCCAAATAAAAAATTATTTCTGTGCCAAAATATAGCTAACAAAAATAATTTTACATGCCTATTTTAATTTAAATTTGGGAAAGGTAATAGAAAATGGTGTTTCATTTAAAAATAAGTGAGACTATTGGGGATTTAAAGCTTTCTCTCCCTCCTTACTTTGTTGCAATCCATATAAGGAGTTGCTCTATGTTTTATTTTTTTAATGATTCATTTTTTTTCAGCCTCCACAGCCCCATAAAGTTGCTCAAGGCAAACAAGATGTTTGTATATCCAAACAAATCTCATTCTCAGATTTCACCTCAAGGCTATCATATTTAAAATCTGCAATAAGAAGACCTAAAGAATTTGCTAGTACCACAGTTCATTTACATGAATAATTACATCAAAAATAAAACCTAAAAATTTGTCTCATGTCTCCGAAGACAAGAAAGCAATAAAAGCATATTACTTTAGTAGAAAATGTGCAAATAGTGCTAATTGCATTAGGATTCCTTTTTTCTTCATTTTCTATTTCTTAATGTGGCTATATTGTACTTACAATGAAAATATTATGTCATTGTTTCTAAAAATGAGTCTTAAAAATCTGTTACTTGATATGGCTTTACTCTTTTCAAATCATGCTCTCAAGAAGATAAGCTAGTCCTAGCCTGTTACTCCCAAACTGAGGCATCTAAAACACTTTAAAAGAAATTGAAGGAGGAGAACATGTCAAAAAGCTGATAAATCAGAAATGTCCATTAGAAGTGGCAAAATTAGTCCCTTCTTAAGGACCATTCATCTAACAATTTTTTACTAAATATATCTGATGATTTCATAACAAGAAAGTTACATCTTAAAGTTGAATCATGACAACTTTTTTCTTTGTGTCAATCCTATGATGAATTAACATAAAATGAATTTTCCAAGAATTTGTTTAGGTATATATTTTTTCAGCTCTCTGGTGGTATACACACATCCCAAGCAATATGGCAAACTTCCCAGTTTGGGTATTTTTGAAATTAGCTTCTGGAAATTGATGATTTCCTAAATGATGTCAGCTATGATGAGCTTTGATAAAAGGCCTGGGGACGCCTGGGTGGCTCAGTGGCTGAGCGTCTGTCTTTGGCTCAGGTCATGATCCTAGGGTCCTGGGATCGAGTCCCACATCGGGCTCCCCCACAGGGAGCCTGCTTCTCCCTCGGCTTATGCTTCTGTGCCTCTCTCTGTGTCTCTCATAAATAAATAAATAAATAAATAAATAAATAAATAAATAAATAAATAAATAAATAAATAAATAAATAAAATCTTTAAAAAAAAAAGGAAAAGAAAAAGAAAATAGAAGCCTGGAGTTTATTTCCAATATCAAATCAGTACAAATAACTGAATAACTCCTGTGATTAGATATTTCCCAGGTGCTGAGGACATAAAGAAGTATGAGACACAGATCCTGTTCCACTTGCTGTCCATTTGGGAGTTGTGTCAGGCTGTTTTCATTTGCGAGAATCAGAAAATTCAAAATGGCATAAAAGGTAAGATAATTTATTGATTAATATCAATCGAGAGTATACAGATAAACCAACTTGAATTTTGATCAACTATTTAGGTTGACTTAATTCTCATGCTGCCTTTTCTCACAGTGGTAAAATGGGTTAAAACAGCACAAGAAAGAAGTCTTCTACATTTTAACTATTAAAGTCCTATTTGGAACAAACCAAAATAATCACCGTGGCTATTAGAATGCCATGTACTAATCTACCTAGGCTTTAGTTACAGTCTATCCTTGAACCAATCAACAAGGTTATATCGACTGGCAAATATGAATCAGAGTCAGCCACTGAGGCTGGACATGGAGTTAATATCATCCATATCCCATGGATACCATACAAAGGCAGAAGTCTGAAATGTATACTAGGGAGGAAATTTCAAGTTTTATTAGAGTGGTCAATATGGTAATCATGAAAAGTAGTAACAAAAGAGGTCAATAGAGTAATGTCACAAAAATATTATGAGCAATTTTGCAGTGTAAGGTTTTACATATGTTTTGGGTTTATGAGTATTTGTTGAATTATCATGCACTGGATTGAATTTACAATTAATTGCTAAGGTAATGGTAAACAGGTGTTTTGTAATTCAGAAAGATAAAAGGATACCTGTGGGTTGTGGTTTTTTTGGAAAGGCACCCGGAAAAAAGGCCTCCAAGGGGTAAAGGGTGAAGATATTCTGGCTTGGGTAATTGAGAAATAAGGCATTGTGGTGGAAGAAAATGGCTCCAGCAAAGAGAAGTGTTAAACATAGAACATATTTTCTAGAATAGTCTAACCTTAAAAAACAAAATGCAGGACCTTGATCATGTCATATTTTTTAAAGTACCTATATACACTGACTGCTATTCTTAGAAGATGCTGCATTAACCATTAATTGAGACTTGTAGCTTTTGCTGCAACTTTAATTTCTTACCAAGAATGAATTAAATTTAAAAACTATACACAAACTACACATACACACACGCTTATGAAATTTTCTGTTTTTACCATAGTTTAAAAAGAGATTTGGCAACATGGTCACATTGGCCATCCCATGTAACAATTTCAACCAGACAATATAGAAAAATTACTGAATGTTATTTTATTTAAAATCTTCCACTCAAGAAAATCTGTGACTCTCTAGACCTATGCCTTCCATGAAGATTACACCACTTTTTATTTTTTCTGTTTTCCTAAAACAACTTGGCTACTAAAATTGTAAGACTGCTACCCAAAGTATTTTAAGTTGTAAAGTACAGTCTAGGTAACATCATGTTAGAAAATGTTATCATATTGAATGTATCTGTCTGAGTTTCTTTTTCCTATTTATTGTCATATAAAAAGGAAAAGCTAAAACCTAAAGCTGCTGATTTCTGACCTCATCATTTAATATTGTTCCTTCCCATATAAACCAATGTTGAAAATGTTACTAGGTCTAAACTAGAAAATAATTGAGTTAATTGACTACCCAAATAAACTCTTCTGAGAAATTAGGAAAAATCTGTAAGTTTCAATTAACTACAGCTTAGCTATAAAGAATCCTCAGCCAGAGGATCTCTGTTTGGTATAGCTTATTGAGGGAAAATGAGAATTACAAGGAAACACATTTTCATAACAGGTCAAGAAAATGACCTCACTTTCAAAGTAATGTCCAAGATAATTTATTCAACCCTCTATTCAATTATTTAACAAATTCTTTTTGAAAGCTTACCATGTGCCAGGCATCATGCAAGATATTTGGTGAACACAAAACCAAGACTGATATGGATTCTGACCAATACAGGATTAGACTAGCTGGGAGAGACAAATAGGCAATAACACTATCAGCAGATGCATGAAATAATGGAAACAAACAGTACAAGCATCTAACCTGGAATTACAGGATTAAAGAATCTATCCTAGAAAAGATTTTTAAGTGCCTAAGCTGAGAATTACATGTTATCTAATCAAGGAAAAGGGATCAGAAAGGAACAGAATATGCAAAGGCCTAGAGACTTGACCTCACAAAAGAGAGCTAGTCAGGTTTTTATGATATGTAGGGAGTTATGGTGTGATGTATTAAAAGAAGACAGAGGAGGAGGAGAAAGAATGGATGGGGAGGAGAAGAATGGATGGGGAGGAAGAGGGGCATGAGGAGGAGCAGCAGGAAGAAGATGGTAACCATATTAGGGATGTAAAGAACACTCAACTCCTACATATCCCACTAACGAGCATGGGTGGGAATCTTTACTGCAGAAGCAGTTTTTCACTGGTTCGTAAAATAAAAGGAAAGGGACTGTAATTATTTAGGAAGGGACCAAAGCTTGAGCAAGTACTAAAGAAAGACAACAGAGTTACATCTGCAATTACCCATTAACCAAAGGAATCAAGTCCTACTGGTGTTCTTTCCATTCTAAGTGAAAATTTGAGAGGCACAGACTAACCATGATCATGCTTGAAGATAGTGAGCTAATTCATTCCTTTAAAATAATGGAACCCTTAGAGAATCACTGAACCAGTCTAACTAACAAATAGCTAAATCAATCTAGGAAATCTTATTCCAATTCTTCTCAGCTCTCAAAGAAAAAAAATAAGTCCTCTTTTCTTCTCTAATATTTTGGATCAAAGTAATATTTGGAACCCAGAAATGGACTCTCAACTCTATGGTTAACTAACCTTTGACAAAGTAGGAAAGAATATCCAATGTCGCTTTAACAAATGGTGTTGGGAAAAGTGGGTATCAACATGTAAAAGAATGAAACTGGACCACTTTTTACACCATACAGAAAAATAAAGTAAAAATGGATTAAAGACTTAAATGTGAGATAGGAAACCATTAAATTCATAAAGGAGAACATAGGCAGTCACCTCTTTCACACAGCCATAGCAACTTCTTACTAGGTATGTCTCCTGAGGCAAGGGAAACAAAAGCAAAAATAAACTATTAAGACATCAATTATCTCATTTTAAACATCTTACAATACTTCAAATGTATTTTTGATATGCAAACATATAGTTATTAAAATAACACTACCAAATAAAATGTCCTCATAAATTTATTTTACATCACTGAAGTAGACAAAATTACACTTAGCAGTGTGCCTAGCTTCTGAGAGCTGACTACTAAATTTTTGAAATTTTTTGCATATTGGTAGACATCAGCAATGATGGAAGTATTTGTACCATAGAAACAGGCAAATCTACAAACCCAAGTTCCTCCTAGCCTAAGAGCCAGATGTTAAACATTTAGCAGCACATCACTATAGTAACATTCATGAGGAATATAAAAGAAAGCCAATCATTTCAATATTATAGAATTGTTTATAAACCACATATGCTAAACAGAGTAAGAAACAAAAACAAAACCCACCAGTTATTCTCAATATCTTCCCAAGGTCGCATCATAAGACTGAATCCAATTATTTTCTTATTGTCTAAAGCTTCCTCCCCACACATATGCAATATGGAAAATAGTTAATAGTTAGAGCTAAAAAGTTTGATTCTCAGATTTATTTTTTCAGAAATTGGCTAATGGGATTATTCCAGAATTTGAACCCATGTTTACCTATAATTTTTAAATTGAGTCACATAGCTATCTATGAAATATGAGCTTGGAAAAGAACACTGACCTTTCTGCCAGCATGCAGAGAATAAGTAAATATATATTTACATACAATAAATAAAAATATACATATTTTTATTTTCTAAAACCATAAAATTCAAACTTGGCAGGTCTACAGATCTCAGTGAGTAAGGAAAATCAAGTCAATTCTTAGTAATACAGTTACGCATTTTTTAAAGAAACAAGGTTTTGAAACAAGAACATGATCATATAAAACTTTTCTGCTAAGTTTCAAGGGCAGTTGAGGAGATAAAGCTATTGCTGCTGAAGTAAACATTATATGTAACAACCCAATGTATAAAGAGCCAACTATCCATCTCACCGGGACTCAGGTCAAATAGAAGTACAACAAATGAGAGAAACAGGGCTTCACTACTTTACTTCCATCCATTCTTCACAGACTCATACTAAAGGGTTCAGATCAAGCTACCAAGGTCAAGTCCAACAAAAATGCACCCGTTGTTACATTATCAGCTTTAGAAACTCTCTGGAAGATTAATTACCTCTAGAGCATACTAAATAAAAGTTAAATGCCTTGCTGCCCATGATTTCAAAGGTTCTTTTCCCTACATGAAGAACTTTAAAAACGGATTTTTAAAAAGCATGATGCATTTAAATAGCCACACCTACACTGCATTCCTGACACTGGATGAAAAGGTCACCTTAATAGATATTGGTGTTCAAGAATGACTTCTTGTGAGACATATTTGGCACCCATTATCTCATTCCTCAGTACATCTTGTTAACAAAGAAATGTCCAGGTCTTTATAGCACATCTTTATAAAGATCATATAAATATAGGAGGAACCCAGTCTACTAATAAGCTCATGAAAGAGTCTTCTTCATTTCAGTCACTGTATTTTTGATCTCTAACATCTCTTTTTGGTTCTTTCTCAGGATTTCCATCCTTCTGCTTACATCACCCATCTGTTCTTGTTTGATGTCTACTTTATCTCTTAGGGTCCTTAGCATATTAATCCTAGTTGTTTTAAACCCCAATCTGATCATTCCAATATTCCTGCCATGTCTGGGTTTAGTGCTTGCTCTGTGTCATCAAATTGTGTTGTCTTACCTTTTAGTATGCTTTGTAATTTCTTCTCAAGAGCTGTATATGGGGATCCCTGGGTGGCGCAGCGGTTTGGCGCCTGCCTTTGGCCCAGGGCACGATCCTGGAGACCCGGGATCGAATCCCACGTCGGGCTCCCGGTGCATGGAGCCTGCTTCTCCCTCTGCCTGTGTCTCTGCCTCTCTCTCTCTCTCTGTGTGTGACTATCATAAGTAAATAAAAAAAAAGAGCTGTATATGATATCCTGGGTAAAAGGAATGATTGTAAATAGTCCTTTAGTAATGTGGTGGTAAGTTGTGGAAGAAGGGAAGCATCTACCAGGCCTATAATTAGGTCTCAGTCTTATAGTGAGCTTTTGCTCCTGCAATGTAAACTTCACACATGCTTCTAAATCCCCCTTCCCCACCTTAGGTAGGACAGGATGGCTAAAGAAAGTTAAAGTTAGATATTCCTCTTCTTTCACTTGGAATCTAGAGCTAATTGGAATGGATTACTTCCTTCCTGTCAAGTAAGTTAGTCTTTGATAAAACCCCAGCACAATAGATGCTAAGTGATTAGTTTCTCCTGAGGACAGGCCTTCTTAAGAACAGAGTGCTCTAATGTATTTCAAAACGGTTCCTTTTCCTCTTCCCCTGGTAGAAAAATGAGGGAATTTTTCTCCAATATTTACTGTGAGAACCTGGTCAAGCTCCTAGAAGCAATACTCACAATGGCACAGAGGTCCCCCATGACAGAGTCCAACTAGAGTTTTTACCTCAGAATTGTCCACACTGAACCTCTAGCCATTTGTCAATTATAGTTCAGATTTCCTACCCTAATCTTTCTACTGGCTAGTCTCTGTTCTGGGAAGCCATACATGATCTCTGTATCCATCTGTATGTCTGTCCAATCTTGGGAGCACAATTACCGGGAACTGTGATTTGCTGTGTTCTCCACTCTCTTAAAGATCCAAGAGGAGTTGCTGATTTTTCAGACCCTTCAGCTTTCTACTTCTTGTTAAGACACAGTGGCGACCCCTAAGCTCGCTACATGCAGAACAAGAGTAACCCAATCTGAAGATGTTTCAATCTTTGTATGCAGAACTGCACTGTATATAAAACAGAAAAACTGGAATCAGTTTAGTTATCCATTAGAGGTGAGTGGTTAGAGAAATTGTGGTCCGTTCATAAAATAGAAGACTGTACATAAGTTAAAATGAATGAACAAGAGCTATATGTATAATCATGTGTTAGCCTCAAAAATATTTTGAACCTAGCATGCTATTTACATAACATTTAAAACTTATATAAATTATCACAAACTATTTTTAGATAATAGTTTATGCAATAAATTTATTTTTGAAAAATAACCTTGCACGAGACGAATGAATACTGAATTCTTGGTAGTTTTTTCCTTCTAGGAAGTGAGGGAATTAGGATCAGAAAGAATTTCCAGAAGACATTAACTACAACTATAATATTTTCTTTGGTTTAATGATATAAAACAAATGTTAGAACATTAAAATTTCTTAAGCCTGTGATAGTGAAAATATTCTATATTGTTGCTTCTCATGTGAAATAATTTACCTTAAAAATGAATAAAGCTGGGGATCCCTGGGTGGCGCAGTGGATTAGCGCCTGCCTTTGGCCCAGGGCGCGATCCTGGAGACCCGGGATCGAATCCCACGTCAGGCTCCTGGTGCATAGAGTCTGCTTCTCCCTCTGCCTATGTCTCTGCCTCTCTCTCTCTCTCTCTCTCTGTGTGTGTGTGTGTGTGTATGTGACTATCATAAATTTTTTTAAAAAATGAATAAAGCTGTGTTAGTTTTGGAGGCTAATTATTCACTATTTCTACATACTATCATTTAGTCTTTTGGCCAAAAGAGACAGTGTAGCTTTATGATTTAGAGTCTGTACTCCACACTTACCTTGATGAACACCAAGTAATACATGGAACCGCGAATCACTATCCGGTACACCTGCAACTAGAACACTGTGTAATAGTCACACCGAATTAAAAAATTTTTAAATGGGCAGAGGGGGGATAAAAGAGAATCTGTACTCCAAACTAAAAATGCCAGAGTTCAAATCCCAGTTCTATACTGAATCTGGCAACCCATATATGATTTTATGGCCAGAGTCAGACCCTCAAGCACAGGCCCCTGAACTTGCATTTCTTTCTTTCTTTTTTTTTTTAAGATTTTATTTATTGATTGGAGACACACAGAGGCAGAGACATAGGCGGAGGGAGAAGCAGGCTCCACAGAGGGAGCCCCATGCAGGACTCGATCCCAGAACTCTGGGATAATGACCTCAGCTCAACACAGATGTTTATCCGCTGAGCCACCCAGGCATCCCTGAATTGCATTTCTTTTCTTTTCTTTTCTTTTCTTTTTTTTTGTCATTAAGCTAGCCAACTAACATATCTGAGTTTCAGTCCACATGTGATTCTAGGAAAATAATATACCTTACATTCTAGGATTGTTATAAATGCTACACGAGGCAGTAAATGAAACTAGCCCTTCCTACTTGAAAAAAAGCATTTTAAAATGTTGACTGATAGTTGACATTAGGAGCAATTTAATGTATATTTCATATTTGCCTCTTTTACCTTTGGCCATAGCAGTCTATCTTTATATAATCTCTCTAGGAAAAAGATTTCATTAATCACAGGTAAGTATACGTTTCCTCACTTCTTTCAACACATTCTTCATATCAGCTGACCATTTATCTTGCTGTCCTCCAATCTGTTCACTTTAATCTATGAGGTTGTGATCATTCAGCTTCCTCTACCTTTAAAATTGTTCTTTCTCCATGGATTATCCAATTTTTGTTTTTTTTTTTTGCAGCCTATATCAAACTTTCCTAAATCTTACCACTCTACTTTGCTCCAACTAGCTAATCTGAACAAAAACATATTACTATTAATGACCAACAATAACTTCAGTGTTTCACATTTTATGGCACTCTACATTTTAAATTTACTTACACATTGTATCACTTATATGACATTCAAATGAAGATGAGCTACTGTGTGGAACTAATTTTATATCTGCTGATTCTAAGTTTAATAATTTGTATCACCTCACATATTAGGTACTAAGATCTTTTCAGAAAGTCCAAATCTAATGGTATGCCTCACTACTGTTTTCTATAGTTTCCCTATATAAGGCTTTTTAAAAAAACTCAACTATAGCTTTGCCCAAAAAAACAAAAACTCAACTATAAGACATGTTAGTTGCATGAATAAATGGATCCATGATAATAAAAATGACCCATCAACTGTCTTATAATGTCTTGCCTGAGCAATGCGTTCAGGGGCCTGCCTGTCCAGATACTTGCCCAAAAGTGGGTAAATATATAACAGAAATACTTCATTAAAAAAAAAGTGGAGATAGTAAAGGTGAACAATTTGAAAGTATATCTATGCTCTATAATCCTTCTGACAAAGAAATGACCTCTCAAACAGAAAGCCCCATCTAAGTTGGTGGGAGGTTTATAAATAGGACATATATAGAAAGATTCTATACAGAAGACTATGATTCTCCAAGGAAGACCTGTTCACACTTAAATCAAGTTGTACTCTATAGGGTAAATGTTTCCTATCAGCCTGAAAAGGACTAAATCTCTTCCTACACAGTTTTCCTATTTGTTGGATTTATGTGACCAAAAGCCCTGACTCTGAGGAGCCCTACTGGCCTATGATCAATAAGTAGGGGTGATACAGGACAAGAGATGATGATGATAACGGGTGAAATCCTACACAGAAGCTTTGGTTTTAAAGTCTGAATGTTGGGCCTCTTGGGTAGAGCAGTTGGCCTCTGACTCTTGGTTTCAGCTCAGGTCATGATCTTGTTTCAGGATTTCTTTTCCTTTAGTACCTGTGGTTCTTGGTCACACCACTTTGAAGTATGAAGAAGTAGACCAGACGAAAAGTGCTGTGTGTGGCAAAACAAAGCTTATTGAGTGATAGTACAAAGCACCTGAAGAAGAAGGGGGCCTGAGAGGGTTGCTGTTGGAGTTTCTAAGCAAGGGTTTGTTTATTTTTTAAAGATTTTATTTATTTATTCATGAGAGGTACACACAGAGAGAGGCAGAGACACAGGCAGAGGGAGAAGCAGGCTCCATACAGGAAGCCCGATGTGGGACTTGATCCTGGGTCTCCAGGATCATGCCCTGAGCTGAAGGCAGCGCTAAACCACTGAGCTGATGAGCCACCCAGGGATCCCCTAAGCAAGGGGTTTTAATGAGAATATTGGCAGGCCATTTTAATCTGATTAACCTCCATGCACCTGTCACCCAGTCAGGTTTTTGTGCATGTGCTCATCTACCTATCAGGTAGTTGTTCACTTGGGAAAGGGTAGAAGGTACCTTCCAGGATAGTGTAGAATAACAGGATGGAGTCTTTTTCCTTTTAAGGGTAGTTTCCTCCTTGGACAAGAGGCCCTCTTGACCCTGCCTGCCTTTCTTCCAACTATCTTCCATTAATCTCAGGGTCTTGAGATCAAGCCCCAACTCAGGCTCCATGTTCAGGGAAGAATCTGCTTAAGACTCACACTCTCTCTCTCTCTCTCTCTCTCTCTCTAACTCTCTCTCTCCCCCTGCCCCTCCCCTTTTCCCACTGCACTCAAATAAATAAATAAATAAATCTAAAAAAGACTGAATGTCATTTAAATGTTAATTCAACCAATTACATGCAAGTGAAGACAGTCATTAGAAATGCAGTAAGAGAACTAAAATTTCCATGTCAATAAAAACCTATGGAGGAGACATTTCTTAACAGTATTCAGTCCTTATTCTGCTTAATGTTGTGATTTTTCTAAATCAATGTGCCTGCTTCCTTATATTTCTGGTTAGTTAGCAAGTTACTCAAGAGTAACTCATATACTATATTTCTTTAACATCCCTGGTATTGCCAATGTAAAAGCAATTTAAAGTGTATAAATTTCTGAATCCTTATTTTTTATACAACTTTGACTATAGGAAGACCATGATAATTTTCATAGTCAAAAAATGTTTCTGAATGCTAATTTGTGATAATTGAGAGGATTACTGTGAAAACAGAAAATAAGTGGATATCAGGTTGAATCTATGTCCCAATGAAGGGGTAAAGTAAACAGTACAGGAAGAAAAATCAGGAGGGAGAAAAAATATAAAGAGTAGTTTAGTCAAGCAGAACTGACTACAAAAATGGATGCAGCCAGGCTACATATAAATACAAACTAGAAAGCTAAGAAAAACAATCTAGGTAAATTCTCCATCTTGAAACAGGGAAAATGGATCCAGTTATGTCCAACCTACATGTGTGTAGTTGTTACTCTCCCAACAAATTATTAAGGCTTTATAAACTGTAGATCTCTGTCAAAAACATTAGAGACTGTAGGGCAGATAGACAACATGTGTGTAAAAGAGATGCATTACTGCTAGCACAAGCTGGAATGCAAACACCTATGAGAAAAGGCTTTCCTTCACATTCATGGATTAAACTCAAGGTAAAGATGAGAACATAAACCAGGCTTTCAGGGATCCACAAAAATTTGGACTGAGAGATCTCATTTGTAACAACATGGATGGTACTAGAAGATATAATGCTAACTGAAATAAGTCAATCAGAGAAAGACAAATACCATATGATTTCACTCATATGTGCAATTTAAGAAACAAAACAAACAAATAAAAAACCAAAAAAACAAAAATCAGATTCTTAAAAACAGAGAACAAACAGAGGGGAGGTGGGAGGGGTAGTGGGTGAAATAGATAAAATGAATTAAGAGTACACTTATCTTTTTTTTTTAAGAGTACACTTATCTTGAGCACTAAGCAATGTATAGAATTACTGAATCATTATATTGTATACTTGAAACTAACACTGTATTATGTTAATCATACTGCAATAAAATTTTTTTAAAAAGAGCACGGTTATCAAGGATAACTATTTTTTTTCACTAAGTATTTTATTGTATGCTGCTGACAGTATATATAAAAATAATTACCCTTAGGAAATCTAAATTTATGAAGATTTAGAGAGGTGGATGTTAAGGACTGACAAAAGCAATTCATAGAGTATGGGACATTTTAGGGATAAGCTCTTGTACAGGCTTCAAATTTAGTTCTCCTTTAAATACTGACTGGTTCACAAAAAGTGCTTTAAAAAACCATCCCAAGATTTGTTTTACTAAAAAAGACTTTCTGTAGTCTGAAGGGATTCATACTTGAAGATACTGTAGTCAACAAGGGGTCATGTTGAGCATTCTACAGACAGAATTGTTTCAAATCTGGAGCTGCCTGGGAAACCTTCATGTGGTTGAGCCCAGACTCTAACCAGAGCTACTGAACAGTTTTCTTCATAGCAGCAACTCTGGAGGAACCAGACAGGGCACTTGCAAGAGCTGGGCAGATTCCTCACTGGGTAGACTGGTCAGGCAAGGCTCATTGTATATCAAAGGAAGCCCATGACTTTAACAATACAAAAATATCCAGAGTGCTGAATTTCCAGCCTCTACAACTGGTTCACCAAGGATGATGAATTGTGGAACTAAAAAGACTGAATGTTCAGAGGTTAACAAATAAATAAATTTGACTACTTGTGAGAACTTAATGTAGGAATATGGTCAAAGTTTGAATAGAAAATATAGGTTAGGTATATGGTAAAATGAATTCCTTTAATACCAAGGCAATAATTTCACTGTAGAATCTTGGGGATTAGCAAAATTTTTCTGAGCAGAAGTATAGCAAGATGGAAGTAGTACTTTAAGAATTTTAATTTATGTTGGTATATAGTCAAATTGTGAAAATTATGTTTTGAATCATTGAATCCCTAAGCCCTAACATAACCTATTTTCATTAGAACCTTTGTCATCACTTTGTCCCTAATGAGTCAGTAATAGCCAAAAATAATCATAAATGCTGGAATTTAGATATAATAAGATATTTCACAATAGCCTTCAAACAGAAAAATTAGAATAAATTGAACCTTTCCTGGAATTGATCTACAAATGTTAAGTCACCAAATGATTCATTTTAATGATACTCACATCTATGAGTTCATAGACTACAGATGACCAAAGATATCTGTACTTAAATGTATAGAAATTATTCACATTGGTTATATGTGATTATTATAAAGTACTCAAGGTATACTGACTAATATAAACGTTAATAAGAGCAGAGACCAAAAAAGGATATAAATTACATGCATACACAGAATGTTCCTTATAAATGAAACAAGTAAACTACTTGTTTATTTTTTATCTTTGCTTATCTAAATTTAGATAAAAATTGAGATTTTTTGATAAGGTTAAGAAATAATGATCATGACTATCTCTTTCTCTGAAAAAAATTGTATTTGTCATCTAATGACATGTTTCCCTTAACACTGAATACTTTATAACTCGGTCTTTGGGAGGAAACTCTCAATTTAAAGGAAATTTCCTGTTCTCATTTAAAATTGAATAGTAACTCAACTAATCCAGACACTAGGGATGATGTGATATCCTTAATTTTTTCATGTAATGATATGTATGTATGGTAAGAAATACATCTTTGCTAAATTTCAAGTTTTGTTTCAGAAGATAAAAGTCTGATTTGGCAATGTTCCCAGAAGTTCCTTTGAGGGAAAATGACACATTTCAAAATTGCAGAATTCCAGTTGCATTGAGTTAAAATAATCATTTTGAAATGGTGATTTTTGTGTGTCTATGTTTAAAGAACTGTCCTGTGTGTTTGAGTTTAGATTTCAGAAATGGCAAATTATGTGAACTCCGGGATGTATAAAGTCACAGCTAATAATAAGCATAAGTGTTGAGTTGTAACATCAACCAAATTTACTCACATGTCTTTATTTGGGCTTAGGAAAGTGCTCTCCTCATCAAAAATAATGAAAACCAGATACCTAGGTAGCACAGTTGGATTTAGGACAAATATGACACTAAAAAAATATATACCTTTACCCTGAAGCAGAAAATAATATCTTCTTAAAAATAAAATCCTCTTATGGCAGCAAGGTATGCAATTATATGGTGTTCTTAGTTGCTATGTCCACTTCTACTAGTAAATTAAGAGAGACAGAAATGATCCCAGAAGAAATATAAGGACTGAGTCTGGTAGGGCTGAAAGATGTAATTGTCTTTCCACATGACACTAGCATTTTTCACAGAAAAGACAACACTGAAATATTTGCCAATGATAAACAATGTTAGTTAGAATTCAGCATTTGACCCAATATTGTTTGTTTGTTTTTTTTAAAGTTGCACATACAATCAAACGTTCCTAGAGAAAGTAGAAGTAGGGTGATAGGAACACTATTAAAGGCTCTAACTCTTCAGATATAAAAGCCACTTAGAATGTATTATGAAAGCCACTTAGAATGTATTATGAAACTTTGAACTCTTAGGATTTTCCAAATAAAACAAAAATGGCAAGACAAGAGATTAATTTCTACACCCATTTAATCAAAATTCAGTAAAGATTCTATTCTCCATTGCCAAGAGGAAAATGTGGAGAAAAAGAGTGCATAAGTCATGATGTCTTGATGAACTGTTGACTCCTGGGAAAATTTATCTTTTCCAGGGTTAGACCAAACTTCATAGTACTAACATTGGTTAGCCTTCCTGTTAGGGATTCTGGTATAACATTAGCAATGTGGTTTTCAACAGAAAAATTAAGCTATTACTAACAATGAAAGAAAAAAAATAAAATTTTAAAAGAATTCAAATATTCTTTGAATTAAAGGCTAAATATTATATTGTATACATTTTTCTCTATTACACATAAGTAATACAATCGAAATATTAATTTTTTAAAGATTTTATTTATTTATTCATGAGAGACATAGAGAGAGAAGCAGAGACACAGGCAGGGGGAGAAACAGGCTCCCTGTGAGAAGCCTGATGCAGGACTCGATCCCAGGACCCTAGATTTACGACCTGAGTCAAAGGCAGATGCTCAACCACTGAGCCACCCAGGTGCCCCTCAAAATATTAATGTTAATTAAATGCTCATACCTCACTCAAAGATTTTTCCCCAAAATTCAACCACAGTACCAATTCTCACTGAAAACACAGACTGCGCATGAAGATCAAGCTTTTAAACACATGTCTGTTTGAGAGACACAGAGAGAGGCAGAGACACAGGCAAAGGGAAAGGCAGGTTCCGAACCTGCATGGAGCCGGATGCAGGACTCAATCCCCCAGACTGGGATCACACCCTGAGCTGAAGACTGCTCAACCGCTAAGCAACCCAGTGTGCCTGATTTTATTTTCAAAATAAAAATTATATACTTTGCTTCAAATGAAATTTAGCTTTCATCATTTTATAGCTGTGAAAAATTAAATTGTTTCTTTTCCATTTTGTACTACAGGTCTTTGAAATATATTTTTTTCAACTTTCTAATAGCCAGTATACCTACAAAACATCAATAATTCAGTTTGAAAACCTTGTCAGTACAAGGATATTTTTAGTCCTGTACTTTTATCTTCCCAGTAAACTCTAATAGTAGTTTTTTTTTTCAAAGATTTATTTATTTATTTATTTATTTATTTATTTATTTATTTATTTATTCAGAGAGAGCGAAAGAGAGGCAGAGACACAGGCAGAGAGAGAAGCAGGCTCCATGCAGGGAGCCTGACATGGGACTCGATCCGGGTCTTCAGGATCACACCCCAGGCTGCAGGCAGCGCTAAACCGCTGCACCACCAGGGCTGCCCAGTAAACTCTAATAGTGACAGAAAATATATATTTCTTAGTGAAGATATTTTGATAATTATTTACATTTAGAATCCAATTAGAACATACTCAATTTAGAGTAAAACTTAGTATAAATGAAATTTGTCATGAACATTGATAGTTGAACAAGCTCCTATATGCCTTACCCTGAAGAAAATACAAAATAAGATATAGTCACTGCTCCTAAGGTGTTTAAAATATTCTAAAGACACAAAAAAGTACAAATAACAAAAAATAAAGTTAATTTCATTATAAAGCATTTTCACCTATAATTTCCAAACATTTTAGACATGGCAATAGCAAAATTTCTTGGTGTTCCTTAATATTCAGATACATTTCAGGCACCTAGGTGGCTCAGGCAGTTAAATGTCTGAATCCTGATTTCGACTCAGGTCAGGATTTCAGGATCATGAAAGTGAAACCTACAGTGGGCCCCATACTCAGTGTCAAGTCTGCTTGAGGTACTCTCTCTATATATGCTTCTCACCCCACTCTAAATAAATAAATAAATAAACAAATAAATAAATAAATACTTCAAAAAATATTCAGATACATTTCAAATATATCTAGGAGTGAAATAAAATAGTGCTCATCATTTTTGCATTCTGATATCATTTTAAATTATTGAAAAAATAAGGATAATTTTTACATAGTTTTATGCTTTAAATATACTAATTTTAATGGAAACACTTTGCTGAACAGCAATTCATTTATCGTATTGTTGTTTATTCTATTTATTAGTATTTTAATTTATAAATGTAAATGTTGAATTCTTAAACATTTCTTGAAGTAAACTAAGTAATTAAGTAATTTTACTTCAGTAAAATCATGCTAAGAGATTTTGGTCTTCAATCAAAACATTCATGACCATCCAAACGATAATGCTAATAAAAACCAGCAATGTGTCAACTAGATAAACCCATTACAAATTAATGCCTATCTATATATTCACATTGTGGAACCTGGATTATCAAAGCCCTTAAATGAAACTCCTTGAACTTGATAGAGGGTAGAGTTTTTTTTTTCCTTCTCCTTTCCTTCACAAGATGACTTTGTTTTTCAACACAGATTTGTTACATTTTTCAGAGCAAAATGAGCCCACTTTCCACAAATTTACTTTTGATTTTAGACAGTAAATTATTTTTCTTTAGGAAAAGCATGTACTTCTTTTTTTTTTTTGCTAAATAATCAGAGGTTGAAACATTGAGAAATTAATGTGTAGCAGAAACTGTGATTTACCTCATTGAATTCTTGCAACCTGCCTATATATAAGTAGAATTTCACTCCCTATTCTAACCGTGAAGAAACTGAGACAGCAAGATTAAGTAATAACTTGCCTAACATTTAACCTAACAAATGGCAGACACAGGATTGGAATCCAAGCCTTCTGAGAGCTAGGTCAACACTATTAGTCACTATAATATGACCCTTTCCAAAAGATATAAACATCCCTTTAACTTAACAAACATTAACTACATGCTAACATGCCACATGGGAATAGACCTTGCTCATATATCATTAGGTAACAGGTGTTGCCTACATTGTGTATATAATTCCTATGGAATCTAACCAAAGTTGGTAAAAAATTACTTGGATTACCATTTTAAATTCTTTAGTTAAGAAAAACAGAACCTACATTATAAAATCTATATTTTATAATTTTTATATTATATAACATTTAAATGCATATAGACACACATATAAAACAAAAATCCGGGATCCCTGGTGGCGCAGCGGTTTGGCGCCTGCCTTTGGCCCAGGGCGTGATCCTGGAGACCCGGGATCGAGTCCCACGTCGGGCTCCCGGTGCATGGAGCCTGCTTCTCCCTCTGCCTGTGTCTCTGCCTCTCTCTCTCTCTGTGACTATCATAAATAAATAAAAAAATTAAAAAAATTAAAAAAAAATAAAACAAAAATCACACATATAAAATAAAATACAATTACTGGAGAAGGAAACCACAAACCCACATACAGTAAAATAAAAAACAATAGGTTGCGGTTCTGTTCTGAGTCACATATGCCCCATCACTGACCAGAGAAGCTTATAAAATATCTTACCTACTCTATGTTGGAGACTTCTTTGTAATAGCTATTTCTACACTATACCCTGACCCACTTTAGTATAACACACCAGTCCATGGATCATTGTAATCTCTGCCAGTTCATACAGACTGGTTATTCTGTTATATCAGTCCTCATATGCTAACTTCAGTAAAGTATCTTTCCATGGCTTTGTAACTATTCAAAATTAAATATTTAATTACAGACTTCAAGTATTTCTATTCTTATTTGAAGATTCATACAAATAAAATAACCTTCAAAAGTATAAAGTATGGCTATTTTTCAACTCAAGTCTTGAAAAATAGTTTTTATGAAAATACATTTTCTGTATACATCTACAGTGAAAAGGTTTTAATAAATCTTCTAGATTAGGGTGTAGTTGAACACATTCCCAATTGAATATAACTTGAGAGCTCATTGACACTCTCAGCTCAATGCCATGACAATCTGGTTGTTATGATCAGCTGTAAATTTGTCACAAATAGTACATTGTTTATAGCAATGAAAGTTCTAAGAGTGTCCTTCCCTGACCATTCTAGCTAAAGTCCTTTCTTTCACTGAGTTTCTAACTTCTAAAGGGTGTATCTTTGCTTGATTTCTGTGCAGCTCCTCTAGACTGTAAACTACACTAGTTATTATTATTACACTCCTAGTACTCAACACAGAAGCCATTCTCTAATACAATTTGGGGAATACAGAAAGAATGAATAAATCTTGCCCTGTTGGTTTTATCTTCCACAGTCAAATCACAGTTATATTTCTGAAATGCAAATTGAATCCTCTGATTTATCTTACACTTTCCAATGGCCTCCTCCTATTTTCTAAGGTAGAAGCCTAAAATTTGAAAAATCTTTGACCACTGGCTCTGTCCCTACCTCCAGTCTCCTTTTCTTCCATCTCTGCATTGAAATTTCTGCTCTATGAGTCCAGAAATATTGGAAGTTCGCCAAATGTTTCAAACTTCCATATTTTCCATATTTTGGTCATGCCATTTTATATACCTTAAAACTCTGCTCTCTAACCAGTGCTTAGGCCCTGATTTGTGACTAACATGTCTACTCCTTCTTTCAGGGATTATTCAAGGGTGCTGTATAATTTTTCAGGGATATCTTTCCTAGTACTCCCAAATATGATTAGGTTCTCCTTTGCCTCTGCTTTCACTGCATTCTGTCCATGCTCTCATTATAGCAATTATTCCACTATACTCATTATTTGCTTTAACTTCTGCTTTCCTACCAGATTAAAATTATGACTATATAATCATTTTATGGTCAGGGGCTACAGTTTCATCTATGTGTTATCAGTATCTAACAGTGTATCTATATCAAGAGAGATCTTCTGTACAAAGGTAGTGGATGATTAAAAGACTGGAGGTCTCACTGTTAATTAATGTCCATGCTAGAATGGCTGAAAATTCCTTCCATGCTGTTTTTTTTTTTCTCTGAAGGATGGAAATAAACTCAGCCTAACTCAGAATATTATTCTAAGTAGATATAAACATGCCTTCTAAACCGAATGTTCTATAAAGGATTCCTCAAGACATTCACATATTAAAGGCAACATTTAGGCATGAATTCCAAATCAGAGAGCTTACAAACAGTACGATTTTAAATTGTTCATCATCCTGCACAATAGAGAGATGATTCTTTTTTTTTTCCAGGAAGTATGCTAAAGACAATGAAGCTTTATCATATCTCACTATTTGTGGTTCTATGCTAGAAAACTGTCATATACTGATATTTCGGTTAGAAAATCTTCTGAGAAAGTGTCTAAGACAAATTCACCAAATACAAAGCCCCCTTTAATAACTGATTCTAGAGAGTCATTGAATTTTAGAGCTTGAGGCTTCTATGAAAGAATAACAAGTTTTATATGTGTGTGTGTGTGTTTCTTAAGACAGTTCAGAATTTTAAGGGAAAAAAAAGATAACTATGTTACCTCTCTTGTGTCCAGGAGAGATAAACGTAAATATCCTGGAAGTAACCTGTAAGAATTAACTAAGTATTTCATGATCCTTATCACCATTACCAGCTCATCTACTTAAAGATGACTTTGTAGTAACACATTTCTCCATTATTTCTGTAACAAAATGACTGCAAAGAGGTAAATGACACAACTGCATTTTTGAACTATGCAGCACAAACACGAAAGTATAATAGATTTTCATAGTACTTAAAAGACATTTCTGTTAGTGCTAAAAGCAAAGGTCAGAAAAAAATATTTTCTTGGTGAAAAAAAAGATACTGAAAAATCCCACCATTCTGTAAAATAATCTGCCCTTAATGTTAGATTTTTATTTTTAATAAATGCTGTTGAAGAGCTAATAATGAATAACAACACTAATAATGAACAACCTAATCAAAATGCTGTTTTCTCTAATTCAGACATTAGAGAAATGAAAAATTCCCATTTTTGTCTTCAGAGAAGACAAAAGAATTCTGTTTCTAGAAAGATCTGATTTTAGAAAAAAATTAAAAATGTGTAAAATGTTTCCTATTCAAGAGGGTCCTCTGAAATACTACATACAAGTCTTTTTTTTAATTAGATGCAAAGTAATGTTTATTCCATGCCCTGCCTTTAGTCAAATTAGTAAAATTTTGTGTTTTTTAACATTCTATTTTTTTTAATTTTATTTATTTATGATAGTCACAGAGAGATAGAGAGAGAGGCAGAGACACAGGCAGAGGGAGAAGCAGGCTCCATGCACCGGGAGCCCGACGTGGGATTCGAACCCGGGTCTCCAGGATCGCGCCCTGGGCCAAAGGCAAGCGCCAAACCGCTGCGCCGCCCAGGGATCCCTTGTGTGTTTTTTAAATGGGTTGGAAATTATATGAGATAATTATAAAGCTTTAGTGATTGTTCTTACATATTTAGCATTGATATTTAAGAATATAGAGCTTTACTATCAATTTTAAGACTTAATCAGTTTATTCCAAGGGCATAGAAAACTAAACACCCTGATGACCCTTCCACTGAAAACAACTAAAATTCTGAATAAAATAAGAAGAAAATGTTTAATGTTTCATTAAGATAGCATGAAAATAAGAACCTACTGTAATTAGTTTGGTTCCACTTAGGACAAAGATGTAGAAAGCCACAAAAGAATGCTGCTTTCACATTAATAATGTGAGAAAGATGATCTACAAAATCATAACTTTTCCAGAGTCCATCAGAGTTGAGGTCTGCAGGCAACCAAGAAAACTACAGAGTGACAAGCCTCTATGAGTAGACAGGACATACAAATCATTTCACCTATGTCAAAGCAAAAGAGAAAAAGATGGCTATCAAACAAGCAGATTAAAATAAATAAGCTAACATTTTAACAAAATTTTAAAGGAATGGTATGGGGGGGGCATTTCAGTTCTATAATGGGTAACTCAGAAACAAGGGGAGTTTGCAGTCTTTTACAAGCTCTTTTCCATTGTTTTTCCCTATGTGCTCCTGAAAAAGACTGATGGGGGCAGAGGTGGGAGGGCAAGACTGAAGAAAAAGCTCTCCCCACTTGGCACAGGCATTCAGTGTATACTCAGCTATTGTGCAGTCTTTAATGTTTCCCTATATTTTTCTTTCTATGAAGCAAAAGCTTTAAGCCATTTGGAGAAGACCAGCAAATTCTCTCATCCTCTAGGATAGTGGTAAAAATCCATTATTTTGCTACAGCATAGAATCAAAACTCACTGCCACCAGGATTGGGATGGAAATACTCCCCATTCACAGGACACAAGCAAAGATCCTTTGCTGCTGGGAGAAGTATATAATCAGAAACCCTATATCCATGAGGGAAGGACAGACAAGCCTTTTGACCCCAGGATCTAACACCAATAACAAGCAGAGATATGCTAGCACCAGATAAAGGGCAAGGAATTATCTCAGCCCTAGATCAACCACAAATACAAAGCAGGGTTTGGCTACCAAGGGAAGGAAAGGAAGGAATGCAAGCAAAGGTCCACCTTTGAGACCCAGGGAAACAAGCATGCCAAACACTGAAGATGAACACTCAAAAAAGTAGAAGATGAAATTCCTCCTGGTCCTTAACATAAAACCAGTACCAAATAATAGCCATCTCCCACTATGGAAGGATCAAGAGCATAGACAAAGGTCTCTATAACATGTGTGGAAAAACTTTTAAAGCTGAGAGTAGAGTAAGAATGCTAACAAAAACACAAGGTAACTCTTCTTAACCACTGGATAAATTTGAAGCTTAATGTTGCAATGAAGAGAATCATAACAACAAAATCTTAAACCCCATTCAATCCTTGATTAAATAGTTTCATACTAAGGATATGATCAAAGAAGAGGCATTTTTGGCATAAATACTATTAACCTCAGCCTCTATTATTCTATATATTACGATAGAATTCAATAAAAAGTTATAAGACGAGTAAAAATATGAGACAAAAAAATACTATGAACAATGAACCCATTGTGAAGAGATAAAGCAATCAAAGAATCATAGTTGATCCATAAGTTGAAATTATCAGACAAGAACATAAAAATAACCATAATATACATATTAAATGATCATAGGAAAAGACAAATAATATACATGAGCAGATAAGGGATTTCATCAGACAGATGAAAACTAAGAGTCTAATGGAAATGCTAAAAATAATAAAAATTAAAACAGTAATAGAGTAATAGAGTCCTTTGACATACTCTGTCATACATTACCAGAGTGGAAACAGCTAAGGAATCAGTAAACTTAAAAATGGAGCAAAATAAATCATCCAAACTGAATTAAAAAAAAAAAAGACTGGAAAACCCAGAATAAAGAATTCAAGAGATATGGAAAAATATCTCCAAAACAACATGAAATTTCAAAACTGAAATTTTCAGTTTGACCATAGTCAAACTGCTGGAAAAAGGAGAAAAATGTTAAAGCAACCTGAGAAAAATGAAACATTTTAGAGAGGAAAACAAAGATAAAGTTTACCGCAAACTTCTTCTCACTAAGTAGCTAAGCAAGTCAGAATACAACAGCATGGAATCTTCATAGCACTGTAAAGAAAAGTCTATTGATTCTGAATTTCATTCCTGGTATAAGTATTTTTCAAAAATGATAGCAAAATAGTCTTTTTTTTCTCTTCTTTTCTTTATTAAACTAAAGATGAACTCATTGTCAATACAATATACAACAAGAAATGTTAAAGGAAATTCTTCAAGCAGAAGAAATGTAATACTAGATGTAAATGTGAACATACAAAGAAATGTGGAGCACCAGAAATGATAAAATGAAGGCAATCATAAAAGACTTTTTTTTCTTATTTTCAATCACTTTAAAGATAATTGACCATCTAAAGTAAAAATGGCAACACAATTGTGGGTTTGTAAGAGATGAAGACGTAAAATGTGTGACAATACAGCATGAAAATGAGAAGGAGCAAATATAACTGTAGTGTTATAAGCTACTAAATTATACACTAAGTGAAATAGTAATATTTGGCAGTTGACTGTGATGTTACAAATTTACACTGCAAATCCTAGAACATTCACTAAAATACTCCACTCTCAGTAATGGGCAGAAAAAGTAGATAGAAATTCATAAAAGTATAGCAGACCTGAAGAACATTATCATAGTAGTTGATATTTATAGAACACTCTCCCAATCAGAGCACAATGCACATTCTTTTCAAATACAGTGGGAAAAAATTTAAAAAAAAAAGCAAATACAATGAAATGTTCACCAAGACAGACCACATTCTGGGCCATGAAACAAATTTCAACAAATTGAAAACAACTGTAATTATAAAAGATAGATTTTCAGATTACAGAATGAAATTGCAAATAAAGAACAGAAAGATGCGTGGGAAAAAAACAAATATTCAGAAATTTAATAATAATCTATAGACACAGGACACAGAAATTTTATGAAGCAGATAAACACAGAAGAAATTAGAAAAATTTTAATATAATCAAAATAGAAATCTAACATTAAAATTTGTAGGCTGCTATAAAAGCATTAAATTTATAGTATTAAATGTTTATATTAGAAAAAGAATATCCCAAAAAAGAGAAATAACTCAATTAATCAGTTTCCACCTTGAAAAAGAAGAGCAAAATAAATTCAAATTAAATACAAGAAATAGCAAGTTAAAAGCAGAAATCAATTGAATACCAAAATCAAAATGCACAGAAAAAAATCAATGAATAATACTGTCATCAAAATAATTTATTTTCAATGCCATAGTACTTAAATCAAGCTCAAACTTTATAATTAAGATAAATATAATGCTTAGCAATTATTTGTAATTTTCACATGTAATAGAATATACTATTTCTGCAATTTCTATGCTGTAGTATTGTCTATTGGTATTTTTCCAAACAATTACTTTAAAGAAAGACAGTTCATCTAGGTAATTTATCTTTTATCAGATTCTTTACACTTTTTCTAAAATTATGGGGGGAAGTAGGGCTGAGAAATGCAGTCTCATGCATACAGCCTTTCAGCCCCCCTCAGCCACATAAGACTGGGACTCGGAACACTTCCTTACCAAGAAATAAAGAGCTCTCATAATTTCTGCTGGGTTTATCACCTTGTTGAAGAATATCTTCCCTTTTTGCAAGCACAATATATGTTCTTTTGTCCTGCATTAAGTATATGGCACCTGGGCAATCCTACTGCTACATCTGCCCTCCATGGGGGAGTATACAGGGTCCATCTACAGAGTCAAGAGGAGGGTGAGCATAGACCAGTTGCCCCGCGTCTGCTGCAGGAAGAGAGACCAACTGGCCACAGAAGACTGGTGGCCCCTACTGAAGCAACTTCTTCGAAGTAAAGTTATGTAAGTTATTTCCTTTCTTTAAAAATAACTGTCTATTCAGTAAAAGTATTAAATCTAAATGAATTAAGCCTAAATCCTTAAGTATGGAAATCTAACATTAATAATCTATTATGTGCCATACAGTTAGCAATGCCCATCCACAAACTTCATTTCAGAATATATCCTAAAATTAAAGGTCATCTACAACTGGCTGCTGACCTTCCTTTCTAGATTTATCTTCAGTTACTTTCACTCCTGAAGTATGACTTAAAACTAGCCTGGAGTTTCTGCTCACCAAATTTAACTCTATCTTTCTAACTCTAATCAGAATTCTGCCTTTCAAATTCTTACTCATAATTAGATGTTCAGATTCTTGTATATAAACTTTCCTGTTTATTAAAATTTAAAATTAATTTCTATCTCCTATATCACATTGTTTATATCTAATAACTCCTATCGCATTCTTCTTTATATAATAGTCATTTTTTCAAGATGGTTTATATTTTCCTTGTGGAAATATTCTCCCCACCTATACTCAGTAACATAATATTTGAATGGGCTTCCCCATCTAATACTACTTTTCTCATTCTCCCTTGAATGTCGGTATGGCCACATGAAACAAAATCTCATCAAGGAAATGCAAGCAGAAGTGATATAAGCAATTTCTATATGTAACCTTAAAGAGAGTGATATGTTTTCATTCCATCCCTTCTTCTAACATTCATCACCCAGATGTGACAGGGTTTGTGAAATAATTTGGTCCTAGGAATGGTGAAGCAACAACTAAACAACTTTAGGCAACTAAAAGACACGAAGGTCCTTGACATCATGGATGGACCATATCAACCCTGAACTACTTATATTAGATTGTAGCTTAAAAAATAAAATCAACTTTATCTTATTTAAGCCACTGCTATTTTGGTTTTTGTTATAGAATCTAAATCTCCACCAAAAATTAATATGTAAAGTTTCTTGGGGCAGGAATTACATCTTCCTGACCTTTGTATCTTTTATATTCATCACCTTGCTTAGCAAAGTGTCTTATATACAAGTAAGTACTCAATAAATATCTGTTGCACTGAATATACTTTCCAAAACCTTCACTGGATAGTATCTTTATACAAGTGCACTAACCACCAAAAGGTTAAGATTGGATCATATAGTACAGCATCAAGATAAGCATCAAGGCTTCCTCACTAAGCCTTGCACAAATTAAAAGTTTGTGATATTTTTAAAAGATTTTCTTTATTTATTTATGAGACAGAGAGAGAGAGAGACAGAGACATAGGCAGAAGCAGAAGCAGAAGCAGGCTCCCTGCAGGGAGCCTGATGTGGGACTTGATCCAAGAACCCCAGGATGACGCCCTGAGGCAGATGCTCAACCACCCAGCTACCCAGGTGCCCTACAAGTTTGTGATTAAGAGAGAGAGAGAGAGAGAGAGAGAGAGAGAGAGAGAGAGAAGGAAATAAATGTTCTTTTATAATGACTGAGTTTGGGGTGATTTGTTAAGAAGCAATATATAACCAGAACAACCATAATCATACTCCTCCTTATATTCTTATTAAAGCTTTTAAACATAAATACAAATGAGTAAGATGATTATTTAAAGCCCCATACTCTGTTATTCAAAATCATGAGTTTGTATCAAGTGGTGGATAGAGGGGTTGGGTAGAGTAGATGAAACTCAGGAGATATTTAGCTATTTTGTATGACTCTACTGTGGTAGATGTATGACACCATACACATTTGTCAGAATTCATATTACAAATGTATGAAACACCCTTACTGAAAGGGATAGGGGCAAAGGGGCTGACTTAAGTAACTTTAGAAAGGACTAGAGTCTGTAAGATTAATGGCATAAGTACAATATAAAAGCACTATATTAATAAAGTTATATCCCACAGTGGTATAGATTAGTAATTCTGAAACCACTCTGCATATATACTGAAATTGAACAATTTTGTAGATGGATGACAGTTGGTGTGCAACAGGCTTCCCATTGTTGGAGCAGGAACTTAACCAATAAGCAAAAGGACATGGCTAGAATGAACCACATGGTATGTGGTAATGAATTAGAAGTGGAGGCATTAGTATGAACTATGTTTAGCCCAGTAGAAACACAGATGGCTACCTACAGAAAAATTTATATATGTGTGTAGATACACAGGTTAGCAGGCAGGCATATATTTCCTTGCTCTGTGATCTAAGAGATACAGAAGCAATGACACCCCAGTAGAAATGCGTACAGCCAATACCAAGATTTTGGTTTCAAATACACTCTCCAATAAAGGGAACCAGAATTAATTGGTGATATGGCTAATTTTTGGACTAGAGGAGGAATCATAAAAGATAAGCCTAAAGAATGTTACAGTGCCAAAAAGTAAGAAAGTTCTCTTGCTCTCTTGTTCTCGCACTCTTTCACTCACTCACTCGAGCGCTCTCTCTCCTTTGGAGAATCAAAGGAGACACACATATGGTAGTGTGTCAAAGGGACATAGTAGCCAACTGAAAGAGTTCCTAATGGTTAACGCTGGAACAAATGAGCAACAAAATTAAGTAGTATTGGATTTTAACCCAAAGTGTAAAATATCCATGAGTCCATACTGATATAAAAAAATGATTACACAAACAAATAGGGATAAAAGGCAAACATCCCATAGAGAAGAATTCCAAATAATTTGTGTAGATATTCAACCCTTAAAGAAATGAGGAATAACTCCTTACTCCTTAAGTGTGGGCTACACTTTGTGGCTTTCTTCCAAAGGGTGCAGTATAGAAAGGAAGAAAAAAGAGTAACTTTAGATTAGAGAAATTTCACAAATACTATCCTAGGCAAATGATTAAGTTTAACATCAACTGTGATAAGCCATGTTCATTGTTTGCACCCTTGAGATGATATGATGAAAATTGCATTGTACCTCTGGTATTTCTCCCCAATCCATGTAACTCCAGTCTAATCATGAGAAAAATATCAGACCAATCCCAACTGAGTGACCAGTACTCTTTAAAACTGCCAAGGTCATCAAAAACAAGGAAAGTCTGAGAAACTGTCACATCTAAGAAGAGTCTAAGGAGACATGACAATTAAATGTAATGTAGTATCCTGGATGGGATACTGGAACACAAAAAGGAAATTAGACAAAAACTAAAGAAATCTGAATAAAACTAAACAAATCTGTATGAACTTTAGTTAATAATAATGTATCAATATTGGCTCATTAATTGTAACATGTATCATAAAAATAGTAAGATATTAATAATAGGGAAACTGGGTATGGGATATGCAGAAATTGTATTATCTTTGTAATTTTTCTATAATTCCAATACTATTCTAAAATTAAAAAAATATTTTAAAAATATTAGTCTTTCTTGTCTCCTTTCTTACTCTCATACCCAATGTCTAAACCATCAGAAAAATCCTATTCATTCTACCTTCATAATATAATCACAATCCAACTAACTCTCCTGCCTTTCACAGCTTCTAACCTGACCAAATTACATTTCTCTTACTCCTTATTATCACAGTGTTTTCCTATTTATCCCTCTGGTTCTGCCCTTTGTTCCCCTTTGATCTGTTTGAATCATAGTAAGAATGGTGGTTTCTCTAAAACTACAAGCAAGTAATGTCAATAGACTGCTCTGAACCCTCAAATGGTTCTCTATTCATCAGAGCAAGAACCACAGTCATAAAGGTCTACAAAGCCCCATGACATCTGGCACAGTTTCTTCTAGATCCCATTTCTTATTGCTTTTCTTCTCATTCACCTTACCCATTGTTATGACTCTAACATTTCTAGTTAGCTGCTGTCTCAAGATCTTGGCACTTGCTGTTCTTCCCTAAGAATTAGCATATCTCATTCTTTCATTGTCTTTAAATTTGTACTCAATTTCCCTGTTAGTGAATCCTTTCCTGATGACCCTACCTATATTTAATCTGCTAAACACACTTGCTCTTCCCCTTCATTAAGTATCTCCTTAGCCCTTTTCACCATCTAACATAATATTTTCACTTATTTATCTTGTTATCTGTTTTTTCCCATTAGACGTTCAGAATGGAAATTCCATGATAGTAGAGAGTCTGTTTTGTCCATTCCTTTATCTTCTGTATTCAAAATAATTCCTGTTGCCCAAGGGACATTATTAATATTCACTGAATAAATGAATGGATATAAATATAGTTGGAAGGAAAGGTATGCTTAAGTTCACATGGCTGGCATATATAACTCTCAAGCCTACCCCAGCCAAGACAATTTATAACAAGTATTATGCCAAGGAGTGCCTGGGTGACTCAGTCAGTTGGGTGTCTGACTCTTTCCCCTCAGGTCATGATCTCAGGGTCATGAGATTGAGCCCCATATCAGGCTCCCCATGCTCAGGATAGAGTTTGCTTCTCTACCTCTCTCTCTTTCCCTCTGTCCCTCACCATGCTCATACTCATTCTCTCTCTCTAAAATATTTTTAAAAACCCAAGTATTATGTCAAAAACATGTTTGCCTACAGATTAATGTTTCATTAGCTTTTGTAGATGGAGATTATTTTTGTTTAAAAGGAATTCATTTTTAAGAATAGTCAAACCTCATTAATCTGGACAATACTAATTTAAGATTTGTGATAATTAAACCTGGGGTATGTACTATGAAAAAGCAATTGTTAATCAAATTAACAGTATAGACAAAATTACAGGAGATGACATTGGATTTCTAAATAACCTAAGAATAATTATTAATAGATTTTTAACAAATGTTTACATAAATGGATGTTTTTAATTGCAAGTCAGTCTCATTAATTTTTTAAATGAAGACCCATAGCTCTGCTTAAAATGGTTTGAGAACAACTGGTTTAAATAACTGTGTGTACTTAAGAAAAACAAAACTGTATGTCTTCAAGAATAGCTTATTATTTAGGCTTTTTCATGAATTCATACTAGTCTTTCCTTCTATTAGTCTAAAATGTCTTAAAACATGTGTCTGATTTCAGTTTCTCTGTTACGTATTTTTTCAATTTTCCTGGGTTATAAAATATAACTACTTGTACTACTTTCATTACTTAAGACTTCAACACCCCCGCCCCTCAAGGTACTGGAAGGTTTTATAACTGATAAAGAAAAATTATATCCAGGATAATACTTTTTCTTCATGTGTTATAATTGCCTTTTACTTCATATATCCTTGGAACAAAGCTTGGAAACAACTATTTTCAATCAGTTTTAAAAATCATTTTTCATCATTTTTAAATTATTTTAGTTATTTGTGTCCATAAGATTTATCTGTTGGATAAATCAGCCAAAAAAGGCATAACTTTGTTAGAATATAGTGGTATACCTCATTAGTATCTGTAGTATTTTTAAACTATTTTCATGTTTTATAACTCAAAATTGTTTTAGAAGATAAGCTACTCAATATGGAACCATGACCTACTACCATAAAGAGTGATGGGTTTATCCTGTTTATAGACGTCATCCCTCAATTTTTATAAATGGATTTTAATGCTATACTCTTCTTGGTTGATTACAACTAAATCTGTTCTTTAACTTACGGTATAGAATCTGGCTGGGGTACACCAATACTGAAATAGCTGTTGATTATGGCCAACATTCATTTGATTGTGCTATCTATTCTGATTGACATATGTTAGTGAAATATTGGTTATTAAATATTTTTAATATCGTGCCTACATAAAACATATTCTTTCTAGGTTGCTGCCAAGGGGTTCTTGCCAATTTTTAGTTGTCTTATCAGAAAGTCCTAATCAAAAGACTACTTTAGAGGAAAAATATCTATAATCAACTCCCCTAAATCAGGAGTTTTTTATATCTAGAGACATAGATCTTTTGAAAATAAGGGGTTTGGACCATCCCCCTAGATAACTTCACATAGGCCCATAGACTCAAAATTTAAATTTCAAAAGTTTGAGAGCCCTTTGAAGTCCAGATTAAAAGCCCCTGAATACATATGCTAAAATGGACCCCTCAATCAAGCCTCAAAGAGATGCACACTTAGATGTCATTCTTATCACTTGTAGAATTTCTATACTATATAATATTATGCCATTCTCTCCTTTCCACTTCTATCTTTGCCATTCTAGTCAAAGTCACTATTATATCTTGCCTAGACTCCTGAAACAAGTTGCTTTCCTTTTTTTTCCCCCTTCAACTCTCTTACAAACTGCAAAGTGATTATTTTATAAGATTACACCACCATTTATGTAAAATCCTTTCATGGTTTCCATTGCATTCAGAACAAAACTGATTCCTTACAAGGTCAGCCAGATCTTAAATGACCTAATTCTCAATTTTTCCTACTTTCACCACTGGGAAGTCTCTCCCTTCCTAGTACACTCCAATGATGGTGGTCTTATTTCAGTTCTTTAAAGGTATCAAGCTTTCTCCTACCTTTATATACAGTGGTCTTTCTGAGATGTTCTTTCTTAACTTTTAAGCTGGTGAGTTCCTTCTCATCAACTTAAAGATCACTTTCTGAAAGAGGACTTTCCTGAAAATCTCTCCAATATAAAATCAGCCCCTCAAAACATTCTGTAGTTGTCATTTATGTATATGAATATTTATTTCTGTATTTCTCCCAAACCAGACAATAAGGTCTGGGATAGTGAACATTATTAATGTAAAACAGATACTAACACATTGTCATCTAACATTAAGTGACTCTTCCTAACTTTATAATTATAAAAAGTAGTTAATGAAATAATAATATAATTTGGGACACCAGGGTGGCTCAGCAGTTGAGCATCTGCTTTCAGCTCAAAGCGTGATCCCAGAGTCCTGGGATTGAGTCACACATCAGGCTCCCTGCATGGAGCCTGCTTCTCCCTCTGCCTGTGTCTCTGCCTCTCTCTCTGCATCTCTCATGAATAAATAAATAAAATCTTAAAAATAAGAAATAACGATATAATTTTAAAAGAAAAATATACAATTAATTATTATATAAATTATAGGGTTGGGATGTTATTTACTACAACACTTAGTTTTCTATATATGTTGAGTCTTGGATGAGACATCTATCGGATCAATATGCTTGTCCTGCCATGCTCCAAACATATAAAAATGTTAGATAAAATATATTCAAAATATTTTTGATATATGGTCAAGGAAAGAAGGTGGGAGGGAAGGTGGGAGGGAAAGAAGGAAAGGAATGGAAAACTCAATGTTCCAGAAACAAGAAGTATTCAAGTAATTTTGCAGTAATTTGAAGCAAAAGTAAAATAATTCATTAGGATCAAAATTTTATAGATCTTAATGGCAGGGGCTGAGAATTTAAAACTTGCACATGAACACATCAGAGGTCTCAGGAAAATACAAAGTGGAGAAATGAACTTTAAGCCTAAATGTAAAGCCAAGATCCATGAAGAGTAACCCTACTCATGAACAGGAACTAGAGAAATTCTGTCCTCTGGTTCTTCAGGCATCCCAAAACTTGCTGTCTGTTCTCAACATGGGTGAAAACAATTTCTCCAAGAAACTAAAACTATAAGCTATACACAAATAAGATCAAAGTTTTTAGGCTCGTCTCTATTGAAAGCTAAAGAAGTAATTTATTTTTTTTAATTTCCAGAAGCAGAGACAATTGAATGAAGCACCACTCATGCTTCTAAGTGCAGGATACAAAAAGTCCTCTAATAAAATCAACCACTGCTAAAGATAAGCTCAAAGTCACAGGGAAAATTTATATGAATACTAGCAAGAGGAAGAGATGGAAAATAATACAAATAGGAAAATTCCAATCTCAAGATCTAAATAAAATAAAACCGTATACCTGGAAGATTAATTTTATTTATTTTATTTCACTTTTTTTATTTTATTTATTCATGAGAGAAACAGAGAGAGAGAGAGAGAGAGAGAGAGAGGGAGGGAGGCAGAGACACAGGCAGAGGGAGAAGCAGGCTCCATGCAGGGAGCCCGACGTGGGACTCTATCCGGGGTCTCCAGGGTCACGCCCTGGGCTGAAGGTGGCGCTAAACCGCTGAGCCACCTGGGCTGCCCAATTAATTTTAATTAGTACATATACATTTTGGAAAGATGAATAAAAGAAATAAACTATGAAGAAAATAGTGTGGAGAAAATAGCAGACTGGCTTGAAAGAGTCAAATAGGGTGGGTGGCTTGGCAGTTTGGCGCCTGCCTTTGGCCCAGGGCCTGATCCTGGAGTCCCGGAATCGAGTCCGCATCAGGCTCCCTGCATGAAGCCTGCTCCTCCCTCTGCCTGTGTCTCTGCCTCTCTCTCTCTCTCTCTCTCTCATGAATAAATAAATAAATAAATCTTAAAAAAAAGAAAAAGAGTAAAATAGAGAGTCCAAAAATTGTACAGTTATTTAAATTAAATAAAACAGGGTGACTGGGTGGTTCAGTCAGTCAAGTGTCTGACTCTTGATTTCAGCTCAGGTCATGATCACAAAGTCGTGTGTGAGATTGAGCTCCATGTCAAGCTGGTGCTGGGCATGGAGGCTGCTTGAGATTCTCTTCTCCCTCAGCCTCTCCCCAACCACTGACCCTCCCCAACCACCTCTCAAAAAGCAAGCAAGCAAACAAACAACAAAACCTTAGAGAATGTATAAAATGGTTGGTTAGTGATTAGAATAGGCAGCCAAAGAGAAACTAAGGCAAGTGGAAGTTATTTTTGAGAAAATTATCCAGATTGCCACAAAATGATTTAAAGAGACAGAAAACATGAAAAACAGGTTAAATGTCATGAAGGATATATTCAGAGGAAACAATTGAAGTCCAATAGGAATTCTGAAATGCAAAAACAGAGAATTAAAGAGAACTATTATTTAAAGGAATACCACATAAAAACTTCTCCAAAATGAAAATTTTGTAAAAAGAATATATTCTCAAACTGAAGAAAACTACCACATACTCAGCAGGACTGATGAAAACAAAATATAAAGAGAATTTGATGGATTTGAGGAATATAAAATATCAAGTACAAGGGGATATTGTTAGAAGATCACATCTTCAGGAAAAAGACTGCTTTCAACAGAACTACATAATAGAACACTCACAGACTTTAGAACTATGAACACATTCTGAAATAAATACTAAAAGACACAGACGATAGGAAAGAAATTAAGCTCAGATGGAAAGAGTAGAATACAAAAATCAATGGTGTGAAAAAAATTAATAAGTAGATCCAAATAATTATGTAAAACATAAAAATGGTTAATTGGAGAAAGACAAAAATCCAGGTGGCAATAGCACAAAAGGTAAAAGTGATATAAAGAAATATATAAAACATTACTGAGAGAAAATGATGCTTAACTAAATTGAGGGATATGTCATGTTCATAAATTTATAACTCAATTTTGTAAAGATTTCAAGTTTTTCCAAACTGATCTATAAATTTAATATTTGATTCCAATCAAAATCCTAGCATGACTTTTATTTTAATTGGAAAGATAATTCAAAATTTAGGTGAAACACACATGAGTGAAAGAATAACCAATCTCAATAATATAGAGAACAAACTTGTCCTTCTTTAAAGCTATAGTAATTAAGGCACTGTGGTATTGGTACAAGATAGGCAAAAAGATCAACAGAATAGAAAAGACATTTCAGAGATAGGCCTACAGTTATGTAGGCACTGGATTTATGAAAAAGATGGTATCGCAAGCAGCATGAAGAAAAGGATGACCTATCAAAAAAAATGGAGCTAAATTATTTGGCTATCCATACTTAAAAAGTAAATTGATCCATGTTGGACACTATGCAGAAAAAAATCACTTCCAGGTAGATTGTAGACCTGAATGTGTAAGGTAAGACAATGCAGCCTCTAAAAGATAAAAATGTTGATATAGGCAAAGATTTTGTAAATAGGATAAAATGATAAATTATACTACATTAAATCAAGAACTTATTATAAAAAAAGATAACCATTAAGAGAATGAAAAGGCAATGAACTAACTAGAAGTACATATTTGCAGCATATTTATCTGAAAATAGAATTCTATCCAGAGTATATATAGAATTTTCACAAATCAATAATTTTAATACACAATGTTTAAAAGAGGCAACACACTTATTTTTTTTATTTATTTATTCATGAGATACACACACAGAGAGAGAGGCAGAGACACAGGCAGAGGGAAAAGCAGGCTTCATGCAGGGAGCCTGACGTGGAACTCGATCGATCACAATCCCAGGTCTCCAGGATCAGGCCCTGGACTGAGGGCGGCGCTAAACCGCTGAGCCACCCAGGCTGCCCAGCAAAGCACTTTAAAAGAGAGTTAAAAAAAAAAAAAAAAAAGGATAAACAATGGTTACTAAGTATGTGAAAAATGTTCAATGTTATTATTCATCAGGGACACGCAAATTAGGAGCACAATGACATACAACTATATACCCACCCTGGCTAAAATGAAAAAAAACTGGCAATACCAAATATTGGCAAGGATATGGTACAACTGATATTCTCAAACACTTTATGTAAGAGTGTAAATTGGAATAATCACTTTTGAAAAAGTGCTTGGCAATGTCTGGTAAATTGAACATATGCTTTTCTATGTTATAGTAATTCTACTCCAACAGAAAAATGCACACAAAATGCAACCAAAGACATGTAAAAATTTTCATAGCACTTTCATAGCATCAGTATCAGAATAGCTGGTGTTAGTACCAGCTAAAAACTAGAAATAACCCAAATAACCCTCAATATTAAAATAGATAAATAAAATATATATTTATAAATTAGAATACTTTATAGCAATAAACAATCCACTGCCACATACAAAAATATGGATATACCTCACTAATGATACTGAGTAAAATGCCAAACACAAAAGAATATTAACTACATATTTATTCTACTTAAATAAAGTTCAAAACCAAAACTTAGCAAATTAGTCAGTGGTCAAAAATGTGCTTTCTCTTGAAAGAGTACACAAAGGTCTCCGGGATGCTATAAATATTCTACTACTTCAGAAATATTCTACTTCTGATGTGAGTAGTGATTACTCAGCTGTGTTTAGACAGCTTTGGAAAATCTTTGTAAATTTTAATGAGTTGGAACCTTACGTCTATTTTTCTTTATGTATATTATACTTCAATTAAAAGTTTATTTTAGGAAAAAAGGTAGCACTAGCACTTGAAATGCTAAATAAAAATACATGCAAGATAGGAAGAAGATTTACAGTTATATTGATCAAATGTGCTTGTGGTATTCTAAATGAGGATAGAAAGCCTAAGATATTATTAAGTAAGCATATTAAAATTTAAGGGTAACAATGACAAAAGAATAGGAACAGAATGTCAAACTTCTAAGCTAGGCCTGTAAAACTAAAGAAGAGAGAAAAGGCCTACATGTATAATAGAAGAAAGAAAGAAGATCATAGTATAACAATCTATAAGTGAACATGAGATGATGATTTGGGAAAGGTAAAGGCACTCAAAGCTATAATCTCAATGAAATACACACCTATAGGCAAAAGTAACAGGAAAACTTTTCATTCTCCTCTTGGGCTTTTAATTATGGGGCACTGAGGAAGCAAGAAGTCACCCTTGATAATTTTGGCAACAGTTTCATCCTTAATAGTAATTAATTTGAAGAGCCTCAGACTGAAGGTGCTCCAGGACACCTGGTTACAGCAAATTCAAATCCTTTTCTACAGGAATGATCTCAAGCTAGGTCACTAAATCAGACCTAATTAAATATATACTTACATTCCAAAATTACATAATACATGAAGAAATAAGGCACCATAAGGAAGAAACAGCAGAAAAAAACACACTATAAAATCTCAACGAATTCAGATTTTTTATCAGATACTGTATTTTCAGAATTATTCTGATTGGTATTTCAGAATTATTTGGATAATTATTGAATTATCAGAAACAAATTTTTAAAATATGTTTAAAAGTACCTAAAGTAAAAGATGAATTTGAAAACATGAGTAAGGAACATTTTTCTCAATATCTGGCAGATTTGGAAAAAGAACAAATAGAATTTCTAAAAAAATGATAACTTGATATTAAACATTCAACAGACAATTTAAGGAAGCATAAGAAAAACAACTGAAAAGAGAATTAATAAATGAGATAATGGGAAACAGAGAACCAGAGATGGAAGGAATACAAGAGAAGTTAACAAAAAAACTGAAGAATATAAATAACAAGGTCAATACATATTTAACCAGAGTTTCAGTGGAGAAGAAAGAATTGAAAATCGACACTCTTTTGTTGGGCTTTTATGCTGCTTAAAAAAAAAAAAATGACAGTGTTGAGAAGGGCTAGAACCAAGAGAATGCCTGCCAAAGTATCTATGCCAGCCTTCCATAGTTCCATGAAGGCTGAAAGAAGACACAGGCTTCTGGGTCACAGAAAAGAACTTGATTATAGCAGGAGGAGAGCTTGATTACAGGGCTGGAGGGAATCTGTAAACACATGAGGATGTGCTACAGGAGATGAAGCCTGAGCTTAGAGAATCCACTATTTTTATAGCAAAAAGTAAGCAAGACTTCTTTGTCCAGAGGGATACCTGGTCTAAGACAAAACCCTTAGTTTTCAAGATTATCTTTACGAGAAAAACTAAAGAAATGACTCAATAAAGGCCTTGCAATTTTTGAAGTTTTGGCCTAGCTGACTCAGCAAGATACACAAGAGGCCCAGAGCAGACAAACTCTCCACATCTCATCCCAACACAAAAATAATTTAGCAGAAAAAAGAAAAGACACCATTCCACCAATGCAGCAATCACGATGAATCTAGGAATTCCTGCTCTCACTTCATTTTTGACCTCTGCAAATTCCTAAATTTCTTTGTCAGATCAATTCATTTCAAAGCATTTTTTGTTTAATCACCTTAAAAAAAAACTTTCCAGTTAAAACTACTTTTAGGGATCCCTGGGTGGCGCAGCGGTTTGGCGCCTGCCTTTGGCCCAGGGCGCGATCCTGGAGACCCGGGATCAAATCCCACATCAGGCTCCCGGTGCGTGGAGCCTGCTTCTCCCTCTGCCTGTGTCTCTGCCTCTCTCTCTCCCTCTGTGTGACTATCATAAATTATAAAAAATAAATAAATAAATAAAATAAAACTACTTTTAGATTTACAGAAAGATTAGAATCTAGCTAGAGGGAAAGGCAATAAATAGGATAATTTTAAATTGGGATAAATGATGGAAAAGAAACTAAACAGAATATGAGAGTATGACTCTGGATTAGAGGAGGCACTTAGGAAGGGCAGTCTGGGAATAACTCCCTGAGAAGGAAACATTAGAGAGATGTCCCCTTAAAGGATTAAAAAAATCAGCCATTATAAAAAAAGATAAACAAACATACAATAAAGAAGGAGAAGAAGGAGAAGAAGAAGAAGAGGAGGAGGAAGAAGAGGAAGAGGAGGAGAAGGAAGGCAACAAGAAGAAAAAAGAACATTTTAGGCAGGGCTACAACAACAAAATCCAAAAGCTGGAAAGACCTTACATGTTTGAGAAACAGAAATTACCTTGGTGTATTTGAAGAGTTAAAAGAAGGCTAGTCAATGATGTTGGAGGAGAATAAGCAAGGAAGAGTAATTCACAAGATGATAGGAACAGGTAGACAAGGCAAGATGGCACAGGGCCTTGGAAGCCATGGTAACATCTGATTCTATTCTAAGTACAATGAAAAGCATTTTTTAAAAGATTTTTTAAAAATTTATTTGACACAGAGTGAGAAAAGTGCATAATCAGGGGGGGTGGCAGAGGCAGAGAGAGAGAAGCAGACTCCCTGCTGAGCAGGGACCCCCCCCCCTCCATGGGGCTTGATCCCAGGACCCTGAGATCATGACCTGAGCTGAAGGCAGACACTTAACCTATCGAGCCACCCAGGTACCCCCAGTGAAAAGCATTTTGAGCAGGGACATTAAATGATGACCTACACTTCTAAATGATCTTTGTATAGAGAATAGACTAAAAACAACAATAAGGCAGAGAGATCAGCTACAAGGCTACTGAAGGAGTGCAGGCAAAAGGTGATGGTGGCTTCTATGAGACTGGAAGCAACGAAATAAAGTGAAATATTTATTTTATTTTGAAGATAAGATTAAAAGAATTCACTGGAAGAGAAAGAGCTAAATCAAGGATGACAGGTTTTTTTTGGACGCCTGGGTGGCTCAGTGGTTGTTGAGCATCTGCCCTAGACTCAGGGTACCATGCCAACTCTGGGGATTATGTCCCACATCAGGCTCCCTACAAGAAGCCTGCTTCTCCCTCTATGTCTCTGCCTCTCTCTGTGTGTCTCTCATGAAAAATAAATAAAATCTTAAAAAAATAAAAAGGATGACAGTTTTTTGGGATAGACAGTGGTTGAAATGAGAAGACAAAGGAGCAGGTTTGGGTGTGAGGGGACCTTAGCAGTTCAGTTTTAGACATGTTAGACTTGAGATGTTTAAGAGATATCCAAATGGAAATATCAAAGAAGTTACTGAATAAATGATCTCGAAACTCTGAAAAAAGACCTGGATTAAAAAGATACTTTGGAAGTCTGGCACATAGATGATATTTAAAGTAATAGTGATTAATATGATCACCTAGGAAGCACATGTTTTTCAAGAGGAATCAATATGCCTCCCTTCTAGTATCTGGACATCGACTAAGAAGTGCCAACAAAGAGCATGGAGAAAGAGTTACAATAAGAAGCAAAAAGGGGGTGCTTTAGGTGGCTTGGTCAGTTAAGCATCTCTGTTCAGCTGGGGTCATGATCTGAGGGTCCTGGGATCAAGCCCTTCAGGGGGCTCTCTACTCAGGAGAAAGTCAGCTCCTCCCTTTTACTATTCCTCTGTGCTCTCCCTCTCTCAAATAAATAAATAAAATCTTAAAAAAAAAAAGCAAATGTAAAACCATAAATGGCTGATGTCCTCACAACTAAGAAAAGAATGAAGAGAGGTCTGCTGTATCTAATGATACTGAATGTTTCTACTGTATCCAACAACCTGGAATTCACTAGAGCTCCAGACAAAGACAATCTCAATGAAGTAATGGGGCCAGAAGCTGCAGTGCAATAAATTGAAAATAGCCACTGGTAGAGAATCACAACATTTCTTATTTCTTTACATCTATTTATGCATTTTATGTGAACTTCCATGTTTGATATCCTGTTTGAAAATTTCTAAATTGGTGCCAATACTACCACAGTGAATATTAAAACTAGAAATCTTAGACAAATTTCTTAATTTCCAAATGATTCTCTAAGAATTCTATTTCTTTTTTTGGTGAAATTTATAATCGCAAATTAAAAGGGATTTTCATGGAGTCCATTTAAATTTTATCCTATTTTGATGAGATACTATATTCTAATTAGAAGTGCTGCTTCTTCCTGCAAGGGAAAAAAAACCGATGTAGTAAATTATTCTGCAATCTAGCCAATCTGAAATTCATAATCACTTCATTTATATGAAATTAAAGCAAAATATTTTGGTAAGTTAAAAAAGGTCATTATTACTTTTATTAAAGAAAGCAGTAAACTATTGCTGAGATTAATTAAGAGCAGAAAAGAAACTGAATCATTTAATCAATGTCATGTTATTTAATGTGAACATATTCTAAAATATTTGAAATCATACAAACCAAACACTGGAAAAAATATTCTTGATCTAGCAAAACAAGAATATTGTACACTGCTTTACCAGGATTTATCAATGATTTAGAAGTTTTATGGCATTTCTTTGTCTTGCTGATGGGACAATAATGGGTGATTAGAGGTGGGGACTCTCTTCTCTGAATCTCCTGCAGAGAATAGAATGGAATCCTCATCTGTCTTCCACTTGTTCTTATAAAAACCTAAACTCCTTACTTAATGTTTCTGAGCTTCAGTTTCCTCAGTTAAAATAAGGATTGATATATTTATGTAATATCTGTATCACAACATCTTTTTATCATTGGGTCACTATGAGAATAAAAGATCCTGACTCAAAGCTAATACTCAGGCAACATACCCTTTTCATTGTATCCTATATCAGGGTCTTTGCACATGCTGTTTCTTCTGCCTAGAATACTGTTCCTTTCCTTACTCCCCAGTTTTGCGCAGCTTACTTATGTAACCATCTTACTCCAGCCTTGCCTGTTAGCCCTCATACTGCATGAGGTCCTTCAGTTACAAAATCTCCTAGCACCTTGTGCTTTTTAATTCACTTATCACGATTACAATAATTTGGGGGATTATTTATTGTCTACCCATTACTAATTTGTTTATATTGCTAGGACATTATCTGACACCCTGAAGGCATTCATAAATACTGTTGAGAAAGTGAGTTGGAATTTCATTAGAGGAAAGGATGAAAGGGATAATTCAAAGATGACGCCAAGATTTCTGGACTGAATAATCTTGTCATTAATAAAAGGGAGCAACAGATAAGGAAGAAAAGATAATGAGTTTCTGTTTTAAACATGTTGGAATGAAAGTGTCTGAAGGGCACCCAAGGAAAGGTATTTAGGAGACAGTTGGAACTATGATAAAAGAGAAGAACTGAAGAGATAGATCTTTGAAAGTCCTTATTCCTTATGTGGTAGATTAGCCTTAAAGATAGCCAAGGGAGGCTAAAAGCAATATCCTGGAGAAAACAATAAAGTACACAACTTAGGGGTAGTAAATTTAGTTTGGCCATGGTATCAAGGTAGTTGATCAAACATTATTCTAGATGTTCCTCTGAAGGTATTTTTTAAACAAGATTAATATTTAAATCAGATTGTCCTCCATAATGAGGGTAGATATCATCCCATCAACTGAAGGCCTTCCTAAAAAAAAAAAAAAAAAAACACAAAACTGACCTCCCCCAAAGAAGACTGCCAACAGTCTGCCTTCTGACCGAAACTGCAACTCTTCCACTCTCTAGCCTCTTGGCCTAACCCACCGACCTTGTGGATTTGCCAACCTGCACAGCTTCATGAGCCTGCTCCTCAAAAAAAACCATATATATATATATATATATATATATATATATATATATATATATATATGTCAATATATATAAACCATATATACATATATATATGTCAATATACAGATGTCTATAGATCTGTAGGCTCTAGATCTATAGGTTCTAGACCCTAAATAATACAAGCTGATTGAAAATAAAGAGATTAATTGATTCACCAGGATTCTATATCACAAAAGAGGCAGAAAGTAAAATTTAAAATATTGACAGTCATTCCTCTGTTGATTCCTCTGTGCCCTTCCTGAAATAAATTATGATTTTCTATGCACATTCACAAGTACTTTTACTATTGCTGCTTTCACATCATTTAACATGCATTGGCTTAATCTCTCAAAATTATAAGATACCATAAAAAGCATGGGCAATAGTGTTAACAGGAAATAGGACTGTGATTGTTCAGGAATCACAGTCCTTCCAAATGCAGAATGGCATTTGGAAACTTTCTAATTTTTACCTTCAGGGTAGATTTCTGTGATTTGGATTTTTGAATTGTTGATGGTGTGCTTCTGTGACATTAGTATGTGGTTGGTTTTGTGACAACCCTTACACAAAAACAGGAAAAAAAGATAAAGAAAGGGTTAGTTTAGGTGTTAGTTTAACAGATGAAATATTTACTCATAACTCTGAAAGCCTCAGGCAAAAACAAGTAAGAATCCTGATGACCAAAATAGGAAGTTCTATGTAACAGAATCTGTAACATGAAGATACACTGGACAGGGAAGCCAGGGATGGAGACAATCTCAGTTCCATTCAGCCACATGCAAACAGGAAATGCTGAGTCCAAAGGTCTTTTCTGTGCCTGCTGTCCTAGATTTCAACACCAAGAACAAGCAGTGTGAAATGTAGCAGAGCACTGTAAGATTGAATTGAATGTTAATAATCATCACTCTGGGCAGCCCGGGTGGCTCAGCGGTTAGTGCCTCCTTCAGCCCAGGGCCTGATCCTGGAGACCCAGGATCGAGTCCCACGTCAGGCTCCCTGAATGGAGCCTGTTTCTCCCTCTGCCTATGTCTCTGCCTCTCTCTGTGTGTGTCTCATGAATAAATAAATAGAATCTTAAAAAAAATAATCTACTCTGATTCCTTTATGTTCCTATAAACTAATATTCCAGAGAGGTTAAGTGGCTAACCAAAGATCATAGAGGTTCACTCTTTAGAAATAAAAAATAGGATATTAGCAGATCTTTAACAATGCAGTATTATACCAAAAAACAAATTCAGGTAAATCCCAGTAGAATTGGAAGAACTTACTGAACATATAGTATTAGATCTAGAGCCTCAATGCTGTGACTCTAGTCTAATGAATGATACTAGTTCAATCATAAATGAATGATTATCATTTTCCTCTTCACAAAAGATTTTAAAAAGGTAAACATATTTTATTATACTTAGTCTCACAATATCCTAAAATAAAGATTCTCTAAAGTCACACAGTTCCAGAGTTGAATGGGACCCAGGCTTTCTGGCCTTTTCAGCACTCTTTTTGACATACTCGTACTAGATGTAAGGCTATATAATTAACCCATATGAGAAGGTAAGATTTCAGGCTTCAGCAATTTGGACAAGTGATTTACTTTCCTGAGTGACTTGATAAGAAAAAAAATTAAAAAAAAATCTTCAGTCAGTTTTATCATTTGGGTTTTGGAGCCTTCAAAGCCATCAAACTATTAAGTATCAAGAACCAACCCTTTGTGTTCCTGATTTAAGAGAACTAAGGAGTAACATTTTTTACAAAGATCAATGGGTAGAGGCAGAAGTAAATGTGTGTAATCGAAGTCCATGTTTATTATTGCATTCAAAATCTCATTCCAGGTTATTAGGGAATATAATTTCCTAATTCATTATTTTAAATTTTTTTAAAAATTTTATTTATTCATGAGAGACAGAGAGAGAGAGAGGCAGAGACATAGGCAGAGGGAGAAGCAGGCTCCATGCAGGGAGCCCGATGTGGGACTCGATCCAGGGACTCCAGGATCATGCCCTGGGCTGAAGGCGGCACTAAACAGCTGAGCCACCCAAATGTCCCTAAATTTTTAAGTTCTTCCCTTGGTTCCTAATAAAGCAATAAATCCTTCAGGATCAGGCGTACTCACGGATGTGACACATTGCCTTCAGACTCACATGGCATTCTGATAAATCCGTCAGTATGTGCAGTGATGACAGATGTGATAAAGAGATCATCGTGGCTCTCACTGCCTATATTTTATTGTTTGTTACAGCCACCTTCTATTTCTGGAAAACATTCCCAGCTGCCTGCAGCAGAGCAAGGAGCCAGAGTTGGAAAATATGTTGTTTTTCTCACAGTTTACAATCTAACTTGCCTACCACTAATTATGCAACACAGATAGGTAGAAATACTAGAAAACATGTCTTGAATACTGGTTTCATTATCTGGTTTCATTGTAATAACCTTATTTCTGATTTTTCTCATTTCAGGGTTCTGGAAGACTCATTAAAAATGTTTTCTCTGCAGTGTTATAACCTTTTGACATTTTCTTCTTGTATCAGTCATGGCAATCTTTTTAAGCCTATAAATAGGAAGGTTGAGAGGGAAGAAATGGACATATTAACCCCCTGTACATTTGGAGCCTGACAATGAGATGTGAGGTGGGAAGGTTATATCAATACCTTGGTTTTTGTTTTCTTTTGAGGGTATATTGTAAGATAAATAAAGCATTCTGTGTGCATCCTGTTATTCATCTTAATCATCAGTAAAATACATATGCATTTCATATATAATCTATTTACAACTGATATAAAAGTAACAGGGAATTGTGTTCTTTTGCATGAATTTGTGAGGACAATTTTGGCTGCTTTCAAAGTAACAAAGGATTTTCTTAGGGGTTGGTGTGAAATGCATTTATTTTTCACTTTTTCAGGCACAAATAAGAAATTGTAAGTGACATAATCCTTTGATCACTCCTATATAAGTCTAGTTTATCCTTATTTCATTAATTATTATTGATAGTTTATATGTCTATGTTTCAGTTACTTTACCTTGTATAAAGTGTCAAAAAGTATTACAAATTTTACCATATGTATTATTTCAATTTATCTGTAAAGGTTATAAATTCCATAGTATAATAGAGACTATTTCATAAAAACCCCAAAATTTAATATTAATCAATAGTTGAAACCTCCAAATACTCATCCTTTACCAGAACTATCTCAACTTTGAAAATATGTTGATTAAAATTTTCTTTCTTTTAATATGCCTTGCCCACCATTTCTTAAGGGTTATATCTGATCAAACACATAGATGAGAAAAAAACAAAGCAAAATACTTCACACACTAATTAGCCCTAATTAAAAAGTGGCTACCATACAGAAATATATTAATCAAAAATTCACAATTGGGATCCCTGGGTGGCTCAGCAGTTTAGCGCCTGCCTTCGGCCCAGGGCGTGATCCTGGAGTCCCAGGATTGAGGCCCGCATAGGGCTCCCTGCATGGAGCCTGCTTCTCCCTCTCGCTGTGTCTCTGCCTCTCTCTCTCACTCTCTCTCATGAATAAATAAAATCTTTTTTAAAAATTCACAATTATTAGAGTAACTTCTGAGTACCAAATGCTCTTCAAAGATCGTTTTTACTCACACAGGAACAGTACATTTTTGTATATCTTATAGTTCTTGATAAATGTATTATAAGATGTCCATAATCATGTTCTATAAAGAGTCAGAGACAGTCACACATCAAAAACTGGGTGGAAGAGCTGGGGGAGAGAGGTTCACTGAGTCTACTATTTAAACCATTTGAATTGCTGCCTTGACTGGTATAGCAGGCATAACTTAGATTAGCAAAGCAACACCAAAAATCACTGTAGCAAGGAAAATAAAAGGGATTTCCATTAAACTGGAGGTCTGCTGTCATTTAAATGTCTTTAGTACCAAAAATAACTGATAAATTGTATGGAAGACTCCTATCTAAAATTAAGATATGACAAAAAAGGAGGCTTCTTGTGCTTTCAAAATAAATCCTTCAATGTCAGACTGAGGACAACAAAGAAACTGGTTATTAATTTGGACTCTAAAAGAAGGTATCACTTAATACTCTATAATAGGTTTTATTCCTCCAAACCAACTCTATAATATGTGGTAATCATTTCCAGTGCAGTATCTAAAAATTTTCTTGTCAAATAAACTTACTACTCTTCTTATATCTTTAAAACAATGAGGATTAACATTAGCATTATGAAACGCATAATTTAACCTCAGAATATCTCTTAAAGAAACATAAGCTTCCACTTCTATGATGGCTGAGACACCATATTGATTTCATTTATTCTTTTTTTTAAGCTAAAAAAATATTTTTTTTGTTTTTTTATAATAAATTTATTTTTATTGGTGTTCAATTTGCCAACATACAGAATAACACCCAGGGCTCATCCCATCAAGTGCCCCCCTCAGTGCCCATCACCCTTTCACCCCCACCCCCCGCCCTCCTCCCCTTTCACCACCCCTAGTTCGTTTCCCAGAGTTAGGAGTCTTCCATGTTCTGTCTCCCTTTCTGATATTTCCCACACATTTCTTCTCCCTTCCCTTATATTCCCTTTCACTAATATTTATATTCCCCAAATGAATGAGAACATATAATGTTTGTCCTTCTCCGATTGACTTATTTCACTCAGCATAATACCCTCCAGTTCCATCCACGTTGAAACAAAGGGTGGGTATTTGTCGTTTCTAATGGCTGAGTAATATTCCATTGTATACATAAACCACATCTTCTTTATCCATTCATCTTTTGATGGACACTGAGGCTCCTTCCACAGTTTGGCTATTGTGGACATTGCCGCTATAAACATCGGGGTGCAGGTGTCCCGGCATTTCATTGCATCTGTATCTCTGGGGTAAATCCCCAACAGTGCAATTGTTGGGTCATAGGGCAGGTCTATTTTTAACTCTTTGAGGAACATCCACACAGTTTTCCAGAGCGGCTGCACCAGTTCACATTCCCACCAACAGTGTAAGAGGGTTCCCCTTTCTCCACATCCTCTCCAACATCTGTGGTTTCCTGCCTTGTTAATTTTCCCCATTCTCACTGGTGTGAGGTGGTATCTCATTGTGGTTTTGATTTGTATTTCCCTGATGGCAAGTGATGCAGAGCATTTTCTCATGTGCATGTTGGTCATGTCTATGTCTTCCTCTGAGAGATTTCTGTTCATGTCTTTTGCCATTTCATGATTGGATTGTTTGTTTCTTTGGTGTTGAGTTTAATAAGTTCTTTATAGATCTTGGAAACTAGCCCTTTGTCTGATACGTCATTTGCAAATATCTTCTCCCATTCTGTAGGTTGTCTTTTAGTTTTGTTGACTGTATCCTTTGCGGTGCAAAAGCTTCTTATCTTGATGAAGTCCAATAGTTCATTTTTGCTTTTGTTTCTTTTGCCTTCGTGGATGTATCTTGCAAGAAGTTACTGTGGCTGAGTTCAAAAAGGGTGTTGCCTGTGTTCTCCTCTAGGATTTTGATGGAATCTTGTCTCACATTTATATCTTTCATCCATTTTGAGTTTATCTTACAGACCAATATCCCTGATGAACATGGATGCAAAAATTCTCAACAAGATACTAGCCAATAGGATCCAACAACACATTAAGAAAATTATTCACCATGACCAAGTAGGATTTATCCCCGGGATGCAAGGCTGGTTCAACACTCGTAAAACAATCAATGTGATTCATCATATCAGCAAGAGAAAAACCAAGAACCATATGATCCTCTCATTAGATGCAGAGAAAGCATTTGACAAAATACAGCATCCATTCCTGATCAAAACTCTTCAGAGTGTAGGGATAGAGGGAACTTTCCTCGATATCTTAAAAGCCATCTACGAAAAGCCCACAGCAAATATCATTCTCAATGGGGAAGCACTGGGAGCCTTTCCCCTAAGATCAGGAACCAGACAGGGATGTCCACTCTCACCACTGCTATTCAACATAGTATTGGAAGTCCTAGCCTCAGCAATCAGACAACAAAAAGACATTAAAGGCATTCAAATTGGCAAAGAAGAAGTCAAACTCTCCCTCTTCGCCGATGACATGATACTCTACATAGAAAACCCAAAAGCCTCCACCCCAAGATTGCTAGAACTCATACAGCAATTTGGTAGCGTGGCAGGATACAAAATCAATGCCCAGAAATCAATGGCATTCCTATACACTAACAATGAGACTGAAGAAAGAGAAATTAAGGAGTCAATCCCATTTACAATTGCACCCAAAAGCATAAGATACCTAGGAATAAACCTAACCAAAGAGGTAAAGGATCTATACCCTAAAAACTATAGAACACTTCTGAAAGAAATTGAGGAAGACACAAAGAGATGGAAAAATATTCCATGCTCATGGATTGGCAGAATTAATATTGTGAAAATGTCAATGCTACCCAGGGCAATTTACACGTTCAATGCAATCCCTATCAAAATACCATGGACTTTTTTCAGAGACTTAGAACAAATTATTTTAAGATTTGTGTGGAATCAGAAAAGACCCCGAATAGCCAGGGGAATTTTAAAAAAGAAAACCATAGCTGGGGGCATCACAATGCCAGATTTCAGGTTGTACTACAAAGCTGTGGTCATCAAGACAGTGTGGTACTGGCACAAAAACAGACACATAGACCAATGGAACAGAATAGAGAATCCAGAAATGGACCCTGAACTTTATGGTCAACTAATATTCGACAAAGGAGGAAAGACGATCCACTGGAAGAAAGACAGTCTCTTCAATAAATGGTGCTGGGAAAATTGGTCATCCACATGCAGAAGAATGAAACTAGACCACTCTCTTGCACCATACACAAAGATAAACTCAAAATGGATGAAAGATTTAAATGTGAGACAAGACTCCATCAAAATCCTAGAGGAGAACACAGGCAACACCCTTTTTGAACTTGGCCACAGTAACTTCTTGCAAGATACATCCACGAAAACAAAAGAAACAAAAGCAAAAATGAACTATTGGGACTTCATCAAGATAAGAAGCTTTTGCACAGCAAAGGATACAGTCAACAAAACTCAAAGACAACCTACAGAATGGGAGAAGATATTTGCAAATAACATATCAGATAAAGGGCTAGTTTCCAAAATCTATAAAGAACTTATTAAACTCAACACCAAAGAAACAAACAATCCAATCATGAAATGGGCAAAAGACATGAAGAGAAATCTCACAGAGGAAGACATAGACATGGCCAACATGCACATGAGAAAATGCTCTGCATCACTTGCCATCAGGGAAATACAAATCAAAACCACAATGAGATACCACCTCATACCATGGACTTTCTTCAGAGAGTTAGAACAAATTATTTTAAGATTTGTGTGGAATCAGAAAAGACCCCGAATAGCCAAGGGAATTTTAAAAAAGAAAACCATAGCTGGGGGCATCACAATGCCAGATTTCAGGTTGTACTACAAAGCTGTGGTCATCAAGACAGTGTGGTACTGGCACAACACAGACACATAGATCAATGGAACAGAATAGAGAACCCAGAAGTGGACCCTCAACTTTATGGTCAACTAATATTCCATAAAGGAGGAAAGACTACCCACTGGAAGAAAGACAGTCTCTTCAATAAATGGTGCTGGGAAAATTGGACATCCACATGCAGAAGAATGAAACTAGACCACTCTCTTTCACCATACACAAAGATTTCATTTATTCTTATAGATCTAAAGGATCCTTGAACCTGAGTTGGTATTCACTTTTCTTTTAATTCTTTGTAACAATTCAAGTAACTAGCTAACTAGGCTTCTTTCACTATCTTACATAAGACAGAGTGTATTTGATTACAAAGGCTGCCCTAATAAAATATCATACAGACTGGGTGGCTTAAATAACAGAAATTTATTTCTGGCAGGTGTCCAAACTAGAAACCCAAGATCAAGGTGCTGGCATATTTGGTTTCTTTTAAGGGCCTCTCTTCTCATTTGGTAGATTGCTGACTTCTTGCAACATTCACACATAATCTTTTCTCTGTGCACAAACATTCCTGGTGTCCCTTGATGAGTCCTAATCTTTTACAAGGACACCAGTCAGGATGGATAAGAACATACCCTTACAGTCTCATGTTAACTTAATTATCTCTTTAAAGGTATTCTCTACAAATAGTCACATTCTAAGATACTGAGGTTTAGGATTTTAACTTATGAATTTTGAGGGAACACAGTTCTCCCCTAAGTACAGTCATAAAAAACTGTATTGCTTTTCAAAATAACATATAAACCATTTTTACCATTTTTCATATAAATACTATGTATGGAAAGGCGTTCTGGAGTTTTTTAAGTATAATGACTGCATATACCACAAGAGTCAAACTGCAACATCACACAAGCACAATTTTCATCAAGGTTTTAAATAATGAAAGTTGTTTCTGTTTATTCACATTTTGCTTGTTTTTGCTAATTTCAATTAGAGAATTATTGCCAAATTATGAAATCTTGTCTGATGGTCAAGCATTATCAGTTTTCTTTTTCTTAAAGATGCAAAATCAATCAATGCTGAGCATTCCCTTGACATTTTTCAGAATGCCTTTATCCCTAATCTATAAAAATGAAGTCTTTCTCATGATATGTAGACAATGCTCCTCGTCGCTGTGATTCCCATGTGTGTGATAATTTTTCAATGACACTTTTTCAGATTAGAACTATTTGGCCCCCTTATTCATCTGGCCTGTCCACTTGGAGCTGTGTTTTCAGTTGAGCTCCATGAAATTCAGAGGTTATTATAGCAAAACTACATTATCTGAATGAAGTCAAGATCACAGGTGCAACATTAAATTACTGTATCAAAAGAATATTATTGCTGATAGGAAATCAAACTAAACTACGCATAGCTGAAGATGCCTAAACACTGAAAGTATACTGCACTTAAAACTATAAAAAATGACTTTATATGTTATTTTCAAGGAGTTATTTATGTGTGATATAAAATACTTAATAGAAGTTACACCTATTTAAAAGGTAATATTTTTTACTACTTCTTTCCTTGAACCTTCAAGAGTCATATTTGTTAAACCTCAAACAATATCACAGTGAAATATATACAACTCCTTTCAAAACAGCTCCATAACAATCACTTTGAGAATCACTGCCTAGAATCAGAGAGAGACAGAAAAAAAAGCATTAAATTCCTGTCTGGTTTATTTTCTACTACATTATCTTAAGTTCAGGAGAGATCTGCAAGGAAGCTGACACTGATCTTTTATAACAAGGAGGTGACACATGTATCGTCACATATATTTCCCTTGGAGCTTTTGACACTTGAAAACAATGACTGCCTCCGTAAGTATTTTTTTAATTTAGTTAACATATAGTGTATTATTATTTTCAGGGGTAGAATTTAGTGATTCATCAGTTGCATATAATACCTAGTGCTCATTACATCATCAAGTTCCCTCCTTTAACCCATCACCCGGTTACCCCATTCCCCCACCTACCTCCCCTCTAGCAATGTTCAGTTGGTTTCCTATAGTTAAGAGTCTCTTATGGTTTGCCCCCTTCTTTGCTTTTATTTTATTTTATTATTCCTTCCCTTGCCCTATGTTTATCTGTTTTATTTCTGAAATTCCATGAGTGAAATCATATGGTATTTGTCTTTCTCTATTTCACTTAGCACAATATTCCCTAGTTCCATCCATGTCATTGCAAATGGCAAGATTTCAGTTTTTGATGGCTGAGTAGTATTCCATTGTATATATGTACCAAATCTTTATCCATTTATCTATAGATGGACATCTGAACTCACTCAATAGTTTGGGTATCATGGACATTGCTGCTATAAACATTGGGGTGCATATGCCCCTTCAAATCACTGATTTTGGATCCTTCAGATAAATAACTAGTAGTGTAGTTGCTGGGTCATAGAGTAGTTATATTTTTAGCTTTTTGTGGAACCTCCAAACTGTTTTCCAAGTGGCTGCACAAGTTTGCATACCAACCAGCAGTGTTAGAGGGTTTCTCCACACCCTCTCCAACATCTGTCATTTCCTGAGTTGTTTATTTAGCCATTTTGACTGGTGTAAGGTGGTTTCTTACTGTGGTTTTGATTTATATTTCCCCAACAACAATGATGTTGAGCATTTTTTCATGTGTCTGTCAGCAATTTAGCCATTTGTATGTCTTCTTTGGAGAAATATCTGTTCATGAAATATCCTGCTCATTTCTTTACCGAAATTTCTGGTTTGGGGGTGTTGGGTTTGGCAGATTCTTCATAGATTTTTGGATACTAGCCCTTATTCTGATATGGCATTTGTGAATACCTTCTCACATTCCATAGGTTGCCTTTTAGTTTTGTTGATTAAGTTTCCTTTGCTGTGCAAAAGTTTTTTATCTTGATGAAGTCCCAAGATAAAATTGTTCATTTCTGCTTTTGTTTCCCTTCCTTTGAAGACATGTCTAGCAAGAAGTTGCTGCAGCCGAGGTCAAAAAGGTTATTCTCCTCTCCTAGATTTTGATGGCTTCCTGTCTCATGTTTAGGTGTTTCATCCACTTTGAGTTTACTATTATGTATGATATAAGAAAGTGGGCCAGTTTCATTTTTCTGGATGTGGCTATCCAATTTTCCCAACACCATTTGTTGAAGAGACTATCTTTTTTTCCATTGAATATTCTTTCCTGCTTTGTCAAAGATTAGTTGACCATAGAGTTGAGGGTCCATTTCTGGGTTCTTTCTTCTGTTCCACTGATCTATGTGTTTATTTTTGTGCTAATACCATACTGTCTTGATGATTACAGCTTTGTAATACAGCTTAATTTTGAAATTGTGATGCTTCCAGCTTTGGTTTTCTTTATCAACATTACTTTGGCTATTTGGGGTCTTTTCTGGCTCCATACATATTTTAGGGTTGCTTGCTCCAGCTCTGTGAGAAACGCTGATGGTATTTTGACAGGGATTACAATGAATGTACAGACTGCTCTGGGTAGCACAGATATTCTAACAATGTTTGTTCTTCCAATCTATGAACATGGAATGTTTTTCCATTTCTTTGTGTCTTTCTCAATTTCTTTCAAAAGTGTTCTATAGTTTTTAAAGTACAGATTCTTGAACACTTTGGTTAGGTTTATTACTAGATATATTATGGTTTCTGGTGCAATTATAATTGGGATCGATTCCTTGATTTCTCTTTCTTCTGTTTCACTGTTAGTGTATAGAAATTAAACCGACTCCTGTGCATTGATTTTATCTCCTGTGACTTGGTAGAATTATGATGTTGAAATAGTTCCCTCTCTCCCTACATGGTGGAGGGTTTTTATCAATAAAGAATGCTGTATTTTGTCAAATGTTTTTCCTGCATTTATTGAGAGGATCATATGGTTCTTTTTTTTTTCATATGGTTTTTTCACTTTCTTTTATTAATGTGGTGTATCATACTAATTGACTTTCAGATGTTGAACCACTCTGGTAGCCCAGATATAAATCCCATTTGATCATTGGGAATAATCATTTTAGTATACTGTTGAATTCTATTAGCTAGGTATCTTGGTGAGAATGTTTACATCCATGTTCTTCAGGGATACTGGTCTGCAATTCTCCTTTTTAGTATGGTCTTTATCTGGTTTGGGGATCAATATAATGCTGGCATCATAGAAAAAGTTTGGAAATTTTCCTTCCATTTCTATTTTTTTGGAACAGTTGCAGAAGAATAGATATTAATTCTTCTTTAAATTTTTGGTAGAATTCCCCTGGGAAGGCATCTAGCCCTGGGCTCTTGTTTGTTGGGAGATTTTGCATACTGATTCAATTTCTTTGCTGGTTATGGGTCTGTTCAGCTTTTCGATTTCTTCCTGTTTCAGTTTTGGTAGTTTATATGTTTCCAGGAATTTATCTATTTCTTTCAGATTGCCTAATTTGTTGCCATATAATTGCTCATAATATTTTCTTTTAATTGTTCTTTCTTCAGTGTTGGTTGTGATTCTTTTTATTCATGATTTTATTTATTTGGGTCCTTTCTCTTTCCCTTTTGATAAGTTTGGCTGGGAGTTTATCAGAGTTTCATTGATCTGTTCTTTTTTTTTTATTTCTATATCATTGATTTCTGCTCTAATCTTTATCAGTTCTCTTCTCCTGTTGGATTTAGGCTTTATTTGCTCTTCTTTTTCCAGCTCCTTTAGGTGTAAGAATAGGTTGTGTATTTGAGACTTTTCTTGCTTCTTAAGGCCTGAATTGCTATATACTTCTCTCCTAGGACTGCCTTTGCTGCATCCCAAATGTTTTGAACTGCTGTGTTTTCATTTTCATTTGCTTCCATGTGTTTTCTGTAATTCTTCTTTAATTTCCTGGTTGACCCATTCATTCTTTAGTAGGATGTTCTTTAGCCTCCATGTATTTGTGGTCTTTCCAAGTTTCTTCTTGTGGTTGACTTCAAGTTTCATAGCATTATGGTCTGAAAATATGCATGGTATGATCTCAATTTTTTTGTACCAGTTGAGATCTGATTTGTGACCCAGTATGTGATCTATTTTGGAGAATATTCCATGTGCACTTGAAAAGAATGTGTTTTCAGCTGCTTTAGGATTAGATGTTGTGAATATATGTTAAGTCCATCTGGTCATTCAAGATCCTTGTTTGTTGATCTGCTTGGATGATCTGTCCACTACTGTCAATGAAGTGCTAAAGTTCTCTATTTATTGTATTATTATCAGTGTTTCTTTAATTTTGTTATTAATTGGTTTATATATTTGGCTGCTTCCAAGTTAGTGGCATATTTATAATTGTTAGATCTTGTTGGGTAGACCCCTTTATTATCCTATAATGCCCTTCTTCATATTTTATTACTGTCTTTGGTTTTAAAGTCTAGTTTGAAAAAATAAATAAATAAAAATAAAAAATAAAAAAAAATAAAATAAAATCTAGTTTGTCTGATATAAGGACGGCTACTCCAGGTTTCTTTTGATGTCCATTAACAAGAATGGACATACAAATTTTAGGGTTCTCTACCCCATCATTTTCAATCTGGAGGTGTCTTTGGGTCTAAAATGAGTCTCTTGTGAGCAGTATATCGATGGGTCTTATTTTTTAATCCATTTTTATACCCCATGTTTTTTTATTAGAGCATTTAGTCCATTTATATTCAGAGTAATTACTGAAAGATACAAATTTAGTGCCATTGTAATACCTGTTAAGTTGCATTGTATTATCTGTTCAGGCAATGTTCCTGTAGATTACCTCTGTTCCTTTCTGATCTTTGTTACTTTTGGCTTCTCTCTCTGCTCAAAGTATCCCCTTTAATATTTCTTGCAGAGTTGGTTTAGTGTTCACAAATTCCATTAGTTTATGTTTGTTCTGGAAACTTTTTATCTCTCCTTATGTTCTGCTTGATAGCCTTGCTGGATAAAGTATTCTTGGTTGCATATTATTCACATTTAGCACATAGAATATATCATGCCAGTCCTTTCAGGCCTTCCAGGACTCTGTGGACAGGTCTGTTGCCAGTCTTATGTGTCTACCCTTGTAGGTTAAGGACCTTTTTCCCCCGAGCTGCTTTCAGGATTATCTCCTTATGTTTGTAATTTACATGTTTCATTATAATATATCAAGGTGTTGGGATCCCTGGGTGGCGCAGCGGTTTGGCGCCTGCCTTTGGCCCAGGGCGCAATCCTGGAGACCCGGGATCGAGTCCCGCGTCGGACTCCCGGTGCATGGAGCCTGCTTCTCCCTCTGCCTGTGTCTCTGCCTCTCTCTCTTTCTATCTCTGTGACTATCATAAATAAATAAATAAATAAATAAATAAATAAATAAATAATATATCAAGGTGTTGATCTTTTTTTGTTGATTTTAAGGGGGGGTTCTCTGTGCCTCCTGGACTTAAATGCTGGTTTCCTTCCCTAGATTAGGTAAATTCTCAGCATAATTTGTTCAAAGAAACTTTCTGCCCCTATATCCCACTTCTCATCCTCTGGGACTCCTATAATATGGATATTATTTCATTTTATGGAATTACTGAGTTCCCTAAGTCTACCTTCATGATAGAATAGTTTTCTTTCCCTTTTCTTTTTATTATTTTCCATAATTTTATTTTCTATATTACTGATTCACTCTTCTGTTCATTCATCATCATTTTCATGGCCTCCACTTGGGAAGGCATCTTGGTTATAGCATTTTTAATTTTGGCCTGACTATATTTTAGTTCTTTCATCTCTATAGTAAGGGCTTCTCTAATGTCTTCTATGTTTTTTCAAGCCCAACTAGTACCTTTATAATTGTTGTTTTAGATTCTAGTTCAGACATCTTACTTATACATGTATTGATTAAATCCCTGGCTGTGAGTACTAGCTCCTCTTCTTTCTTTTCCAGTGAATTCTCCATCTCATCATTCTGTCCGAAACAGAAAAGAAAGAAAAAGGGGGAAAAACAACAACAACAAACACAATGATAACAACAACAAAATTTTTAGGAAGTGTTTCTGATGTATGCTGTGTATACTCTGCTGTTGTGTTTTGGTTACTCTTTCCAATTGGCCCATCCTCTGCAGAGTTTCTCCTTGCTTTGTAGTGGGAGTGTTTGGACCTTTAACTAGGTGCTTCAATTTGTTTGTTAAAATAAGCTGGGAAGAAAAAGGGGGGGGGAGCCTCATCCAAGACAAGAGAAAAGGAAAAAGAACAAAAATGCAAACAAGTAAAAGAACTGTAAGTCTTTCATCTGCCATGTTCTCTCTTTCCAACTGTGCAGATTGTTTTCTTAATCATCAGATCATATTCCTGATTGTTCAAAATAGTTGGATTTGATCTAGCTGTGTTCAAGGGACAAGGCAAGCTCAGTTCCCCTACTACTCTGCCATCTTAATTCCTGTCCCCCTCCTTAAGTATTAAATGATAATTTCTCCTAGCATAATAAGGTGAAATACTTTTTATGAGTAAGATAATAACTTCTCTGAATAGTTATGTAAATGTACAAATCAAAAGGTACTTATAAATATTGGTTGGAGAATACAGGGCCAATAAACTCTTTACACATTCATAAAAACATTTAAAATTTTTTTTGCAAGTTCTAGTTCCCTTGCCCCATGAGTGACTTAAAAAAAAAAAAAAAAAAAACCTTGAGAGAACAAAGGCAATAAATAAGAAGCAGTATGTGCAATAAAGTAATACATTTTAAGGAAACTCTGGGTGGCTGGCTCAGTCTCACTCAGCTTCAGCTCAGGTCATGATCTTAGGATCTTGAGATCAAGTCCTGAATTAGGCTCCAAATGCAGTGAGAAGTCTGCTAAAGTTTCTCTCTCCCTCTCCCTCTGTCCCTCTTGTTGTACGCAAGGGTACACGCTCTCTCTCTCTCTCTCTCTCTCTCTCTCCTCTCTCTCTCTCATAAATAAATAAATAATAGAAAGAATAAAAGAAAATAAAAGAAAAATACATTTAGAGGCTAGAACATGGTTCTATTTCTGCTTAACAATTCATTCTGGTTGAATAAATCAGGAATTCACAACTCAAAAAGGACAATTTTGTTGTAATTTATTTGTTGATTTTTGGTTTTGGTTTTCGAGTATGTGTGATCAGAGGCACTGAATGTTACTTGGAACCACAAATCACTGCAAAAGTAATGCACATCCAACCACATTACAATTCATTAGGTTGCTAGTAGTGCTTCCCAGACCAATGATTGATGAGAAAAAGAATAAAGAATTGTCACTAGCATTTTAACACACCTAATATGCCTAGTGACTGAAATCATTCTCTCTATATTATTTCTATAATTAAAAAAAGATTTTCCCTTCAGCTCAAGTATTAATTAGTTGCTGAGAATTAACCATTCTAACTACTTTCCACAGTAATGAACAGTTTTTGAACAATTAGAAGTTGAGTCACTCTTTAAGAAAACTTCCAAATTAATTAAAAATTCATTAAGAGGAGCACCTGGATAGCTCAGTCAGATTGAGCCCATGTTGGGCTCCCTACTCAGCTCCCTCCGCCCCTCCCCCTGCTTATGCTCTCGCGTTCTCTCTCTCTCTAAAATTAAAAAAAAAAAAATCTTAAAAAAAAAAAAAGAATGCTCATGGCTCACACCTCGGATCTGTAGTCTACCATAGGATAAGGAACAGGGGCAAAGGCTTATGAAGTACTTGAGCAGTTAAGTGAAAACAGGTTAAGTAGGGGGAGACAGAAAGGTTAGGAGGGACAGTGAGGTAGAGGTGAATAGGCTCGGGTTCAGATCTGCCTGTCTTTCTGTCCTTCTTAAGCCATTCTTCCTCTTTTTGAAGGAAATTCTTAGAGAAAATTTCCAAAGGAAGATCAGTTGAGATCTTTTCAATTCTTTGGACTAAAAGACTCCTATGTATGAAAATACAGAAATTATACTCAATGAATTTTCATTTTTTTAATGTTTACTTTTTAAAGGTTTATTTACTTGAGAATGAGCATGCAAGAGAAAGCACAAACAGGAGGAGGGGCAGATGGAGAGAGGGAGGGAGAAGCAGGCTTCCTGTTGAGCACAGAGTCTGACACAGGGTTGGATTTCAGGACCCTGGGATCCTGACCTGAGCCAAAGGCAGATGCTTACCTGACTGAGCCACCCAAGCACCCTGAGCCATAAGCATCCTTGAAGGATCATATAAACTTCCACACATAATAGTTTTAGGGGTTCATTTGCCTGCTAATCATGAGTCCCTCTTACTGTATCTCATGACAAGTATATGCCTTTAGGTTCAACTATCTGTAACATAAATTTTCTGTCTCAATTCAAGATTTTGATCAATCAAGAGGCAGCTCTATCCAGCTTTTCTTTTCAAACCACATCCTTAAAACTCAAGATTTTGAGCAACATCATAGATTAGTCCATAGGTCAGGAGTTCACCTCTAGCTCAACAACCTATCCCCTAGGATAGGGTCACATGATGCTCTACCAGCTGAGCAAGGCAGTGGGTAGATATTTTTCAGAAAGGAGGGGAGTAGACTAGGCAATATTGGCATCTAACATAGATATCATAAGAAGATTTAGAAACTATATATATTTTTACATACCAAAGAACACTGAGAATGATAGGAAGGTTATAAAACATAGCAATAAAATGAACACCCATGAACTCATCTAACTTAAGAAATGGGATAATACAAATCAAATAGAAAATGCCTCTTGAGCTCATTTTCTAGCCTTCTTATCCCAAACTGTGCCTTAATCAATCCATCTTCCTTAGTAACCCATCAAAGCTCAAGACCTAAGACTGAATCTAATAAATACTGCATTTTGAAGTAGTAAAGAATACAAACATATTGAGATATTTACACTAACTGTAATGTGATATGAAAATATCTCTGATTTATAATGGTGACAGTCATAATTACTGTTAATATCACCATGATTGATTACTTTCATTCATAATTAAATACTAAATTTTAGTTAGAGTAAAAAAATAAAGATTTTTTTTCCCTGATGAATTATGTCTCTAGACCACATTAAGAACATGAGCTCTGGATAGAATAGGACTAGCAAAATGCCAGATGATAAAAATAATTTAGTCCAGAGATTTGTCTCTTTGGAAATCAGAATATATCAGAGTGTTGAAAAGGAAATACATTTTTAATGCCTCTAGGTGAGTCCTTTAGACTCCAATAACAAGGACATCACTCCCTATGCCTCTCTACTGAGCCCTCCATATTTCATATAAGAGTTATACTCCAGAAGAATTTTATGATACCCTAGAAGCAATGTTGTCCAGTTATAATAAAGCAGGCAGACTGACTGAAGCATGTAAAGACACATAGAATAATGTTAAGGGTATGGGCTGAGGAGTAATTTAAAAAGTTATTGATTAAAGAGAAAACTGATCTTCCCAATGTCAATTCTTTCTCAGAAACAAATAACAAATAAAAAATTTAAAGCGTTGGGACAGCTGGGTGGCTCACTGGTTGAGCATCTGCCTTCGGTTTAGGCCATTATCCCAGGTCTTGGGATCGAGTCTCACATCAGGCTCTCCACGGAAGCCCTCTGCCTATGTCTCTGCCTCTCTGTGTCTCTCATGAGTAAACAAAATCTTTTTCAAAAAATTTGAGTGTTTTGGCTTAAAGTAGCACAGAAAACTTAATATTAAAAAACGTAAGTCTATTATACTAACATTACAAAGTCTTTCACACTTTACCATTATTTATCTAATTGATGGCAGTCATTCTATACACAACTTTCATATTTTAATTTTATTACTTACATTTTATATTTCTCACTTGTATTTATTACAGAGAATAATAAATGGAAAATCAAAAAAGAAAGGAAACTGAAACTTCTATAAATTAGGAAAATAAAGTGATTGACTGAACTCAGTTACATTTCCTGAAAGAAACCATACCAAGATTTTTAATCCAGTCTCCCTTTGTATCCAAGGCTGTTATCAACCATTAAAAATATCTTCTGCCAGGTGTCCTGCGTGGCTCAGTCAGTTAAGCATTCAAATCTTGATTTCAGCCCAGGTCATGATCTCAGGGTCCTGGGACTGAGCCCCATATTGGGCTCCCTGCTCAGCTGTATGACTGCTTCTCCCTCTCCTTCTACCTGCTGCTCCCCCTGCTTGTGCTCTCTTTCTTACTGTCTATCATACAAATAAATAAAACCTTACAGAACTGGGGTTTGATTCTAACAATGGTAATAGAAAAATTTTTTTAATAATTTTTAAAATAATTTTAAATAGTGGAAAAACTTTTAAAATAATTTTTTAAATAATGGGAAAAAACAATGCTTGAGATCATATTGAATCTAGACCTCAACTAGGTTGGAAGGAGGCAAATATTTATTTAGCATCTACTCTGGACCAAACTATTACAAATTTATTATCTCATGTCTATAAATTAGGAAATGTAATTTTGATACTATCATATACCGGTGTTAGGTAGTTAGTGGAGGTGAGATTACATTACGTTAGGGTCCATTCATCTGACTCTAAAACCACTAAGATTAGAATGCTTCATCTTAATAACTGTTTAGGCAACAAGGAAAGAAAAACAGGATACAGTCCCTGTACTAAGTCCATTATACAACAGAGAGAACAGTCATATACACATGATCCTTTCAATGTAAGCTCAAGTTGCTATGGGAACACAGAACTTCCATATGGTTCTCCAAAGCCCTCTTTTTCTACATTATGTTGCCATTCACCAGAGAATATGCCTGCTAATGTATGCACTATAGTCTACAAAGAATAAAAATAATTATGCTCCAGTCATACAGTTCCTCCAGAAGGTGCTATCCTTCTTAAGACGATACCACAAGTGATACAGAATGGAAAATATACACATTTTCATTTATCCCATGGTCATGAATAAATTTAATCAAACTTCTAATAAGCTTGGAAATTACAGTTATGTTAGAATTATAACACATTTGCTGACCATTTTCCTATATGGTAGGCATCACCCAATGGTCTGTCTTCAATCATGGCAGATGCAATTTTCAAAACTGTGCATGATTACATACAGGCATAATCTTTTTTGACATATCTTCATATAGACTGTTTCCAAGACATATGTTACATACAGAATCCCAAGTAACTTATATTCTAAGTATGATGTCTGATATTATTATAAATATATGTATTTCTGTCTTTGACTTACAAATGTTCTACATTAGCTTTCTTCCACTACAGTCTTCAGATGTTTGGTCCTTTTCTTGTTCCAGTATACCAAATGGTATTTTAATTGATTTTGTTTAGTATGTGAAATTTAAAAAAAAAAAGAAGAAAGGAACTGGCATTTGTTACGGATTGTCTTTTATCTGAGCATGGTATCAGTTTCTTTGTTCTAGCATAACACTGAATTAAATTGAATGACTTAGAAAGTACTGTAATAGGAATAAATTTTTATATATTTTTATAAATAGGAATAAGTTTTGGTGTACCATTAAGAAGAATTGCCTAGCCAATGCATTTTTTTCAATTAACTAAGAACTATATTGTAATTGATATTCCCTAATTTTTACCTAATGTTCTTTTTATATTCCAGGATACCACATTATATTTTGTTGTCATCTCTCCCTAGGTTGCTCTTGGCTGTGACATTTTCTCAGGCTTCTCTTGTTTTTGATGAACTTGACAGTTTTGAGGAGTACTGGCCAGGGAATTTCTAGAATTTCCTCAAATGAAATTGTTCTGATCTTTTTCTTCTGATTAGATTTGGATTATGAGTTTTATAGAAGTCTACAGAAGTAAAATGCCATTCACACTACATGACAGCAAGAATACAAATTATCAACATGACTTAACACGGTGGATTTTTAACCCTAACCCCTGGCTGAGATACTGGTTTGTCAGGTTTCTCCTCTATAAAGTTACTCTTTTCCTTTTTTTTTTTATTTTATTCATTTATTCATGAGAGACACAGAGAGAGACAGAGACATAGGCAGAGGAAGAAGTAGGCTCCATGCAGGAAGCCCGATGTAGGACTCTATCCCAGGACTCCAGAATCATGCCCTGAGCCAAAGGCAGCTGCTCAACTGCTGGGCCACCCAGGTGTCCCTACTCTTTTCCTTTTTATTCCTTTTTTCCTTCTTTTTTCTTTGGAAAAAAGTCATCATCCTCAGCTCATATTTAAGCCATGGGAGGTCATGCTACACCTACTTGCAGATGGAGTATCTACATAATTATTTAGAATTTGACACATAAGATTCTCTATTCCTTCCCTTTTTAAAAAATTTACTCAATTGTCAATTTATATCAAGGCAGACTCATGAATATATATACAATTTTTTATGATCATTTCCATAGAAAGAGTGATTTGAAGTTTTAAAAGTAAGTTATTTTTAAAAAGACAAACAAAATGATATCTATGTGAAATTTCAATTTTTAAAATGTTGGAAGAAAATATAAGGGAAAATAAATCAACTAACACAGAGGAGAATATTTTTGTTATAATTTGACATTTATAAAATATAATAAGAAAGTGAAAAGATACAAGATACATGGAGATTTAAAAATTATCTGGCAAATATGGAAAACAAACTGGTGATTGCCAGAGGGGAGAAAGGTGGGCAGATGGGTGAAAGAGGTGACGGAAATTAAGAGTATACTTGTCATGACTTTCAGAGAAGATAGAGTAGGAGGATCCTAAGACCACCTCATTCCCCAGTATCACCTAGAATAACATGCACATCAGAATAAATAAACCACAAAATGACCTGAAGACTAGCAAGACATATTCTACATAGCTAAATGTAGAGAAGAGGCCACACTGAAGAGAGCAGGAAGGGTGGAGATCCTGTGGAGACCTGCTATATGCAAAAGAAGTACATACCTGCAACTGCCCACAGGAGGCAGGGACACCACAGCAGGTGTGGAGAGGGTATAGGAGTAAATCCCACACCAGGCACCGCAGGCACAGGAAACTCACTGGGAAGATGAATCCCTGTAATATTTGTCTTTGAAAACCAGAGAGGTCTAATTTTGTGAGTTCTTACAATCAGTCTGGCTTAACATCTAGGACTTTTAAAAATCAGTGTCTGGGTTCTAGGAGAGCCAAAGGGTGATGGGAAACCATGCCTCTAACCCTAAAGAGAAAGTGCAACAAACAGCCCTGCTGAGATACAGCATAGAAGCAGCAGTTTGAAAAATGCTTGGGGTATACTGATACTGGAAGGTGATTTATTTACTAATTTTAGAGCATGGGCTGGAAGGGCAGGGATCTTTGGGAGAATTTTCCCCCTGCCCCCAAAAAATGCTGATGGGCACCATTTCCCTCCTCCACCCCTTGGCCTCGACACATGGATACCTGTGAGAACCAGCAAGGCATGACCACTCTCCACCTAGCTTGCTAACAGCACTCCTCAACCCCAGTCTTCTATAGACCCACTCCCTCCATCCAGGCCTTACCACATCAGGGATTTTCCAGGGCAGTGGCAGGTTCCCTCCAGCAACAGAATGGCATGCACCTTGCTATCACCATTCACCTGGTCCTCCTATATTCCTGCAGAATGCCCCCTTCAACATGCCCTTGGCAGGAGATCACTCAAAGTGGTGCCACAAGCCTGGTAGAGTGCAAGTACCCCTGACAGAGACCAGAACCATTCCAAAGTGACTCCTGCCCCAGGAAGAAAAGATAACCACACACACAGACTGTGGCCTCAGCCCACCAATGAAAGCTTCTCAGAGGACAGCACTTGGAGAGTGCCCTGCAGTTCAGTGTTACTGCAGCTCTAACAAATGACTGACCTGATGAAACTCAAGCCCAAAGCAGTCCCAGACTAACACACTAATAACACAGGAACCAAACCCTGCCTACAACAGGCAGAGAGAACCAGTGTAGATGACTGAGCAGAAAGCAAACACAGCTCAGCCACAACAATAGGGCACAGGCACATAGGAGACACCCCTGAGGCACCAGGTTCTGGTGACCAGAGAACATTGCATTACAAAGCATTACAGGACCTCTTCTTCATAAGGCCACTACTCTCAAGGGTAGTGAGATATAGTTGACATCCTCACACACAGAGACAGGCACAGAGAGTTGGACAAAATGAGTTCACAGAGGAATATGTCCCAAATGAAAGGATAAGTCAAAATCATAGGGAAAAAGTTAAATGAAATGGAGATAACCAATATGCCTGATAGAGAATTTAAATTAATACTCATAAAAATACTCACTGGACTTGAAAAGAAACTGGAGTCTCTCCATGAGACTCTCAACAACATGATAGAAAAATATGAAAAAGAATCAATTAGAGATTAAAGAATTCACTGAATGAAATTAAAAATACACTAGAGGGAATAAATAAGTCATAGACTGTGGAAAAGCAGAAGAACAGACCAGGGATCTGGAACAGAGTAACAGAAAACAATCAAGTGAACAGAAGAAAGAAAAAAGAACAATAAAAAATGAGAATAGATTAAGGGAACTCAGTGACAACATCAAGTGTAGTATGTTCATATTATAGGGATCCCAGAAAAAGAAAAGAGAGAAAGGGGAGCAGAAAATTCATTTGAAGAAATTAGAGCTGAAAACTTCCTAAATCTGGGGAAGGAAACAGAAATCCAGATCCAGAGGACACAAGAGAGACCCCAATAAAATCAACCAAAGGAGATCCACACCAAGATATGCAGTAATTAAAATGACAAAAAGCAGGGATAAAGAGAATTTTAAAAGCAGCAAGAGAAAATAAAACAGTCAAAATACAAGAAACCTCATAAGGCTATCAGCTGATCTTTTAGCAGAAATTTGCAGGCGAAAAGATATATTCAAAGTGCAGAAAGAAAAAATTTGCAATCAAGAATACTCTATCCAATAAGACTATCATTCAAAATAGGAGAGTTTCCCAAAGTTTAAAAGAATCCATCACCACTAAACCAGCCTTTAAGAAGTGTTAAAGGAGATTCTAAGTGGAACAGAAAGACCATAAGTAGATGTAAGAAAAATAGGAAACACCAAAGCAGTGATATTAAAATAACTCTAAAAATTCATCAGTGTGGGGGCTGGATGGCTCAGGTGGTTAAGCATCTACCTTCAGTTCAAGTCATGATCTTACAGTCCTGGGATGGCGCCCTACATCAGGCTCCCTGTTCAGTGGAGAGTCTGCTTCTCCCTCTCCCTCTGGCCCTGCTCTGGTTCTTTCTCTCTCTCTCTCTCTCTCTCTCTCTCTCTCTCTCTCTCTCTCTCTCTCAAATAAATAAAATCTTTCTAAAAATTCATCAAGGGTTCATAAAATAAAAGGATGTAAAATATGACACTATAAACCTAAAACACAGTGGGAGGAGGTAAAAAATGGGTTTAAACTTAAGCAACCATAAACTTAATATAAACTGCTATGTGCAGATGATGTTATATACAAACCTAATGGTAACCACAAATCAAAAACCAGTAATAGAGGTGCCTGGCTGATTCAGTCAGTGCATGTGACTCTTGTTCTCAGAGTCATGAGTTTAAGATCCACGTAGGATATAGAGCTTTCTTTTTTTTTTTTTTTTAAAGAATGATGTTTTTATTTTTTTTTAATTTTTATTTATTTATGATAGTCACAGAGAGAGAGAGAGAGAGAGAGGCAGAGACACAGGCAGAGGGAGAAGCAGGCTCCATGCACTGGGAGCCCGATGTGGGATTCGATCCCGGGTCTCCAGGATCGCGCCCTGGGCCAAAGGCAGGCACCAAACCGCTGCGCCACCCAGGGATCCCCGGATATAGAGCTTTCTTAAAAAAAAAAAAAAAGTAATAGAGATGCAAAAAATAAAAGGAATCCAAGCTTATCACTTAGGATATCTGAAGAAAATTATGAGAGAAAACAGCAACAGAAGAAAGGAATAAAGAAGAACTAAAACAACCTTAAAACAAGTTAAAAAATGGCAATAAGTGCATAACTACCAACAATTACTTTAAATGTAAAAGGGACTAAACACTCCCACCAAAAGACATGGGATGAAGGAATAAAAAGCAAGGCCCATGTACATGCTATCTATAAGAGATTCATTTCAGACCTAAGACACATGCAGATTGAAAGTGAAGGAATGGAAAAGTATTTATCATATCATGTAAGTGGAAGTGAAAAGAAAGCCAGGGTGGCAACACTTATATTGAACAAAATAGACTTTAAATAAAAGACTGTATAAGAGACAAAGAAGGATATTTTTATATATATTCTCTTTATTTTTATATAAAGGGAATAATCCAGCAAGAAGTTATAATAATTAATAAATATTAATTCATCCAATATGGGAGCACCAAATATATAAAATACCTAATAACTAATATAAAGGAAGTAATATATAGTAATAGAAGAATAGTAAGAGACTTTAACATCCCAATTATATCAATGGATAGATTACCCAACCAGAAAACCAATAAGGAAAGAGTGGCTTTGAACGACACATTGGGTAGGATGGATCTAACAGATACATTCACAACATTCTTTCCTAAAACAGTGAAGCAAACATTCTCTTCAAGTGCATATGAAGCATTCTCCAGGACAGACTACATGTCATGCTTCAAAACAACTCTCAATAAATTCAAAAAGACTGAATTTTGCAGCTCTTCTGACCTTAATGCTATGAAACTAGAAATCAATCGTAAGAAAAAATCTGGAAGGAGCACAAATACCTGGAAGTTCAATAACATGCAACTAAACAATGAATACAGCAACCAAGAAATCAAAGAAGAAATAAAAAACTACATGAAGAAAGATGAAAATAAAAACACAATTGTCCATTTTTGAGACACAGCAAAAACTATTCTAAGAGGGAATTTTATAGCAAAATAGGCTGACCTCAAAAAGAAAATCTCAGATAAACAACCTAAACCTACACCTAAAGGAGCTAACAAAACAACAAACAAAACCCAAAACCAGTAGAAGGAAGAAAATAATAAAGATTAGAGTAGAAATAAACAAACTAGAAATTAACAATAAAAAAACCCCAATACAACAAATCAATGAAATTAGGAGATGATTCTTTGAATAGATGAACAAAATCTATCAACATTTAGCCACCCCTCAAAAAAGAGAGAGAAAGAGAGCATTCAAAATCACAAAGGAAGAGGACAAAGAACAACCAACACCACAGAAATGCAAAGTATTCAAAGAATACCATGAAAAATTATATGCAACTAATTGGACAACCTAGAAGAAACATAAATTCCTAGAAACCTATAACTTCCAAAGCTGGATCAGGAAGAAATAGGAAATTTGAACAGACTCATTACCACCAATGAAATTCAATAAGTAATCAAAAAAACTCCCAACAAACTAAAGTCCAGGACCAGATGGATTCACAGGTGAATTCTACCAAATATTTAAAGAAGAGTTAGTACTTATTCTTTTCAAACTAACCCAAAAATAGAAAAGGAAGGAAAATTTCCAAATTCATTCTATGAGGCCAGAATTACCCTGATACCAAAATCAGATAAAGACATTACAAAAAAAAAAAATATATATATATATAGGCCAATACCTCTGATGAACAAAGATGCAAAAATCCTCAACAAAATACTATCAAACTGAATCCAATTATAAGTTCAAAAAAAATCATTCACCATGATTAAGTGGGAGTTATCCTGGGATGATGCAAAGGTGGTTCAATACTCACAAATCAATCAACATCATATATCGCATCAACAAGAAAAAGAATAAAACCATGTGATCATCTCAATAGATGCAGAAAAAGCATTTAATAAAGTACAGCATACATTTATAATTTAAAGCCTCAACAAAATAGGTTGAGAGGGAACATACCTACATACCTCAACATAATAAAGGTCATCTATGAAAAACACATAGATAAGATCATACCTATGGTGAAAAACGATAGCTTTTACTTTAAGAGAGGAACAAGATAAGGATGTCCACTCTCACCACTTTTATTCAACATAATACTGAAGTCCTAGCCAGACCAATCAGACAAGAAAAAGAAAGAAAAGGCATCCAAATTAGTAAGGAAAAAGTGAAACTTTCACCATTTGCACATGACATGATACTATATATAGAAAACCAGAAAGAGTTCACCAAAAAAACTATTAGAACTGATAAATTAATTCAGTAAGTTTGCAGGATATAAAACCAATGTAGAACAATCTGTTGCATTTCTAGGTATCAATAATAAAGCAGCAAAAAAAGAAATTAAGAAACAGTTTCATTTAAAATTGTGCCAAAAGTAGTAAAATGCCTATCAATAAACTTAACCAAGGAGGTGGAAGATCTATAGTCTGAAAACTATAAAACAGTGATAAAAGAAATTGAACATAACACAAACAAATGGAAAGATACTCTGTATCTGTCAGTTCAACAAATGGTGTTGGGAAAAATGGACAGCAACATGCTAAAGAAAGAAACTGGACCACTTTCTTATACCACACACAAAAATAAACTCAAAATGGTTTAAAGATCTAAATATGAGACCTGAAATCACAAAAATCCTAGAAGAGAACACAGTTGGTAACTTCTCTGATATCAGCTACAGCAACATTTTTCTAGATATGTCTCTAGATAGGGAAACAAAAGCAAAAAATAAACTTTTGGAACTACATCAAAATAAAAAGCTTCTGAACAGTAAAGGAAATAATCAACAAAACTAAAAGACAACTTACTGAATGGGAAAAGATATTTGTAAATGATATATCCAATAAGGGGTTAATATCCAAAATATATTAAAGAATGTATACAACTCAACAACAAAAACCCCCTAAATAATCCAATTTAAAAAGGGTGGAAAAAATGAACAGATACTTCTCCAAGGAAGCCATACAATATGGTCAACAGACACACAAAAAAGATGCTCCACACTACTCATCATCAAGAAAATGCAAATCAAAACTATAATGAGCTATCACCTCACACCTTTCAGTATCACTAAAATCAACAACACAAGAAACAATAAGTGTTGGTGAGGATATGGAGATAAAAGAACCCTCATGCACTGTTGATGGGAATACACACTAGTGCAGTCACTGTGGAAAACAGTATGGAGGTTCCTCAAAAAATTAAAAATAGAACTTCCCTACAATCCAGTAATTGTACAACTGGCTCTTTACCCAAAGAATACAAAAACACTAACTCAAAAGGATATAAACACCCCTATGTTTATTATAGCATGATTTACAATAGTCAAATTATGGAAGCAACCCAAGCATCCAACGATAGATGAATGGATAAAGATGTGGGGGGGGTGTGTGTATACACATACATTGTTACAATGCAATGAAAAGGAATGAAATCTTGCCATTTGCAACAACATGGATGGAGTCAGAATATAATGTTAAGTGAAATAAGTCAGAGAAAGACAAATACCATATGATTTCACTCATATGTGGAATTTAGGAAATAAATCACACAAACAAAGGAAAACAGAGAAACAAAAAAACAGACTGAAATATAGAGAACAAACTGATGGTTACCAGGCGGAAGGCAGGTGGGCAAATGGGCAAAATAGGTAAAAGGCTTTAAAAGCACACCTTTTGAGATTTGCACCAAATAATGTGTAGAACTATTGAATCACTATGTTGTATGCCTGAAAGTAATGTAATGCTGTATCTTAAAAAAAGAGTACACTTATTGTGATGAGCACAAAGTATATACAGAATTGTTGAGGGTACCTGGGTGGCTCAGTGGTTGAGCATCTGCCTTTGGCTCGGGTCATGAGATCCAATCGGGTCCTGGGATCAGGTCTCGCATGGGGCTCCTCACAGGGTGCCTACTTCTCCCTCTGCCTATGTCTCTACCTCTCTCTCTCTGTCTCTCATGAATAAATAAATGAATAAATTAAATTAAAAAAAGAATCACTGAATTATTATAATGTGCACCTGAAGCTAATACAACACTGTATATTAATTAAACTTAAGTTTTAAAAAAAGGAAAAAATGAAAAGAAAGGGAATAAATACCTATAATTTTTTTAAAATTATCTGGCAAATCCAATCAGTAACAAAAACACATAATTCAATGGTCAAAATGGAGGTTTGAGCCTGCTTTTGCTATTTACCGATCAAGTTAATTCCCTAATTACTGATTACAACAATTATTTGGACAGAGTGTAATAGTCTAAATTCTATTTTATCACATTCAAATACAATAAAGTTTCACTGAATCAGAAAATACATCTTGGGATACCTGGGTGGCTCAGTGGTTGAGCAACTGCCTTTGGCTCAGGTCATGATCCCGGGGTCCTGGGATCAAGTCCTGCATTGGGCTCTCTGCAAGAAGCCTGCTTCTCCCTCTGCCTGTGTCTCTGCCTCTCTCTCTCTCTGGTCTCTCATGAATGAATGAATGAATGAATGAATGAATGAATAAATAAATAAATAAATAAATAAATGATTTTTTTTAAAAAAGAAAAAAATACATCAAACAATACATACAAGGAAAAAATCTTAGAAAACTCTAAATTATTGGAGTATTATTTATTTTAAATATAGCCTATATAGATAAAGTGCAAATGTCCAATGCAAAATTACAAATGTCACTTGTTTCAAAGTATATAATCATGTATCCTAAAGAGAAATGTCTTAAAAAATAGAATATTAATTGCTTCACTCAGAATTTGAAATAACACTGAAGGAATAATTCTACTGTTGACCTTTTTTAAGCTACTAATGTTAGCCTGGTTCTCTTTTATAATTAAAATGCCAAAAATTTGAGAAGGCACAATTTCTATTTTCCTGCTAAATAAAACCGCATGTTGAATCCAAATTAGAGATACCTTTTTAAATGAAGAGACATGTGAATGGCTAAAATATGCCCAAAACTTAATATTCATACTTTATTGTACTATATATGAGAGTAATAGGTTGCTTGCTTCTATTTTAATTAATTTATTAAATCAAGTATTACTAGATTCCTGTCTACTACCACAACCACTTGAGGAGAAATATGATAGGGTAATCCTCAAAAGCAATTCTGAGGCTCTGTGAACACTAGATACTATACATTTCAACAGTACTTTTTTGCCTTACAGTATTTGTTCACCAACGCCACAGTGTGAAACCAGTGGAAGGCAGGTGGGAAAACGGGCAAAATAGGTGAAAGGCTTTAAAAGTCTCCAGATCCTCAAATTCTCCAACGTCCTCAGTTGTGAAAATGCCAATTAGGATTTTACACCCAAATGTCTGCAAGTTACCCTACCTGAAAGCTTTTTTTTCTTACTCAAGACCTTGTGGCCGCCATCCTTTGGCTCTCTTCTCACAAAGCTTAAACCAAAAACTGGCCTAAAATATCCTTTTCTAAGTCCATTCTGTTAGGCATCACTTTAGCTTTGTCTCTCCAAAACTTGAGTTCTCCAAAACTCAAATGGCAAGGGGAGAAAAAAAGAAATGTAAAAAAGACTTCCCTCCTTCCTGAAATGCCCTAAATCTAAATCTCACACTTGATGTTTCTTTCCTCTTGGTCCTCACTTTCATCCCTCTTGGACTCCAAGATGAAGAGAATTTTCTGAAATGTAAGGATCATTAGGTTCTCAACTACACTAACAAATTACAGTTGAGTAAAAAGAAATAAATAGCTAAATCTGCCATTGTCACAATTCATTAATCACTCATTTATGCTTTCTAATAAAAAAAACCTCAATCCCCAACTAAAAAAAAATATTTTTAAGTTATTGAGAATTAACTATCTTTGATTATATCAAAACAATATCAGAGAAAGTAAACTGGAAACCTTGATCTCTCCATACAGTACATGACGTAGACTTTATATAGCTTTTGTAAGTTAGGAAATTTGGTTAAAGAAGATCAATTCATGACTAATTTCTGGAGAAAACCAAGTTATTTAATATTATTGTTGCTGTAGTGGTACTAAAAAAAGTCAAAGAAGGTATATCCAACACTCACCTTAGCCATAAAAAAAAAAATCTACTTTTAAAAAGACCCACAAAATGTCTAGCCTTCACCAGTGTAACTTCCAAGTGTGTCTTCCCAGATAAAATGACTGCAAATTAAATTAAATATCTTACAGACCAGGGCTATTAAAGTTGTGTGGTGTCTATCAAAAATGATTTTTTGATTTGAAGTTTATCTGTGGTACTCCCAGAAATAGCTAGAATTAAAACTATTTTTACTGTATGAAGATAAAATGAGATGATTTGTATATAGAAAAATGCTAGTTTTTGTATTCCTTAAATCAACAAATATTTCATATTTAACAAGAAAAAATAACCAATAATTTAAAAATAAGATTATTTCAATGTAGTTTTGAATTCTAAATAATTTTTGGATGGACATTTTCCCATGGGAATGTGCATGCAATATAGGTCTAGTGAGAATTAAGACATTTATAGTAATTTTTGCAATTATGATGAATATAAAATAATTTCCGTACTTTGAAGATACAGTAGGGAATTCTGTGATGTGGTAATAACAGAGAAGGAAGGACTTAGGTTTCCAAATCAAACACATCATCATAATTATAAATTAAAAAGAAAGTCTAGGGGCACCTGGGTGGCTCAGTCAGTTAACCATCCAACTCTTAATTTCTACTCAGGTCATGATCTCAGGGTCATGAGATCCAGCCCCACCTCAGTCTCTGCTCTCCGCACAGAGTCTCCTTGTCCCTCTCCCTCTGTTCTTCCCCCCAAACCCCCACCCCACTCATGGTCTCCCTCTCTCTCTAGAATAAATAAATAACATCTAAAAATAAATAAAAAGAAAGTCTTGACCATGTCCCTATTTTGTCCTTTAGAAATTATCTGATTTGTCAAAATACCATTGTTATTGACCTTCACACTAGCATTAAAATTAGCAGCTTCATCTAAGCATGATTAATGCTTAATAAAAAGGAGGTCTATACTGTCTTCACCAGTGTATCTAATAAACATATTCAAGGCAAAGAAAAGATATTAAACCTTTCCTTTATTTTAATGGTGATTGGTAATTATTTTTTATCTTTTTCTTTGCTTGTTTGGCAAATTCGATCTTAAAACATGGCACATCTTCACCCATTCAAATATATTTTCCAGTAAATACACATTTACTGTGAAAATTACTTCAATTATTTTTTAGTTTCTTTAAATTCTGCCTTTGTCTTTGAAGAACATGCAAGTTCCTTTTAGTGTTAATCTGTTTAAAGGATTACCCTCCCACATATTTTCTAATAAAATCATCTGTAAGCTTCTTCCAGCTTCTATCTTAACTAAAGCTGCATCTATAGTGACAAAATTGCTTGAATGAGTTGGCCAGTTAGAATAATTTGGTGTGTGTCTTTTGTAACTCAACCAATCAGTTTATAATTTATAGGTAGATTTTTAAGTAGAAATATGAAGCCTGTGCCTACCATATGAAAAGAAAAAGAACGTGGAGGCAATATGATTTTTATCCCAATAATGCAGGTATAATTATAAGGGAAATCCTGAGTTATTCAAGTAAAAACCTCTTTTTACTTTATTCTTAAGAGATACATAAAATTATGTAAGCATATCTTTAAGAAAGTTCCATGAGTATGGAAGATATGGGAGTAATGATTCCTGGAGGGAGCTGTTTTCCTTGACCATGCTTTTAAATCTAAAATATGATGAGTTAACAGATATTAAGACTATATATACAGCCATCAAAGAAACAATATAACATGATGCCTTTCTAATACCTGCAATTTAAAACACAAAACATAAAAAAAAAATCTGCTTCAGCCATTTTTAAAGTACTTATTAAAAGTAGCAAACCAGTTAAAACCTTGAACTTGAGATAAAACCAAATGGTTTGAAATAAAAATGCTTTAATGGTCTATTGATTTTAAGTCAAAGTAAAAGGCATAAGGAATAAAAAAACTGCACATTTAGGATTAAATGAACATTTTCAAATTTTGCACTGAATTAAAACTTAGAATATATTCAAAGGAGTTTAGATTTTTCATTTAAATTCATCATATTAGTTTCAGCCCAGCCTTACTCCTCTGCATATCTTTTCTTTCTTCCTTGTGAATGAATTGGTTAGAAGAATGCCGCATCCATTCTGATTAGCTAGTAGATAAGTAATATGAAAACTGATTTAAAGTCTCTTCCACTAGAGATGTCAAAACAGATGTTACTTTCCTACAGGATGACAGCACTGGGCCTCAGATGTCAAACATAATTAAAAATTTTATTTTCAAATGTACTCTGCAATTTATACATACTGAAAGTATGTCTTACCTTTTGAACTTATAGAGTGCTGTGCTCTGCAAGATGGGAGAGGCTTTATTTTACTTGAGACTCCATATGGGAGTGAAATCATTTCATCAATCGGTACCCAGAGGTTTCCTTCAGGATTTGGCATGAAAAGACTGGCATTTCATTAAAACATGCTGACAATTGAAAGAGCAATTCTAGCAGGACTGATTTCTCTCACCTTCCTATCTATGACTATGAAGGTTTTCTCCCAGTACATTATCCAAATTAGAGAATAAATTAAGGTGTCTTTCTTTTTGTGATGATACCAACTCATTTCATTCTTTGAAAGAGTAGAGGGTCAGAAGTTGCATGCTAGTCATATTTATTTAGTATTTACTAAGTTTCTCCCAAAGTCCTTCTTCCCTTGGCAATAGAAGTAATAAAATACCTGTTGGGGGAACAGTTCCTTTGACTTTTTATGATACACACTCAAAACAGATGGAAAGTTAAGAACTCACCATATATTTCAGAGAATATCACCAGAGATTCGTACCCTTATAGGGAAAATGCAGAATTCCAAAAGCATGGCTACTCCAAAGAAGGTTCTCTGCCTCCACATCCCTAACATGTTATCTGAGGAACCTTGACCCACCCATAACCATAGTCAAAAACCCTACATTTACCCTTGAGTGTATTTGGTTATTCACATGTGTACCTCCTCTATTACAGAATAAGTTTCCTGAGGGCAAGGAAAACATTTTCATGTTTTTATCAACTACAGAAGATTCAAGATGCCTTGCACATAAGTGACTTTCAGTCTAAAATAAGTTCTGAATCAATTTAGTTGGAGGTCAGAAACCCTTGCACTAAGAACATGTACTTCTAAAGACTAGGGCAGTGCAGTAGTAACTCAGAGCAGCAGACTGGACACTCAGCTGCTTGCTACAACTTACTAGCCATGTAGTTTGGGTAAGTTCTATCTCAACACTAAACCTCTGTTTCTCCATATGTAATATGGTTATTGTGAGGATTAAATGAAGTGATATGCCTAATATCAGAACAATGCCTGGCATATGGATAAGCATTCAATAAATACAAGCTACCACTGTCGCCTTCCCTTAAATGTGTCATTGATGTGATAACCTATTGAAAGACTCATCAATGCAATGTTAGTGATTAGGAGTTAGTTACTCCTGTGCCACCTAGGTATATGCATAAATATTTGTTCAAAAGATCTCCAGGTAGTGGAATTTCAGGCAGTGATTACTTTGAGCTTAGGAATTTGAAGTTACCTGTTGGAAATCTAAGTGATGTAGCAAACTTCATCATTCTGGATTACAGAGATTTGCTAGTGTTTGGAAGAGTTTCAAGGAAACTTTCTTCTAGGTGCTTCTCGAAAACTGACCCCAGAAATGTCCACTTCATACTAGCTCCTATAGAACCTCTGCCCCTTCTCTAGACATGCATACCGGAGTTTCCTCTAAACCTAATTATTTCCAGAGGATTTAGGGTGTTTCTTAGTAGTAACTAAATTCCAACTAGTCTTTTTCCTGATTTTAAAATTACCCTCTGTTAAAAATAAAAATAAAATAAAATAAAAATAAAATAAAAATTACCCTCTGTTAAATATATCTGCTGCTGGTTTCTGATGCTCCTTAGTCCACTTAGGGAGCTTCCTTCTATTCTTATGTTACTAAAAGCATTTATTAGAAGTAGACACTGAATCTTATCAACTGCTTTTTTGGGACAACTATCATGCTTTTACCTGTTACTAGAGTAATTGTAGTAATGGACTATCTAACATCAAGCCACAAGTGCATTCAGGCACGAAGGGATTTTGGTAATGGTGTATATTCCAATATACTACTGCATTCTATTTCATACTACTTTAATATTTTTTACATTGATATTCCCAAGTAAAATTGGAATAGGGCATAGTTTTCTTTTTTTGGATTATCATAGTCAAATATAAGTATCAATATTATGATGGTTTTTGAAAACAAGTCAGAAGATTTCCTCATTCTCTAATAGCTGCGAAAGACTTATTATCAAGGTTATCTTTTATCTGAATATTTAAAATAAATCACCCATAAAATCATCTCAGTTCATTATTCCTGAAGTACAGTTTTACACAGTGTTTCTAATTGCTATTGATATATTTGTCAATTGTGTTTTTTCTTGAACCAATCTGGGTATTTTTATTTTTCCATTTCTTTGTATAGTTTTCATTAACATTTTCAAAGTTATTATTATACAATTGAAAATTTTATTTTATAAATCTTATCATTTCCTCTTTACAGTTATTTTTCCTTACTCATTTTCTACATATGTATATTTGTAGTTTTTTTAAAAAAATTCTAATCTTGATTAACCTAGTGAATTGCTCATTTTTCATCTTTCATATTTTAGACCAGATCTGTGCCTAATTTATTAATATTATTTTTATCAATCTTACCTTTTCTACCTAATAAAAAAATCTGCAACTCTTTTCACTTAATATTTTCTTCTGCTTTCTTTTTAGTTAATATTTTCTTCTACTTTCCTTAGTTTTATTTCATTGATTTCTGTACGTACCTTTGGTTCTTTCCTGCTTTCTTTAGATTTATTTTGTCTTTTTTAACTTCTGAAATTGGATGCTTAATTCATTGTTTTGCCTCCTTGTTTTATATACTGAAGATGTCAAAAGTTATAAATATTATGATATGATAAACAGTGCTTTCATTCTCATTAATTCATATTTTGCTTTTCTATTTAGGAGTTGTTTTGGAGAAGTTTTAAAATGTTTATATTTATTTTCTAAATGTTTGAAAAGCTTATATTTTTCTAAATATTATTTACTCTTTTAAATACTTAAAAATAATTTTCATTGTTTCTTCTTTTATCATGGACTTCTAATTTTTATTCCACTGTGATCAGAAGACATGGTTGCACTCTTTCCAATCTAAAATATTTATTAAGATTTTCGGTTTTTTAAAGATTTATTTATTATTTATTATTTATTTATTTATTTATTTATTTGAGAGAAAGAGCACACACAAGCTAGCAGAGGGAGAAGCAGAGGAGGTGGTAGAGGTACATAATTGGTACACTGGGCACGCAGTCTCACAAGAAGCTCGATCCCACAACCCTGAAGTCATGACTGAAGTAGAAACCAAGAGTTGGACACTTAACTGACTGAGCCACCCAGGAGCCCCATTAAGGTTTTCTTTGTGCCCAAACACATGGTCATTTTTGTAAATGTTTCATAGCCCTTAAAACTAGTTGATTTCTGTTTAAAGGGGATTAAGTATGGTACATTTTATTAATTAATATATCTATTATAATTGTTCAAATCATTCTGTCCCCTTTTTAAATATTCTTGTTCTTCAAGCCCAAGTTTGATGTAATATAGCTCTCTATGAACAAGAATGCAATTGTAATTATTTGAATAAAAGCTATATAAGATGAAAACAAAAACATTAATTATATGCTAACAAAAATGGCAAGAAAAAAGAAAACAAAAATAGGCATTTGCTAATTCCTCATCTTTTACAAGAGGGCGGTCAATAGATGTCATTTCATTTCTCAAGCTGTAAAATAAGAATACTTAAATTAACGGATATAATTACTGTAGACCTAAAAATATGCTTCTGTATGTATTTTCAAGTTACTGAGATATGATGGAAGAATTGGGAGGGGGCACAAAGGAAACAGATATGAAATACCAACAGAAAGGAAACAATACAGCAAGAAAACCAAAAATAGTATCATACATAAACACTGATTCAAGTGAATTAAGTCAAAACATCTTTCATAGAAATGAAGGTAAGAGAGATAAAAACCACTCTTTAGAAGAAATTGACTCCTAAATTGAAAGAGGTAAAACAAGTTCCAGCCATACACTGTATACAAGATGATATAAAACAATGTAATTCATAGTTTGAATATAAAAGAGTAGGCAAGGGAAAATCGGAAGTACACAAACAAAAAGACAACAAATATAGCAATATCAATGTTGGGTAAAATAAACACAACATATAGAACATTAAACAAAACAAAGTTATTCTTTTTTGATGAAGGTTTCCTTGTTCAGGCAAATTTCTTAGAAAGAACACATGGGTGATATATTTTAGGATTCCTTGCATATTTTTTATTTTTAGATTACCTTCACACTTGAATGAAAACATGGCTGCTATGAAATATTAGGGTCACAGTAGCTTACCCATAGGACTCTTTATGTATTGCTTGGTGGACTACTGGTATTACATGTCCCCAAGAGTATATTGAAGCCAGTTTGAATTATCTTTTTTTCCTAACATTTTAATTAATGTGTATCTTCTGCTTGGATACTGCATCTTTACAGCATAATTTTGTTGTTGATTTATATAACATGCCTGGTGTATATTACTGCCATTAATCCTTGGAACAACTCTATGATATTGAGGTTTACTTCATCTCATTCAAAGCGATCATCTCTAGTCTTAGCGATAGGAAGGTAGACTATGGTATTTTGATAAATAACCTTAAACTGTTCTACCTATAGTCAATTTTTGGACAAATTCCATGAAATTTTTTAAAACTCTGCTGTTGATATAAAGATCTTCTTGATATTGCATTTTATCAGATTTCATAATATCAAGCTTATATAAATATATCAAAATAAGACTTAGGACATACCATTCCAAAAGCAAGTTCTTATAGACCAATTAAATCCTCCCAGATGCCTGGGTGGCTCAGGGAGTGATCCTGATCCTGGGATCAAGTCCCACATCAGGCTCCCTGCGAAGAGCCTGCTTCTCCCTCTGCCTACGTCTCTACCTCTCTCTATGTATCTCATGAATAAATAAAAAAAAAATCTTAAAAAAAAACCTTCCAAAAGATTTTCCTCATTCTCTTTAAATATTATGATGTATCCAAACATACAGAAAATTACAGTATAACATAACAAATACCCATGTAACCACAATCCAGGATTAACAATGTGCTGAAGCGTCTTGCTATCTTTGCTTTAGATCATTCTAAAATTATTATTAAGAAGCTAATCATTCCAGACTTTAAGTCCCCCTCATACACCTCTCTGGTCTCATTCTCCTCCCTCTTTATTCAGAGACAACTACCATCCACCTCATCTGGGTTTCTGCACTTTATTACATATGTTTATATGCATATTAAGTTTTCATTTTCAGATTTTTATTAATATATATAGTCCCATGCTGTACTTTGTATACACAACATTTTGTTTTGGAAATCTATCACTTTTGAAACACTTTAACACAATAGAAAAACTAATGTCTGAGAAGCTGAAAAGAATGTGGGTTCTCTATTTTTATGGTCAGGAACTATAAGCATCAGGTCTCACACATATCTCATATCTATTAGATCAAACCTGTTAACTGAATTGTTCAAACTTGCATCCGTGAAAACATTCTGTCTGTGTGATTTATTGGTTACTAAAAAAAGGCATATGCAAATCTCCTGCCATAACTATGGATTAATTGAATTCTCTTTATAACTCTGTCCATTTTTGCTTTAAATATTATTTCTACAAAATTTTTTTTTCTGATGAGAACTTTTAAGACATACCATCATAGCAACTTTCAAATATAGAATACAGCATTGTAAATTATAGTCATCATACTGGATACTATATCCATAAGACTTATCCGATGACTGGAAGTTTGTACCTTTTGACTATCTCCATCCTTTAAATATTTAATATTTAAATATGCTTTAAATATCGGGAGATTATGATACATACATAAAACTTAATTTTATTGCTTCTTGGTGGAATATTCCTTTTATCTCTATGTTGCAATCTTTTTCATCCCTATTAATGCTTTGCATGTTAAATATTTTTTGTTTGTTAATCAATAAGCATTTATTTGACTGGTATTTTCTAGTATGTCCTTTCTAGAAATTTACCTCTCTGGGTCATGATATAATGTTTTGTGTCTAGTTATAAATAAAGTATATCTACACAGTGTTTTTTTGACCAAGTCAAGTCTCTTTTACATATGTGAATTTAATATATTTATTTTTGTAATGACCCAGATCACTAAGGCACTTCCCAGTCTATAAATAGTCTTTCTAGCCTACCTATTTCAAGAACTAAACAACACTTGATGGGTCTCAGCTTTATGCAAGAAGCTCATTCCAGCTCCCTACCACACACAGGCCTAGATTTTAGCTCTGATTTGAGTCCAGGTCTTGGAACCTTAGCAGCTGTAGCACATGTTCAGTTCTAAAGCCATTCAGCTTTGCTTCCCTCACTTGCAACTATGGCTTTATAATCTTTATTTCTAGTTCCTAAAGCCTTTCCTAATGCTTTCAAGAATTGACGTGTATTTTTGAAAGTTTATGGTTAAATATATCAACATGTGTTTTAGATAAGAGTATGATTTTCTACATTAGCTTAGCACACCATATTGATCAGAAACCTAATATACAATTCTTTGTTACACAGTTGTAAACAAAGTTCAAACACCTAAGCCTTGATGACTTTACGGGGAAATATTGGTGCTTTTCTTCTATCCTTTGGACTTTACCTTTGTGTGTCCTACAAAAATTGTTGCTTTAGTGACAAAGCCAGTGAATTTCATTATGTTAACTGTGAAGCTGTTGCAGTTTCGATGTATTCCCACTTCCCACCAACCTTGCCTGGCTAAATACACCAAGGAATAATAGCAGTTTGGGCCATATGAACATCACAGTCTTGTCAGATTTCCTGAGACTATGGTGTGTTGTTAGAAGACCCTGGTGTTGCTCTAAGAGATCTCTTCATAATTGATCCCAATGAGGTCATCCAGTTTGAGCACCAATGATATCCCAGTGGACCAAAATATGGAAGAGACTCTCTGCTTGGTGAAGGCATTCCAGTTTGTGAAACCAATAGAGAAGTCATCCCAGCAAACTGAACATGATATTCTCCTACAATCAAGCCAAATCCAACTGCTTCCAAAGATACTTTCAGAAGGTAAATCAGTAGATCATCCGATGCATACCTACAGCTTCTCACATCAGAAAAGAACCACAGTTGGAACTCACTTTTAGCATTTGAAAGATGCTAAATTTTCTTCTCGAATTTTCTTCTTGAATTTCTTTGTACTAAACTGAATTCTCTATTAGGATAAAAACGATCATAGTTGTAAGATGTTAACATTAACAGTCTACTTTAACTCTTATAATCAATGTATATGTACTTGAAATAAATGTAAATTATGTTTTTAAAAAAACACAATGGAAAGTGACTTAAATAATCATGCATGTTTCTAATCCTGGAGATTAATATAGTTATTTTATTTATTTGCTAGCTGGATTAGGGTCTACATACAATTCTAGATATTGATAGGCCATAATTATAAAGGACATTTATTGAATCCAGGAATTGCATTTTGAAATCATTGTAATTATTTTCTTTTCTGAAGTGCTCAATGTAAAGTACATAATAAACATATTTTAAAAGAAAACAAGTATTTAATGAAATCCTAATAAAATTCATACTTTTTATGGAACTTAAAAAACTGATTCTAAAAATCATATGGTTATATAAGGGATCCAGAGAATCCAAGAAAATTTTGAAGAAGAACAAAGTTGGAGGATTTACAGCATCAATTTAAGATTTACTATAAATATACAGTAAATAAAACAGCTTGGTATTGATGCAAGAGAAATAGGTCAATAGAAAAGAGAGTCCAAAAGAATATCACATACATATATAATATCAATAATTTTTTACCAATACTATTCAATGGTTGGGGAGTTGGTCTTCTTAATAAATTATTCTGAAACAACTACATAGCTGAGAGAACCTTTACACTTATATTATATACAAAAATTAGTGATTGATGTATAAGGTTTAATGTACAGGCTAAAATCTAAAGCCCTTAAGAGAATTTTTTCGAGAACTTTGGATGGGTGATAAATCATTGGGCAGTATGCAAAAAGCACTAAACATAAAAGAAAAAAAGTTCAATTGGACTTCATTAAAATGAAAATCATTTCCCCACACACACAAAAAAATACTGTTAAGAACAAACCACAAACTTAGTAAAAAAAAGTTTCTGTATATTGATCCAACAAAGAATTCATATTCAGAATATATAAAGAACTAGCATATATCATTTTAAAAAGACATTCAATTTTCAAATGAGCAAAAGAACTGAATAGACAGTGCACAAAAGAAGATATATAATGGCCAATAAACAAGAAAACGTACTTAACATCATTACTCACATTCCCTGTAGCTGGAGGTCTGTGAGGCACATCTCATTGCTACCATAGTCCAACTCTTATCCCATGTCCACAGGCCTCTCTTCCTAAGGAAAAATCCAAAAGAGGAAGGTCAGTGGCATGAACCACAGCCCCATAACAGTTAGGACCATATTGTCACAAATGTTCTCACTTCTTCATTTTCCATTTACATTCTTCTCACTCTCAGGTATCACCTCAGCTGACCTAAGTGGTGGTGTGATCCAAACCTTCAAAGGACACCACTACAGGAATAAAAAGACAAGCCACAAGGTAGGTGGGAAATGATGTTCTTAACACATGAAACTGACAAAAGGCTTAAACCCAGAATATATAAAGAAATTCTAAAAACTAGTAAGAAAAAGACAGACAATGGTAAAATGGGTAACAGATTTTAACCAAATACCTTATTTTAAAAAAGATATCCCAAGGGCCATCCAATTCTTCAGTCATCAGAGAAATTCAAATTAAATCTACTGTGAGGTACTACAACCCACAGACTAAAATGACTAAAGTGAAGAGACATTGCCAAAAATGAATAATAACATGGAGCAACTAGAACTCTCCTACATTGCTGATGGGAATATAAATTGATACGGCCACTCTGGAAAACTCTTTGTCAGTGTCCATGAATACTGACCTAGCAAGTATATCTCTAGATATTTATTCAACAGAAATGCATATATGTGTTTCCTAAAACATATCATAGTGGAAATACTTGTAATATCCAAAACATAGAAACAATCCAAATGTCCACTAAAATAGAATGGATAAACAAACTAATATTTTCACATGTGCTATTTCCGTTTTCTATTGCTACATAACAAACAACTAGATGGCTTAAAACCATAATTTATTATTTTTTGGAAAATGAGTAGGTTGGCTGAAGGGTTTCTGTTCTACCCGTGTGTTTGGATTCACTCATGTGGTCACAGTCATCTGATATTTCACCTAGATATGCAGGTGTAAGATGGTCTCTGGAACATTGTGCTGTCACTGAGATAACCTATTCTCATCCTGTAGAGGCTTTCATCTTCAGTAGGCTACTCTAGGCTTCTTCACAGTGTGATAACAAAAGGATCTAAGAAGGCAAGAGAGGAAGCTGCAAGCACTCTTAGGACTAAGCTTCTAGAATTTGCATAATATCATTTCTAACACAATCTATGTCAAAACATTCATAAAGCCAGCTGCGATTTCAGACAGTGAAAAAACAGTCTTCACCCTTTAATAGGAGAAGCAGCCAATAGCACATCGCAGAAGGGCATGTAAACAGAAAATCATGATTAACTGGGAGCTACCATTACAGGAATCTTCCACAATATGTAGCAATGACAATGAATGAATTACTGCTACAAGCACCAACAGGGATGAACTTCACAAACATAAGGTTGAGTAAAAGAATCAAGTCACAAAACTGCAAAAACAATATATGGTGTTAGAAGTCAAAAGAGAGTCCAAGGAGCATATGTGTGGTGCTACCACTGCACTCCTTGACCCAGGCAGTGGTTATATGAAAATTTCACTTCATGATAATTTACTGATTGTTTTGTTCTTTTGATAATTTTCTATGTTTGTTATATTTCAATAGAAATCTTTTTAATCAGAATAAAAACAAAGACAAAAGAACTAAAAAATAATTCTAGTGGATTTTCCTTAATTCATTTACCTGGGTGGTGTTTCATGCCTTTTCTGGAATAACTGCTGATGGATTACATATTCTTCTGCCTGCAGGAGTGAGAAAGATCACAAGGCTATGGGAGCCAGTGCTGGGGAACTCCATCTCTATTCTTTTTCTCTCTTATTTTGCTTAAATTTCTACATTAAGGATAAGTTCACTGATCACTTTTGTTTGACGTAGAATTATTTTTCTCTGCTCATATTCCTCTGTTTACTGCTGTCAATCCTAAACAGTTATTCCTAAATTATTGTGTCTTCCTGCTTTATCAACTGCAAGTTGGGGAGCATCCCAGTCCCAGTTCTCAGTCCTACTTATCTAAGGAAGTAAGGATCATTTTTCATGTCTTTCCTGGTAAAATAGGTCCCTTATGTTCTCTTAAGGGGGGAATATGAATGAGATACTTGATGTTCCACCACTTAACTTGCTGTTATACTGGACCAATCTTCTCAGAAATGCAAATTCTTCCATTTTTTCCCCAACTGGTTCAAATTATTTTGTATATAGGTTATACTGTGTAGGGATTAACAATGTAGACTCCAGAAACAAAATATCCAAGTTCATAGCCTGGCCTTGACCTTGGGCAGATTATCTCTCTCTCTATGCCTCAATCTCTACATTTGTTAAATGGGAGTAACAAGTCCTATAGAACATAGGGTTATAATGAGGTTTAAATAAAGTAATGCACATAAATTAAAAATGTGCTTAGCCCTTTAAGCTCAATAAATGTTCTCATTATTATTAAGCATAGTTATTAACATTTAGGGTTGCATATTTCCATAATTATTACACTGATGATTGTATAGTCTTTGATATGTTAATTATCTTTTAATCATTTCCATCAGTTTTGTAAACCTGGATTTTTTTTTTAAACCTGGATTTATACCATCATTTGAGGGAGGGTATCTGTTGCCCAATTTTCTTTCTTCTTTCTTTTCTTTTTTCTTTCTTTCTTTCTTTCTTTCTTTCTTTCTTTCTTTCTTTCTTTCTTTCTTTCAAATGATTGTAAGAGGAACAGAGAGAGATAAACAGACTGCCTGCTGAGCATAGAACCTGATGCTGGGCTTGATCTGATGATCCTGAAATCATGAGCTGAAATCGAGAGTTGGATGCTTAACCGAGTGAGCCATCCAGGTGCCCCTATTACCCAACATTCTTAAAATGAAATTCCAGGTTTTAAGAAAAAGATTTAATGGCTAAACTAGCATTATAGTTCTAAGGGGATATGACACAGCCATAAAAAAGGATGAGACTGTGCCATTTGCGACAACACGGACAGAACTAGAGAGTATTATGCTAAGTAAAATAAGGCAGACTGTGAAAACAAATACCATAAGATTCCATGCATAAATGGAATCTAAAAAAAACGAATAAACAAAGAAAAGAGCAAAATCAGATTTATAAATACAGAGAACAAAACTGATGGTTGCCAGAGAGCAAGGGGGCTTGAGCAAAATGGGTGAGGGCAATGGGAGACACAGGCCTCCAGGTATGGAATGGGTAAACCATGGACATAGAAAGCAGACAAAGAATACAACCAATGATACTGTAGTAGAGATATAATGGCACAGATGGCAGCCTACCTTGTGGTGAACATAGTATAATGCATAAACTTGTCAAATCACTAAGTTGTACACCTGAATCTAATGTAACATTGTGTGTTGCCTATAATCAAAAAAATAAACAAACAAACTAGCGTTACAGTGTAGTATAGGGACAGGAAGAAAAAAGAATTGGAGGCATATGTAAATGATAAAAATGTATTTGCATTTTATTCACTTTCACTCCATTTCTGATCTAATGATCTAGATTTAAAATTGAAAGCTTCTCCAGAGATAGCCCTTTGCTCCCAGTCCTTCCAGGTACAGTTCTGCTAGTTATTGCATAGGCTAACTGCAGGAGTGGAGAGAGGCACAACATCATTTAGCAGAAATCAGCCCCGAGATCATCCTTCTAAATCTACTCTTCTTACTCCTCAGGTAACTGCACATACCTTCATTGCTAATTTTATATTTCCTGAAATGGGGGTGCAGGAAGAAGAAATATCCAGGAGAGACATCATTATAAATATGAGTTAAGAAATTAAACTAGATCCATATTCCTTGGGCTCTCTAAAGCTCTTCCTCTTCCTCCCCTCCACTACTATTCCAGCTCCCTAAACCACTCCAGACATGGTTCAAAAAGCTGAAACTTACTCTGGTGAGGAATTAGGCCTTGAGGGTTTTTTTTAAAAAGACTTTTGATTGGGTTTATTAAACTATGATTCAAAAATGTAACCTCACATACAAGATATTTTGTGACATGTTAAGAATAAGGAGATGCATCAAAAGGCTCAGGTGAGACTTTCAGAAACTACATTCCATAATTCTGATTAAATATAATCATGGTTATAACTCATCAGGCAAGGCAGAAAGGTTAATTACATAGACTACATAATCAGCATATACTTGATGTTTATCAATTCAGATTTTATCTGTTGTATGTAATTTATAAGAAGGAAAAAAGATAGATTTATAAAAGAGTGGGCTGAATTTATTACTTTAGTCACCCATATTCTTGTTAAATACAGCTCCTCTCCTCAAAAATAATCTCAATTTGTCCTAGCTTGACAGATTATAAATAATATACTCTTTCTTGGGCTGTTTAAGAGTTCTCCCATTTAAGGGAAAACAAAGGCATTAGGGCAGTGATTGTAAACTAGAACCACTAGAGAAGCTTTTTAAAAATCCCATTGTTCAGGTCACACTTTACACAGTCAAGTCAAAATTCCTAAAATTGGAGTCCATCCTCAGGTGATTCAAAAGGGCAACCAAGGTTGAAAACCACAGAGGTTGAGCCTTTACCTCTACTACCATCCTTCGTAAGATTCACACAGGTTATTGAAATCAATCAGATATTGATCAATCATTCAATTGACTAGACAGGTCGTGCAGACATAAATCTTTTAGTTATTAAAAATACTTTGTTAAATGTCTGTGCAAGAAATGTTTGCTCAAATCTGCTCTAAGTAATCTGAAGAAGCAACTAAATACATGTTTGTATATATACATGTACATATATATAGATTATATATATAATTCAATTCAAATATACACATATTATTCAACAGTTCAATTCATTACTGTAAACATGATAAGAAACCATAACTTGTTAATACAACTTTCAAGAAAATAGAACTTTGGGTATTTCAATTAAATTTCTCCTTCACCATGTAGACTCACTTTTATGCATTTTTAATATTTTTTAATAAGGACATATGCCTTGGATAAACGATTTTGATATCAAAAGAAATATATACACTAGCACTGAAATACACACAGTAAAACCTCTTTGATAAAACCTGCCTTAGAGAACAGGATCAGTATGCAACATGCAGACATTCCTTTAAATATAGCTCTGTCCCATACATGGGTGGCTCAGTGGTTGAGCACCTGACTTTGGCTCAGGTCATGATCCTGGGGTCCTGGGATTGAGACCCACATCAGGCTCCCCATAGGGAACCTGCTTCTCCCTCTGCCTATGTCTCTGCCTCTCTCTCTCTCTCTCTCTCTCTCTCTCTCATGAGTAAATAAAATCTTTTAAAAAATAAAATAAATATAGCTCTGTGGTTAAGGACATCCCTAAAATCTTTGGATCTAGTTGCAAAAGAATGTGATGTGTATATTTGCACAGAGCTGCCCACTAATGTGCATTTTTGTTGGGAGAGGAATTGTGGTTTTGATAAGGTACCCCTGAGCAGTAAGGGGAATCTACTTTCAGCTAAGGATGTAATTTCATTCTGTGATTGCAGTTGTTACACATTAATGGATGGCATTTGACACACAGCATATCTTCATCACTTTGGAGACAGTTGAGAATCGTGGACCAGATCTAGACTCTGACAACTTGGATTTGAGTTTCAGCTCTGCAATTACTTGCTGAGTAAATACAGCTTTCCAAGTTTCAAGTTTCTGGTCTATTAAATGGTGATGATAATTATCTGCCCTACCTATCTAATAGGATTGTTAAAAAGTTTAATGTCAAACAATTACTTGTAAATTCTAAACTTTAATTCAAAGACAAGAAAAGATTTAGCATAAAAAGCAAGCCTTGTTTTAGGTAGAGTCCTAGCTTTCAGGCCAACCTTCCTGAACTCCTGTTTATGTACAAGGAAAAGATTTTCAAGCATCTTGATGCTGAAATAATTCTTCATGCATGATGTGAGTTTTAGAGAATAAAACTGATACATATTTGGGACCTCTGTGATAGGGTAAACACATGGGGGAATCTCTTTAAAAGAACAACTTCAAACCAGTGAGATCTTGGTACAGAAGTGTATTAACAAGGAGTAACAGGAAACAAATCAAGAAGCAGGAAGAGAGTCATACACCTTCATAAATCTTTGGTGACATCTCCAAAAGAGACATGGACCAAAAGAAAAAGAAACACATAGTAATTGAGAGCATCTATTCAAGAACATTCATTCTCTCTGGGGACTTGCAAAAATAGCTGAAGATATTTTAGTGTACATATAGAGTGGTGGTGAAGTTTATACTCCCTTACCAGAAATAGGGAGGGAGCAAGAAACCCTTGCTATATCTGATATTATTATTGAAGAAACAGCAATGTTATAATGCACTCTGCTCTATTTCTCTTCAACTTTCTATCATGGATGCTTACTTCTATAAAAAAAAAAAAACAACCTCTAAATAAATTCAATTGCTTATATACTTCTTCTATTTACAGTTTAACCAATTAAATACTGCATTTTCACATACAATGAAGCTCATCTCCCTGTGCAGATTATGCATGTTGTATCTGCCTGACATGTCCTTCTTAAAAGAATATGTCTAAAATCTCTCTCCCATTTCTCCTTCCTGTCTTTCCCTCCTCCACCACTTTCCACACACACACACTTGAATAAAGCATTTAAAGGCTTAAGATTGATTTTACATTTCCTGGATTAGAGCAGAATTTGTTGATTGCCATAGTTTAAACAGTATCTCTTTCTAACATTGCATAAAAGCCACAAGGTTTGCTTACCCCTTATATTTAAAATTGATTTGTGCTTTTTCTTTCAGTAAGAGATTTTATTTAACATGATTATTATCAGTGTTATAAGTATTTTCTTTCTTAATGTTTGATGACAAGAGATTTCCTGTTTGTAGATGCTTTTATAAGATTTTGATCAAAACACTGTAGTACACGTGTACAGCAATCAAAAATGTTGTTAAGGACAAATGAATGACTTGAAATCTTAGCATTATCTTTAATCCCATTTTCTCCTTCCTCCACTTCTAATTACTCATCAGTCATCTGGTTTCCTTCTTGATTTCTTCCCTGCCTCATTTCTGTGTGCACACAAACCACAGTGCTCCACACTTGTGTGCCTTGCACTTATACTGCATCCTCTGTGATGGACATCTCCCCTTTGCCCAGTGAACACTGTCACAATTCAAAGCAAGCTCAAGCATTATGTCTTTTATAAAGGTTTCCTAAATTACCATATTCACTATCAGCTAAAATTAATTGTTTCTTCATCTATGTTTCTTTGTAACTACCTGATCAGTCTTCTTCTCATGTATGGACAGAAACCACACAAATCTATAAAATGTCCTTGTAACCAGACTGCAACATGTTTACCATCAGCGCCAACAAATAATCTGATACTCCCTCAAACTCCTATTATTTAATATTTATTTTAAAGTAACAGGAAGAAAATAATTTTCCATTAATAAAAAATGGGTATGCCTTTCTGTTCAAAATAAAGATTTATGTCATATGCACCTATAATTTTAACTCATATGGAATGGGAATTTTTATTTAGCATTCTCATCACTTATAATTGAATGGAATTAGGCATCATGTTCACTAAAGATAGAGGTTACATATAGATACAATAAAAAGCCTTGTGTAAAATATCTTATTAAAGTTTTTGTTGTGACTTTCATTCTGTTTCATCAAAATACTCTCTAGTGAGTCTATGTTTTTAATAGTTGCATATCCAGATAATAACAGCAAAGAATGTAAATAATTTATTATTGATAGGATACACAGCCTTAATTTTAAATATGTAAAAAACTATATACATCATTATTTTCAAGATTCTTGATGGCCAAACATTTAGATATTCACAAAAAAAAAAAACACATTTCATCCTTTATAAATTGTTAAGAGTTTAGGTTTTTATTGAAGAAGTTTTCAGTATAAAATTCCAATGGCATAAAATTGGAAATGAAATTATTCTAAGATTGCTAGATCTTAACATTGTCTTTGAGAAATCAGAGTTTTTCTAATTGAATTTAATCTGAAGTGTTGATAATCAACCTTAATAAAAATCTAACTGTAATCAGAAAGCTCCATCTATTCTGATGTGTTTTTTACTTCACACTCCTTTGATGACCGTGGCCTGCTCCATGTCTACCATAAATCTTGCTCTTAAATAACTTCATGACAAGGTGATGAAGCTAACTGGCACCCTGGAACAGGGAAGGGAGAGGGATCAGCAAACTTCTGTATCTTCCTAGTTCTTGTCTCCTTTTGTTCAATCATTTAATCATCAGACGTTTAGCCAGGCAGCATATTTCTTAGTTTGGTATTTTCAAACTTGCTAACATTATTCTATTTTTTTCAATTTAAACAAAAACGAATGTAATGTTTATTAATGTTACATATTTAGTATCCACAGTTCTTCAAAATATAGACCTCTCTCTATATATGATAAGCTCATCATTTTGATAGTTAAGAGAAGTCCTTAGTGGCAGGCCAATCGCACTTTTGGCACAGATCTTGAAAATGCCAGAAGAACTGATGCAGTGGGAAACTACCTAAAGTTCAAAAGTACAAGTCATAGAATTCTCCAATATGCCTTAAAGTTTAATACAATTCTATAGGGTATTTTGAGGGCATGTGGTGGACAGTGTCTGTTATTAAACTTTGACAAGGAAAAGAAGGGAGTGGTTGGAACATACAGTTTTGGAAAAGTAGATTTTAAAACTACAAAGTACCTTATTTTTAGTCACATAACATTTTTTTAAATACCAAAAAAATACCAAAGTAAGGCATAAGATGTCTGTTTATTGACAGAGTTTTTTAAATTGATTTTAAAGTTCAGTTATTTCAGTCACCTGGTTTAGACTCAATAATTTTTATAGATGAAGAGACTGAGATTCGGCTAAGATCCTACCCCCTCCTAAGTGATATAAGAGCCATATACAGAACTAACAGCTGAGCATCTAGGCACCAAAAATTACTGAGAGATTTCTGAGGAATTAATATGCCTATTTACCTTTCAAAAATCCTGCTGAATACCTAAAACAGATATGATTTTTTTATTATTCACTGTGACTCCAGAGAACATAGACTATTGGTGTGTTGCAAAAACTGGAAGCAGAGCCAAACTTCAAATGCAGATTTCATAAACCTTTGACCAATACTTTGTGCTATAACATAATTTTCCAAAGTAAGAGTAAAAAGCATGCACTGCTTCAGCATTTATACTAAAAGATGATACTAATTCTTTGAGGTAGAAGGTGGGGCAAGATGGCAGAGGGGTAGGGGTCCTCACCTCACATGGTCCCACCAACTTACCCAGATAACTTTCAAACCATCCTGAACACCTACAAATCCAACTTGAGATTTGAAGAGAGAATAGCTGGAACACTACAGAGAGAAAGGCTTTTGCTTTTCACAAGGTACACACACCTGAGAATCAGCACAGTGGACCCTCCCCCAGAAGACCAGCTGGAAGAATAGGGGAAGAGCAAGTTCTTGACCCAATCAGCATTTGAAAGCTCCAGGGGGAAGTCAGAGGGATTTATAGTATATACAACTAGAGGCCACTCTGCACTAAGCAAAATGACTAGAAGGAAGAACTCACAAAAAAAGAAAGATTCAGAAACAGCACTCTCTGCCACAGAGTTACAGAGTTTGGATTATAATTTGATGTCAGAAAGCCAGTTCAGATGGTGGCTCTGGAAAAAAGCATAAAGGATTCAAGAGACTTCATGACTGCAGAATTTAGATCTAATCAGGCCAAAATTAAAAACCAATTAAATAAGATGCAATCCAAACTGGAGGTCCTAACGATGAACGTTAATGAGGTAGAAGAAAGAGTGACCAACACAGAAGACAAGATGATGGCAAGGAAGGAAGCTGAGGAAAAAAAGAGAAAAACATTAAAAAATCATGAGGAAAGGTTAAGAGAAATAAATGACAGCCTCAGAAGGAAAAATCTACATATAACTGGGGTTTCAGAGAGTGCCAAGAGGGCCAGAGAGCCAGAAAGAATATTTGAACAAATCATAGCTGACAACTTCCCTAACTTGGGGAGGGAAACAGGCATTCAGAGCCAGGAGATAGAGAGGTCTCCCCCCAAATCAATAAAAACCATTCAATACCTCAATATTTAATAGTAAAACTTGCAAATTCCAAAGATAAAGAGAAAATCCTTAAAACAAAGAGAGACAAGAGACCCCTAACTTATATAGAGAGAAATATTAGATTAACATCAAACCTTTTCACAGAGCCCTGGCAGGCCAGAAAGGGCTGGCAGGATATATTTATGGCACTAAATGAGAAGAACATGCAGCCAAGAATACTTTATCCAGCAACGCTGGATAAAGAATATGTGACCACCAAACCCGTTCTTCAAGAAATATTAAGGGGGACCCTGTAAAAGAAAGAGGAAGCCCAAAGAAATAATCCACAAAAACAGGAACTGAATAGGTATTATGATGACACTAAATTATATTTTTCAATAGTAACTCTGAACCTAAATGGGCTAAATTATCCCATCAAAATAGACAGGGTTTCAGACTGGATAAAAAAGCAAGACCCATATATTTGCTGTCTACCAGAGACTCATTTTAGACCTAAGGACAAGTCCAGCCTGAAAATGAAAGGTTGGAGAACCATTTACCATTCAAATGGTCCTTAAAATAAAGCTGGGGTAGCAATCCTCATATCATATAGACTAAAGTTTATCCCAAAGACTGTAGTAAGAGATGAAGAGGGACACTATATCATACTTAAAGGCTCTATTCAACAAGAAGACCTAACAATCATGAATATTTATGCCCCTAACGTGGGAGCTGCCAAGCATATCAATCAATTAATAACCAAAGTAAAGACATAGATAATACACTAATAGTAGGAGACTTAAACACGGCACTTTCTACAAATGACAGATTTTCTAAGCACAACATTGCAGAGAAACAAGAGCTTTAAATGATACACTAGACCAGATGGATTTCACAGAACTTTCCATCCAAACGCAACAGAATACATGTTCTTCTCAAGTGCACATGGAACTTTCTCTAAAATAGACCACATCCTGGGTCACAAATCAGGTCTGAACTGATACCAAAAGACTGGGATTGTCCCTTGCATATTTTCAGACCATAATGCTTTGAAACTAGAACTCAATCACAAGAAGAAATTTGGAAGAAACTCAAAGTTTAAAGGTTAAAGGTTAAAGAGCATCCTGCTAAAAGATGAAAGGGTCAACCAAGAAATTAGAGAAGAATTAAAAAGATTCATGGGGAGGAGGGGCAAGATGGCGGAAGAGTAGGGTCCCCAAATCACCTGTCCCCAACAAATTACCTAGATAACCTTCAAACCATCCTGAAAATCTACGAATTCGGCCTGAGATGTAAAGAGAGACCAGCTGGAATGCTACAGTGAGAGGAGTTCGCGCTTCTATCAAGGTAGGAAGACGGGGAAAAAAGAAATAAAGGAACAAAAGGCCTCCGAGGGGGAGGGGCCCCGGAGGAGCCGGGCTGAGGCCGGGGCGAGTGTCCCCAGGACAGGAAAGCCCCGTCCCGGAGGAGCAGGAGCTGCACCAACCTTCCCGGGCGGGCGGAAAGGGGCTCGCAGGGAGTTGGAGCAGGACCCAGGAGAGCGGGGATGCCCTCGGGCTCCCGGGGACACTAACAGACACCTGCGAGCGCAGGAGAGTGCGCCCAGCTCCCTAAGGGCTGCAGCACGCACTGGAGCAGCTCGGAGGGGCTCGGGAGCGGCTCCAGGGAGGGAGCTGCGGGGCGGGAGCGCAAATCCAACAGCGCAGGCCCCGGAGCACAGGGCGCCGGGACACAACCCAGGATCCGGCCTCCCCCCGGGACAGGCAGAGGCCGGGAGGGCCCAGGACAGCAAGGACGCTCCTGCCCCGAACTGAGCAGATCAGCGGCCCCGCCCGGGAGCCTCCAGGCCCTGCAGATGGAAAGCCGAGAGCCCCGAGCCCCGTAGTTCCTGCGGAGGCTGAATCCAGGCTTCCAGAGTTGCCATAGCAACTGCAACTGTTCCTCCTGAGACCTCACGGGGTAAACAACCCCCGCTGAGCCCTGCAGCAGGCAGGGGCAGAGCAGCTCCCCCAAGTGCTAACACCTGAAAATCAGCGCAACAGGCCCCTCCCCCAGAAGACCAGCTGGACCGACCAGTTCCAGGGGAAGTCAAGGGACTTAAAGTCTACAGAAATACTCCCCCGTGTTTTTTTTTCTTTTCTTTTTTCTTTTCTTTTTGATTTCTGATTGCTTCCCCCACCCCCTTTTTTTTTCACCTTTCTTTCTTTTTCTTTCCCTTTTTCTTCTCTTCTTTCCTTTTTCTTTTCTTTTTCTTTTTTCTTTTTCTCTTTTCTTTCCTTCTCTCTCTTTCTCTCCTTTTCCCAATACAACTGGTTTTTGGCCACTCCGCACTGAGCAAAATGACTAGAAGGAAAACCTCACCTCAAAAGAAAGAATCAGAAACAGCCCTCTCTCCCACAGAGCTACAAAATCTGGATTACAATTCAATGTCAGAAAGCCAATTCAGAAGCACTATTCTACAGCTACTGGTGGCTCTAGAAAAAATCATTAAGGACTCACGAGACTTCATGACTGCAGAATTTAGATCCAATCAGGCAGAAATTAAAAATCAACTGAATGAGATGCAATCCAAACTAGAAGTCCTAACGACGAGGGTTAACGAGGTGGAAGAACGAGTGAGTGACATAGAAGACAAGTTAATGGCAAAGAGGGAAACTGAGGAAAAAAGAGACAAACAATTAAAGGACCATGAAGACAGATTAAGGGAATTAAATGACACCCTAAGGAAGAAAAACCTACGTTTAATTGGGGTTCCCGAGGGCGCCGAAAGGGACAGAGGGCCAGAATATGTATTTGAACAAATCCTAGCTGAAAACTTTCCCAATCTGGGAAGGGAAACAGGCATTCAGATCCCGGAAATAGAGAGATCCCCCCCTAAAATCAATAAAAACCGTTCAACACCTCGACATCTAATAGTGAAGCTTGCAAATTCCAAAGATAAAGAGAAGATCCTTAAAGCAGCAAGAGACAAGAAGTCCCTGACTTTCATGGGGAGGAATATTAGGGTAACAGCAGACCTCTCCACAGAGACGTGGCAGGCCAGAAAGGGCTGGCAGGATATATTCAGGGTCCTAAATGAGAAGAACATGCAACCAAGAATACTTTATCCAGCAAGGCTCTCATTCAAAATGGAAGGAGAGATAAAGAGCTTCCAAGACAGGCAGGAACTGAAAGAATATGTGACCTCCAAACCAGCTCTGCAAGAAATTTTAAGGGGGACTCTTAAAATTCCCCTTTAAGAAGAAGTTCAGTGGAACAATCCACAAAAACAAGGACTAAATAGATATCATGATGACACTAAACTCATATCTGTCAATAGTAACTCTGAACGTGAACGGGCTTAATGACCCCATCAAGAGGCGCAGGGTTTCAGACTGGATAAAAAAGCAGGACCCATCTATTTGCTGTCTACAAGAGACTCATTTTAGACAGAAGGACACCTACAACCTGAAAATAAAAGGTTGGAGAACCATTTACCATTCAAATGGTTCTCAAAAGAAAGCAGGGGTAGCCATCCTTATATCAGATAAACTAAAATTCACTCCGAAGACAGTAGTGAGAGACGAAGAGGGACACTATATCATACTTAAAGGATCTATCCAACAAGAGGACTTAACAATCCTCAATATATATGCCCCGAATGTGGGAGCTGCCAAATACTTAAACGAATTATTAACCAAAGTAAAGAAATACTTAGATAATAATACACTTATACTTGGTGACTTCAATCTAGCTCTTTCTATACTCGATAGGTCTTCTAAGCACAACATCTCCAAAGAAACGAGAGCTTTAAATGATACACTGGACCAGATGGATTTCACAGATATCTACAGAACTTTACATCCAAACTCAACTGAATACACATTCTTCTCAAGTGCACATGGAACTTTTTCCAGAATAGACCACATACTGGGTCACAAATCGGGTCTGAACCGATACCAAAAGATTGGGATCGTCCCCTGGATATTCTCAAACCATAACGCCTTGAAATTAGAACTCAATCACAAGAAGAAGTTTGGAAGGACCTCAAACACGTGGAGGTTAAGGACCATCCTGCTAAAAGATAAAAGGGTCAACCAGGAAATTAAGGAAGAATTAAAAAGATTCATGGAAACTAATGAGAATGAAGATACAACTGTTCAAAATCTTTGGGATGCAGCAAAAGCAGTCCTGAGGGGGAAATACATCGCAATACAAGCATCCATTCAAAAACTGGAAAGAACTCAAATACAAAAGCTAACCTTACACATAAAGGAGCTAGAGAAGAAGCAGCAAATCGACTCGACGCCCAGCAGAAGAAGAGAGTTAATTAAAATTCGAGCAGAACTCAACGAAATTGAGACCAGAAGAACTGTGGAACAGATCAATAGAACCAGGAGTTGGTTCTTTGAAAGAATTAATAAGATAGATAAACCATTAGCCAACCTTATTAAAAAGAAGAGAGAGAAGACTCAAATTAATAAAATCATGAATGAGAAAGGAGAGATCACTACCAACACCAAGGAAATACAAACGATTTTAAAAACATATTATGAACAGCTCTACGCCAATAAATTAGGCAATCTAGAAGAAATGGACGCATTCCTGGAAAGCCACAAACTACCAAAACTGGAGCAGGAAGAAATAGAAAACCTGAACAGGCCAATAACCAGGGAGGAAATTGAAGCAGTCATCAAAAACCTCCCAAGACACAAGAGTCCAGGGCCAGATGGCTTCCCAGGGGAATTCTATCAAACGTTTAAAGAAGAAATCATACCTATTCTACTAAAGCTGTTTGGAAAGATAGAAAGAGATGGAGTACTTCCATACTCATTCTATGAGGCCAGCATCACCTTAATTCCAAAACCAGACAAAGATCCCACCAAAAAGGAGAATTACAGACCAATATCCCTGATGAACATGGATGCAAAAATTCTCAACAAGATACTAGCCAATAGGATCCAACAACACATTAAGAAAATTATTCACCATGACCAAGAAGGATTTATCCCCGGGATGCAAGGCTGGTTCAACACTCGTAAAACAATCAATATGATTCATCATATCAGCAAGAGAAAAACCAAGAACCATATGATCCTCTCATTAGATGCAGAGAAAGCATTTGACAAAATACAGCATCCATTCCTGATCAAAACTCTTCAGAGTGTAGGGATAGAGGGAACTTTCCTCGATATCTTAAAAGCCATCTATGAAAAGCCCACAGCAAATATCATTCTCAATGGGGAAGCACTGGGAGCCTTTCCCCTAAGATCAGGAACCAGACAGGGATGTCCACTCTCACCACTGCTATTCAACATAGTATTGGAAGTCCTAGCCTCAGCAATCAGACAACAAAAAGACATTAAAGGCATTCAAATTGGCAAAGAAGAAGTCAAACTCTCCCTCTTCGCCGATGACATGATACTCTACATAGAAAACCCAAAAGCCTCCACCCCAAGATTGCTAGAACTCATACAGCAATTTGGTAGCGTGGCAGGATACAAAATCAATGCCCAGAAATCAATGGCATTCCTATACACTAACAATGAGACTGAAGAAAGAGAAATTAAGGAGTCAATCCCATTTACAATTGCACCCAAAAGCATAAGATACCTAGGAATAAACCTAACCAAAGAGGTAAAGGATCTATACCCTAAAAACTATAGAACACTTCTGAAAGAAATTGAGGAAGACACAAAGAGATGGAAAAATATTCCATGCCCATGGATTGGCAGAATTAATATTGTGAAAATGTCAATGCTACCCAGGGCAATTTACACGTTCAATGCAATCCCTATCAAAATACCATGGACTTTTTTCAGAGACTTAGAACAAATTATTTTAAGATTTGTGTGGAATCAGAAAAGACCCCGAATAGCCAGGGGAATTTTAAAAAAGAAAACCATAGCTGGGGGCATCACAATGCCAGATTTCAGGTTGTACTACAAAGCTGTGGTCATCAAGACAGTGTGGTACTGGCACAAAAACAGACACATAGACCAATGGAACAGAATAGAGAATCCAGAAATGGACCCTGAACTTTATGGTCAACTAATATTCGACAAAGGAGGAAAGACGATCCACTGGAAGAAAGACAGTCTCTTCAATAAATGGTGCTGGGAAAATTGGTCATCCACATGCAGAAGAATGAAACCTGACCACTCTCTTGCACCATACACAAAGATAAACTCAAAATGGATGAAAGATTTAAATGTGAGACAAGACTCCATCAAAATCCTAGAGGAGAACACAGGCAACACCCTTTTTGAACTTGGCCACAGTAACTTCTTGCAAGATACATCCACGAAAACAAAAGAAACAAAAGCAAAAATGAACTATTGGGACTTCATCAAGATAAGAAGCTTTTGCACAGCAAAGGATACAGTCAACAAAACTCAAAGACAACCTACAGAATGGGAGAAGATATTTTGCAAATAACATATCAGATAAAGGGCTAGTTTCCAAAATCTATAAAGAACTTATTAAACTCAACACCAAAGAAAGAAACAATCCAATCATGAAATGGGCAAAAGACATGAAGAGAAATCTCACAGAGGAAGACATAGACATGGCCAACATGCACATGAGAAAATGCTCTGCATCACTTGCCATCAGGGAAATACAAATCAAAACCACAATGAGATACCACCTCACACCAGTGAGAATGGGGAAAATTAATAAGGCAGGAAACAACAAATGTTGGAGAGGATGTGGAGAAAAGGGAACCCTCTTACACTGTTGGTGGGAATGTGAACTGGTGCAGCCACTCTGGAAAACTGTGTGGAGGTTCCTCAAAGAATTAAAAATAGACCTGCCCTACAACCCAGCAATTGCACTGTTAGGGATTTACCCCAAAGATTCAGATGCAATGAAACGCCGGGACACCTGCACCCCGATGTTTCTAGCAGCCATGTCCACGATAGCCAAACTGTGGAAGGAGCCTCGGTGCCCATCGAAAGATGAATGGATAAAGAAGATGTGGTTTATGTATACAATGGAATATTACTCAGCCATTAGAAACGACAAATACCCACCATTTGCTTCGACGTGGATGGACCTGGAGGGTATGATGATGAGTGAAGTAAGTCAGTCGGAGAAGGACAAACAGTGTATGTTCTCATTCATTTGGGGAATATGAATAATAGTGAAGGGGAATATAAGGGAAGGGAGAAGAAATGTGTGGGAGATATCAGAAAGGGACACAGAACATAAAGACTTCTAACTCTGGGAAATGAACTAGGGGTGGTGGAAGGGGAGGAGGGCGGGGGGTGGGGGTGAATGGGTGACAGGCACGGAGGGGGACACTTGACGGGATGAGCACTGGGTGTTATTCTGTATGTTGGTAAATTGAACACCAATAAAAATTAATTTATAAAAAAAAAAAAAGATTCATGGAGGGGCGCCTGGTGGCTCAGTGGTTGAGTGTCTGCCTTTGGCTCAGGGCGTGATCCCAGGCTCCTGGGATCAAGTCTCACATCAGGCTTCCTGTGGGGAGCCTGCTTCTCCCTCTACCTGTGTCTCTGCCTCTCTGTGTCTCAAGAATAAATAAATACAATCTTTAGGGGAAAAATATTCATTGAAACTAATGAAAATGAAGATACAACAATTCAAAATCTTTGGGATACAGCAAAAACAGTCCTAAGAGGGAAATAAATAGCAATACAAGCATCCCTGAAAAAATTAGAAAAAACTCAAATACACAAGCTAACCTCACACCTAAAGGAACTGGAGAAAAAACAGCAAATAAAATCTACACCAAGCAGAAGAAGAGAGTTAATAAAGATTTGAGCAGAACTCAATGAAACAGAGACCAGAAGAACTGTGGAACAGATCAACAAAACCAGGAGTTGGTTCTTTGAAAGAATTAATAAGATGGATAAACCATTATCCAGCCTTATTAAAATGAAAAAAAATACTCAAATTAATAAAATCAGGAATGAAAAAGGAGACATCACAACCAATACCAAGGAAATACAAACGATTTTAAAAACATACTATGAGCAGCTATATGTCAATAAATTAGACAATCTAGAAGAAATGGATGCATTTCTGGAAAGCCACAAATAACCAGGGAGGAAATTGAAGCAGTCATCAAAAACCTCCCAAGACACAAAAGTCCAGGACCAGATGGCTTCCCAGGGGAATTCTATCACACGTTTAAAGAAGAAACAATACCTATTCTACTAAAGCTGTTCTGAAAGATAGAAAGGAATGGAATACTTCCAAAGTCATTTTATGAGGCCAGCATCACCTTTATTCCAAAACCAGACAAAGACCCCAACAGAAAAGAATTCTAGACCAATATCCCTGATGAACACAGATGCAAAAATTCTCAACAAGATACTAGCCAATAGGATCTAACAGTACATTACAAAGATTATTCACCATTACCAAGTGGGATTTATCCCCAGGATGCAAGGCTGGCTCAACACTCAGAAAGCAATCAACGTGATAGACAAGAGAAAAAACAAGAACCATATGATCCTCTCAACAGATGCAGATAAAGCATTTGATAAAATACAGCATCCATTCCTGATCAAAACTCTTCAGGGATCCCTGGGTGGCGCAGCGGTTTGGCGCCTGCCTTTGGCCCAGGGCGCGATCTTGGAGACCCGGGATCGAGTCCCACGTCGGGCTCCTGGTGCAGGGAGCCTGCTTCTCCCTCTGCCTGTGTCTCTGCCCCTCTCTCTCTCTCTGTGACTATCATAAATAAATAAATTAAAAAAAAAAAAAACCTCTTCAGAGTGTAGGGACAGAGGGAACATTCCTCAGCATCACAGCCCACAGCAAATATCATTCTCAATGGGGAAACACTGAAATCCTTTCCCTTAAGATCAGGAACACTATGGGGATGTCCACCCTCACCACTGCTATTGAACATAATACTAGAAGTCCAGCCTCAGCAATCAAACAAAAAGAAATAAAAGGCATTCAAATTGGCAAAGAAGAAATCAAACTCTCCCTCTTTGCAGATGACATAATACTGTACATAGAAAACCCAAAAGACTCCAACCCAAGACTGCTAGAACTCATACAGCAATTCGGCAGTGTGGCAGGATATAAAATCAATGCCCAAAAATCAGTGGCATTTCTATACACTGAGACTGAAGAAAGAGAAATTAATTGCACCCAAAAGCATAAGATACCTAGGAATAAACCTAACCAAAGAGGTAAAGGATCTATACCCTAAAAACAACAGAACACTTCTGAAAGAAATTGAGGAAGACACAAAGAGATGGAAAAATATTCCATGCTCATGGATTGGCAGAATTGATATTGTGAAAATGTCAGTGCTACCCAGGGCAATTTACACATTTAATGCAATCCCTATCAAAATACCATGGACTTTCTTCAGAGAGTTGGAACACATAATCTTAAGATTTGTGTGGAATCAGAAAAGACCCTGAATAGCCAGGGAAATATTGAAAAAGAAAACCATAGCTGGGGGTATCACAATGCCAGATTTCAAGTTGTACTACAAAGCTGTGATCATCAAGACCGTGTGGTACTGGCACAAAAACAGACACATAGATCAATGGAACAGAATAGAGAACCCAGAAATGGACCCTCAACTCTATGATCAACTAATATTCGACAAAGCAGGAAAGACTATCCAATGGAAAAAGGACAGTCTCTTCAATAAATGGTGCTGGGAAAACTGGACAGCCACGTGCAGAAGAATGAAACTAGACCATTCTCTTACACCAACACAAAGATAAACTCAAAATGGATGAAAGATCTAAATGTGAGACAAGAATCCACCAAAATCCTATAGGAGAGTACAGGCAACACCCTTTTTTGAACTTGGCCACAGCAACTTCTTGCAAGATACATCTATGACAGCAAGGGAAACAAAAGCAAAAATGAATTATTGGGACTTAAGATAAAAAGCTTCTGCACAGCAAAAGAAACAGTCAACAAAACTAAAAGACAATCTACAGAATGGGAGAAGATATTTGCAAATGGTATATCAGATAAAGGGTAGTATCCAAGATCCATAAAGAACTTATTAAACTCAACAGCAAAGAAGCAAACAATCCAATCATGAAATGGGCAAAACACATGAACAGAAATTTCACCAAAGAAGACCTAGACATGCCAACAAGCACATGAGAAAATGCTCTGCATCACTTGCCATCAGGGAAATACAAATCAAAACCACAATGAGATACCACCTCACACCAGTGAGAATGGGGAAAATTAACAAGACAGGAAAAAACAAATGTTGGAGAGGATGTGGAGAAAGGGGAACCCTCTTGCACTGTTGGTGGGAATATGAACTGGTGCAGCCCCTCTGGAAAACTGTGTGGAGGTTCCTCAAAGAGTTAAAAATAGACCTGCCCTATGACCCAGCAATTGCACTGTTAGGGATTTACCCCAGAGATACAGATGCAATGAAACGCCGGGACACCTGCACCCCGATGTTTCTAGCAGCCATGTCCACAATAGCCAAACTGTGGAAGGAGCCTCGGTGTCCATCGAAAGATGAATGGATAAAGAAGATGTGGTTTATGTATACAATGGAATATTACTCAGCCATTAGAAACGACAAATACCCACCATTTGCTTCGACGTGGATGGAACTGGAGGGTATTATGCTGAGTGAAGTAAGTCAATCGGAGAAAGACAAACAGTGTATGTTCTCAACCATTTGGGGAATATAAAAAGTAGTGAAAGGGAATAAAGGGGAAAGGAGAGAAATGAGTGGGAAATATCAGAGAGGGTGACAGGACAGGAGAGACTCCTAACTCTGGGAAACGAACAAGGGTTAGTGGAAGGGGAGGTGGGGGAGGGGGTTGGGGTGACTGGGTGACAGGCACTGAGGGGGGCACTTGATGGGATGAGCACTGGATGTTATGCTATATGTTGGCAAATCGAACTCCAATAAAAAATATACAAAAAATATAATAAAAAAATAATTCTGAGGTAAAAATAATTGATTGTTTCCCATTTTACAGATAACAAAATGAATGGATAAATAAAATGTGGTATATACATACACTGGAACATTGTTCATCATGTAGCCTTAAAAAGGAAAGAATCTTGCCACATACTACAACATGGTGAATCTTTAAGACATCACGTTAATAAGCCAATCAAAAAAAGCCAAATACTGGATGATTCCACTTAAATGACGTATCAAAAATAGTCAAATTTATACAAACAAGAAGTAGAATGGTGATTAGTGGGTTGAAGAGATGGAGAAATGAGGAGCTATTGTATAACTGGTATAGAGTTTCAGATTTGCAAGATGAAAAAGTTCTGGATATTTGCCCCAAAACAACATGAATCTAGGTAACAGCAATAACTGTTGTCATTTTAAAAATGGTCAAGGTGGTAAATTTTATGTGTTTTTTATCACAATACAAATAAATGCAATCTTGAAGATACATAAAACTAGTTAGTAACTGGCAGTCAAGACTTAGGATTGTGATTCAAAATTTTCTAAATCTATTCTAAAGAATACCCTTGGATTCCCGTGTGCCAACCTATTTCCCCAATATCTCTGTATGGCTGATTACATAACCTATATGGCTGCAAACCTGTGGCAACCATGCATCAGCATGCCTGTGTAGGACAATCAGTAATGAGCACAGGCCCTTGTATACAAAACCTGAGAAAGCAAAAGCCCTATCTTCCCATGCTTGGAACCCAATGTTCCAAGGAAAAACATTAAAATTATCTTTCGAGTGATCAGTATGGTGTGATCACAAAAATAGGCTAGTGGTCCAGACTTGACATGTTATTCCCTTTTATAATGGCTACTTGCTGTCATGGAGAAGTAGGCATTGAAAGACATTGCTTGGTAGGCCCATAGCCATCTCCAGGAAATGAGGCCTAAGGACACATGCTTTACTTATGTGGTGAGAAAACGTTAATTCTAACAGCCCTACTCTCAAACCAACATTTTATCTGTTGGCATGTTTACAAGGAAAGTTGGAAATCGAATAAAGGATAATTGCCCATTCTCAACAGGATGTGGCAACTTTCAACTACGATCCTTTATTTTCAAGCTTTGGCGAGGCTTCCCAAATGAGCTAAATGAGGAATGATTCTGATGGAGGAATGATGTTAAGGCCTTAGTCTGTGTTCCTCCCAGATGCTAGATTAATTGCTGTAATATAAACCCGCAGCACAATGTGTTCTCCACTGATTTCATCCACTTATCTATGGGTCTGTCTGTGATGATTTCTACTAATAGCCAAACAGTGCTCTGAATAACTCACTGAGTTGTACAAGATTGGCCCAAATTTGAATAAAGTTTGAATCTGGTAAAGTTAAAACTTAAAACTATTAGAATCATTACAGTAACTGCTTATGATTTTCTCCATTAGACAGTCAGAAGATGCCACTGCTTAATCTTTCTTGAGCACTTTGTAACCTCACTTTTGTTACCAGGATTTGTCTTTGGGATCCACAGGTTTTCTAATAAGGGAGTAGTTCATGGCATACCCTTAATGAGGACACAAAGTATTGCTACAGTGTGTTTTTCATTTTCTTTTAAAGGATTTCTGTTTATGACATTCAACTTACCCTTGGGAATTTTGCTTCAGTCCAGGAGGCTGAGCTAAAGGGAAACTTCTGTGGCATGCTTAAACTACATTCAATATTAGCGTTCTTTTCCAATATTGACCCCTTATATTCAGATCAAGCCAGTGAGCTGAAATTCTTCTTAAAAATGAATCTCTCCCTTTTGAGAAATTAAATTCCTCAAATAAACATAACAATGCTAGCTCTACCCTGTGAAGCCCCTGGGTGCAAACACAGGACTTCTTTCTGAGCACCTTCTCCATAGGGATACAGGACCTAACTCTAAAAGCATTGTGAGGCTAATGAGTTAAGACAAAGGAATCTAACAGCAGAAATTAGAATGTATCAGAAACAGAAAAGACGGGGGGGGGGGGGGGGGGGGGGGGGGGGGGGGGGGGGCAGGGAAGCAAATTAGTAGGTCATAGTAATAACTCAAGAAAATAAAGACTTGAACTAAAATAGTGACAGTGGGAATGGCGAAAATAGACGGGTGAATGGGCAATCACAGAGATAAAATTGGCAGACCTTGCCAAACTAGTAAATTTGAAACACAAAGAGTAGGAGGGATTTTATCACAGACATCTTCCTAAATTGGAAGTGAGATCATATTCCTCACCTGCTACATCCCTGCAACAGCTTCCCAATACACTTTAGGGTCTCAACTATATTTACTGACTTTAAAAGGCTTAATATAATCTGGCCCTGCCCACTTCTTCAACTTCATTGCTCCCCAACTTCATTCTTCTCCAATTTTTTTTATATAAAGCTCCAGAATCACTGAATTTTCTTTCCCATCCCAATGTTTATGCACTTGCTAGTCCTTTCTGTTCAGAACTCTTCCCCCAGACTTGTATGGCTGTCATTTTCTCTCCACTAAGATCCTAAATCATATCTACCTCTACCACCGCAGGGAAGTATTCACTGCTCCCCAGCTGCAATAACACATTTATGCCTCAATAGTCACTCTTTATATCACCATATCTGTCCCCTCCAGAGCACCTATCAGTACCTGAAATATCTTGTTTTTGACATGATTATTCTCTCTCTCTCTCTCTCTCTCTCTCTCTCTCTCTACTAGAATGTCAGTTCCATTGGGATGGGAATCCTCTTTATTACCAATGCCTACCAGGCTCTCAAAGAATACTTACTGACCAAGTGATAAACAGATATACATATACATTTACATATGTGTGTATGTGCATGTGCACACATGCCATATTTATAGATAATCTATGGCAAAAAGTTATGGCTTGAGATTAAAACTGTCAGACTCAAATACCTTGTTACTTCCAAGTGTGATTCCCATGCTAAGGTAAGAAATATTCATTTATAAGTCTAATAATATAATCATTACATATTGAACTCTATTACACCTAAAAATAATTTTGATAGAGATTTTGATTGAGATACATACTTATCTAGAAATAAATTTCTAAACTATAGTATCTGTTGGGGCCAGGCGGGAAGAGAAACTCAAGATGGCGGATACCCCAAATGGCTGAGGTTCCTGTCACCACCTCCACCTGGGACGCCAATGGACCAATGACCTGCTGACAGCTTGACGCAGACCCTTAGACCTCTCCTTTGGACTTACCCAACCGGACCCAATGCCCTTCAAACCCCAGAGGAGGAAGTCACCTTTGACTGACCGAATTGCAATCCTTCCTTTGCATAGTGAGGGTCACTCTGACTGGTTGGATTGCAATCCTTCCTTTGCATATGAGCCGAACAATAGGAAACCGTTCTGCCTTACAACGTTATGTAAACCCCCTGCCACCTTGTCTTGGCGCGACTTCCCTGACTCACTCTTTCCCTCCGTGAGTCGTGGAACCTCGCCCGAGGGTGCCTGCAATAAAATCTGTTCTTGGACCCTCGCTTGCCTTGGCGGTCTCATTTCCATTTAGTTACCAAAAAACCTAACAGTATCTAAAGAGAAGCAAGCTGAATCTCAATTTTATCCCAAGAATTTATAAATTAAAAGTCATATTTTAGAGTCATGAGAAGAAGGGAGCTGGCATGCTTAAACCGTTAGGACTATATTATTTTGCTGTATTCTTAGGAAATAAGACTACTTTCTCTAATAGAAATAGTAGGTGTGCGTCAGATAAAACTACTTTTTGAAGAGGACCTTATTACCTCAACCTGCCCTGATGGAGTCTACTTTAGGAGGCAGAGGAAAGGACCTTCAAGTTCTATATGCCAAGCCATGCTTCTTTGTATATATACATCACAGGGCTCTCAAAAGGGTTAAATGAGTTAATGTTATTTTATATTAACTTTACCTATTCTCCATTTTCATATCATTTCTGATTTGAAGGTTCATTGAGGTTCCAACATGGATAACTCTGAGTTCTGCATCTCATCAGCAGAGTTCTAGTGACCTCAATCATTGCTTTGTATTAAAAGCAGCATTGGATGTGCTAGGGACTGGGGTAATTGATCATGACTGAACAAAATGAGTGCTACATACTATCCACATTTTCTTCCTAATTTAGAACTTAATCATTTGAAAATAATTATTTTCACTTGGAAAAAAAAGGGCTCCTCTTCAAGGAAAATGTATTCCATCAAAAATGGACTCTAGGCAATAGCACAATTCCTCATCAGATCTACAGATCTCATATCTAGGGCCACACTTCTCAACGCTGCTGAAATGGGATAGCTGCATTACAACACTGAACAATCCTGTTGCCTGTCCTTACCCTGACCTACAGGGCTTCTTCAATATTCTTTGACTTACTGGCTCCAATGGCATGAACAACATTAAATACAGGAATGGTCCCCATCCTCAGGGAGACTTCAATGAAAATAAGCCTCTTGAACTCTGTTTGATGGCACTTTCTAGTTCAGCTCTGGTAAACATACACTAAGACTACTAATCCTGGGAAAAGTAACATATATTGAAGCAACCTGAAGACAGGTAGATTATTCCAGTGATGTAGCAATAACTCCACATGAGGCAAACATCCAGGGTTATTAAAGAAGGTTTTTTTCAAAGAGTCACAGAAGTAACCACTTTGAGTATTTGATAATTATTTGAGGCAAAATTCAATTCCATCATGGACCAGAAACACAGTTTCATTTAAATAATATAACATGTGATGCTTTTGTATTAAGTTGTTAATCACATATTGAAAGTAAGTATTACAGGTGATGCTTTTGTATGAATTGTTAGTTTATCACATATCAAAAGTAAAGCAGGAATATTAAAATAGTTTACAAAACAAAAATAAAACATTTCCTTTGCAAAATCTTTGCAGAGACAGGCACGTTATTAAAAATATATTATTTCAAGTAAATTATTACAAAATCAACTTATTCTTTAGAATAAAGAATTGTGAGAATATAATACTTTTAATAAATAACTTAATTATTTATTAAATATATATTACATTATTAAATTATTAAAATAATTAATTATTAAATTATTTATTATTAAAATAATTTAATACTTTTAAAACTATTAGTGACACTATCCTAATAATCCTAATATGCTCATATTATCTTTCACATGAATGTATATTTACATAATTTACATAATTCATTTTCAGTATTATATTTTACCTAACGTTACGCAAACATTTCAACAGTTATATATAATCCCCACAATTTTAATAGCTCCATGCTATGTCATCTTTCCTCAAGTTTTTTTCAAATATGTTGCTCTTTTCTAATATGGTTTTGAAATACAGATCATATTCTCTTTTTATGTTTTAGGATGAACTGAAATATTTTAATATCATTCAGATTAATATAACATCTGGTAGACATTACTTATTCTATAATTATTAATTCATAACCACATAAGCACAAATTTATTTTTATTCCCTTTATTTTTTAAGATTTTTTTATCTATTTATTTGAGAGAGAAAGAGCAGAGCAAGTGAGAATATGAGTAGGGGGAGAGGGAAAAGCATGCTCCCCATTGAGCAGGTTGCCGTATATGGGGCTCGATCCCAGGACTCTAAGGCAGATGCTTAATAGACTGAGCCACCCAGGTACCCCTATTCCCTTTATTTAAATAAAAAAATCAACTGGGAAACTTCTGCCTTTCTGAAACTCATTCTCTCACTTCAAGCTTATTACTTCATAGTAAGTAATAAGGTTCAGTATTTGCATAATAATTTTTTTTACCTTTTATGTTCTGCTTTTGTTTAACAGGTAAGCGAGTGAAAAATAATTCATTTCATTTACCATGGTTATGTCAGTAAACATCAACCCATACCCACATAACCCTTTATCATGTTATCTCTAAATGGATGGTTCTTTTCTTTTGTAATCTTAAAACCACATTCCAGCAACCTCCCTAATCAAGTTCTTCCCCCTTTTCCACATACCCAACTACTTTACCTCCATTTCATTTTTCTTCTGGAATACTAAGATTTCCATTAGTAATAGCTCCCAAAAAAAGATATATATGTAGTAAGTATTCTGAAAGTTTTTAAGTATCTATTTTAGTAGTCCTCACCTGTGAATGATAGCACAGCTAAAGAGCTTTATTATAATATACTTTGGGGTACCAGAGTGGCTCAGTTGGTTAAGCATCTGACTCTGTTTCAGCCCAGGTCATGATCTCAGGGTCGTGAGATAGAGCCCCACATTGGGCTCCCAGTTCAGCAAGGGGTCTGCTTGAGATTCTCTCTTTTTCTCTCTTCGACACACTCTCCTCCCCCTCCCAAAATAAAATCTTAAAAAAAAAAAACCACTCTTTTTTCTTTAAAGGTTTTAAAGTTATTATTCCATTTTCACTTTTATTGATTGGTGCAAAAAAATCCAACATTTTCTTGACCTTGGTTCTTATAATGATCATTTGCTTATTTCTGCATAAAAGCTTAAACGATGATTTCATATTTTAAGTTTAGTGACATTTAAAGAATATACATTGCTGGTGAGATAGTTGTGTACTTGTGTTCTTAAAGACCCATGTTTAGACAATCTCATAAACTTAGCCCAGCTGCCCAGAAGAAATTAACTGATGAACACAGACACCTACAAAAAGTAGCAGGGCTTTTCTTAGGAACTAAGCTCTGGTTCCCTGTATCATATTTTCTCAAATACTTTGTATGGTTTGATAGTTTATTTTATTCCCAACCTTTGCTCCATATCTTCCCAGCTTTTGTGAGAATAAGGAAATGCCCTTAGAAGTGGAGGTCTACAGCTTTCCTTCTCTTAATGAGTAATAAAGACAGACATACAGAAAACAAGGGCAAGGGTGAGCCACTGGGTTACACACCACGGAAAAAAGACGTAGCTGTTAAAAGGACCATCGATTAAGCCATCCACAAATGAACAGGCCAGTGCTTCAAGGTGAATGGCTTGTGTCCCAGACACAATGTCATAGGCAGAAATGCTTTCTTTGCTGCCAACTTGGCTTCTGTTGATTTTTTCCTCTACTGGAGAAGTTAGAATAGAGAGGTTGCTTAAAAGGTTGATATGGTACAGTCATTAACACCACCTAAAGTAGCCTTAAGAATACATACTTCCATTATCTCTTTTCTTCACAGAGAAAGTTTGAGTCAAGCACAGGGGGATTTCTGAAAAAGAGAAGACTACTCCTTTTCAGTTGTGTAAGAGGCCATAGCACTGCCTATATCTGTCATCAAACAAATTAGAGGAGAAATTGAGTATCAAGGGCTCAGGAAATAAATTGAGACATTTCTCTACAACTCAGATGACATATATTCAGTGTGATTTACAATGCTTTTCTGGAAGTCTTCTGAATTCTCTGAATACAAACCATGTTATAATCTAAATACAATGCACTTTTCCAAAGTTCCCAGAATTATAGCTTTGCAAGTGGAAACTGCAGGATTTCAGGTGGATTTCATTTTCAGTTCATCTAGCCTCCTCTAACCAGCATAAGCCTTAGAACAATAATGTGAATTTGTCAAAACAAAAACATTTATTAGACCAAAGCACTTAGATATGTATGTCTCCTATATACTCAGTAGCACTGAATGATGCTACTCAGTGATGGGCAAGCTGTCACTGAAGCAGAAAAAAGATTAAAACATCAGTCTAACTTTGATTGAATCCAGTTTAGGGGAGAAAACTGAAAGAAAGGAATAAGAGGAAGCTGGAGATCCCTGGACCTGAAGGAACTGGGGAGAGAAAGGAAGTCCAAAATAGGAAAGGGCAGGGATCCCTGGGTGGCTCAGCAGTTTGGCACCTGCCTTTGGCTCAGGGTGTGATCCTAGAGTCCCGGGATCGAGTCCCACAACAGGCTCCCTGCATGGAGCCTGCTTCTCCTCTGTGTCTCTGCCCTTCTCTGTCTCTCATGAATAAATAGATATTTTAAAAAAAAATAGGAAAGGGACCTTTGGCCGCAAGACCCACAAGGGTGAGTGAAAGAAACTCAGTACTTGGCGGTGCCTGAGGGTGAACCACTTGCTAATTATTGCCTGAGAACGACTCAATGTCCAACAGTCCTGAATACCTGTAAGTGCCCCCACAGTGAAGACACGAGTGTCTTGTATTAAGGTGGGAGCTTGAAGAGAAAATCTTTCCCCTGTCCAAGGTGGGTAGAAATTAATACTATTTAAGAATCTTCCTAAGAGTAGAAGCAATTTTGGACAAATCACTACATTTTCAAACATTTATAAACAGTTTTCATAGTTGAATCTTTATTGTATATAGATTTTGTGCATTTTATTGAACATAGTAAACACCTTTTCTCACTATTAAAATTTCTGCTAGGGATCCCTGGGTGGCGCAGCGGTTTGGCACCTGCCTTTGGCCCAGGGCGCGATCCTGGAGACCCAGGATCGAATCCCACGTCGGGCTCCCGGTGCATGGAGCCTGCTTCTCCCTCTGCCTGTGTCTCTGCCTCTCTCTCTCTCTCTGTGACTATCATAAATAAATAAAAAAAATAAAATAAATAAAATAAAAATAAAATAAAATAAAATAAAATAAAATAAAATAAAATTTCTGCTAAATAGCATGCTTAATGGCCATATAATGTCTATCCCATCAATTACTAAAACTATCCCCCTATTTGACTATTAACAAACATAAAAGGCTGGGATGAACATTTTAAGACATAAATACTGGAAGATTTCTCCAAGGTAGGTTTTGGAAATTTAATTGCTGGTGAGAGGGAATGTACAATTTTATGACTTATTTAATGCACATTGCCAAAAAGCTTTCTAGAAGAATCTTAGAAATTCTCTAATCAGGGTTTATATGAATGACCTTATCCCATCAACATAAGCATGGACTATCAGTTTCTTTTAATATTTTTAATAAGTTAAAATGGTATTTCTTATAGTTTTTACAATTATTTATTCATGAGATGAAATATTTTTCATATATTCATTATATGTATGTATATCTTTTCTGACATGTTTCTGTACTACGAATCTCTTATTCATGTATGTGAACATATATGTTAAAGGGCAGAAATCCTTTGCCTATTTTTTATTACAAATTCTTTGCCCATTTTTGTCTCACTTATTGTTCAAACCTTAATTTTATGATAGCTTGACATTAAAGAGTTTTTTGTCCCTTGACATTTTCTCTTTTTGATTCCTTCCATTATATACAGAGACCAAATAAACACCCATACAGAGTTCAAATAAATGAATACCTAAATTAAGTAATAGGCTTTGCTATTTATTTCATTTTGTAACTTTATTTACCTAGATTTTTTTTGTGTGATATAGTACAGTTAATACTGCTGTATAACAATCCATCCCAGGGCAACTTATCTCTGCTCCAAGTGGGGGACAGTGAGGCAGCTAAGGAGAGGCACTACCAGGATTGTGTTTTCAAAGGACGATTTGCTACCCAGTTATAAATTATGCAGTCCGTAGACACCTCTAGCTGTCAGCTCCTTCAGAGAGTCCACCTCAGGTACAGAAAGCTACTTCATCTGAGGTCACATCCTTTCCAGAACAACTCACATCTGATGCCTGAGCAAGAGAAGGACATGAAGGTCTGGTCATTCTAGCTCTACCTTGAACAAATTTGAGGGGCAAAACTTACTATAGAGCTTCACACTTCATTGGCAACAGCTTTGTCAGACCTTTACTGCAGTTTAGATTCTTCCTCTGCCCAAAAAACTCCCCCCACATCCCGCCTTACAGAGCTGCTGAAGTCTACTAACTACCCTCATCATTAACTCCATCTCGGTATTTGCTTCCAGAGAACCTAACAAGCAGTAGGCAGCTCAACTGGCTATGGATACTCTTTTAAGATGGCTTAGACCTGCGGCAGATAAATTAAGGGGGCTGGAAACAGAGAGCTCAGCTGGACCTGAGAACTGAGGGCTCTAATTTCTCTTGATGTGGGAATCTCTACAGGCTGTTTGGGTTTATGGTATGGAGTTAGTTTTTATAAGGTACAATTTGAAAATGTGTATTCTCTTCTTATAAGGTACAAAGCTGAAATATTTTTCATCACTGCATTAAATTATATTGTCTACAATCTCTCTACATTTTTTGGGTGCCTTGTATAAAAGAGGGAACTTTACTTTTCAGCTTTAGAATTTATTTGATATGTACATTCCCCACTAATGAAACCTATTTGATGACAAATTGAGTCCTTTTACACAGTACCATAAAACTACAGTAAAACTGTGTTTATGGTATTTTTCTCCAGTTACATAATTTATTTATAATTCTCACCTATGTTAAATTGTTTCAATGACTTAATGGCAGAGAATGAAACTTTTTATTTCATATATAATATTCAATATAAATTTTCCAAAATAGGCATGTGGGTTTTTGTAAATATTACAAATCTTTGAAATTCCACAGCATGTGTAACTAAAATCAAATGAATATTCAGCAACAAAGCTACATACAGGTTGACAGTATGGGAATATTACTCTTAACACACGAAAAGTATTACAAGGACAAGAATGAATTCTCTCTTCTTCACATGGGAACATCTTCCCAGTATGGTGATTGTCATATTATTATGGCTAAAAACACAAAGGATACTTTATCTGCATTATAACCAGTATTACACTTCAGAGTTTGAGATCTCAGCTTGCAAATGGTGCCATTACTCATGAAGAGACTTACTGATCATAACACTTTCAGGAATCTTTCAGGGAAGATTCACAAAGTTGAAAAATCAATAGCATTTTTAAAAAAATAGCATTTTATATTTCTTTAGCTCATAACATTTTCTAAGTTCTTTCATGAAATTACATCATTTAACATGAGATAGACTTCACGCATAAATGTTGCCTACTATACTCCTTTTTAACATATCCTGAGGAAAATGCCTTTTTTAAAAAGGTTCTATGTTGCTAAATCACGTGGCTTTAATTCATTATGACTTTTAGACATTTTCAGAGGTACTCAGATCTAGCTCCTCATTACTCATTTTGTATTTTACGATATGGTTTTTGTTCTTTGAATATACTAATGGAAATTCTTATATTTGTTTCTCACTCAACAAGGTCATTAAATTCTGCTCCCAGTCTCCAGGGAGCTGATGCTTCTGCCCACCACCACCCCTGCACTCTATCCTACCTTACTATCAAGGTGTTCTTTCATGTCAAACCTAATGAAGGTGCTGACTTACATGCAAGTCAGTCTAACAATGTCTTTGAAGTATCTGCTGGGTACATAGCACAGTACTCAAGTTAAAGGAAAACACAAAGGAAACAAACGATACCGTTCAGCTCTTAAAAAGACTATAACTTAAGATGAAGAGAATGACAAAAATTGAAGCTTATTTTCCCAAGTCAACTTCCATTATGTCCAAGTGCAAATTCCCAGTCAACATTGACTATATATTAAATGTGAAGAAATTAGTGGTATCATATGTCATCTGTCAGAAGTCAAAATACATATTACTGATGAGGGTGTTTAAACCCCAGTGGGACTAATCCCTTTCTTAAAAGCTATTTATTCAGTCTCTTTCATTTTGACTCTGAAAAGTATCCTTTTTGTCTACAGCCTACATCTCTAAAATTGTTCTTCAAGATCCTCATATGCTATAGAAAACATGCACATATATTATATGTTATATATAATATATATGTATATATAAAACTAAAGTAAGTTAGGAGAAATCAAGTAAGAATTGTAAAAATTTCTATATTCTATCCTATACACTATGATAAATTATTACATAATACTATAATTAATTACATAATACATTCTATAATAATTAAGTGTAATTTAGGCATTTGGAAAGTTAAAAAAAAATCTTCTAACGGTGCTTTCCTTGCTGAGAGGTTCCTAAGATGCCTCTTCTAGCTCGGAAGTTGATGACTGCATTTTCATGTGCCAAATTCTATTAAAGATTTAATCCTTTGGGGGATCCCTGGGTGGCGCAGTGGTTTAGCGCCTGCCTTTGGCCCAGGGCGCGATCCTGGAGACCCGGGATCGAGTCCCACGTCGGGCTCCCGGTGCATGGAGCCTGCTTATCCCTCTGCCTGTGTCTCTGCCCCTCTCTCTCTCTCTCTCTCTGTGTGTGTGTGTGTGACTATCATAAAAAAAAAGATTTAATCCTTAAGCTAGCTAACTCCTAAGCTATATAGTTTGAAATATGGAATTGTTCTGACCTCCAAGACAGAAGCCAGCTAGTTCTCACAGGATTTGAAGTTGCAAATCAGTCTGTGAATGAAAGGTTCTGTGGCCAGGTAAGTCCAGAAACACTAGATACAATACTTTCCCCTTAAAGAACTTTAGCATTTAAGGTTCTAATAAGCATCTCAGTTTTTAACAAAATGTATCTGACTCTGTTGAGCCCAGTATTTTCCAAACCTCTTTGGCCAAAGAACTTCATTTAATACAATAACTGCTGACATCCTGCAGAAATAGTGTTTCAAAGAATATTCATAGGGAAATATTGATCTATCAAAACTCCACTTAATAAATACTAAGTAAGCATTTTCTTCATGAAGTTAATATTGTTTATCTATGCCATAGAGGCAATCAAGATGAGTTAGGCATCACCTGTGTCTTCAAGAAACTTTCAAAGATGTAGAGGAAATGACAGTTTAAAAGCCCAAAAGAACATGCAGTTAGACTCCAAAGAAGGAAATAAGTCCAGTAAGATCAGAGAGAGCTTCAAAAAAGAATGTGGAACTAGAGGTCTGCCTTATAAGAAGATAAGATTTTGCTATGTGTGGGAAGGTAGTCCTACATGGAGATGAAGCCAAGAGGTTTTGGAAGGGTTGAAGAACAGATGTCCTGGAATGTGCATAGAAGGGCATGAATTATAAAACTAAACTAAGATCAGATTATTCTGGCACCCAATTTTCGTATTTAATTAAAACCTATGTATAGCAGTGACTACTGAGAATAGCAATACAACTAAAATCCAGACGGACTATGTAAACATAGTGAGTCAATAATTAAATCAAGATTTCCAACATGCTTTTTTAAGATTTTATTTATTTATTCATGAGAGGCAGAGAGAGAGAGGGAGAGAGAGAGAGAGAGGGAGAGGGAGAGGGAGAGGCAGAGACACAGGCAGAGGGAGAAGCAGACTCCATGCAGGGAGCCCGACGTGGGACCCGATCCCGGGTCTGCAGGATCAGGCCCTGGGCTGAAGGCGGCACTGAACCGCTGAGCCACCCAGGCTGCCCCTCCAACACATGTTGATAAAATTTTGTGACAGGCAAAAAACAAAAAAATTTAAGAGCAAAGAACCTTTGTACCAAACATATTGTCAGGAAATGCATCCTAGAGGAGTTCATAGTTTAAAAATGGAATGTTGAACTTTATTCTGTCAACCATCGGGAGACACCTAAGTTGTTTATTTTTCAAGGGGCAATTGGATCAAAATTCTCTTTTCAGAAGATCTCAGGGGCAATATGAAAGACAGATTGGCAAAACAAACAGGAGGCAAAAGACCCAATTAGGAGTAAGCTATTGTATTACCTTGTAAAGTTTATAAGCACCAAAGTTCGGGTGGGGTTAGCAATTGAAGAGAGAAGCAGACAGATATAAAAGAAGCTCAACATATTCTAATAACCAATTAGATGCAGAGTTACAAAAGAGGAGAAAAGAAAGATATTTTCCAGTTTCCCATCTGAGATAATAAAGAGTTAATTTATTTCTACAAATAGGTCAGAACAAAATACCAGTAAATATGGAATACAAATGTTCAAAGGATGCATTAATCACCTAGTTTTGTTCAGAGATAACATTCTCCCACACAGACATACTCTTCCTTATAAAGAGTCACTATAATCCAGAGCAGGCAGTCTGTTCATTATGAAGCAGAAAAAAAAAACACTATAGAGATTTCATTGAACTGGGAAGGGGCACACACAGCTTTGCAATACCTTGCTTATGAATAATCCCCATTTCTATCACAACCTATGAGAATCAAGAATTGCCATATGCCAATGTTAAAGAGCTCCTCGCCTTTAAATTTTATGATTGTCCATCACATTCTACTCCCTTGATTCTTCCTATCAACTATATCAAAAGAATGCAGTAGTCTCTGAAAAGTCATAATCCTTAATTCAAAGTTAAATAGAAGTAAAGTGTATGGGATAGGCACTGCCTGTCTTGCCAAGAGCTGAGATAACAAGTCAGTAATCATGAAAAATCATGAAAACCCTAAATTGTGAACACATTTAGATTTCCTTAGTGGTACAGAAACCATCAATGACACATTTCCATTGGTCAAGAATATGTGCAATATGTTTGCCTTGTCTGTTTTGATTTAAGGATCTCTAACTAGTCTTAAATTAACTTTCTTGCCTAATGTCAAATAAGATGGAACCATTCTAGTTTGATCAAACTAATAAAATTCACAAATTAAGGAAGATTCTAACTTACTTCACTATCTTTCAAAGATGACAATTTGATCCTTGATAACCTTTGTCCTCCAAAATGTATAGTCCTTTGTGAGAGGGGCCTTAAAAAGTAAACAAAGTTAGGGTTCTGGTATCATCATGTGCTGGAGCCCTTATGTATTAAACTTTTTTGACTTGTTTAAACCATTATTCCCGGTAAGCTAATTCAGTGACAGAACTTGGGTCTTGTTTTTCCCCTCTTAGAGCTCTATGAAAATGATTCAAATTATTATACAGTCTTTATTATGGTGAAAGAAATATGGGTTCAATTCTGATCCCTTCACATCTTAGGTATTTGCTATTATTCAGTTAAAAAAAAAAGAGATTGTGTCCCTAGAGTGATTTAAAGTACTTTCTTAAGTAACCTTAGATACAGAGGATCCAGATATGAACATTTAAATGGAACTAATGTAATTAGGATATATTTACACTCTTTTCCCTGTTGTAGCATGTTTGCCCTGAGGCCCAGAGTCATGTCCGATCAAGTTTAGACTACAGATCTCAGAAATTTCTGCTAAAAAATATTAAAATCCTTTTAAGCATTAAAAATATTTAGTGCATTGTTATTGCTCTTTTTCCCTTATTAAGAAGAAAATATATTCCCTTATTATTCTTCTTTATGGAGTGGCCTACTTATAAGTAATAAGTTCCCCAGAGCTGCAGAAGTTCAATTCATGTGTGGATGACCAGTTTCAGCAATGTTATAGAAGGCATTCCTGTATCATGTAATGAATTTTACTTAATAATCACTAAGATCTCATTCATTTAATGACTCTATTATCATCTTTTGTTTTCGGAAGTTCAAAAACTCCTGCTTTCTCTCCATAAGTTGCAACTCTTTTCTCAGGTATTAAAACTCTACAATTTTATACTTTATATTCCTCACTGAACATCAAGCCTAGCGTCTATTACATCTTCTTTTTTCATCTGTACTTTAATTTTACTGAATTATGTTTTTAAGTCACCTTTCTATACCATGAAGTATAATATCAGATTTTTCTAACACCCCTAATATTGTTTTATTTTAGGGGTGAAATCTTTCTCATGAGAACCATGTGATAATGTGGACCAGCCCATGAGATATGCTGGGAACTCTGCCAAGCCGACTGAAAGGACTAACTTGTTCTGAGAATAACTGACTAGCATAAGGAGTGGGCCCTTGTCCCAGATATGCAAAAAGTCACAACATATTCCAACTTCCTTCTAACAGTATCTGCAGGGTATTATCTGGATATGAGGCTAGAGATACAAAGTAATAAACAATACTGAAAATTGGGTTAATGTCATTCCATTTGTGAAAAATTATTTCTGAATACGTCCTCAGCCAACTACAGAAAGTACTAGAAACAGACTCACTCAGTGGCAAGCATCAAGAAGTGTGTTAAGACCACAGCTAAAGGGACACCTGGGTGGCTCCACGGTTTAACACCTGCCTTTGGCCCAGGGCGTGATCTTGGAATCCCAGAGATTGAGTCCCACGTCAGGCTCCCTGAATGGAGCCTGCTTCTCTCTCTCTTCCTGTGTCTCTGCCCCTCTCTCTGTGTCTCTCATGAATAAATAAATAAAATCTTAAAAACAACAACAACAACAACAGCTAAAAACAAAGGGCTCTTATCCTAGCTAGAAACCGTAGAAAGTATTCTAATGACGGCAGCAGCAGTACAGGAAAACACTGTGATCTCTTGGGCACAGGCTACACAAGGATCACCGCCAGTATCATGAATATGGTCTATCTTAATTCCAATCGAGCATCTCATGATCATCATGTACTCCCTGCCCTGGTATAATTAATTGGCTTTGGGCATTGCTCATGTCTGAGCCTGGGATGAAAAACATCTGTGACTATAACTTTGCAAAATGTTTTAAAAAATGGATTGAAAATCTGCCCTATAATTTCACATGTTTGCCAAAATCAGCTTTCTAAACATTCATTTTATTTTTCAGGATTTTTTTTAGGCCTTCTCTCAGAATCTCTAATTCTGCCAATTCATGATTGCTTATCTGAAGATTATGTTCCAATTTTAAATCCTTAAGCATTACTCTGTTTGAGAAAATGAATTTAGGAATGACATCTGGACTAGTTGGCACTTCTATGTGGTCTCTCTTGCACTATAGGAATTTACTGACAGGATTTGTGACCTGGGGCATTGATTTTCAACAAATGTTCATATAGTAAAAAGGCTCTCATCAGCACTAAGTTCTATGCTGAAGAAGTTTCAACGAGCTTCTCTGAAAAGGCTGGCTTGTTTTTTTCTCCCTTTATAGTTTTCAGAATGATTATAAACTCAAAAAAAAAAAAAAAAAAAAAAAAAACAACCTCCAACAACAAAGTTTCCCATTCTCTCTTCTCTTTCCTACCTAAAGCGGGATTCTCTAAAGTTTCCTCCCTAGTCTTGATATAAAAAAATCATATTAATAAAGAGATACATTCTTTTTTAAATTAGACATTTCAGCAAATCTTCCATTTTTGAACACTGGTGAAACTTTAGACTGTTCATTGCTTATTAAATTCTTTATGGAGATGTATAATCATTTTCCTAAAATTATTAGTTGGCATGATATTTAACTCCCACAAATCTCAATTTCATTCTCTATAAAGTCAGAATTTTTTAGTAGTATAATATTTATGGTAGTTTATCTCAGAGTGGTGTTGTGAGCATTAAATGATATAATGTATGTAAAATGGCTTAGCTAGCTATAATCTGTAGTAACTACCATTCAGTAACTACCATTACTATTGGTTAGTTTGTCACTAATATAAGCTAGTGGGTTTCTCCCACTATGGTCCCTCTTCCCAGATGGAGCATGAGAGTAGGTTTACCAAAAGTGTGATGCAGGTGTCCTGTATAAAGGGAAAGTAGCACTTCACAGCTGATGTTTGGGAGAGAGACTTGGATGTAGAACCAAAAATCTGAGACTCCTCTTAAAGGGTTACAAACCCAGTCCTAAGCAGCACAAACTGAGATGAACAAGTCAAAATGAGAAGTCAAGAAGGTCCAGAATCATGGGGAGCTGATGCATCTAAACCTTAGAAAGAAAGGTTTTGCAAAGTCGAGGAGGAAGTAGATTACCTTCTTATATATTCTTAGCCCAGAAGTGAACATCCACCCTATTCCATCTCTGATAATGCTGAAAAATTAAAAAATATCTAAGACTTCTTTATCATACAGAGAACAATAGTACAAATTTGTCTAACCTAGAATAGTTTCAGCCAAGATTATGTTCTTAGTTGACCTTGGCTCTTGGACACATACACTCTTTCATTTTTAACCTTCTATTCTGTTTAAGCAAAACCACTGGAGATTTCAAAAGCACTCAGCAGGCCTGAGGATTGTTGATAGATTTCAAGATTTTGTTGAGTACTTTAAACTGCAATTAATTATAATATAGTGTTCAGAAACTGTTACACAACACCATTTTTGTAATTTATTTGTATAAACATATCCAATTTGCATTATGTTTGTTTTTTATGGTCTGTAAATACTTAAATTCCCACTATATTTTTCAAAGGTTTTACCAAAGACATTAACATCAACTCATCCATACTAATGTTTATAATTTAAAACTTGTTGTGTGTATACACACACACACACACACACCATCTAATGGTATTTGATGTGGGTATCTTACCCATGAGCAAATCTTTTAGATGTTACAAGGTTATTGTACTAACTGATAAGAGAATCAAGATTAAAACAAGACAAAAATAGCTAGTCTTTTTCCTAAATCCCATTAATTTTCTTTTCAACCTTCAAATATTACTTGTAATATGAAGAAATTTTAGGAATAAATGTACTCAAGCACTTACTATACCATATTGTAAATGTTCCTCTCTGTCCATTGTCCCACTACCCTATGGGATCTTTGAAGACAGAGTCTTACCCTGGGCCTAGCATCATACCTGACACTTAGTCATTACTCAACTAATTAATTCGTAAGTCAAAAATACAGTAAGGAAAAAATTTCTTCTACACTATAAAATAACATTTAAACACTTTGAAATTTAAAACCAATTTATAATTGAACTCTGGAATTGGCATGACACTAAGTTACTTATCTTAAACTTGCATTGCTTATATTATATATACTTATACATAAAAATAGGGGAAAATATTAATTGAAAAATACATTTAAAGAGAAAAGAGCGATAAATATTTTAAATATCTCAATAAATTTTCATTTTTCACAACTTTCCTCCCATTTTTTTTTCCATAAAAACGTATCTCAACAAGGTTAGATAGAAAAACACAGATAATTCAAAGATAGCCTCACTATTCTCTGTGGACAATGACACCAAGAAAGACAGAAGTAATAGAATCTCTCTGTTGATGTACCAACTCAGTTTCAAGGACTTTTTATTTTTTTATTTTTTTTTTAAGATTTATTTATTTATTCATGATAGACAGAGAGAGAGAGAGAGAGGGAGAGAGGCCAAGACACAGGCAGAGGGAGAAGCAGGCTCCATGCAGGGAGCCCGACGTGGGACTCCATCCGGGACTCCAGGATCATGCCCTGGGGCAAAGGCAGACGCCAAACTGCTGAGCCACCCAGGGATCCCCTCAAGGACTTTTTTAAAAGTTATCACTAAATAGAGAAGTCAGTGCTTTTCAATTCAAAATTTGTTTTACCAGAATTGAATAAGTCAGAAGGGAACCTGAAATGCCATAACTGATTTCCAGCACTTAGCACTATACTGGCATAAAATATGTCTTTTCATGGAGAAAACAAGTAAGGGCCTTTTAAAAACTGTTTAAACAATTATTGAAAACACAGTCCCTTTGGATATCTCCTATGACTCAAAGTAGTAAAGTGACTGCAATGTATCCATTTGCTAGTCAGAGCTGACTATGTGGGACTTGATAGAAACTTTTCCCCAGGAAGAGTTCAGAAGGGCCTGCCAAGTCACAACTCCCTGCAAGAAGTGCTGAGACCTTCACTGTAGCTGCATCACAATCCTGCTCATTTCCTCTGCCCTATTCTGCTTACCTCCCTCTGTGACACGTGCTTTCCCTGGCCCTTCCCAGTAAACCTCCTGTACACAGGTCTCCATCTCCTCCGAGTTTGATGTAGGAACCCACCCTGGAACATTTGGCAACTCATGTGTTTCTTACCACTGGTCATACAGTTCTCTCAGCACTCTAGAAAGTACATTTGCCTTGTATGAACCTGATAAGGCTCTGAAAAACTGCATTTTCTGGCATTAAAAGGCAGACGTGAAGAGTTACCTAAGCATTTTGGCAAGAATAAACAAAAACATTTCATTGGTATTGACACTGCTCAGCATGTCAGGAATTTGCTTTTCAACATTTTGAAATTAAGCAATTTTGGAAAAACTTGTGTCTTTGAAGGAACTAATAAATACAGAACAATACCATCACTCAGGAGATCACATGTAAACTTGCTGATAGTAGTTCATCAACTTAGGAATTACAGAAGACAACTGCCCAAATACTTCCTACAGAACAAATGTATAGATTCTTCCTATAGGACAAATGTTCTTTTATTTTCTGCATGGTTAATAAACCTCCTCTTATGATGTGCATACCATCTATAACATTAGGTAGAATGCTAGACAGTTGGGACTTAGTTCTCATTATGGATGCATCACATTTACATACAAATAGAAATAATTTGGCTATGTCTTCCAGCTATTGCAGGACCCTATCAGCTCAGCACCAAATGACTGTAGCATCACAGCTCTTTCTCTGGATAGACCTCACAGGGCAGGATCCTCTGGGAATGTTCTAGAAGGCATAGGAACAAAGAGGTGTTTGTGGTCACTGTGTCTTTGCCCAGAAAAACAAACAAAAATGCTCTGGATTCATCCACTGCCTTATGAGATGCCTCACTTCTGGTTCAGCCCCCTTCCCCAACACCCTGACTCTACCACAAATACACTTTTACCTATATTTATAACTTTTATGTAGCCTGTTCTTATTTTTCCCATTTTTCCCAGCTTTTAATATTGTGGGCCTTTGCTTTACTTAGTGGTGTAGTACTTTCAGATTTCATATTGAGGCTTTTTAATATTAAAATATCATCATATATGTAAATATTACCCATTTTATTATGTTTGCTATGTTTTATTAAACTATTTTAAAAGTATATTTTCCTAATTTTCTAATCTTATCTTTATTAATGTTCTACTTTTAGCAATCATGTGCCTTTTTTACTTCATCTAGTTTACTTTCTTTCCTTCTATACTTTTACTGTGTCTTTGACTTTTCCTTCCCTTAAACATCTCGAGTCATCTTAATCTTTAACCTTGCTATATATAAGTTTAGCAATTCCTATTTGGTTTGTAATAACACACAAGGATCCAGATTGCAGGGGCATGAGCCCTGGAGGGCAGGAAGAGCTGGAAGCACCTTTGCCCCAGCTGTACTAGTGACACAAGACCAGCCAGGCTGCCTCTGCCCTAGAACCTCTGGTCCCCCTAATCAATGGCCCTCTCAAATCAAAAGAGGTAATTCCAGAGACTCAAACTCTGTCTACTCACAGTCCAGGCATCTGTTCTGCTACCTTACTGGCTGAAAATGGCCATAAGAGACAGAAGAAACCACTCTATCAAAACATTTTTTTTTAAAAAAAAGGAAATAACAATATACAGTTCCTCTACTTTTCCTTCATACTACTTAATTCAATCATCATATAGTTATGTGTGCCATTATTTATTTAAATTCTATCTCTTATGTTTCTCTTGATCACTGTTGAATGCCTAACTCAGGGTTTTGCACAAAATATCAAAAATTACTATTAAATGTGTAAATGAACAAATGAATAAACTAAATGTCAAGTATACTGATGAGGCAATAAATTGATGGTTTTCTTGCCTTTGAATTCTTTTTTATTATTAATGCTTTTAGTTGGCACAAGGGCCTTAAACCAAAATGTTGAAGTCAGTGACTATGTAGATACAGTTATAATGTAATGCATTAAAGAATAAATTAAAAAAGGAAAATAAATAAGGAAAATTTTGTTTTGCAGACTTTCTTCAAAAAATACTTTATCTAGAATTGTGTGTGTCCCCTCAAAATTCTTTTTTTTTAATTTATTTTTTTTTTATCTATGATAGTCACAGAGAGAGAAAGAGAGAGAGGCAGAGACACAGGCAGAGGGAGAAGCGGGCTCCATGCACTGGGAGCCCGATGTGGGATTCGATCCCGGGCCTCCAGGATCGTGCCCTGGGCCAAAGGCAGGCGCCAAACCGCTGCGCCACCCAGGGATCCTCCCCTCAAAATTCTTATGTTGAAAGCTAACCCCCATTGTAATGGTATTGAGAAGTAAGGCCTTTGGAAGTCTTTAAGTCATGAGGATGGAGTCCTCATGAATGTGATTAGTGTCCTTATAAAAGCAGCTACAGGGAGCTCTCTAGTACCTTTGCCATGTGAAGATACGATGAGAACCTTACCAGAACCTGACCACATCCTGATCTCAGACTTCCAGTTTCCAGAAGTTTACACCGTCTATGGTATATCTGTTATAACAGTTTGAACTAAGACAGACTGTTCACAATATTATCTTGGTTTGGTGTTTGCTTCTTTTTTTTTTTTTTTTTTTTTTGGTGTTTGCTTCTTAGGCAAAATTTGGGGTCTCTTTTTATTTCTCTTGCTATATTTATCTCTGTTTTATATTAAACGCTTAGATAATCAGACATTTTAATTGTCCAACTTTTGGTTAATATTTTAAAATTGTTCTACTCACTTTCACATTTACATCCTACAAACATAATATTAGATATTTGAGAGTGGTATGTCATGTATCTTGACATCACTTCAGAACAAATTTTTAATTAATGAAAAGCAGAGAGCTTCATAATACACTGTAATTTATTTTAACTCAGAACAAATTTAGGATTTCTGTTTTCAATACATCTTCAACTTAAATATGTGACTGTCTCTTTATAAGGAATGAATGCCAGCATGTTGCTACACAGCATTTTTTTTTTTTACTTTAAGGCTTTAATGTTAGATGTAGGGGAATATTTATATTAACTCCCTTTGGGGGAAATATAAATAAAGTTTGCTATATGTTGGTTTCTTGAAATCATAGTTGAATAAGATTACAATATTTAATGAAGAAAAAAGTTTCAAAAGGTATTTGCCTCACAGAGAAATTAGTGAGAGTTTCTTTTTACACAAGGTATTCAAAAAACAGCCTATAAATCCAAAATCTTAAACAGAGATCATTCTCATTATCTATTGTTAAATTCCAAAATAAATAATGTCTATAACATAATAATTGACATATAGTCTCTTGCTTCAAGAAGGCTCTTAAAATTTAAGATAAGCATATGGTAAAAAGAAGCTGTTTATGTTTGGAAAGCTTTGCCTCTAAAAATACAGGTTAGGGCCTAAGGTCCTACATATATTTCTTTCAATTATATTGATTATATAAACTCTGATTATACTAATCAGTGGCCACCTTGGTTTGGTTAACATTGAGCTAACAATTAATACTGGCCATAAACTAGAAAGCCTTGTGATTTCAGGGAAATTATTATATTCTTTGGATGGTAGAAAGAGATGGGGTATTCTTTTAGTACTTTCCCAAATACAGGAATTTCAAATAGAACTTTTCATGGCTTTTCATAATTTTTACTTTAAGTTCTGTTTTCAAAAGCTAAAGAGAAACGTGATGTGGGTTAGAATTTTGCAATCAAATGTTTTCTGTTTAGGATAGCAACAAAAAACTGCGTGTAGTCACAAAAAATACTATTAGCCACTATTTTCTTGTGTTCTTAGTTTTCAGGGTAGGAATTGAGAGAAAAATCTTAATTTTTTTTTTTTAAAAAGGAAAGTAGGGGCTAAAAAACCTGAAGGGAAATAACAGTGAAATTAGCAAGTTGATATCTTCCTAAATTATCATAGTAGTTATAGCATTACATAAACTACTTTTAGTCCTCATTTAGAATAGGTATATGATAACAATTTGTATGTCCTTTTTGTATATACAAAATATTGTATACAACTCCTAAAATATATTTTGATAAATAGTGTATACAGGTAAAACATCAATATTTATGCCAAAGCCAGTATCATCATAGTATCATATAAAGGAATTCATACTTCCCCCAAATTATCAAATAACAGAGAAATGCACGCTCTAATCTTAACTATGCAATGTCAAAGAAAAATAACACTTAAAGGATTTAAACAGACAAGAAAGGCTTTCTTTAAGAATAATGCAATAGAGGTCAAAACTATTGCAGTAGGGGAGAGAGATTTAAATCTACTTCTCTAAAACAAAAGGTGGAACAGTTTTTAAGTACTGGGGTGAGCATAAAAAAGTACCAAAGGATTTTTGTGGGAAGGCTGTCAATGTAATTAGGCCATTTATGTGTGCTGATTGATTATAGAAGTTAGACTCCTGCCCTCCCACAGAGACTTCAAGATAGGGGCTCTGTCTTCCTTAATGATTACTTTTCAAAGGGATGACTCCCTGAGAAAGCCATTTCTGGGTTCTAAAACTGGCAAGAGATTGGGAGAAGATTTATATCTTAAAGAAACAAAAAATTTACAATTACAAGTTTAAAGTAAATGTTCTAAGAAAGGGAGGCCAGGAGATGATAGGAAGAAAACCTGGCTAAAGTTTAATCAAGGTGAGGGGACATTTAAGGCTATGTTGGTTAGTAGACAGAAAGAGGACGATGGCAAAAGAAGCTGCAAGGTACACCACCATAGAAAGCAGATGCTGGTGTAAAGCAAGGAAAATCTCCAGATACTTTATATTAAAATTATGGGGTTCCTATTGCAATTCTCTTAGCAACAACTCAGTAATTCTCTATAGTGATTTCTAAAAGGTGGTTCTGGCAAAACTATTCAAAGAAAGGCAACTGGAGATCAAACTTGACCATTTATAGGTTATATCAGAGTTTGAACACAGAAACAGAAAATATAGAAGATATATATGAAAAGATTAATTGCAAGAAATTGGTTTACTGCATTTGGTGGGGCTAACTAGGTAACTCTGAAGTTTCTACAACAGACTGTTAGGGAGGGCAGCCTGGAAACTCTAAGGCATGAGCTGAAGCTGCCATACACAAACAGAATTTCTTCTTTCTGTGGCTCAGTTGGTTAAGCATCTGCCTTCAGTTCAGGTCATGATCCCAGGGTCCTGGGATGGAGCCCCATGTCAGGCTCTCTGCTCAGCAGGGAGTCTGCTTTTCCTTCTTTCTCTGCTCCTGTCCCCCACCACAAACTGCCCCCCTACTCGTGCTTTCTCTCACTTGTGCTCTCTTTTTCTCCCTCTCTCTCAAATGGGTAAATAAAGTCTGTAAAAAAAATAAAGAAAGAAGAAAAAAGAATTTCTTTTCTCTCCAAAAAAATCTCAGGTCTGCTCATAAGGGCTTTCAATTGATTGAAACAGATCATCAAGATAATCTTCCCTACAACTGATTATGAATGTTAATCACACCCACAAAATACCTTCAAAAACAATATCTAAATGATTGTTTGAATAACTTGGGACTATACCCTAGCCAAGTTGACATAATAAACGGACTATAAGGTCATAGGTTGAATTCAGGCAATATCAGAGAGATGCAACGAATAACACTAACATCACCAGTCAAAATAAAGTGGTTGGTCATAAGGGTCTAACTAGTATATGTACTGAAGTTAGAATATTTTAATCAATTAATTTTAGAATTTGAAAGCATATATGCCACATGGTTTTCATTGATTCTATGGCATTATTCCCTAGAAAAAAATATAATATTGTATATAGGTATATTAGTAATATTTTCTTAATAATATAATTTTTGAAATGTTTTAAAATATGTTTATTTCTGCAAATCTATAGAGTAACCTAAATGTTCAGCTCTTTATCTTCTAATCTATATCTTAACTACAAAAAAATTATAGTATGATATTTAAATCAGAAGTTTGTTATGGGGCACCTGATGGCTCACCTGATTTTGGCTCAAGTCATGCTCTCAAGGTTGTGAGATCAAGCCCATGTGAGGCTCCATGCTGGGAGTGGAGCCTCGTTAAGATTCTCTCTCTCCCTTTGCCCCTATCCCCTTCCTCTCTTAAAAACAAAAAGATTGTTATAAAAATGAAGAATTATTAGCTACTAAGGCATCATAGAAAAAAATTATATCCAACTTTCACTTTAGAAAAGGAATCAAAATTATTGAATATTGTCTAAGTGAATTATATATACATTTAAATATTTATTATCTCATAACAATAAATTCCTTTAACACCATTTCTTAATCATATTACAATTTTTTCATGAGTTTAACTAAAATATGACCATTTTCATGATTCTGTATTTTGTTTTGCACTGATTTTTCCAGCATAACTTTTAAGATTTTGAGATGTAAAAATATGGTTGAATTGAGATTCTTAGTTTTCCATATGTTTTTTAAATGTAAAGAAGAGTTCCTCTTCTTTTTTTCAATCTCTATTACTCCAGTATCATCCCCAAGACTCACAATCACATGAGCAGCACTGACACCAGTGACTGTTAACAAGGAAACCACTGAGAGATGTTACTTAATCAACTGCTCTTAGCATGTAAGTATTATCCTGTATCTCCTAGCCTTCACTGCCGGTTTTAGAGTTCTTATCCAACACATTCCAAAAATGAATACAGGTTTTAGTGAATCCTATTCCCTCCTATTCTTGCCTAGTTGCAAAAATTGTCTTATGCCATGAGCTAAGGTTAAAATAGTCAGATTTCTGATATATAGAATTGGCACTTTTGTTAAGTGTTGCTTCTGCCAAGCTTCTTGCATTTCATATTTCATGTCTATCTTATATCCTTTAGTCCAGAGCATTGTAAACCCCCCAGATGTGCGTGAGGTAGGAGGAGAGGAGTGTGAAAAGCAACACACATACACTTAAGAATCCCTATTAAGGAATAATAGGTTCCTGTGACTCTGGAGAAAGTGTAAGGGAAAGAGTAGGTTTGTGTAAGACAGAAGCAAATAGTCACATGAAGGGGATGACAGCAAGAGCTGTGAAGCTGAGGTAGCATTCATTCTGACACTCTAACTTATTGGAAAGTTGCCAGTGAAAACTAGGAAATTCATCTGAATCACTTTAAACCTCTCAGAGGAAATGTGCTATAAAAATTCAAGACAGTGTTGCCATTATTAAAGCTATTATTACAAACATTTCTCATTATGAATACAAAGTCGAGGGGGGAGGGAAAGGCTGGTAAAGACGTCAGACAGATAATAGGGAGAAAGGCTGACAATTATTCACCTAGGTAATGAATTTGGTCATGTCTAGCCTATCTAGTACAATGGATCTGTTACAATCTTCACTAGATGTGAGAAGTAACAATTTTCAATATAAATGTAGGTATTTAAAAGAAATTACTATCTCTAAGGCTTAGATATTAAGCCTAACTCTCATCTGATGTGTGCTCGCTGCTGCATAAATCAGCTTGTACTGCCATTAACAGGATACCAAAGACGAGATGATTTAAACAACAGAAATTTATTTCTCACAGTTCTGAAGACTGTTAAGTCCAAGATCGAGATGCCAGCAGGGCCCATGTAATTCTGAGACATCTTCTCTTGGTTTATGGGTCCCACCATCTCCCTGTATGCTCACATGACCTCTCCTTTGTGAGCACTCAAGGAAAGAGAAAGCAAGCTCTCCAGTGTCTTTTTTTTTAATTAATTAATTTTTAATGACGTATAGCTGACACACAATGTTACATTACTCTTAAGTGTATAACATAGTGAGTCAACAACTGTAGCTATCATCTGTCACCATACAACTATTACAATACAATTGATTATATTGCTTATGCTGTACCTTTCATCCTGTGACTGATTCCATAAATGGAAGTCTGTACCTCATACTCCCCTTCACCTCTTTTTGCCCATCCCTCACCCCTCTTCTCTGGCAACCACCAGTTTATTCTATGCATTTATGGATCTGTTTCTGGGTTTTTTTCTTTGCTCATTTATTTTATTCCACATGTAAGTGAAATCATAGGGTATTTGTCTTTCTCTGTCTGACTTATTTCACTTAGGATAATAACCTCTAATTCCATCCACATTGTTACAAACAGCAATATCTCATCCTTTTTATGGTTGAGTAATATTCCTCTGTGTGTGTGCTTATACACACACATGTATACATATCTTCGGTATCCATTCATCTATCAATGGACACTTAGGTTGCTTGGCTATTGTAATAGGGGTGCATGTATCTTTTCAAATTAGTGTATTCATTTTCTTTGGGTAAATACCCAATAGTGGAATAACTGAAACATGGTATTTCTATTTTTAATTTTTTGAGGAACTTCCATATTGTTCCCACAGTTGCACCAATTTACATTTCACCAACAAAGCAGAAGGGTTCCCTTTCCTCTACATCCTTACCAACATTTGCTATTTCTTATCTTTTGGATATTAGCCATTCTGCTAAGTGTGAGATCATAAGCTCACTGAGATTTGCATTTCCCAAATGATTAGTGATGTTGAGCATCTTTTCATCTGTTGGCTATCTGTATGTCTTCTCTAGAAAAATGACTATTTAGGTCCTCTGCCCATTTTTATTTTTTTAAAGATTTTATTTATTTATAAGAGAGAGTCAGAGACACAGAGGGAGAAGCAGGGTCCCTGCAGGAGCTAGATGTGGGACTCGATCCTGGGCCCTGGGATTATGCCCCGAGTCCAAGGCAGACACTCAATCGCTGAGCCACCCAAGCGTCCCTCTCCCCTTTTTAAATTAGATTATTTGGGAAATGTACAAGTTCTTTATATATTTTGGCTATGAACTCCTTAATAGATATATTATTTGCAAATATTTTCTCCCTTTCAATAGGTTGCCTTTTGTTTTGCTGATAGTTTCCTTCATTGTGCAAAACTTTTTTTTATTTTGCTGTAATCCCAATACATTATTATTGCTTTTATTTCCATTGCCTGAAGAGATATATCTAGAAAAATGTTTCAAAGGCCAATGTCAAAGACATTACTCCCCCACCTGAAAAGATATTACTGCCTATGTTTTCTCCTAAAAATTTTATGACTTCAGGTCTCACACTTAGGACTTTGTTCCATTTGGGGTTTATTTTTGTGCACGGTGTAAAAAAGTGATTCAGTTTCATTCTTTTATGGGTAGCTATCCAGACTTTCTTTTCCCCACTAAATATTCTTGCCTCCTTTGTCATAGATTAACTGACCACATAATTGTGGGTTTATTTCTGGGCTCTCTATTCTGTTCCATTGATCTCTGTGTCTATTTTTTGTGCCAATACTACACTGTTTTGACTACTGTAGCTTTGTAATATATCAAAATCTAGGATTGCAATACCTCCAGCTTTCTTCCTCTTTCTCAAGATTGCTTTGGCTATTGAGGGTCATTTGTGGTTTCATACAAATTTCAAGATTATTTGTTCTAGTATTGTGAAAAATGCTATTCATATTTTGACAGGAATTGCACTGAATCTATAGATTGCTTTCGGTAGTATAGACATTTTAGCAATATTAATTCTTCCAATTCATGAGCATGGAATATCTTTCCATTTATTGTGTCATCATCAATTTCTTTACCACTGTTTTAGTTTTCAGGGTAAGGTTTTTAACCACCTTGGTTAAGTTTATTCTTTGCTATTTTATTCTTTCATTACAACTGTAAACAGAACTGTTTTCTTAATTTCCTCTGTTTTCTTAATTTCTTTCTTTCTTAATTTCTGTCTACTGTTTCATTACTGGCATATAGAAACAGTTCTATGTATTAATTTTGTATCCCGCAGTTTTACTGAGTTTATTTGTTATTTCTAATAGTTTCTGGTATCTCTTCTTATAAGAGCACTTAACCCATCATAAAGGCTCTACATTCATAACCTAATCTAATTATCTCCCAAAGGCCCCATCTCTACCATCACAGTGGGGCTTAGGGCTTCAACATTTGAATTTGAGAGGGACACATTTAGTCCATAGTAAGTATTATACATACATTTTCCAGCTTAAAAACATCACTAATCACCAGGGAAATGCAAACCAAAACCACAATGAGATATCACTTCAAACCTGTCAGAAGGGCTAAAATCAAAAACACAAGAAACAACAAGTATTGGCAAGGATGTGGAGAAAAGGGAACCCTTGTGCACTCTTGGTGGTAATTGAAGCAGTCACTATGGAAAGACTAGGTAAGTTCCACAAAAAACTAAAAATAAATAAAATTATCATATGACCCAGTAATCCTATTAGTGCATACTCAAAACCAACACTAATTTGAATAGATATATTCACTTTTATGCTTATTGCAGTATTATCTACAATAGCAAAGATATGAAAGCAATACAAGTGTCCAATAATATGTGAATGTACAAAGATATTGTATACAGTAAATATACACAATGGAATATTAATCATAAAAAAATAATTAGATCTTGCCACTTGCAACAATGTGCATACACCTTGATGGTATAATGATAAGTGAAATAAGTCAGACAGAGAAAGACAAATACCATATGATTTTAGTCATGTGGAATTTTGAAAAAACAAACAAACAAATAAAAAAAAAGATAAAAAAGACTCTTAAATACAGAGAACAAACTGGTGGTTGCCAGGAGAAAGGTAGGTGGGAAGGTAGGTGAAATATGTGAAGAGGATTAAGAGTACACTTATCATGATGAACATCAAATAATGTACAGAACTGCTGAACCATTATATTGTACACCTGAAAACTAATATAACACTGTATGTTAATTATACTTCAATAAAAATTAAAATAAAGAAAATTAAAATAAAAAATAAAGAAAAGAGTAACACTTTTTAAAAAGGGTGCTTTGCTCTGAATATACATTCAAACACAGTATTGAAAAGGGTACTTTACTCTGAATATAAATTCTCTTTAAAAATAAAGAGCCAATCCTATGTATCTGTCTACTATACCTCACTAGAGTTACAGGATTTAATAGATACTCGTCTTACTATTAAACAAAATCTGTACATATATAAAAGAACTCCAATGTTTTATTAAAGTCTTTCATTTTGAACATGCATTTGCAATTATTTTAACAGCAAATAAAATAATTAAAGGAAAATAATATATTTAAAGGGAAATAAAGTATTTTATAAGTACAAACATGTACATGATGATAATATGAAGACAGGAAAGACTGGGGGTGGGGAAATCATCACACTGGAGTAATTAAATCACCAGGTTTATCCAGGTAACAATCCTGGCTCAACGCCTGCCCAGAGTTTACTTATTTGTTCATCAGGCCCAGCTTTTTCTAAACAATCAGATGGCAAACAAAAGAAATCCAAAAGGAGGAAAAAAATATCATGGGTAGCTGAGGACTCTGTTTTTCGTTAACATTTTGGGAAGTTTAAATCACCAACTTGCCCATCCACCTTTCTTCCTCTAGCAAAACACTTTGTGGTTATAAAACAAATAAAAGCTACATTATCACACCCCATAATAAATTTCTCTTTCTGGATCATTTTATACTCAAGAAGAATGTGCTTGCTCATCAAGGCACACCTTGAAGAGCCTTGTTATAAATAGTAAGAAAGGCAATGAATCAAGTGAAAAGAGAATAGGCATTTCAATCATATGGAGCTAGATACAAATTCTACTTCAACCATTTACTACTACATTAGAGTACTTAGGTAAATATATAATCTTTCTTATGACAGAAAACTTGCACTAATTATTATTTCATTGTATTTTCTACCACCATAGAAACACAAAGGATCGTAAGGGACAGCTATAAACAATTATATGTCAACAAACTGGATAACCTAAAAGAAACAAACAAGTTCCTAGAAACATAAAACCTATCAAGACTGAAACAAGAAGAAACAGAAAATCTGAACAGGTCAATAATAAATAAGGATTTTTAATCAGTAATCAAAAACATCTGAACAAGCTAGGCCAGGAGCAGATGGTTTCACTGGTGATTTCACTAAACATTTAACAAAGAATAATACCAATCTTTCCCACACTCCTCCAAAGAAAGGAAAAAGAGAGAACACTTCCAAATTCATTTGACAGACCAACAGTCTCCTGATACCAAAGCCAAGAGGAACACTACAAAAAAAGAAAATTATAAGCCAATATCCCTCATGAACACAGATGTAAAATTCTCAACAAAATACCAGCAAACCAAATTCAGCAGCACATTAAAAGGATTATACATCGTGATCAAGTGGGATTTACCCTGGGATGTAAGAAGAGTTCAACATATGCAATCAACTAATGTGATACACCACATTAACAACATAAAAGATAATAATCATGATTATTTCAAGAGATGCAGAAAAAGCATTTGACAAAATTGAACATCCTTTCATGATAAAGAATTCTCAATAACTTAAATATACAAGGAATATCTATTAACCAAATAAAGGCCATATATAAAACAAGCCTAGAGTTAACATAATATTCAATGCTAAAAAGCTAAAAGCTTTTCCACCAAGATCAGGAACAAAATAAGGGTGCCCACTCTTGCTACTTCTATTCAGCCTAGTACTGGAAGTCCTACCCAGGGCAATTAGGGAAGAAATAAAAATAAAGGGCATTCAAATCAGAAAGGAGGAAATAAACTTCTCTCTGTTTGCAAATGACATGAATCTATGTACATACATATAAATTTATTTAAATACACACACACAACCATCCATGAAGACTCCACCAAAAAACTATTAAAACTAGTAAATGAATTCAGTAAACTTGCACAATCAACATAAAGAATCAGTTGCATTTTCATATACTAATAATAAACTATCTAAAAAATAAATTAAGAAAACAATCCCATTTACAAAAGCACCAAAAACAATAAAATACTTAGGAATAAATTTAACCAAGGAGCCGAAAGATCTTTATGCTGGAAACTATGAAACACTTATGAAAAAAGTTGAAGAGGGATCCCTGGGTGGCGCAGCAGTTTGGCGCCTGCCTTTGGCTCAGGGCGCGATCCTGGAGACCCGGGATTGAATCCCATATCGGGCTCCCGGTGCATGGAGCCTGCTTCTCCCTCTGCCTATGTCTCTGCCTCTCTCTCTCTCTCTCTGTGACTATCATAAATAAATAAATTAAAAAAAATTTTTTTTAAAAAAAGAAAAAAGTTGAAGAGGACACAAATAAACTGAAAAATACCCTGTGTTCACACAATGGAAGAATTAATATTGTTAAAATATCTATACTACCCAATGTGATCTATAGATTTAATGAAATCCCTATGAATATTCCACTGGCATTTTTCACAAAAATAGAAAAAAAATAATCCTAAAATGCATTGGAACCACAAAACATTTCAAATAGCCAAAGCAATCTTGAGAAAGAAAATAAAGTGTGAATAAATCACACTCCCTGATTTCAAACTGTACTACAAAACTATGGTAATCAAAATAGTATGGTACCAGCATACTTTAACAGATATAAAGACCAACAGAACAGAATTGAGAGTCCAGAAATAAACCCACACATTATGCAATCTTTGACAGAGGTGCCAAAAATACATAATGAGAAAAGGATAATCTCACCAATAAATTATGTTAGGAAAACTGGATATCTACATGCAAAAAAAGAATGTTAACTGAATCCCTATCTTATGCCATACATAAAAATTAGCTCAAAACATATTAAACTTCATGTTAAGACCTGAAACTGTAAAACATAGGGAAAAAGCTCTTTGACATTGGTCTTTGCAATGATTTATTGGCTATGACACCAAAAAACACATGTAAAAACCATAATACAGATGACTACATCAAACTTAAAAGCACAGCAAAGGAAAAAATTAACAAAATGAAATGGGAAAAAATATTGGCAAATCATATATCCAAAAGGGGTTAATATCTAAAAATATATTTTAAAACTCATAGAACTCCACAGCAAACAAATAAGTAACTTTTTAATGTACAAAAACCTAATAGACATTTTCCCAAAGAAGACATACAAATAGTCAACGGGCATTTGAAAAGGTGCTCAATATCATGAATCAACAAAAAAATTCAAACAAAACCACAATGAGAATTCACCTCACACCTGTTAGGATGGCTATTTATCAAAAAGACAAGTGTTCATGAGGCTGTGGAGAAAAAGGAACTCTTGCATACTGTTTGTAGGAATGTAAACTGTTACAGTGATTATGGAAAACAATATGTTAAGTCCTCAAAAAATTAAAAATAGAACTATCAGATCTAGCAATTCCACTTCCAGATAGATATTCAAAGGATACAAAATCACTATCACAAAAAGATATCTACATTCCCATAGTCACTGCAGCATTATATATAGTAAACAAGATGTGCAAACAACCTAAGTGTCCATTGATAGATAAATGGACAAATAAAATGCCAATCCATATATATACATATGTAACATATGTATCTAAAATATTTAGCAGTATAAAATATATGTATATGCATAGATTTACAATGGAGTATTATCCAGCAATAAAAAAGAAGAAAATCTTGACGTTTGTGACAATATAGATGGATCTTCAGGGTATTACGCTAAGTGAAATAAAATAATCAGACTGAAAAAGACAAATACTGTATGATCTCACTTATATGTGGAATATTAAAAAAAATCATAGATATAAAGAATATATTGGTGACTACCAGAGCCAGGGGTGGGTAGGAGGTGCATGAAATGATTAAAGAGGATCAAAAGGAACAAACTCTCAGTTATAAAATAATTCATGAAATATGTAGATCATGATTAATGATAACTGTACTGCTTTTTGAAAGTTACTGAGAGTAAATCTTGAAAGTTCTCATCACAAGGAAAACATAACTAACATGGTAATGGATGTTAACTAGACTTACTATGATTATTTTATAATACATACAAATATTTAATCATTATGTTGTATACCTGAACTAATGTAATGTTATAGGTCAATTATATCTCAAAAAAAGAAGAAAATCCTGTCATTTGTGACTACATGGATGAAATTAGAAAGTGTTATGCTAAGCGAAATAAAACAGAGAAAAGCAAATACTACATGATCTCATTTACATGTAGAATCTTTAAAGAAGAACATTCAACTCATAGTAACAGTAGAATAGTGTTTAGGTTGGGGGTGAGGGAAAGGAGGGAGATAATGGACATGCAGTACAAATATCCAGTTACAAGATAAATAAGATCTGAAAACCTAATGTATAGTGATTATAGTTAATAATAATGCATTGTATAGCTGAAATTCACTAAGTCAGACTCAAGCATTCTCACCAAACACACAAAAGGTAACTGTATGACAGATATGTTTATCAGCGTGACTGTGGGATCATTTCACAATATATATGTATATCAAAACATCCTGCTATACAACATATATATATATAATTTATATTCATCAGTCATACCTCAATAAAGCTGAAAAAATAAAATTAAAAAGTATTCACTATATTGCTGTTTTTGTAAAAGTATGCAAGTTCTAAATACTAAACATGTCAAACCATGCACTCTCTCTCCTCTGAGTGGTTCAACATGCTGCACCCCTGTTAACTCTTTTCCTATCTCCTGCACCCCTTGCCATTGTTAACATCCCATTTTTGATATTGTATCCTCTGCGGCACCTGTTTGGCCTCCATGTCTGGGTTCAGTCACCCTTCTAACTGGTTGTGTTTCCTTGTATTTCTTAAACAATTGCAACTACTTATTTATGCAACTACTTATTTATTTCTGCATTAACTACACTAGATTGTAAACTCTATGCCATTTCATCCTACTAGGCACTTAACCTGTTGACAAATAAATTATTTCACATCTCAGGACATCTCTTTGAAACCCTCAAAATACAAATTTTCTACTGACACACTTAGTTTACAACCTTCTCTCTCGTTTATTCATTTATGTAACTAGGCTAATTTCTTGTTTATTATTTCATTGAAGTGTCTTTTCTCAATATGTGGTTTCAAAACATTCTGTCCTTTTTAAATCTTGACATTGACTATTGGGGATCCAAGAAAAATTATAATCAACAACTTGATGATTTTCAGAGGGGTGGATATCCTAGATTGTGAGTAGAAGTTCAACTCCTATCGTTCATACCTACAATAGTCTATCTAACCCAGATTTCATAAGACAGAAAGTCAATCCCATGGAATTATTTGGGTGGTCAGTTCTATTACATGAGTTGTTTACACAAAGAACTGTTTGGCTATTAATGGTCTGGCAGACTTAAAACTTTAATAAAGTAACTTAATATTCTAGAAATAAGGAACATGAAAGTTAGTCCTCATGTAACAGATTCAGAAAGTTTAAGCCTGACTAAATAAAACTAAGTAGACTAACAGCAAAGGTAGACTTCAGAACTTAATGACATTTGATTCACTTTTCTTTCTATATCAACATTATATCAATAGTTACATTAATTACAATGATTCCGTCTTTCTTATCAAAATAATATCAATGTTTCTATCTACTATAATGGGTTTATGTCAATACAAATTCCTCTGTGGCAGGAAACATATTCAACTTTGTCCCTCAGTCTCTAGCCATTTAGGCACATAATAAACTCATAGACAAGGAAAGAGTAAGAAAACACCATCAATAAATCTCTCTTTTATCTATCCATCCCCCCTCCCCCACCCGAACAGGTATAGGCAAGCCTTCTTCTTACCACAGGAGACCTACAAAAACAATTTATTCAGGAATCTATTCTTATTCTTAAAAGAAAACTAATCTTCCAGGTAATCCTATTCACTCCATTTTTCAGCACCCATCCCCTACAACCCCAGTGTGAACCACTGCCCTCAACACCACAACCACTTGCCAAATCAAGGAGCCATTTTCATTTTCATCCAGAACCAAACAACCTGAACACTTTTCAGGGTAATTACTCCCTCAATGAAAATTTGGTTTATAATACACCAAAATTCATACTAGATAGACACATATTGCATTTAAGATTTAAGTTAGAATGTTATACATCTGAAACTAATGTAACATTGTGTGTCAACTATACTCAAATTTTTAAAAAAATTTTAAGATTTAAGATAGAGCCATTTGGCATTTGTGCAATTTGTGTACCTAATTTGTGTACCTAATATTAGCCTAGCAAATACTAGAATGCTACATTTACTCCTATTAAGTTCTTGGTCATTTTGGATTTTGACATATTCACTTTTATTCCCAGGTTTATGTTATCTGCAAATTTGATGGGCATATCATAAATGTCTTATCAAAGTAACTAATAATGATGTTGAACAAAAAGAAACCTTAATTTATACTTGTAAACTTTCAAGGATAGTGCCAGTCACCAAGAACAGGAGGAATTCATCTATATCACTGATCAAAGAAGATAGCAATTTCTAAAAACCTGCCTTTTCTACAAAGAATATACTTCTTTACTGCTATTTAATTAAAACTTTCTTATTGACCTACCTAAAGTTGTAATATAATTATATATTATTCAAAGTATTCAACATTGTTTTCAATCATACCTTCAGTACATACCGCAAATCTCCTTCAAAGACAGAACATATTCCTATATTCCTTAAATTGAAGATTCCCATACCTTCTGAATCTGAATGCTTAAAATATCAAGTTTCTCAGGGTAATCTCCCTGCTACATCAGAGATTGCCAGGAGCAGGGCCCCATAGGTAGTAATTTCAGAATATCAGCACTGTTTTCCCCCAAAATACTTATTACATTCTTACCATATACTAAGCACTACACTCAGATTATATATAAATTTTAAAAACATATCTCCTGTCTTCAAAATTATCTCAATGTACTTAAAAATACAGAAAGACGTGTAAATAAACGAATATACAAGGTGAAAAACTCATCAATTTCCCCCAGAAAATACCAGAAAATGTTATATAGAGACAGCAACTCTTTGATCAAGTTCTGAATAGTAATAGCAATAATAACACCACCATAATGGGTAAAACGTACTGTGCTTACCTCACTTATTCCTCTTAATACCATGTATGGTAGGTACTATTCTTACCTAGTAAGTTTGAAAATTAAAAATTTATTAACAGTGTGGTCAATTAACATTAACCCCTCAATAGTAGACAATATAGCTTAGACTTGAACCCAGTTTTTTGATTCCAGAGTTTACATTCTTCTTAAATATTGTACCATCAATTATATTTCAAAGGACACACATGCTCTAGAAGAGGGAAACTGAGGGAAAGAAATCTAAAGATAGAGAAACATTTGGGAAACTGCAATAGGTTATAAGAGCTATAATAATTTCTAGAGCAAAAGTAGGGACCAATGAGAAATGAGACCACAGAAGTGGGCAGAAACTCAAATATGACTGGTCTTTATTGCATGCAGTAACTTTCTTCTTTAGACTTTAGCTGATAACAATTCACCAAAGAGCCAATTGATTAAAGGAGATGAGAAAGAGTAAAAAACGATGCCAGATTAACAGTTTGGGCTCTGGTTGGATGGTAGTATCTTTAACAGAACATGAAAGATAAAAAGGGAAGCAGGTTTTGTAGTGAAGAAAAGAAAGCTGTTGTGCCCGGTTTTAACCATACTGAATTTTAGGGTCCATGAGACATCCAGGGGCAGTGCCTAGGAGGCAGAAAATATGTGAGTTAGAACTTAGGAGACATGCTGAGTTCAAGTATGGGGTTAACTCTCTAGGTTCTAGATGTGACTCACCTACTCACGGATGCAAAATATGCAAGTGGTTAAAACCAAGCTTCTAAAAATGTACAACATGAGAAGGAGGACAAGAATAGGGACCTGAAAGGTATCACTATTTAGAAGAAAGTAGAAAAGTAATTAAAAATTCCCTTTTATGAGCTTCACAGTCTTTGTGTACCTGCTCCTTATAATATTATCATTGGTACAAATTTACAATTGTCGATGTCTTATTTGAATAATGTCTTATCTCAATGAGACAAGCCCCTACCTGGGAGGAGAGCTTTTGCTAACTGTTGTATTTCAAGTACTAATCATGATGTCAGCACATGGTAGGTACTCAACACTGAATAAACAAACCAGTTAAACAGATCAAACTCATCAGAAATGTGGAAAGAGAAGCAGGAGGCAGTGTTGTCAAGGGATTCCAAGGTTTCATGAATAGAGCATACAAAAAGAAAAGAAATTAATCTTTGAAAACTGTTTAGCATCCTCACGATAATGCAAGAAGCAGCACTGTAACAAGTGAGCAGAAAGTCTTAAAGCACACTAAACTAGATAAAATTGAAAAAGAATGGAATAAAATACAAGAGAATTAAGAAAAAACTAAAAATACAACACAAGAACAATATTTCTATTGGAAGCAATAGACACTACAAAAACTGGAATTGAAATATACAGGTAAACACGAGAAACTTCATCAAAAATATAAAGGAAAAAGAAAGGCATCAAAGGAATAAAAAAAATGTACATCCACATAATTATAGCCATTTCTTAAAATGAGCAAAACAATCAAAATAAAATATCAAAAATACAATTGATGAAACTTTCCTGGACTGATAAAAGTGAATATGCAAATAGATGTGACTTACCAGATCTACATATTATCAAAACTATTCTACACACAGAAACTCCTGACAAATTTCTGAATTACAGATATAAATAAAAATCCTCTGATAATTTTAAGTGGAATTGTAAAAAAAAATTCTTAAAATGAACATAATGAGAAAAACATAAATTAATAATGATAAACTGCTCCTATCTCTACAATATCAACTAGATATGCAGTGAGGGGAGAGTAGGAGGAGAGGGTTTCAGATAGAGCTTCAAAAAGTTTAATAAAATTCTTCATCTCACTCTAAAGGGGTTTCAAAGATCCCATTTCACTCTTTACTCTTCTTATAACATTAAAGAAACCTCCTCCCAATCAATTCCAAAAAACAAACTATATGGTTTGATTATAATCCACTAAAGCTCAGAACCTGTTTTTAAATGTTCAATGGAAAAAAATTAAAATTTGGTGAGTGAAAATACTCTTAACACTCTGCTAAATAACCATTAATTCAAAGCAAAACCATGATCAGAGACAATCTGAAAAACAGTAAGAATTAAGCCATCATATGAAAACTTATAATTGACTTCCAGATGATTTCAGACATAAATTTAAAGGTCTAAATGCCTTATCAATGTTACTTATAATATTAAAAATTGAAAACAAGTTATTATTCAAACATTGACATATTTTTAAATATTTTTAAATGGCATAGAAAAAAGTTCCAGTGTAACATTATATGAAAAATTGAGTATCTAAAATTAAGTATATTACCATATGTGGTTTAAATGAAAGGTGATATGCAATAGCTTCCCTGTAATTTTGGAGAAGTAAAAATTAATGAGATAGAATAATAGTACCATAAACACAAGTGAGAAAATAAAAATTTGAAGACCAAATATATTATTTATATATATATATATCAAACCATCTTTTAAAAATACTTGAGATCTGACTGATGTATAGTTTAAATGTCCTACCCTCAATTAAATTTTCTAAGTAAATATATCAAATTTTTAGTACTCAATGTGTTGATATTACTTTATTTCCAATATGCTAAAATTAATATACTATAGTTGTGACTAATCTTAGTAAAAATCATACATTTAACCTCTATTTAGTTGTTGTAACATCGACAAATGATTTGATCCCTGTGGACACTGCATATTCTAAAGATATATATCAGAACAGTAACTGACAATGGGTAGGCCATATTAGGTCAACTCTAATTGTAACTTTCTCTTTAAAAAACTATGTATAAGACAAAAGTGAAAGTTAATAGTAATATATGAGTAAAAAGAGAAATTGGATTTTCTAATGAAATAGAATTCAGCAGTTCACATCATTTGTGGTAATTATTTCACTTTAACCTAGGAGAAAGCCTTTCGTAGCCCATAAATTAGATATGAAAATTAGTGCTATTCAATAAAGAATCCAGAATTCGTAATAACACTGGCTTTTAAAATATATACCAAGCACTGAATACTAAGGTCAATGTCAGCTTTTATTCACTGAAAGCCGAAAGCTAAATCAGTTTTATTAGAGATCTATACCAATAACATACTTTATGCCTGACCAAAATTTTCAAGGTTTATTTTTCTCTTCCATGGGTAACAGCATCATTACTGACAATTCAGGTATAGTGAGTCATACATAAAATAGAAGATGATTACATAGTATTGTCAAAGTTCATAATTTGCAACCATTTTCAGGACTATATGTAGATTTTAGTGACCACAGGAGATAAATGCAATGCTACTTCTGAACTATTTGCATGAAACTTCACAAAGACTCAGCCTATGAAGAAAGGCTTCAGAAGCATGAATTTTTTTATTCACTGGCATTATCTCTTCTTTTCCAAGTATTAAAAGAAATGTCCTTAAAAGAACTCACAATAACATACCTATAGTAGGCAGATAAAATTCACTACTGATACTGATTTCTTCTCCCTTCTGAGTGTGATAGGCGGAATAACTGTCACACAAAGAGCATATCTAACTGAATATGTGAAGTTATACAATAAAGGGGAGTTAAGGTTGCAGATGAAATTAAAGTTGCTAATCAACTGACCTCAAGATGGAGATATTATCCTGGATTATCTGGATGGGCCCAATACAGTCACAAGGGTCTTTATAAATGAAATAGACCAGCAGGAAGGTCAGAGTTAAAGAGGCATTTGAAGATGCAATGCTGTTGGCTTTGAAAATGGACTGGGAGTATGAGCCAAGGACTTTAAGAAGCCTCCAGAAGAAGCTGAAAGGTGAAACAGATTTACTGCTAGAGTCTACAGAGGGAAGTCAGTCCTAACTGACTAAACTGACTAAAATCTTGATTTTAGCCCAGTGAGACATGTCAGACTTCTGACCTCCAAAACTGTGACATAATAAATTTGTGTTGTTTAATCCACTAAGTTTGTAGTAACTTGTTACAGCAGCAATAGGAAGCAAAGTAAGGATCATACTGAAGGAAGGAACCAACAAAAATCCTAAAGAAAGTAACTCCAGAAGAAGAAGTTTCCCTTCTCCTCCAATGGAAACCATGAGAAAAGAATGGGTAGTTCTTAAGAGTTATGGCTATTTTGGAAAATTAATAAGTTTATAATTTTATGTGAGAAATCAAGTAGTATAAAAATATATTTTAAAAGAAAAAGTAGGGCATCTTGGTGGCTCAGTTTGTTGAGAGTCTGCCCTTGGCTTGGTTCATGATCTCGGGGTCTTGGGATCAAGCCCTGCAGACCAGGAAGCCTGTTTCTCCCTGTCCCTCTGTCCCTCCCTTTCCACTCATGCTCTCACTTTCTCTCTCTCTCTCTCTCTCTCTCTCTCTCTCTCTCTCTCTCTCTCTCAAATAAATAAATAAAATCTTTTTAAAAAGAAAAAGTACATTTTAATTATCAGTCTACGCATTGTCAAAGCAAGGGCTTACCTAAGGTTAAACTTCAAATACAGGGTCCCATTTATAGAGAAGTGGATTTCAAGTAAAATTTTAAGGTATTTAAATTTATTACTCTGAATGTTTTAAAATTTTACTGTTTTGTAGGTTTCCATATGAAAATGTTCTATTTTTACTTTACCTCTACATTTTTGTGTCTTCTCTAATGGCTTCTCTTATGCCCTTGCTCCCATATTTTCATTGAGACTTGATTTACTCCAATAAACTTCTCTCTTACATTTTTGGACTTCTCTTTTCACTCCATACTTTCTGTTCATGTTTCCCTGATCCTGTACGCCTCCCTTCTGGCATCAAACATGGTTCTTAGTTTCAATCAACAAATAAAACAAATTTTGGCAGATCTAAAGAGAAATGGCTTATTTAAAATGTATGATTAGAGATAATACCAAGTGTTGGTAAAGATGTTGAACAACTGCAGCTCTCTCTGCAGGGGAGATATTAATTGGTAGAAATATTAACTGGTAAAATCACTTTGGCAAATTGTTTAGAAATATGTTTATGGGCTATGAAGGAGAAAGAACACCTAAAATCATGCTGAAAAACTACTCCTATGAAGACACCTCTGTCATTGGCCATTGGTACAGACAACAGAACCTACAATCCCACCACTTACAACTCAGCTTCCGAAAAACTCTTCACAAAACAAGGGTCATTGTTGCTTCTGTGGCCCAGATGTAGCTACTGCTTCTAACATCATTTCACCAATGGTCCTAGACACTGCCCCATAAAAGACTAGATTACCTAAGCACAATAAGGAGTTTCAGAAGTAACTGAAAGGCAACTATATGTTCCATATTTCTCCTACCACATCTTAAATATATTCTGCAATATATCTCATCACAACCATCTTTCTACCTCAGAAATTTCTTCCTCATAATCTTATGTGTCTTCATAAAATCAATACCTATCTACATACCAGTGGTTCTGAAATTTGTGTTTCTGACTTGGCTATTGTGGGCAGAAGCTTAGGACTTCAAGCAAGTTTCAATGTGGGTTCTTTTTCATATCAAATATTGCTTTCTATAAAAGAAACAACAAGAAAAAGTTCCCTGCCCCCCCACTCCCATATGGTCATATCCAAGATTTATGGGAGCCCTCTACAGAGGCAAAACACAAAAGGCTTTTCCTCCACAAAATGTCTTGGCCATTCATACAAATATCTAGGGGACATGAATCTCCTTTCAATTACAGAAACCACCTGCACCTCAGTTCTTGCTGGAGATCTCAGTCAGGACTAATCCACTATCTGACTATTTTCCAAAGCTTGATTGAAATAGCTAATATTTGAGAAAGACATTCTGAAGGGTAGACAAATAATTATTCTTCGGATTCTTCAGACTTTATCCTATTAAACTACCTATCCAGAACAATGGTACTCTGACATCCTAAAGAATTGTTTTTAATTAGGCAAAACTGATTCTAAAATATTAATAATGATAATTACATGAGGAAGTTTTTTTGTTATAATTATTAAATTTATTCCATGCCCTTATGTAAAAGTTCTCATAAAAAATTTTTTCTCAGAATGTCCAGGAATAAAGCTTCTTTCCTATGATAAAATTTATTCTTGTTGCCATAACACAATGAAAATTATGCAATTCATTTATTTTATTTGCCCAGGTTTATACTCAGTTGCATATTAGTGTTCCTTACCAGTTGTGCTGGTGTTTGTAACTTCTGCTTTAACTTTCTTAGTTACTATTTTTAACTTTTTTATCATTTAATCAAAAATATTTACTGAAGTTCTACAATGAGCCAGTACTCTTTTAGGTGTTAAGAATACAACAGGGAGAAATAATAGACTAAAATCCCTGCCATTGCAGAATTTATATTCTTATGGGGGAAAGACTGAAAACAAATATGTAAGATACATATGAGATGGTGGTGAGTGCTATGGAGAAAAAATAAAGATAGAAAAGGATGGATGAACATACAAGAAATGAACAAATTTAACATGGTAGTCAACTGAAAGATGACAATTGGAAAAAGAACAGTGTGGCCGGAAAGCAAAGAGCAGGAAGTGGAGTGGGGAAAAAAAAAAAAATAAGGAGGGTCAGATCACATGAAGTCTTTTACTCTGAGATGGAAACCAAGGAGGGTTATGTACAAAAAAAAAACAACATGGTAAGACTTGAGTTGTAAATGAACAGGTCTGGCTATCATGTGGAAAACAATCAGTAGCATATGGGACGATCAGTAGGCTACAGCAAATCAACATAGCTTGGATAAAATAGAAGGAGTATGATTAAGAGGACAGTTGGATAAAATAAAAAAATAATTAATGAAAAATTTAAGGACAAGGAAGACTTGGAGAGAAGGGAAAATATCAGAGAACCAGAATGGTATGAGATTTCTCTACAACACTGGATGTGAGAATAAAATGGAGAATTTTGAAGTTTCAAAACTAGAGGAATTTTTTCAAACTAAATCCAACCCAAAAGCAGAATAAAAGATATCTTTAATATGGTAGAACTACCTTGCAACTACCTCTCTTAGAAAATGTGCTTTAGCAAAAGGGATGAGCAAACCTAGAAATTAGAGGACATAGGATTCAAGAAATGATGGAAGAATAGGAAAGAAAACCTACAGCTGGACAGCAGTGTAGCACAACAGGCCCAGAAAGTGACAAGCAGGAGGAAGAAAATCTCTGTCAGGTTCACAAGAAAAATGTAGACTTGACAGAGATGATATGATAAACAATACAATGAAATACATAGAAAATAAGAATATACATGTAAAAAAAATTAGGCAAATAAAAATAAGGCAATTATTTAATGCAACTTTACTACCTTTCTTAGCACAACAAATAGTATTTACACTGTCATAATGACTATTAATTTAACTCAAAGAAATGAAAGAACTACATTAGGAGGATAAGGAAAGGGAGGTGTAAGTCCAAGGAAATTAAACATATAAATCATAAGAAGTTGTCACTATACAACAACTAAAACAAGTCACCAAGTAACACAACAGTAAAAACATTATATAGAAAAGCATGGCAATCACAGGAAGAGCTAAAAGCTGTCAACACTGAAAACTGAAACTGGATGGAAGTAAAGGAATATATTGTTTTTCATTATAATTGTTTTTGGTATCATTTTTTAAAAAGCCATGTGAATGGATTAATTTAATAAAAATTAATTTTTTAATTAAAAATAGAAATGTCATATGATCCAGTTATTCTACTAGTGGGTACTTACCCAAAGAAAATGAAAACACTAATTTGAAAAGATTACGCACCTGTAAGTTTATTGCAACATTTTTTACAGTAACCAAGATATGAAAGCAACCCAAGCGTCCATCCACAGAAGAAAGAACAAAGATGTGGTGTACATACGCATGCGCGCGCGCGCACACACACACACACACACACACACACACACACAACACGTGCATGCTTTGGAATATTAGTCACAAAAAAGGATCTGCTCTTGCCATTTGTGATAATATGGATGGAACTAGAGGGTATTATGCTAAGTGAAATAAGTCAGAGAAAGACAAATACAATTTCACTCATATGTGGAATCTAAAAAAACAAAAAAATAAACAAAAAGCAGAAACAGACTTATGAATACCATAGGGGAGGAAAGTAGGAAATGGGCAAATGGATGAAGGGGAGTGGGAGATACAAGCCCCTAGTTATGGATAGAATAAACATCATAGGGGATATAGTCAATGGTAATCATCATATGGTGACAGATGGTAGCCACAAGTGTGGTGAGCATTGCATAACATAGGGACATATCAAATAACTATGTTGTGCACCTGAAACTAATGTAACATTGTGTGCCAACTATACTTCAACAAAAAATAATGTATTTATATATACACACTCCTACAAATTCCCACAGACACACACACACACACACACACACACACACACACACTTCTAGGTATGCTACTTAAGAGGGCTATCAATATAATCGTTGAATCTTGGGGGAGGGAAATACTATTTTTGCCCATATATATATATATATATATATATATATATATATATATATATATTATAAACTGAACAAATGGGTTTGATTCAGGTTGTTCCCAGGTAGCCACCTCTTCACATGAAAATAATAGTTTTTCTACACTAAAACCTATAAGTTATTTTTCATCTCCATATGAATTTCTACCATTACCTAGTATGAAATATTGAAACTGGGAAATTATTACAGAAGTGCTACATAACTTTCCTTATCCAGCAATGTTTAGCGACTTCAGAATGATTTTTGAAAAAGGTATTACACTTAGATCTGCAAACTCAGTTATCTATTGAATGCAAATGCAAATAAAAAAGCCTGTATTCTCCCTTTATTCTATGAAGGCAAACATTCAACAAACCTCTGTAACACATCTTAATATCACCAAAAGCAGACTTGGAAATTTCTCCTTTCCTATCGAAAATTAATCCCTTCCAAATAGATCCTGTGGGGTTTCACATGGTGGTTTTATAAATGTTAGGACAACACAGGTGAGAGTAACAGGAAATCTTAAACCAACAATAACAAACAGCAACAATAAATTAATTCAAACAATAAGAAAATGTATTAGTTCACATAAGTAAAAGTCTAAAGAATGACAAGGGTAGGAGAAAACTAGATACAAATGACTCCACTCTGTTGTCTTGCAGTGCTCTTATGTCCATCCACCTCCCTGTTTTATCCTCAGTGTGGTAGCAAGACTGTGGCATCAGTTCTAATTCTCACTTTCAAAGGAAGAAAAGGGGAACATTTCCACAGCTATACCAGAACTAGGAAAAAGCATTCAGATGCCTCATCATCATATTAATCATGTGTTTTTGATGCTTTGCCATCTGGCACAATGCTGACCCTGGAGAGTGGTAGCCAATTCCTAAAGATAGCAAAAGACTGGCCTGCAAGTGCGCCTTTTTATATACAAACCAAACAATCCTGACCCTTACCCTCAATCACCTCTTTTGTTGAGCTCTTATACTGAGGGCCTTTATTCCCCTGCCCTAATCATCCCAGTGCCCGTACCGGACAGCTAAGGATAGGCCCTAATGTCCCAGAGCCCATCAAAATTATTCAAACTAGCCAATCCTAAAACGTGTTTTCACTGCCTTGCCTGTTCCTTCATATGGAAACCACAATAAAGGCTCTTCACATTTTCCCCTCATTCCCTCTGCCTGACCAAACGCATGTGGTCCCTCATGGCATTGTGTGAACCCTGCTTTTGGTATCTGTGAAATAAACTATATCTGCAATAATCTGTTGGCCTCACCACACATGAACAATAAAATCTACATCTTATTAAAGTCATTATTTCTGCCTTAGTTGCTGAAATTAGACCATACGTATATTCCTGAACCAATCACTGGAAAAGAGTATAGAATTACACATAGACATGAGTTTTCCAAAACTGTATGAAAAAGCACTCCTGAGCACTCTTGAGTATATTTCTGATGGCAACAAAGAGATATTCAACATCTGTAGGACAATGCACAGTTATCTCAGGGTAACACTATACATCTCATCACATTCTTTTCAATGATGCCATACCTTTGAGAAGCTGGGTTCTTAGCAGTTGCTTTTGTAAAAAACAAACAAAAAGATCAATAAGGTTGAGGTAATGGAGGTGGTGATGTATAATATGATTCCAGGTTTGGAGAAGTTGTGTTTGGACCTGTTTTTTTCTGCCTAAGAGACATTATAATTAAACTACTTAGATACTGAGGACCCTAAGAACCAAGAGACTTGGGAATATATGACTTACAAATAAGACCCAAGTCTGGGGGTGAAGTCAACTTCACCTCAGGAGCACAGGCTTCATGGAGTGCATCCAAAGAGAATAGTAGTTCTATCAAGAAAGAAGAAGAAATAAATGTCTATGACAGTGTTCTCCCTATGGAATTACTATTATCTCCCTTCAAATCATCAGGTCCATTTCTTCTGCTAAATTGTTATTAAAAAAAAAAACACTTTATCCTCAATCTTTTAGGTTGTCCTAAAAACAATCTTTTCTATATATATATGTCAAAAATATGTTGGTTATGTTTTATTATATGCCAATTATACGCACTTTACATTACCTCTAGTGTAAACAATAATCCTAAGTACATATTACCACCATTTTACAGCTAAGTAAAAAGAGCCCAATAAGATTAAAATCATTTAGCTAGTAAATGTTGGGCAAGTCTGCCTGGCTCCAAATATGATTTGATGCTTTCACATCTTAATTATTACATTTCTAAAGTATTAGTTCACTTTCTTGTTTCAGGTTTTACCAATTCCTCTGTGAAATGGTCTCCTCCTTTATCCTGTGACTCCCAAACTCTTCTGATTCTCCCTCTAAGCCTGTTTTATATTTTCACCTTATGTTCTATTTAAAATACCTCCTTTACCTATTTCTATGGTCTTCTTTCTACTCCAGTCCCAAATTAAGATTTTCCTTAAAATTAAAAACTTTTTCTTGACACTTCCCATGTCATTTCTGTGTATTTCTCAAATATCTAACTTTTGTCCTACTATCTTCCATACTTCTAACTGAACATTTGCATTTAGATGTCTAAACTGATCCCATCATTCTCCTTCCAAAATCAGCACTTGTCCCCAGTCTCCCTTTTAATAGTTATGTTTGCCCATGACAGTGAATCTTGAAACCTCAAAACTAGAGTTGATATTCACTTGTTTTTTCCCTTCACAAGTTCATCCTCATTATGAATCCATCAAGTCTCCCGTTAGAATCAACTTTTTTCCTTTATTCTTCTATAGTTTTATAATAATTTTATTGTTAAATCATCATGAATTATGGATGATTTATAAATGATTAAATATTTCCTCTATTTTCTCACTTATTAAAAGAAAAAAAGCTAATGCTTGCTCCCTACTTCCAGGGTTCTTGACAATAGGATATAATGGTGTCATGACTCTCAAAATAGGTAATAACCCTATTGGCATGAACTATATGAAGCACAGTTTAATTTCTTTTTTTTTTAAGATTTTATTTATTTACTCATGAGAGACGCAGAGAGAGAGGCAGAGACACAGACAGAGGGAGAAGCAGGCTCCCTGCAGGGAACTGGATGCAGGACTCCCATTCCAGGTTCCCAGGATCACAACCTGAGCCAAAGGCAGATACTCAACTACTGAGCCACCCAGGTGCCCCAGCACAGTTTAATTATGCTGAGTGAAATAAGTCAATCAGAGAAGGACAAACATTATGTGTTCTCGTTCATTTGGGGAATATAAATAATAGTGAAAGGGAATAGAAGGGAAGGGAGAAGAAATGGGTAGGAAATATCAGAAAGGGAGACAGAACATAAAGACTCCTAACTCTGGGAAACGAACTAGGGGTGGTGGAAGGGGAGGAGGGTGGGGGGTGGGGGTAAATGAGTGACGGGCACTAAGGGGGGCACTTGACGGGATGAGCACTGGGTGTTATTCTGTATGTTGGTAAATTGAACACCAATAAAAAATAAATTTATTAAAAAAAAGAAAAAGTGAACTTTTCATTTAGATATAGAGATACACAGGTACACAAATATAGAGATGGTATTCAATTATATCTATAGAAAGAATGACAATTTAAAATAGTTCCCTTTTTCTTTCAAAGACCTACAATTAGGTCTTTGAATTATTACATTCTAGTATTGTTCTCTGCTTCCCTCCCCCATATTATTTTAATAAATATCACTGCAATGTTCGAAGTATGATTTTAAATCATTTATTGAAAAAGTTAGTGAGTCTATGTCTGTTTAAATCGATGCTATCTTTTGTCAGACTGGTTTTCTGCAGATTTCCATTTTGAACTGTTAGCATTTTAACATTCTCCCAGTGGATTACTGTCTTACAAAAATGTAAATTTGCTTTCTTATCTCTCAGTTACTACTCATTAGGAGAAGAGATGCTACATGTGGTACTAGAAATTAGAATAGATCATTGCTTTTTAAAAACCTCCCACAATGCTTCTCATTCTGGTTATGGCTAAGTAGTATCTCCCTCAACTCTATCATTAACCAGGGGTACAAAATTAGGTAATACACAACTTCAAAGGGCCTAGGCTTCTTAATTTAAAAATGAGAGCACTTTTTAATGCTAACAACATTTGTGGAATGAGGGTGCTGGAGGAGAGCTCTTTTTCAAGCTCTAAAAGAGCCTAAAATTAAGTGAAAAAAATTTAATGTCACTTTATTAATGATACATAATCAATAATTTAAAATACTAATATAAAGAGATAATATATTGAAGAAGCCAGTTATCATCACAGACTTGCCCTTTAATACTATCTGTGCCTTTTAAATGCCTTCACAATTCTGACTTCCAAAACTAAAATGGTTCTTTTAGGATTCTTCTGTGCTGATCAGGAAATTACATTTTGGCATTTTCAAAACAGAAAGAGAATGGACTTTGAGGTCAAAAAGATCATGTTTTTAATCCTATCCTTTCCATTTTAAAAGGTGCTAATTAATTAGCCTCTATGAACCTCACTTTCTTTACATATAAAAATGAGGGTAATAGCTACTTTCAAGGGTTTTTGTAATTTCGTAAAAAACAAACAAAAAACTCATGACCATAGGAAGGCACCGAGCTCCTCTAGGTACTCAGTAGGCATGTCATAAGCATACCATGCATGAATAGATTACTGGCACAAAATGTGAAATGAGGCTATGACATAAAGCTTTTGTAAAGGCCACAAAAGAGCATAAAGCCAAAGTTACACAATTCACCTTTGTCCATTTTTATTTATGCACTGCCATTAGTCAATAATTTGCTGAGTGCCTTGTGTGTGCAAGGCTAGGTGTTAGGTGCTAAAAATCCAAAGATACAGATTGCTGACCTTAAAAGAAGAAAAAAGTAGTTGTAGGAACAAACGCATGAAAATAAAATTATAAGACAATGTAATAAGAAACTCATATTCTAGTGACTTCATTACATTGTCCAGATACTTTGGTCTTATGTTGTCATATTTCCATTCAAAAATCACCATATAATTTATGTATAGATTATGCAGACTGTTGGCTTTCAAATTGGGGTTCTAAGTCAGTATTACCCTATGGAGCTACAAAACAGATGAGCAGATGGAAATCTGTCTCCTCACTCCTCACTCCCACCCAGTGCAAGCAAAGTAGTCCTAACTTTATCATTTTTATCTAAGAGGGTCAATATAATAGTTTATTGTCAGAATAGGTTGTCTAGAGAAAACAAATATAGCTTGAAAGGTACGGATAAGAATGATTCAATAAAACAGGGTACTTAAGTTAAAATATCATTTACTCATACACATTTAATCTTCAAATTTTAGCAAGAATATGATGGGTTCTCTGCAAAGAGACAAGTAACATTTTCTCTTAGACCCGTAGAATGAATGAAAAGAAACAACCATTCAAGAATTCAAGGAACAGGGATCCCTGGGTGGCGCAGCGGTTTGGCGCCTGCCTTTGGCCCAGGGCGCGATCCTGGAGACCCAGGATCGAATCCCACGTCAGGATCCCGGTGCATGGAGCCTGCTTCTCCCTCTGCCTATGTCTCTGCCTCCCTCTCTCTCTCTCTCTCTCTCTCTCTGACTATCATAAATAAATAAAAATTTAAAAAAAAAGAATTCAAGGAACAGCATTCCAGATTAAAAGAATAATCAGTGCAGAAGCTCTCAGTCAATAAAAGGTAGAAAGTAGTTTCAAGAAAGAGAAAAGGCAGCCAGTCTGGATAAAGCACTTAGAACAATGGGAATGTGGGACAAAACCATGTTGGAGAATGAGGTAGGTTTGACATCAGGCAGGGCCTTGCCAGTCACTGTAAAGAGTTGGCTTTAAAAAAAAAAAAAAAAAGAGTTGGCTTTTTTCTACAAGCAGTAGAAAAAAACTTTTTTTTCCTACAAGTTATTTTTTTCTACAATGAGAAGTCACTGAAAGACATGAACAGGGAAGTCTTTTCAAAAATTACTGTGATAACGGATTAGAAATGATAACGGATTAGAAAGGTGCAGGAGGAGAGAAAAGAAAAAAGGTTGGAGTGCTGATAAGTTAAAGGGGGAGAGCATGGCATCTTGGATTAGGGTGATAGTAATGGAGCTGCAGAGATACAGATATATTTTGAAGGTAGAATCTTTACCAATTTGCCAATGGATTGGATATGGTAGGTCAGGTAAGGGAGAAATCAAAGAGGATTCATCTAATTTTGTGAACAATGGGTAGTGTGTCATTTACTGAGATGGTGAAGACTAGAGGGGAGACAAGTATAGGGGGGAAAAAATCAAGAGTTCTGTTTTGGACATACCAAGTATGAAATGCCCATTTGACAATCCAATAAATCAAGTAGATAGCTAGATATTATGGTAATAACAGCTAAAAATTAGTAAGCACTTTTTCTACATATGATGTACTATTGTGTTTTGCATGTATCATTTACTATATGTATACAATTTAACCCTCAACTACTAATATTATCCTTATATTAAAATAAGGATTTATTTCATAAATAAGAAACGTCGATACAGAAAAATAAGTAACTGGTTGATCAAACTGGTAAATGGTGTAGCTGAAAACCAAGCCCAGGTGGCCAGGCTCCAGGATCCATCATCTTAACTTCTACCTTCTGTGACATACAGGATCCAGAGGCCCAGGAGAGTAGGTCCTATTGTAAACAGACATTTATGAATTCTTTACTAATATATAAACTTTTTCATTCATTCAACATGTATTTATTAAACACCTGCTATGTATCAAGCTCTGTTCTAACGAATAAAACAGATGTTCAGATCAGATATTCAGATCAGGAGGCTCCTAATACATCAAGTGATGACGTGTGGTATAAAGAAAACTAAAATTGTGTAAGGAATGTAGGAGTGCCGCAAGGTAGAGTGAGTGTTATTTTATATAGCAAAGCCAGAGATGGGTTCTCTGAAAAGGTGACATTTGGACAGAGACATAAAGAAAGTGTAGGTATGAGCTGTGCGCATATCTGATAGATAGAAATGTCACACACAGGGAAAACAGTAAATACAAAGGCTCTAGGGCAGAATTTAATGAAGAACACAGAGATTTAGACTGGACCCTGTGAGTGAGCCTGTTCTCTTAAGCCAAAATGACCTACAGCATGTTGAGCCAAACTTGAGAAAAAGCTGCTTCCTCACACTGTTTGACCCCATGTTCCTCCAAAGAGAGAAAATGCCAATCCAGAGTTCACAGTCTATACCCCATGTATAGATGTAAAGGAACAAGGGAGAGTTAGAAAGCATTCTCCACGGTGCCTCTCCATGGCTGATGGGGCAGGTGTTGGAAAAGGAACTGAGAGTGCAGTTTCCAAAAAGGAGTTACTTCCAGGCCTGTGGGAGAAGAACAGCATCTGAAAAGAGAAAAATGAATGGCCACAGATAATTTGAACAAACTCATGCTTAATTATTTCTGGAAAGAAAAAAACAAGAGAATCCATGCCCATCTGTGTTCTGTTTTTAATCCTTTTGAAAGTTCTACTTTCTAGTACTATGATCTGATGAGGGCCCTTAAACTTGTTCTATCCCTAACAGCTTTCCTCCTTAAGGGGGAAATATGTACACAGTTTGGGGACATGCGGAAGGTACAAGAATAGAAAAGAGCCACAGGTTCCCCCTAGAGGTGTGTTTGCCCCAGTTTGCCTAACCAGTTTTCTGCCTTATTCTATTATGACTCACTATCTACCTTAAAAATATTCTTAGAACTAGAAATATGCCAACTCTTTCTGCTCTTTTCCCTTTCCACCTGACCAAGATTAAACTTTCCCCTACAACCCATGCCTTGCTCACTTCAAGATTTGCTGGCAAACTTCTTGGATGCCAACTGCCTACCTGCCTGTACATGTAAGATTATTGATCTTGAATTATCTCTCACTGCACATTCTCACTGATCACTGTGTTAGACTCTTCAGAAACAGACATTTGTCTACTTATTGCCAAAAATTTCAGATATCATTTTTGCCTCATAGGCTGGATTTCCTCCCAGCACCTGCAACTCTTTTTGTACCCCAAACACATGCTCCACTCCAATTGCTGGATCTAATTTCAGATTTCTGTCCTTCCTATACAGCACCATCCTGTTGCAATGGATGAGCAATAACTGACTATACTCTAATCTGCATCTACATCTATTCTTGGAATTGATTTGAATATGTTATTTACCATTAATGAAAACAATAAAGCAACTATGGCTTTAAACCATGAGATCCGGGGATCCCTGGGTGGCACAGCGGTTTGGCGCCTGCCTTTGGCCCAGGGCGCGATCCTGGAGACCCGGGATCGAGTCCCACGTCAGGCTCCCGGTGCATGGAGCCTGCTTCTCCCTCTGCCTGTGCCTCTGCCTCTCTCTCTCTCTCTGTGTGACTATCATAAATAAATAAAAATAATAAATAAATAAATAATAAATAAATAATAATAAAAAAATAATAAAAAAGAAATAAAAAGAAATTAAACCATGAGATCCTGGAAAGCAACGTTTTGTCTTAATTGCCTTTGATCCCCAGGACCTAACCCACCATCTGGCATATAGTAGATACTCAGTAAACATTTCTGGATGAACAGAATAACACATTCAGGCATTTACAACCTAAGCTAAATGCCATAGGAATAACAGCACAGTCCTGACTACCTGAATTTATTTTGAAGTGGTTAATGTTACCAGGAATTTTTCTAAATTTTCATCAATCAAGTAGCCTTTTGCTACTGCCCTTCTAAAGGAGAAGCAAGAGTGGTCAACCTATAATTTAGAGGTTCAAGGACTGTCACTAATGTCCTTTGAGGATATGTCATGAATCATGAGGTGTAAGAAACTAAAAGTGAACCCTGGAATAACAAAATCACTTTCTTTCTAAGGAAAATGGAGGATTTGTCTAGTGTGATAACACCTTCATGATGTCTCACAGGCATGTGAATGCTCATTTCTCTATGCCAGTGGTTTTCTCAGAAGAATAAAATAGGTCAATAAAAGAGTTCTGTCCACTTGGTAATAAGTTACTTTGAATTCCATATGGATGTTTGCATTTAAAATGTAATGGTTTTATTTTTTGTTAGATTTTATTTATTTATTTGTGTGTGTGTGTGTGAGAGAGAGAGAGAGAGGGAGGGAGGCAGGGAGGGGGAGAGAGAGAAAATGTGCATGATTGGGGTAGGGGCAGAGGGAGAGAGAAAAGCGGACTCCGTGCTGAGCAGGGAGGTGGAACAGGGCTGATTCTACCCTGGGATCATGAATCAAGCCAAAGGCAGACACTTAACCAACTGAACCACCCAGGCACCCCTAAAATGTAATGATTCTAAATGACAATTACTAGGATTAGCGTGAGTACCTGGTAACAAAGTAGTCAGATAAAATTAAAATGACTTACAAATATATATTACAAGTCATAGGGAAAAAAATCTTATTTAAAACTGGCAAAAAATGGTAAAAATGCATCTACCAAAGAATTATCATATGCTTAAAACATCATATTGTCTATATGAGTATGATATCAACTACCAATGTTTAAAAGTCATTAAAAGAATGAGGTGCTATGTTTTTTTTATAGAAGACAGCTGGTTTACCTGGGTTTCTTTTACTCCATTTATTCATCAATCATTACTGAGGGTCAGCTAGGAAAGAGGCACTCTGCTAACCACCAGTAATATAGAGAGGAGAGGGACAGTGCCCCTAACTTCAGGAGTTTTCATTCTAGTTAAGTAAAGAATTTCATGAAACAATTGTATTGTTTCATATTTTGTATGAAATATGTTTGATATTTTGTATTATCTCATATTTTAGTAAATTAACCAAGTTGACCAGCTAGTCTGGTGTCAGATAGACACAATCAATTTGCTTATTCAAAACTTTGTTGTACAACATAGAGAATATCTTTATAGCTTTTTTCTCCTCCTTTTTAGTCCTGCTGCTTAATATTTTGTTATTTTACTACTTAGCAACATGCTTATGGGAGAATGGATGGGAAAAAACAAAAGTTATTAATTCTTCAAATGACAGATTAGGAGAAAAAAACTTACATATTTAACTGATAAATATATACATTTGTTTTTGTATATACCTAAGAAGAACATATAGCCCAAAATACACATGAAAGATAAAAACCAATAATCCCCAGAAGATATTCAGCCCCATTAATAGTAAAAGAGATATAAATTTAAATATTAAGATGCCATGCTACACCCATTGTACTGACATTTTTCAAGACTGATAATGTACAGATGGTGAGAATGTGGCAAAAACAGGAGACTCTTATATACTATTCTGGCAGCAAGCAATTAAGATAATGTATCAGGAAGGGATTTTGGCAGTATTTATAAAAATGTTAAATGCATGTACCCTTCACTCAGTAATTGAACTCTGAGAGATCTACACTTAGAAATATTTACACCAGCTCTCAGAGTAGGAAGATGTTCATTTAAGCTTTGTTTCTAATGCAAAACTAGAAACAGTCTGAATTATGATAAAAAAAAGAGATGACAAAATAAATTTTGCACATATAATACTATGGAGTCATTTTAAAGAATGAGGCTCACATAGCTTTGAGTAAACAGAAAACTGGTTGCAAATGATGTACAGTATGATTCCATTTTTGTGATAAAAAGAAACTAACAAGCTTGTACTTATTTATGCTTAGAAGTCTAGAAGGATATTTATAGACTATTAAGGTAGACTCCATTTGAAGAATGAGACTGTGGCATGAGAGAGGAGGAACAGGCCCATCTGCATTGTTTCATTTTTACAAATGATGAAAATGATGAAAAAGTAATGCTATTACTTTAAACTTTTTTAAACATGCTAACCATTCTTTTCTTCTCCTCTACCAGCAGAGGAAGAAAAAATGTTGTTCATTTGGTAAGAAGCTGAAACCACACACTGAAAAGTACTGGTCACAATCCTCAGGTTCTATGTTTCTGCACTGGTGAATACATGTAAAGTCTCTAGCCTAGATGCCAAGCTCTGATTGAGAATCAAAGCAAAGAGAGAGCACATGATGAGAGGATCACTGGGTGTTATATTTTATGTTGGCAACTGAATTTAAATAAAACTTTAAAAAAATAGAGATTTTACCTGTGAATGGGTGTTGTTCCTTTTGCACTTTGGGGGAGTTTTATGCCATCTCTCAACCTGATCACTACAAGTTGACTAACAACACTGCCACAAACTTCCATGGAGGGAAGAAGGGTAAAGAGACAACAGCAGGCAGGCAGGAAGGAAAATAGAGAGAAAAGAACATCTGAAAACATCCTGAAATAGCGGTATCCTATATAAGTAAAGCACTAATTTATTTATAAATGCTGGGCTATATTTAACCATGAGAATGAAAAAATGAACAACCCATTAACTTAAAATTGTGTGATTAGAATCCATTTCCATATAGGAATAAATGTACAAATAATAACAGTCTTTAAATCCCCATTATTTTTCCTTTCTTCTAATATTTTAAGCTTTCCTACAGAATTGAGCTATACACTTTCATACAAACAAATCTCTGTTGTACACAAATCTATAGGAAACATCTGTCCTTTGAACCTTAACATTTACTTTAACCTAATTAAGAATTCATTTCCTTCATTACATTGCAGATATCTTTTTTCAATCCTAACCAATTTGTGGTATGGTATTCATTTCTTGACCTGCATTTATCTTGGTATTTTTACTAAGAAACAAGTGTTTTTTTTGTTTTTTTTAAAGATTTATTTATATATTTATTCATGATAGACAGAGAGAGAGAGAGAGAGAGGGAGAGAGAGAGAGAGGCAGAGACACAGGAGGAGGGAGAAGCAGGCTCCATGCCAGGAGCCCAATGCGGGACTCGATCCCGGGACTCCAGGATCGCGCCCTGGGCCAAAGGCAGGCGCTAAACCGCTGAGCCACCCAGGGATCCCCGAAACAAGTGTTTTTGAAGAAATCTCTAGAAATCAAAAAGATTGGAGTTCAAATCTTGACAGGGTATTTTCTAGTTGTATATTTCAAACAATAAACGTATTCAAGCCTCAGTTTCCTTGATTATTATTACATAGTTTAGAATAGTGCCTACGTTATCCAGTTGCTGTATAGATACCCTGAGAATATGGAGGTAAAGGGCCTGGCACACAGTAAATGTTTCCTAAGGTGTTAGTGTAACTATGCTCCTCAACTACATAATTAATTGTTCATTTGCTCACACAGGTATATTATACTGGTTAGTCTTCATCTTAAGTAAAAAATGCTAAACATACCACACTGCAAAAGAGCTGTTTAAAAAAAGAAAGAAAGGAAAGAAAACTTTAGCTAATTGTTTGAATGCTTTAAAATACCAAAAAAAAAAAAAAAAGCCTGAAAATACTTGCTTCTAAAAGTTTAAATGTTGGCAAGAGATACATAAATGAATTGTTGTCTCTGAAGAGGCAATAATACACCTCCCCTCTCATTCTGACTGATGTACTATGATCCAGGCTTCGGAGATAGCCACTCCTTCCTAGCAGGTCCCCAAATCTGTTTTCAGTGGATCTAGACAAGAAGAAAGAAGAGAAAAGGGAAAGGGAAAGGGAAAGGGAAAGGGAAAGGGAAAGGGAAAGGGAAAGGAAAGGAGGAAGGAAGGAAGGAAGGAAGGAAGGAAGGAAGGAAGGAAGGAAGGAAGGAAGGAAGAAAGAAAAAGAGAAAGAGAGAAAGAAAGAAAAGAGAAAGAAGAAAGAAAAAGAAAGAAAGAGAAAAGAAAGAGAGAGAGAGAGAGAAAGAAAGAGAAAGAAAGAAAGAAAGAAAGAAAGAAAGAAAGAAAGAAAGAAAGAAAGAAAGAAAGAAAGAAAGAAAGGTAAACAAAATTAGATGACAGGGTTAATTTCCATTTTCCAATCCTGGAAATAGTCAGCTGCCTTGTTCAGATTCTCCACAGGCAGCTATATCCTCTAGAACGGAAGAGAAATTTAGAATTTCCCTCCAGCAACTGGCCCTGCTCAACTCCTGAAGATCCGCTATTTCATTGTTCTTGAGGTATGGAATAAAATGTTATACTCTATGAGGGGAGCCATAGCCAAAAGCTTCATCACCCAATTTGATGTTACCAAAGACTCACTAAGTGGGACACAAAAGATCCCAGCAACTTTATCCTTATGAAGTATGCTTGAGGAATTTATACACAAAGGTAGTACTGATTTGTGGAATCCTACTTTTAAGATTATAACAAAATTGCATTTGTGAAGTATTTTATTTTAGGCCACTAGATACTTTTGTCTAAAAGCAGCCAACTGGGGCGCCTGGGTGGCTCGGCGGTTAAGCATCTGCTTTCAACTCAGGTCATGATCTCCCCTCCCCCGCCCAAGTCCCCGGCCCCTCCCCCAGGTCCTGGGATTGAGTCCTGCATCAGGCTCTCAGGAGGGAGCCTGCTTCTCCCTCTGCCTAGGTCTCTGCCTTTCTCCTTCTCTGTCTCTCATGAATAAATAAGTAAAATCTTTATAAATAAATACATAAATAAATGCAGCCAATTGTAAGATCTTAAGCAAATTTACAAAAGTTCTTCCTTTAGCATCTTAAAAAAAGTCCTGTTTCTTTTTCAAATTCCATAAATTGACAGCCACATTGTTATGTTAAATGATACCAACCTTAATAATGTTTTCGTTAACTGTAAGATTATTATTCTACGTTTTACTTTCTGCCTGAGAGCAACATGAGTGACCAGTTAACAAATCTTGTGTCCAGAAAAGTTTAACAGCTTCTAAGATTTTCTTGGATACTCTATAATAATTATTTTAAGAATAGTAACAGTGGCAAACATTTATTCTGAAATTATTAAATGTCAAACACTATTATAAGTGCTTTATATAAATTAGATTATCTAATCTTCATAACAACCCTACCAAGTAGGTACTATTATCATTCCCATTTTGCAAAGGAGGGAACTAAGACACAGAGTTTAGTAACTTTTCATAGTTACCCAGCTGGTAACTGGGAAAGCCTGAATTCAAACCCCAGGAGCCTAACTCAAGTCCGTACCCCTAAATTCTAGGTCATGCTACCTCACTATTCACGAATAAGTTAGTTGAACATATGACCAGGCCAGGGTCTGATGAAGGTGAGCACTATAGCATTGGTGTTTGTTATATCATAAACTGTGCTAACCTCCACTTCCACACAACTCATCCCCAAAAATGAGCAGAGAAGAAAATAAAAGCCCATTTCAAATATGTCTATTTAAAAACTCTAACGTTTTCAGAATAGTATATGGTGTTGCCATTTTGATTCACATATCTATCTCCTAAAAATACAGCAGTCAGACACACATTCATTTTTAAAAATTACTCTTTCATTAAAATCCAAGATATGACACTTTACCCAGTATATTCTGAAACCATAAAAATAGCATTAATATTTAAGATCAATTATTCTGATTCACCTTAATGCTTATGAGACTTCAGGTCCAACATACACCCTTCTCAACATTTCAGAGAATCTCCAAATCCTTGGAATCTTCTAAATCAGAGTTTGCTGACTTGTACACCTACAGACTCCAAGCAGGTACGTTTAATATATAAATTCTGTGAAATATAATATAATCAGGAGTGGAGAATCAACTGGAGAAGGCACATCCCATTTCAGAACATTCAAAGTCAATTTTTTAAAATATTGCATCAGTTTCATAAAATATGACTGAGACTATATTCTGCTCTAAATGGACTAGTACAGCAATGTGCCTCTAGACCTGCCCAATCTTCGAATACATCTGAAATGATATACTTTTTCACTATAATCACTTGTTTATTAGCTATTAATTCCCCAGATAGGAAGTTTCTTGGAGGTAGGGACACAGTCAGTCTCTTTTACCCTTACATTCTTCATTCAGTCACTCAAAAAGTAGTTTTTGAGCTCTTACTAAATACTATCATTTTAGAAGCTGAGGACCTAGCAGTAAACAAAGCAGAAATATTCTCTGTACTCATGCCCCACTGATCTTATTTTAGTGGAGAGATAGAGAATAAATAAATAAAATTAGACTATGTTCAATAATGATAATAAATACAGAATATAAAGTAGATGGGCAAAAGATTGTGTGGAGGGAGTGAGGGTTGTTATTTTATAAACAATAACAGAGAAGATCCCTCCAAGAATGTAATATTTGATTAAAGATATGAAAGAAATGGTGAGTATACATGTATAAATCCAGAAAAGAGTTTTCTAAACAAGAGGAACAATGAGCACATATATTTAAGCAGGAAAGTGTTTTTGCCTGATTGAGAAACAGCAAAGAGGCCAACCTGGCTGAAGTGGACAAAGCAAGGGGGAAGAATGGGAACACATACAGAAAGGTAAGAGGAAGGGGCGCCATTCACATAGGGCCTGGTATCATGATGACTTTGGTTTCTTCTCTGAATGAGATGGGAAGCCATTGGGGAAGATACATGATCTGGCTCATTTTTTAACAATATCGCTCTGGCTAATATGCTGAGAAGGAAGGTAAAGGGAGACAAAGGGAGACCAATTAGTTACAAGAGCATTGCCATAATGAAATGCAAAAAAAAAAAAAGATGGTGGAAGTGACCAGGGTGCTAACAGACAAAATAGCAAAAAACCATGAAATTCTGAATATATTTTAAAGGTGGGACCAATGGGGTTCGCTGACGAATTGGATATGGGATGTGAAAAATGAAGAGAAATCAAGAATTCTGACCTGAGAAACTGGAATAAGGAAGTTGTGAATTTACTGAGATGGAGAAGACTATGGGAGGAATAGGTTTGGGTTGGGGGAAAGGAAGAATCAGGAGTTTAATGCTATACAAAATTCACAACGTATATTAGGTACCCAAGTGGGGGTATCTAGAAGCAATTAAATACTCATGACCCTGAATTTCAGGGAAAAGGTCTAAACTGCAGATATAAATTTAAGATTGGCCAGAGTATAGGGGGTATTCAAAAACAGGATAGGATAGAATTACCAAGGGCATTATTGTTGAAGAACAGGTCCAAAGACTCAGAACTTAGAAAGGTTTAGATGTCTGGGAGATAAGGAGAAACCAGCAGATGAAACGGAGAGAATCATGGTAAGTGTAGTACCATGGAGATGCACCACCCAAATTTCCCTTCAGGGAAAGACTTGTTTCCCACTTTAAGGAAGTATGAGCAGCAGACAGCCACAGCTATCAACTACTTTAAGATTAGCATTACTAGAGGCACCCAGGTGGGTCAGTGGTTGAGCATCTGCCTTTGATTTAGGTTGTAATCCTGGGATCAAGTCCCACATTAGGCTCCCCTCAGGGAGCCTGCTTCTCCCTCTGCCTATGTCTCTGCCTCTCTCTCTCTGTATCTCTCATGAATAAATAAATAAATAACCTTTTTTAAAAAAATATATTAGCATTAGCAGCAGAGCCACCTTGGCAAAAAACATGCTCTTCTCTGACAAGCTCACTTAAGAAAACAATATTTTTTATATTGGAAGCCTATTCTGGCAATTTTTAGTTAAATAGTCCTATATTTAGTAACACTGGAGGAACCCTCATATGAAAAGATTTAAATGAAACCCCATAATCTTATTCAGCTTTCTTCCTTTTCTGAATTGCAGTATCTTTAAACAGCTCTTTAATTCCAGTAAGTTTTACATTTTATACTTAATTAGTAACTGTAAGTATTTCCCTAAATATTTGGGAGGTTTTATCACTGCCTTGGTCATGCAATTATAGCAATAGAAGCAAAAATACAGATAGGAACAACTTCAAACGACTTATTTTACTCAATTATAACTATTTGCTAATTTTCTATATTTCCAATAGACAGTCTTTGTATCCACAGTATCTAAGCATGTTCTAGTTCTTGGTGAGTACTCAGTAAATAAACCCCTGAAAAATGAATTGATTAGTGTGTCCTCACAAAGCTATTGAAAAGAAAAAAAAAACTATTTTAATTTTACTTTTTCTTTTTTTATAATAAAATGCCAATAAAGAATGAAGTAGCAGGAAAATAAAGGAAGAGAGGCAGGCATCTATATTATACATAATTAATTAATGGCTGATTGTAAGATTATTTCTTTCATACTTCACCATTTACATAAAAGCCTAAAGTGCAGCATGGTCAAATAATTTGTGTAATAGAGCACAGATTTATCACCAGTATATGTACCATCCACCAGAGTCCAACCACAATTATTAGAACACTTCATTCACTTTTGAAAAGTTGCGTTTCACATCTATAACTTCAAACATTTATATATTAATTGAAGTTATGTATTTCTAATTGATCTTTTCAACTCTTCAAATATTTTATAATTTAAAATTCATTAGTTACCATGGAAACAATATCATTAAATAAGAGCAAAACTTCATGATATCCACAAATGAAATATTAAATCAATTAATAAAATGGCTGTGCAATTTATAATAGTTACTTAGAATGAGTTACCTGATCTAATGTGAAATACAGAATGCAGGGAGAGGGTGGGGCCACTGCTTAGGGATTTTTCTCCTGAAATCTCAGATAAGTTCAATCATCACACCTTTATAATATATAAACTTAATTTAGGTACATCTTGCCAAATAAATCATCTCAGAAATGGTTCATAGTTTTAGTTAACCTCAGAAAAAAAAAGGGAAATGAAATTAAGCAATCCACAGATTATGCACTGCTCCTCCATTCTAGGATCTTTGCCTCCTTCTAACTGTGCCTTACACTAAAGTGCTGATTTCTCCATCTGGTGATTCCTTTGCAGATGCATCTGACTCAGCTCAGGAGAAGCCACAAGGTGGACAACTACTCAGGTGATGAGACTTTAGGGCACCAGGAAGATCTCTGTATAAAAATACTGTCTCTCACCCCGTGGTCTCTTGTACATGAAATTCTACCATTTATTTCCATTTCTTGAGCACCATCTTCCCTAGAGCACCCCTCTTAAACTGCAATCTGAATTGCCAAAATTTGAGACCAGAACACATCACAGAGATCCTCATATTTTATAGATGTGGAAACCTGAACCCCAGTACCAAACATCAAGTAAAGAACAGAACTAAATGAGAATCCCTGTCTCCTAGCACAATAATAACCTGAGAGCTTGGAAAAGGGGTGTGCAGAGAGGAAAAATGGGTAAAGGTAGTTTATTTGGGATGTGATTCCAATGAATAGGGGTGAGGAACCAGGGGGAATAAAACGGGAAAGAAAAGAAAGCCAATATAACAATCCTTAGTGAATGGTTTGATGTGGAATACTACACAACAGTGAAAAAGAACCAGCCACTTAAATCTACAAGATAGATGAATTCCACTGGCATAAGATTGCATGTAAGAAGTCAGACCCAGGTCAGGATGAATCTATTTTAAATTCAAAAACAGAGGTCACACAAGCTAACCTTCTGAGGTGCTCAAAATAATTCTATATCTTGAACTTGGTGATGGCTACATGAAAAAAATATATATATTTCATGTGCATTACATATACATGTAAATACTCATAAGGCTATATGCATAAGATTTGTGAAGTTTTATGTAAGTTATGCTTCAATTGTTTGCCTTTTTTTAAAAAAAAAAAGAATGCTTTATTGAGTTGACAAACACTGTAGGCAACAGCTGTCTTCAGGAACCTTCACGGTGTTATTTAGAGTGAACCTTAAAAATGCTTATCTGAGGAATGAGAGGGAGAAACATTTAACCATAATGTCCCAGTGCCTATTGATTGAAGTTTCCCTGATGCAACATTAATTTTCCCACACCTGCATGTGTGTCAAGTGGCACCCCCAGATGTCCATTCTGTGGACTCAGAAAAGCCACAAGCCAGAAAGGAAGAGACAGATAGCTCATTTTTTAGATGAAGCACTGGCAACAGAAAAAAAGGTAGGAGTCTGCTAGCAACTGTTCTCCCATGACTGTGGCTGGAATCAGAGGTAAAGCTGAGAAAGATATGAACAATGATCAAGATATGTCTGATCCACATAGACTTCCCACACATGCCAGGGACATGGTACTATAGGTGAAGCATAAATGTCAAATCCTAGTGGGTATGAAGGGGCAACCTTAGTAGAAAAAATGGACAAATGATAAGGAAACATGATTATATCTCAAATAAAATATATCCCACTTGGTCTTGCGTTGCTTTAAATTCATTGATCCCCATATGGAAAAAGATTGCCTATGAATGGGAAATAAGAGAAGGGTGGAAAGCATTGTGCTACATTCTCCACAGCCTTCCCTTTTCACAAGGAACTAATGGGTCCAAAAATAGATAGAATGAGATCAACATCAGTGGAGATAAATTGACCAATGAGGAGATGCCTTTAATGATAGAAGAAGAGAGCTGAGAAAGAGTTTTAGATTAATGTCAAGATTTCCCAATAATCAAATACCCTGCAGTGCAAGCACTGAACTTCATTAACTACTTATGAAAGTTCCCTTTGCAACAAATAACTTTGAGAATTTTGTAACCTTCTTTAGAGTAGGGAGAAGGACTGAGAAATGTGTTTCTTAGCAATAAAATTAAGTACATTTATATAAATTAGTCTCTCCAAGGGATCCCAATTAAATCACTGTCTTGACTCTACAGCCAAATTCAGCTGCTGGAATAACACCTTAAATCAGCTACGGTTGAACTTAGCCTAAGCAGAGAAAGTAACAGAGGCTGTCAATCACACAAACAGATCTTATGGATACTGCTGTTGCCTGACTATAACCAACTACCATTCACCCTCTACTTTCTGTCAGGTAGCCCTTCCACAAACAGCACACATGACTCAGTCCTGATATGACTCTTATGTAGCTTAACCAAAGAGAACATTCCATTTTCCTAGGCCATATTATTAATTCAGAGTGTTATAAAACTATGGTACACAGCATCTTTTCTTCTTTGGAATGCTTTTCTGGGTGATTATAAAGCCACGAACTGTGGCCATCATCTTGTTTAAAGCCTGAGGATATACCATAAACATAGAGGAAAAGAGAGTGAATGTGAATATGGGTTGAGGCAACTGTGAAGCCCAAAATACCTCTGGACTTGTAAAGATGGGCCAACAAATTTCTATGTTATTTCAAATGGTTTGATCTGTGTTTCATTTTGCTGCTAATTCATTTATTTTGCTTTGTTTTGTTTCTATTTTTAATAACTTTGACCCCTCACTAAATAAAAACTGGATGAGCCAATACCAATTGCCTCACTGACATACAAGCAGGGTACTCTGGCATTTCCATTTCTCAACTGAGGTTCTTTATCATTTTCCATAATTTTTGGAGCAATATGGGATATTTCCAAATTAATTAGAATAAAATATATTTCTTTTCAGATATAGTGACTTGCTTGCCTATTCTTATTTTGTGCAAATATTGTTATAAATTTCAGCTTCAGTAAGAAACCTCTGAACCTACCCAAATTCATTCAAAACAGCTCTGAGATTCTAAGCCATAGCAATATCTTGGCCTAGAATTTCATCTGAGCTAAGAGACTGGAGACTAAAAGAAGATGCATTATTCTTTTTTTCATTTGTTTTGAAACAGTTTAAGCAACTAAACATATATAAGCATGATTCTGGGTAATGCCTGAGTTTAATTTACAAGAAACTTTGTTTCTCCTCCTTCTTGCAAAGCTTTTCACTTAGGAATTCTTTTTAATCCTGTTAAAGTGGAACAAACACCAAAAACCCTCTTATTAACAAATCTTTATTATGTGTGTGTGATATATATACACATTCATATATATGTATGTGCAGCTCTATGCATTGAAATTGTTTTTAAATGGACACTAGTTACCTATTTGAAAGATTTAATAAAACCACAAGCTTAAAAAAAAAAAAAACACTAGCTTTCGCATATTTTTATAGTGAATCAAGCTCTGGTCTTCCACTGTCTTTCTCTATGTCCTGAAATCCCTAATTGTGCCTTGTGTTTTTGGTAGAAAAGCAAGTCTTCTTGATGTCTTCAGGAACTCACAAGTCCTTCCCTCACTTTGTATGTCACACCATGCAATGCTTTTACCTTTTTATTCTACAGTAATTTAGAAAGAAGATATTGCAAAGTAGGTTTTTAGCTATAAAACTTTGCTTTACTACTTGTCCTTTACCTTAAAAATACTCAATACTGGGACCCCTAGGTGACTCAATCAGTTAAGTATCTGACTCTTGATTTCAGCTGAGGTCATATCTCAGGATTGAGATGTTGGCTCTGTGCTAGGCGTGGAGCTTAAGATTCTCTCTCTCTCTCTCTCTCTCTCTCTCTCTCTCTCTCTCTCTCTCCCTCCCTCCCTCCCTCCCTCCCTCTGCCCCTCCTACTCCCAGCTCCTTCGTGCACATTCTCTCTCTTTAAAAACAAAACAAAACAAAACACTACTCAATACAACATATCTATTCTACAGATTTCAGAAAAGCTATTTTGTGTTGTTATGAGTCACTACTGCTTCTATATGGAGAAAAATTAATATGCTGAAATAAATGAACGTCAGTCATTTCTTCTACTTCCAACCAAATGTGTAAAACTGGTAAGTGTGACTAATAAGCTAGAATGACTTTAAAATAAATAACAGGGCAGCCCGTGGCTCGGTGGTTTAGCGCCTGCCTTTAGCCCAGGGCGTGATCCTGGAGACCTGGGATCGAGGGTTGCGTCCAGCTCCCTGCATGCAGCCTGCTTCTCCCTCTGCCTGTGTCTCTGCCTCTCTCTGTGTGTCTCTCATGAATAAATATATAACATCTTTAAATAAATAAATAAACAAACATTTCACTTTATAGCTCAGCTTAGAAGGATATCCTTTGTGGCTTCTGAGAGAGAAATATAAGCCACAACAACAGTTCAAATCAACTAGGTTATGCTGCATTAACGAGCAATTCTAAAATCACATGGTAAAAAACAAAAACATAACAAAAACAAGATTTATTTTTTGCTCAAACTATATGTCCACTGTAGATCACCTAGGTCTGCTCTGCACTGTCCTCACTCAAGATCCAAACTAATGGAGCAGCCACTGTTTAGAATGCTGTTAATCACTTTGGCAAAGGGAAAAGAATGTGGCAAATCACACACTGGCTCTCCAGGTGGAGAAGGTTTTGCTCACATTTTAATAATCAAAGCAAGTCTCATAGCCACTCCAGGAAGATAAGAAAATGCAATCCCAAAATGCCCTGCAGGAGAAACCAAAAATAACTGGTAACAGCATTAATGACTACCACACCATCACACATAAATTCTTTCACTTTTCTGCTGCAAATCTATAAACTGTCTTCTCCAACCATTTTCTCACCCTTCACTATTATAACAGTAAAAGACAAGCCTTTCCTCTTAACAAGATTTACCCCTCTTTGCCCCATCAGGTCAGGATCTAGCTCTATAGATTATACCCGTCTCTCCTGTATCTTCAACTCCTTGTGTTTTGTCCCCTCTCATTAGAACTTACATTTGCTTTTTATAACTTAAAACATAAAAATTCACCCTTCCCATTTCTATTTCTTCTCAACCATCACTTTGCCTCACTCCTTTCACAGCCACATTTTTTATAAGAGATGTATACACAGCCATTTCCCCAACTTCTATTCATACCTCAACATGCTAGATCTGATTCTATCTTCTCCACTCTACTGAAACCACTTTTATGAAAGTCATTAATGCCTTCTTGTTGCTAAAAACCAAATGCACATTCTAGTTCTCATATTACTTAACTCTTTGTCTATTCCCTCCTACTCTTGAAAATACTTTCTTCATTTGACTTTGTAGTACTACTTTCTTGACTTTCCTCAAACATCTCCAAGGAGTTCTGTCTCATTTTGAATGAACCTCATTCTCCACCTGCTCTTTAAATTGCGATGTCCTCAGGCTCTTGATTTTTGTCTCTCTTTTCTTCTCACCCAACATTAGTCTTACCATCATGGGTGACATCACTCATTTCCATGACTTCAAGTATCATCTACATGCTGAGGACTCCCAAATCTCACCAAAAAGAGCTGATACAATTTCACTTCCTACACTTTCAGTGCTTGCCTCTGTTCATATAGTAAATATCATCATGTGACCTGATTTACATGAAACCAGCCAGCTTTGAAGCCAAAAATTGAAAGATAAAATTAACATATCCTGTTTTATTAGCATTTTTATGAATTTTAATAAAATAATAACCTGTGTTTAATATCTCTTTTTCCCTGGGCTATGGGACAGTCATAGTGCCCCCTAAGTCTTGACACAGTCATGCTCAATAAACCATTGTTAACTACTGTTGCAATTCCAATTGGTACTTCTCACCTATCACCCTTCACAAACATCCTTTCAGGATGGTCTGGTATATGCAGGTCCATTGCAGTGCAGGGCCTATTAAAAGGTGTCCTATCTTATTACACAGGACAATATGCTGCTACTCAACTCCAAGAAATGACAAGCCACAATTATTAATCTGAATAGACTAGGCTGCACTGCATTAACAATCAACCCTAAAATATTAGTGGCTCAAAACAAGCATATTTATATTTATTCATGCTGTATCTCTACTTATGTTTTCCACCAAAAGCAGCTGTATGAGAAGTGTTATAGACTGAAATGCATCCCTCAAAATTCATATGTTGAAGGCCTTAATGTGACTATATCTGGGAATAGTGCCTTTAAAGAGATAACTAAGGTTCAGTGAGGTCAAAAGGATTTGTGTCCTTATAAGAAAAGGAAGAGATACCAATTATATATGTGTACAGAGAAAACGCCATGTCACAGCAAGAAGACCATCTATAAATGAAGGAGAGGGGCCTCAGGAGAAATCGAACCCACTAGCCCATTGAATTTGGCCTCCTAACCTCCAGAACTGTGAGAAAATAAATTTCTGTTATTGAAGCTACCTAGTCTGTGCTATTTTTAAATGGCAGCCCTACCAAATTCATATGAGCAGTAAAGATTAAAAAATCACTGGTGCCAGTATCCTATTCATGCTGGGATGCTGCCCTCCTCCTGTGAAGTTCCAAGGATGAACATGAAGAGCCATTTTCATCCACTGTCAATGGCAAGAATGTGATGAAGGACATGGTAGATAGGATCTGACTTTCCAAATAAGACCCAAGTCCCTCCAGTCACTCTACCCCTTAAGACCAGTCTTCTCCTTGGGATAGTACTGAAAATGCCTGAGGGAGCAATTCAATAGATGGCAAACAAAACCTAGCAGCAGGACACAAGCAGATCTTACAGGAGAGGAAGAGATTTGCCCTGGAAGATCAAGATATTCCTCCCTAAAGAAGAATTCTCTGGAATACTGCATTTCCTCAATAATAGGAATAACAGAAGTGTTTGGCCCTTGGTAGTAGCCCACTCCATCACCCTCCTGGTCTACCTTATTCTTACTAGACTTCTCCCCATACTTCTCCTGATGGCACAGGCACTACACTGAGACAGACACCCTCCACTAATGTCATCTGGGGACATCTCCTTATCTGTCTCATTGATCCCTTTCAGCTCTAGACTGGAGTTAGCTTTTTTACACTAGACTTAGCAAATCACTCTAATTCAGTGCCAAAAAATGAGCTCTGTCCTTTTAAAAACAGTAAGCTATCACAAGTTCCTATATACTGTCACTGCATTTGTATCAAAAATATGATAACTATTCATTTTGCATATTATGTAAGGCATAAATATTATTTTAATTATGCTACAAAACAGAACAATATTATGGATATACTGTCCTCAGTAAGGTTGTCTACATTGAACATTAAGAAGCGAATGCTCTGGGATCCCTGGGTGGCGCAGCAGTTTGGCGCCTGCCTTTGGACCAGGGCGCGATCCTGGAGACCCGGGATCGAATCCCACGTCGGGCTCCCAGTGCATGGAGCCTGTTTCTCCCTCTGCCTATGTCTCTGCCTCTCTCTCTCTCTGTGTGACTATCATAAATAAATAAAAATTTTAAAAAAAGCGAATGCTCTGACAGATCTTTTTTTTTTAATAAAATGGCAATGAGTTCATTATCACTAGTAAGAACAAAAACTGAAATACGCAGTTTTGATTTCCATTCCTCAAGAAGACAGAAAAGAGTCCCAATCTAAATTCTATCTCTATGAGCCCAGATATAAGGAATGTGACCAAAAGCAGCTATCATAAAGACTCTTCAGAGTCAGCTCCCATTTGGTTCTGGTGAAGACTTCTGGTTTACTCAGAAGGTATTATCGCCTCCCCAGACAGACTCAGGACACTCCTGGACCAAAGAAGATGTCGTCTGATGGAATAGCAACTCTAGGACAAGAGATGGGGAAGCACAAGCTGCCCTGATAAAATACTTGATTTATCATCAAGCTATTGTTGGCATGATCTACTTTGGAAGTCATCCTAGAATTGCCTCTAATCCCAGCGCCTACTGCTTTCCTACCTATTTTGCTTTCTATTTGTCTTCCTATTTTGTTTCATGAAAATATTATTGATTATCCCATTCTCTAGCTTGTTTCCTTTTTTGAACTTTCTATTCCCAAGAGATTGTCCAGCGTGTCCTCTTGGTCTCACAAATGGTTAAGGTAGAGTCCAATGGCTCACAATGAATCTACTTGTCTCTGAAATCATTGTCAATGCCATCTTTCCATAGATTCCTCACCATAGTGACCTGGGCAAGGCTGTTCATCCCTATAACTGTGGGGCAGGAGAGAAAAAGGATGCTTTGTTATGACTGAGTTTATTTTGGTTCTTTTGTTTCTATCCCTGGCACTCTACTCAATGAGGAAGTGGTTTCAGATGTGCTTCCCCTCTTCCTAGCCAGGACAACAGTTTCTGGCTCACAGCCTTTCTGAGCTATCTCAACAATGAAAACATACTACCTACCAGCAGTGCCCTACCCCCCCCCCCGCCAAAAAGCTCAGCCACTTCTGCCATGAGTTATATCAGTAAAATTAACATGACTCATGTTTCCTTTTCAATTTTGCCTACATTCAGTGACTTTCTCTAAACTTTCCTGCACTTAAACCCATGTTGTAATGTTGTACGCCATTAAAGCAAAAGAAAACAAACAAAAGAGCTTCAGGGTACTGCTTTTTAAAAGCCTCAAGAACGAGGTCAAAATCAGAGTTTTGAGAGTGACTCTTTGGAGAGGATCCATAGTGGCTAACATCTTGAAGCTTATTCAGACTGTCACCCCACTTTAGAAAGAAGCTCCATGCAGCTCCCCTGCAGCCATCTCCCATAGCAATTGCCTCCCCTGCAATGCTGCCTGCCATCTTGCTTCTGCACGACCTTGGAGGAGGTCTCTGCCTCTTCCCTAGGAGGCACCCATTTCAGGTTGCCATCTCACAGAGACTGAGGTGTTCAGCTGTCACTCATTCACCCCGTGCATCCAGGAATGTGATTACAATGCAGTTCCCTCTCTGAATAAATAATGTAGATCTGCCAGTTTCTGAATTTGCCCTATGGAGGTCAGTTCCAGAAAAACTTTTTGCGCTCTCTACAAAGCTTCTTCACTCAGACTTGTGCAAAGAGCTACTGCTCTTTCATTCATCTTAGAGAAGGAAGGAAGGGAGGAAAATAAAAAACTACCATATTCATTGATCTGAACACATACATTGGTATCTGAAGCCAAGCAGTAGGCTAGATATTTGCACGTGCATTTTTATTTTTGCAGAAAATAGGTCTGATCTGAGCACTGTCTGAATCCAAAATCCATATTCTTCCCCATACATCATCCTGCCAGGCACCATACAGAGCTGGAATCCTTTTAAGAAATGGAGGAAGAAAAAGTATGGCATGAGTGGCCATTGTACTAGAGAGAACTGTCTGTGACACTTCTCTGGTTCTTCTACTCTCTCACTGACCTTGCTTCACCAAGTCTGTTTAACTTTTGCCTATATAGCATGATCTGAGGGACCAAAAACTGTCCCTTTCACCTTTTGATGACCATGCCTGAAACTTTAGCCTCACTTCCCTCAATTCTATTAGGACAAAGGATCCACAGTCATCAAGAATTCCCATTTAAAATAAAACACTACATAGAGCAGATGACGAGAAACTAGTAAAAGGGAAGCAAAATTGGCCCAACAGACTCTTGGGCTTATCTCTATTATAGAGCACATACCATTCTCTGTTGAAATTGTCAATTTGCCTGTACCCTCCATTATTAGATCATGGGTTTTTATTATTTTTTTAAAGACTTTATTTATTCATGAGAGGCAGAGAGAGAGAAGAGAGAGGCAGAGACACAGGCAGAGGGAGAAGCAGGCTTCATGCAGGGAGCCTGATGTGGGACTCGATCCTGGGTCTCCAGGATCACGCCCTGGGCCAAAGGCAGGCACTAAACCGCTGGGCCACCAGGGCTGCCCCAGATCATGGGTTTTTAGAAGACAGGAGCCTCTGTGTCTATTTCACTTGTGTGGGACCAGAGTCACTGCCTGGCATGCTGCAGAGGTTCAATTCATGTTCAATGGATGAATGAATGACAAAGAGTTTCTCTTCTATTCCTCGTACATAAAAATCTTTGCTATGAAGAACTAGATATATGTCAAATATGATGGAACTTCAGTTGTATATTCAGGATTCTTAGAGGTTCTTGGGACCCTTTGGTAAGTATAAACTGTGTCATTTACAGAAAAGCAAATATCTTTCCTTAGAAACAAATACTGTTTTAGTGATAATTATTATTATTTGTAATCAGCATTTTATTAATTTTCAGGGGTCTTTATTAACGGTTAAACATGCTTCTTTACATATTCTATTTTTACATACACCATTTAAATCAAGCTCTACTCTGACATCTATTATACTTCAATATACATAGCACAGATATAGATGAAATAAAGTTAATGATTCAAAAATAGTTCCTCTAGACAAGCTATATATTTTAAATTTAATTTAATCTCCTTCTTATGTACCAGGGGAAAATGTGTGAGTTTTTTTTCCCTTGCATCCCTCTTTCCTCATTAACAAAGTGTTTATACTGAATTATTTTTAAAAGGCAGCATTTAGTATTCAATCAAATAATAAGGAGAACGTGTTCCTTCCCAGTGGTTTAATAATAATTCTTGCATCACCAACCCTGAATATTCATGTTATGGAAATGTGTCCTACTTCTATAGATTTCATCACTGTCAGCTGGTGCCACAGCAGAACACAGGGACAGTTAGTCAGTCTAAATACATTCAGGATTTCAGCAATTACCAAAATGTCTTCCCTGATTTACTATCAATAATTCAACTTTTGAGGAATATAATATTGAGACACAGGAGGCTGACCAATAAATATTGTTATTCTCTAGAAAACAGAGACCTAACTGCATAAAATTGTGTTATCACTTGACTCAAGTTTTACTTCAGTGATATATGCATGGCATAAAGATGACTGAGTGATTCAGAGTGGAGAAATAAATCAATCAAGACAGTTTTTTTGTCTTTAGGTAAAGTGAGTTATAGCATATTTATTTTTCCCCCATTTTGCTATTAGAACACAGCTTGTCAATGATCTGATGTTCATCAACCTCATTCTTCAAAACATGCTTTAACCTCAATTCTACTAGCAGTGTGACCTTGGCCTAGTCACTTCATCTCTCTAGGACTCAGTGTCTTCATCTGTAAAATGAGGAAGCTAAAATTGGGTTGGGGTCAACAAACTTGTTCCATAAAGAAACAAATAATAAATATTTTAGGTTTTGTGGGACATACCGTCTCTGTCACAACTATTCAGCTCTGCTATTTTAATGCAAAAGCAGCCAAAGATAATATGTAAATGCATAAGCATTTCTGTGTTCCAATAAAATGTTATAAAAACAGGCAGGCAGCAAGACAGGTTTGGCTTTGGATAGCATTTAGCCAAGCCCTTTCAGGTCTTTTTCAAACCTGATTCTATATGTTAGACACATATAAGGTACCTGAACACAAGGGGAAATGAACTCATCTCATCCCTCAGTGACCTAGAATTAAAGGAGCCTAGAAATTCTCCATTACAGAAAAATTCCTCTGAAAAAATCATGTAGCTCTAAGTAAACCCAACTGATTAACAGACTGACAAAGATTCTGGCCAGTCAGCACACATTTTATTGGTAGCCCAGGGTGTATAGATTCTATGAAATCCAGGCCAGCTCTCTAGGTTGTTTCTGGAAGAAGAGAGAATATGCTTGTAAGAATGAGAGGATTTCACTCCAGGTTTCGTTGCTTTTAACTGCACTGAGGAAGCTAATCAGCATTAAAACAAATATTAGGTAACATTATAGCTTCACACTTAGAAAAAGAGAACCATTTTTGGATTTCTGTTAAGAGTATCTATTTCACTGAGTAGCTCAGATGGGGAAAAGTCTCAAAAGTCAAAGTCATAAGTTAATAATCCGTTGTAAAAGTCTGTCTGAAGATCTGCAGTCTTACCCTATTCCACCCTATAAACTCTACACACACAAACACACATACGGAGCAAACAAGGCTTGACAATGCTAGCCTGTGGAGACCTAGTAGACAACTGTATGCTGAAAGAGGACTCTGTCACATTCAAAATAAGTTTAAAATGTTTACAGGGGTATGATAAGTGCCCAAGAAACATGTCCACAGTCACAAAGAATCCCGGAATAATAAAAGGAAAGACAGAGTCCATTTGGTGTATAGCAGAGTTTTTCAACTTTGGCACTAACTATTTGGACTGGATAATTTTTTGTTGCAGGGGATGGGAGGGTAGGGGAAGGGGGTAGGTCCTGCACATTGTAGGATACGCAGGCTGTAGATGGATTAAGAGCAGCTCCCTTTCCCTTCCCTTAGTCATAATAAACAAAAATGTTTCCATACATTGACAGATGTTCTGGGCCAGGGGAGGAGAAGGCAAAGTCACATCTAGCTAGGAACTTGTGGATTACAGAAATTTAAGATACTGAATTTGCCATAAATCTTCATCCATGCCACAGTGGTCAAGTAGCACCCCAGACCAAAACTGATATTCACAAATATTTTATTACAATGACTTCCCATGTCCTTTCTAATTCTTTCCCCCTCCCAATGTATCACAGAATACCCAGACACCAGTGAACTGGAGGGGAATTATCCCAAGAAAGAACACTATCTTTGTCCTTTAGCAGTATCTAACCCTCACCTAATGGTAATGTTCCCATTTCTAAATTTTAAACACAAGGACATCAGACCCAACTCACTATCTAGCCCATTCAACTCCTAGATTCCTTTTCATGATTGCTTACTCATTACTGGTAAGAAGACCTACAAAGCCTTAGGCCATAACTCAATGGCCTAGCATGGAAAGCCTAAGAAACTAGGTTCTTAAATCCCAGATCTCAAACTTTGTCCCAGGACCTGCATCTCTTCTTATTCCTACAATACCTGAATCCCTGCCTGGTTTCCACAGTTTTTTTAGGCCATACTGCCTATACTCCAGAACTCACTTCTGGGTCCCTACTACCTGGTACACACTTCCCAACTACCATAAACTATTTGTTGAGACTTCAGTAGGTCATTTCCTGCTGATATCTTCCCCTGACCCTTGTAGGTAGAGCCCTATGGCTTAATCTAGCTCTGTGTTCCAATTATCTCTGTTCTGTAAGGTCTCACTGCTGGGTTCTGGCCATAAAACCAATCATCTACTTATTCGTGTGAATGGAATAATAATCATAGAGGAAAGAGGGGAGAAGCAGTTGTGTGGTTACTTCAAAGGCATCTCACTTTGAAACGCTTCCTACTATAATCTAACAACCATAACTCTGATTATTAAAAGAAAAATCATCAGAGGATATACTGTTATGGATGTGGGGCTTTCCAACATTCTAAGTCATGTAGAAGTTTCTACCGGTCTCTGATACTACAGGTGGAGAGAGTAAAATCAGCAAATCAGTAAGGTGAAAGGATCTATGTACGAACATTTCTTCTCTGCAGGGAAAATAAAAACAGCAGAGATAATAACAAGTGGAAACAAGACACAAGATATTAATACTAAATATTACACAAAATCATTTTTTATTTCAATTTGAAGGGCAATAATATCAAGTCATGTTCAATTACAAATGTAGGTATGTTTATTAACACACCCTTGTTTCAGCAGTCATATATCCAGGAAAGCATAAAAGTCACTAAGAAAAGTTTAAACACAAAAGGGATTTTTATTTCACCTCTGAGGTGAGATTAAGGAAAAAGTCGGCTTCCTTGGCTTATGCTGCATATCATAAGGACCGATGAAAAATATCTAAATCATAAACATCCTAAACTGTGCAACCTTAACCATAGATATGTAGAAACTCCAAAGGGTGGCAGAGAGAATAGCATGGGCCAGTATCCTAGGTAGTAGAGGGCTAGAGTGGGGACAGAGACAGAGAGGGTTCACCTAATTGGATGCAGAGCATGAGAAATTGGCTGCTAATCAAATCCTAATAACAAAAGGGACTTCCCAATGCTCAGAGGAGATTACTTCCACAGAGACATCTAGGGTGGAATCCAGCAGTAGGCAGAGACTATGGAAATGCTATGGTTCAAGGAAGACCCACCTAGCTTTAAGTATATCCCTAGCCAATAGCTCAAACCATGTAGACAGTGAAAGAAACAAGAAATGTAAAGTTGACAAGTTCAAGAATGGCTGATGCCTCAGTCAAACATAATGGGTTCCAGATCAAGCCTTGATGGGAACAGAAATACAAATCAGCAATAAGGTCTGAAATTCAGGAAGTCAGTTTCTAGAATCTATCCACTGGAAAGGATGAAGTTTTAGCTGAGCCCTGATCATTCATTCACTCACTTATCCAATCCTTTGTTCAATAAATGAAGAGCAATACACTCACCAAACAATGCTAGACACTGTTCCTAGCCCTATCAATTCACTGGGGAAAAATAAGCATGATCCCTAACCTTATGACAAGCTTTGCTGGAAATGCTTTGGGGCTTGAAAAAGAGTAAATATATAAGTTAAAAATGTTCACCAAGGTAAAGCTTATAGATACTATGTGCTAGCAAGATTAAGCTGTCAAATGCCCCCTGAAAATATCTGCTCCAGCCCACAGGCAGCCAGACTGCTAGCAAGAAAGAAATGTAGTCCTACTATCTTGTAAATAATGGAGGCCTTGATGATGATGATGATGATGATGAGCAGTTATACAGTTGTTTCAAATTCTAACCAAGAGACTGAAATCACATTAGTTATTTAAACAGAAAAAAAATGACCAAAAAGTCATTATCAGTAAAAGTTATTAGTTAGATACTGAAAAGACAAAAAGAGACCTCTAGGTTGTCATAGATACAGAAACTGTAAGACATAGACACCATCCCTAATGCTGAAGGAGCAAAGAGAAAAAGTTTTAAGTATTAACAGAAGCCTGGAAGATAGACCTCATAGTGCTGAAACTCAGACTTTCAAAAAGGTGAAGCTATTCAGAAGTGTGGGGAACCTGAGCTCAGAAGGAGGAGGAGTCACACGGTGCTAAGCCCCAGACCACTGAAGAGGAACAGTGAGCCAGCTGGTACCAGGGTCTCTATGGGCAGACTCTACGACTGCTGGGAAAAAGCTGCAAACTGGACTCCACTACTGCTAGTGAAACACACGGCTGCAGGAACAAAACAGTGTTGCTCGGGTGTAGCTCAAAGGAAAATAAAGCAAATAGAAAGAAAAACAGAAAGCAAGAGCAAAGAGAAAGGACCATGTTCCATCTACCTCCTGCTTGCACTCTCCCTCTAGTATCCCCCACTGACAGAGTTTAACCAACTGACAAATCAGAAGCCTGACTTTTGACACCCAGCCCACTATCAAAAAGCAAAATACAGAACAGTGGGTTTGAAGCCAAGAGATGATAGTTTAATAGCCAGCCCAACCAATCTGGGGCAAATTATTTACCTATCTAAGACACAGGTTGTCAAATTAGGACACTGATGTCTACCACAAGAAGATGTCTTGAGAATTAGAAAAAAAGCACTTCACATGCTGCTTGACAAATAAAATGCATTATTTCACAGTTAATGGTTTCTGCTCCTGATTCATCCTCCCAAGTACATCTGCTATCCTCAGTGCCTTCCTTAAACAACTATTCTGTAAGAACTCCATGTGTGGCCTAATCTATTGCCAGAATATATCTCAGCAGGAAAAATCTATTTATAAGGCCTCAACCAGAGGGAGCTCTTCTAAGTTGGAGATCATGTTTGGCTCTTATATTTGCACTTCCACTCCTCCCTGTCAACCTGGAAATCTGGCAAAATATATATATATATATATCACCTAGGTACTTCCTTGTCCTTGCCACCATCGATCCAACAGGCCAACTTTCCATTAAGACCCATTCAAGTTCCTTCAATCTACTTCAAGAACAGTTCTAGAAAGATTTCAAACTTGATCCAACATCCTTCACTCTGAAGAACAGTCTTTAAGACCTTGTGTCCTTAGAGGATCACATGACCAAAAAGCAAACCCACTATTATTTCTCTTATGTTCTCAATCAAGCAGGAACATTCCAGACAAAAGAGACCGTAAGACTAGGAAGGAGAGTTATTGAAGGTAGAGCAGTATCTGATGCTTTATGGCACATTTTAGAGGCAAAATCCACCATGTCCATGAATGGCCAATAAAAACAACCTCCTACATAAAAGCAAAACATAGCTCTTCTTCTATCTTGCCTGAAATCATGGGTTCTTACTAATTCATTCTCTTCCTGATCTAAGGTTCATGTGGTTTTACCTTTATTAATTATAAACCTTGGGAAATTTTCCTCAACCTCTAAGCCTAATTTAATTAAAATAGCATTCCTAACATTACCTTGAAGGTTTGTTGTAGGAATTAGATAAAACTATACATGTTCGAGGCAAGACAGGAAGCAGAGAGTGGTTATTTAGTGGGTACACAATTTCAGTTTTGTAAGCTGAAAGGTTTTGGAAATCTCTTGCACAGCAATGTAAATATATAAACTATACATTTAAAATGGTTACAACGTTTAAGTGTTATGTTCTGTGTTTTTACCATAATTTTTAAAAGCGCTTATTGAATAATGTATGAATAAAAAGTTCCTATCATCTGCACAGATGCACACACACACAGAAAATAACATTCATCACTCATCACAATGCCTAGTACATCATAAGTACTCAAATATCTATAAGCTTCTGTCTTTTTCCCCTTTGAGCCTCTCAAAAATCTCCTGACTTCAACCTTACCTGAATGAATTTCTAATTTCTCTCCCTCTTAACACTGTGTGGGCTTAATCACATTCTGTCCAGTGCTGTTCCTTAACAGTTCACTGTAGGCATGTTTTATCTTACTAAGTAGACTGTCAGCTCCTGCAGAGAAATGACTGTCTCTTGTATGTCTTCTACATTCCCCTTCATGTCCAATGCAATCTTTGCATTAACTGTTGGCTGAGATTCTACTTCAAATGAGATGGACCTTCACAGAGCCAAAATATTCCAGTTACCCCTGTCTGCTCTTGAGTTTCCACTCATCATCATCAACTAACATTTATTTATTGATCTGTTAGTTTATATTAGGGAAAGGGGGCAAGAGTAATGAAGGGGCAAGGAAATTGGAAGAAAATGAAAAGATATGTAAGACATGATTATTGTCCTCAAAAGTCTAACAATCTATTTGCAGACAAAGAAAACATAACAATATTAGTAAAACTGCAAGGAAAAATGCTAACTGTCCACTGAGTATTAACAGATAAAAATGAATTCAGTAAGCAATGGGTATTTCAAGGGAAATTCAATAGGAGATCAGTTCTAGAAAAACTTAATATATGAGAGTATATATTCTTTAGAATTAAGATGATTCATTAAGGGGTAAAAAGTGTATCTGCCTACCAACTCTAACTTTGAGATAAATATTATACATTTTCAGAATAATAACAACAGTTCTCATATGCTCCAGTTGACTACATACTAAAACTAATCCTAAAAGTGAGGGGTGCATCATCCCTAATTATACATAAAGAAATAATTACTTGCCTGTAGATGTAGAGATAATAAGTATTAGATTTGAACACATCTGTCTGACTCTAAAGCATGAATTCTTCCCACTGTACCACTGGTTCATTCATCAAATATTTACTGAGAATTTACTCTGGACAAGCATTATGCTAAAGATATTAAACTAAATAAAACATGATTTCTTCCTTTAAGGGGCCCATGATCTGATAAAAAGGCAGTTACATAAAGATACCATCCATACAAAATACGCTCAGTCCAAGAACAAAGTAATGGAGCACATAGAAAAGAAACCTAATCCATTCTGGGAAATCTTGAAAGGTTTCCTAGGGAAGGAGAATTCTTTGTTAAGTCTTAAACGATAAAATAAACAATGAAGCTTACATTTGTGTACTGACTAGGAAGATACTATTACCTGATTTACAGATGAGAAAATTGTAGCACAGAGAGGTGAACAACTTGCCCAAGTATTAATAGTTTGTAAATAGGTATTAGAACTAGGATATGTCACTGTTCTCTCTTAATCTCTACAATATGCTGCACATGAGTAGGAGTTTGCCAGAAAAGTAAAGTAAAGAAGAACAAGCAAAGGCAAGAAACTTCATTGAATGGGACAATATAAAAAGCATAATATGGCTTGAGCAGTAAATAACAAGGGAGGAAATTAGAGAATTATGGGTCAGATCACAAAAAGTCTTGTGAAACATGCTAAAGGTCTTAGAATTTATCCTGTAAATTATGGAGGGATAATGAAGATTTGTACATTAATAAATTATTAGCTATCTGAAGGATGAATGTGAGTTAAGATTAATAGGAAGGGGGTCCATTAGAAGACAGTTGCTGTTGTTGTAAAATAAAGAAAACATAACATACATTTATCTTCCTAACAATTTTTAAGTGTACAGTACACCAAGGGGACAGATTTAATATGCAGTAAAGAGAAGATGAGAACCTAAACTTGGGTAGACAGAGTGAGATGGAAAGTCTGGAAATAAGATATGTCTAGATGACAAAAGAGGCAGAAGGTGGGGATGAACTGGATATGCCTATCTTCCTACCCATCAGACTTTCCTGTTTTAAATAATCTATCCAGGAAAACAGAAAACCTAAATGTACATGTTTCTCATCTTGGAATTAGCTAGCCATACTGCTAGGCATAGGAGCAATAAAATGAATAAGACACACTTCCCATTCCAGAAAGGCCTCAGTCTAGAGCAGAAGTGGAGACGAAGGAAAAGGGCAGTAAACAATTATGTGGTTATAAAACAAATAGGTAAAAAATGTACTGGGGGTTCAAGGCTGAAGTGGTTAGCCCTAACCAGGGGAAATCAAAGAAGTGTTGAAGGAGGATATTTTCAAATTGAATCTGGACACTTTCCAGTGGATCATGTATTACTTGAGGTGAGTATTTCTCCAGTGCAGAGTAGCAGGAAATAAAGCAGAACAAATAGTTTCAATGTGAAGAAGGGGGGGTGGGGCATGATAAATATGTGGACTCCTGAAGTCATCAAAAGTAGAGCAGTAATTTATTAGATGCTGGTTCCTGCATTAAAACACCTAAGCGCAAGAAGGATATTGGGGTCACAGAAGGATGAAGGTGGGAGACAAGATAGTAATCTGCAATAAAACTACAAGAAGTGGTCTGGTTTTATAGCACTGTCTGTGGCCATGTCATCACACTCTATCTAGCCCCACCTGAGTCACAGAGTGGGTGCTCACTATGCTTAGAGAAGTGTATTCGTGTATTGGAAGTCTATTAATTCTACCCTAAACTTTAGGGGATGTTTAATAATTGTAGGATGTCATCTTGAGATTCACAGTTAGGAGTCTGTGCAGACACTTCCTAATGCTCTTCTAAAGGATTTTAAAACACCTCATAATATCTTATGTTTGGAAACCTCATTGCCTCTGTCACAAATATTGAACTTTGTGACTGAAAGTACCTTTTTTTGGTCATGTGTTTATATAAACGTGACTTTTTATCCTAATTGTAATACCTAAAGGACAATATTATTTATAAATACAAACTCTCAGATTTGAAAAAGAACACCTTTATTTATCCTATTTAATATACAGCATCTATGCAAACACTTCTAAGCTTACGAATCTTCCTGAAAATGGTCATTTATATCCTTCCAAAGTCAAATTTTTACTACTGTCCCTAACAATCAATTAAGAAAAAGGGAAATTCCATTACTAAAACTGATCACAGCCTTTTTAGATCATTAAATGTACTGTCTCCAATATAGCAGCAGAGGCTATAAATCTAGTTCTTTGACTTTGAATAATCTCAATATTCTTTAAAAGGAGGCTTAAAAATATTCTTTATTATGAAAAAATTAAAAAAAGAGAAAAAATTAGTGGAAAAATATTTAATGAACTTATTTTAATTAGATGTACACACTGATCATGAAATTATGTAGAATAATAACAGTGACATTTCCCTACTTATTGTAATGAAACTTGTAGTGAGAATGGTAAAACAGATAAGAGAAAATACTGCAAGTCAGTATTATTCGGGGTAATTTTTAAATGATTTAGCAAAGACTGTATCTCCTAGGATAAAATAATGGGTTCTCATTATATGAAGATGACTTACTTGGAATGGGGAACCAAAAACTCTTCTCTCTCGCCATCAGCCATGCCCCGTCCAATTTCCACGACCAAAAGTATCAAAATCTCTGATCACATGCCAGACTGAAGATAGATAGCTATAGAACTTTCACATATTCAATATCTGCAATAAAATAAACTGGCGTTATGACATCATAAGACAGTGAGCTAAGAGCTAAAGTAAGTCCTGCCTTTTCATACATAATAGCATGTTTATTCATCCCTTTGTACCTCTCCAGTTGCCCAGAGAGAAAATGAAGTGTCTGAAGTTTCAACTGGGAAAGATGACTCACCCTGAAACTTTCTGTGTATATTATGAGGGTTTAACAATGCCTGTGGGTTGCTACTTGTAGCTTATGTGTGTGGGGGGGTAGTGATCAAGATGGAATGAGGCAAAAGAGTTTGATAAAATGGAAAGTAAGTGATTCTACAATACTTATATATTAAAGTGACAATATATCACAAACCTTTACACAAACATTTTAGCATATGATGTATATATTCCAATTTATGTAAATGCTAAAGAAAAGGCCTCTAGTACCATTCCACCAGCTTCAGCACTGAAAACATGTAAGTTAATGGAAATTAATGATCTCATAAATGTTTCAAGAGTGAAATACTGCTTTCTCCTCAACATAGAAACAATTTCTAGTAATAAATTCTACCAGATATTTTAGTGGTGGTACTATTTCTATTCCTTTCAAAAATATTTTTTAATTGTCCTACAGATTTCCTTAAGCATACAAAAAAAAAAATCAGAGACTTCACTTGTCATAGAAAATCCTCAAAATAGACAATACTATTTTCATTGCCAGAAGTATCTGAAATACATAACAGCATACCTTACAAGTCAACTGTTTCCTAAAAAGTTTTCTCACCAAACTGAGGTATTTTCACACAGCAACAGGATTCAAAAGAAATAGAAGTAGGATTGCTTTTGCAGTAAAGCATCATTTATGGAGAAACTCCTTCTCTGTTTCATGCAGGTTGATGGCTACTGGTAGCAAAAATAACACTAATGGCTGTACTCATGTAATGTTATTTAAGTACCTCCAATTGACATGGAATAAGATTTTTTTTTCCTTGTAAGTTCTAATTAGGTTCCCTTCCTTTTTTCCTTCCTCCCGCATACTCTTCCTTTCTCCATCTTTCCATCTTGTCTTTTCTTTTGCCCAACAGTTAAAAAAAAAAAAAGGTAGTAGTAGTAGGTCTACATGTACCTCAATCCTTACGTCAGGCTATAGTAGAATACCAAGAGATTATTACATAGAGTAAACCTATCTCCTCTCCACCCCATTACCCGCCCCCCCCCCAGCAAGAAAGAAATTTCTATTTCTTATTTCTTATCTCAGTGCCTGTACCAAAAATTTAGGCAAGTCACAGTAGCTTGTCATCCTCCCACATCCAGTAACTTACCTTCTTACTAAAAGCCTCTCAAATCTACTCACTCCCCACCATTTCCCTGTGTCCACCATCTAGGCCCCCACAATCTCTTATCTCCTCAGTTGTCTTCATGCTTCCATTATGGGCCCCTCCAACCGCTCTCTGCACTGTAGCTAGAGTAATCAATCTAAAATGCAAATCTGGTCAAGGTACTCATCTGCTTAAGTCACTTCAATGATTCCCCATGTTCTTAGGATAAAGTCTTATATGCTCACAATACATGTTTTTATAATCACATCTCTGCTTATCTCTTAACCTCCCTTCTCATCACTGATCCTGACAAAAATTACCTGTGTTTTCGCTATCATGAACTACAGACAAGTTCTAAGTTGTCTGCACCCATTGCCCCTCCTACTAGAAAACTCTCCTTGCCTTTAACATAATCAATTCTTAATCAATTTAAAGGATTCATCTTAGATGTTAATTCTTCCAGGATACCTGCTTGATGTTTCCACAGTGTGTGCTCACTTTTAGCTTCCCTGAAATGTATTTGTAGAAAAAAAATGAAAAAATTCAAGTCATTTTGTTGGACATCTGGTTTGACTATAGTATGTGTATATAAAGATCCAAGAATGAAGCTCCTCAGCTTTGCATCCCACATTCAAATGTTTGGACATACATACACCCAGTCCATTTTAACTCTAAACTATTCACAGTTGACAGGGACCCCGATATCATCAAATCCAAGTTCTATAAATATAAAAATAGATGGGTTTATGTTTCTAGAAAACCAAGGCTTGAGTTTGCTAGGAGATCTTTCTAGTTTTATTAATATAAAAGTCAAACTTTATTGTTCCAAGATCACAGTGACACGTAATTGTCTGAAAACTGATCAACTGTTTCCTTCTCACAGTAGTTAGGAACCGTCTGGTTAACAAAGGACAGACTCACCCAGCTCTAACACACTTGATGGTACCCAAATCTAAACGAGTATGACAATTAGAAGCAAACTCAATTTAAAAAAAATTATCACTTTCTCAGTGATTAACATAATAGCAGTTATCTAACAAAAAAATTTAGACCTTATTTTAGAACAAAAAAAATACTTTAGAACTCACTTAAGGTGACTCAAAACTTAGAAGTTCATAATTCTGTGATAACCCAGCTAGCATCAAGATAAACTATCTGTCCAATTTACAAAATCTCTTAGATAAGAAGTCTAAGGTTCAACTCTCAAACACAGTATCTAAGTTTTACTTTTGAATGTGATATGTGGGGAAGAGGGTAACATGTGAATATTTTCTGCCTGCTCTGATGGTTCATAGGCAACAAGCCTGGTAAGAACAGTTTCACCTAATCTCACCAGTAGCAGAAGCCATAATCCATAAAGATTCACCTTCCCTGTCAAGCTGCTATTCTATATTCTGTATGGCTGAGTGAAGAATATTGTGCTATCAAATATAGTTGGTACTGGATGCTCCACCCAGACTTCCTCCTCAGGGTTAAAGCATCTTTCCCCCAAATGTCAGAAATACCATCTTTTGACAGCTCACAGTTGTGCTCCGCATAAAGAAGTGTACTTGGCCACAAGGAACTATCTCACTTATGGTTAAAGCTCCTCCCAGGGCAGAGCCAACAGTCAATGGTGAATTCATACTTAGGAACAAAGGCTCCCTGCTTTAAAAAATTTAGGAACTAACTCACTGGTATTAAAAGTTACCTAATTTCTACCCTTTATCCTGAACAATTTTGAATGCTTGGCAAAAGTTATTGGATAATTTTATCATCACCCAATTATAAGAGGGGTAATATTCTAGATAAAATTCTAATTGAAAGAGCACAAATAGAAAAGCAGAATAAAAATGACTTGTCCACAGCAGATCATTATGTTCTTAAAGATATGTGAAATGTATTCTGTTGGACTTATACTCAACTCTTCTCTAATAAAAATAAAAAGAGTTAGATAGCATTTACTTCACATGTTCTCAATCTTTCAAAATCTCCTTTTGAAATGAATGAAAGGTTGAATCAACTGATTCTTTTCCCACATCCATTTCTACTGGTTTATTCACCAAGACCAAGTGGGATTTGTTCCTGGGCTGCAATGGCAATATCCACTACATCCTTCAATATCCACATATCAATCAATGTGATACACCACATTAATAAAGGAAAAGAACCATATGATCCTCTAAATAGATGAAGAAAAAGGATTTGACAAAATATAGTATCCTTTCTTGATAAAAATTCTCTGTCATGTAGGGATAGAAAGAACGTACCTCAATATCACTCCTCAATCCAAACAATATGAAAAGATTCTAGGTTTGGACGCCTTTGTATTTTTGAGTTTTGTTGTTGTTTTGGTGCTACCGTTTTAAACAGTAGAAATTAAATCAGCTGTTCCCCCCTAATGGCAGTTTCATTTGTCTTAGACTTAAGCTTCTCTTCCAGAGCACATGGACAAGAAAACTCCTAAACAGACCTGGGTACAAGAGTGAATAAATGCAGATGTGCCATCCCTTTAAGAAAATATAACTTTTATATGTAGGCAGAGGCTCCCACATGATAAAGGCAACTTGCCCACAAAAATTAATCTTCTGTAGAAATTTCTGTCAAGGGAAATCCCTGGGTGATTCAGTGTTTTAACGCCTGCCTTCGGTCCAGGGCGTGATCCTGGAGACCTGGGATTGAGTCCCACGTCAGGTTCCCTGCATGGAGCCTGCCTGCTTCTCCCTCTGCCTGTGTCTCTGTCTCTGTCTCTCTCTCTCTGTCTCTCATGAATAAATAAATAAAATCTTAAAAAAAAAAATTTGTCCAGTACAGAAAAACCACTAACTTGACAGTGGCTTCCAATAATTGAATGACAAAGCCTGGTTCTTGTTAAGGAAAGGAACAGATGCAAATGGGAGCAGAGACCAATTCTTTTTACGTTTTCCAAAAACAATAAAATGACTTGTCCCTCCCCTATTATTTCCAGTGAATCAAATCTAAACTAGTGTCTCCGAATTTTTACACTATACACCTTCATGAATACAAATATTTTAAACATTCACATATAAATATAAAATATATAAATTATATCCAGGTATCACTGTGTTAGTAGATACATTTCAAAACATAAAATAAATGTTTTAAAAATAAATTTAAACTTTATATAACTTTGGTTTGTTAATAACCCAATTTTTTTCTTCACATCAAAATATTCTTATTAATAATTTTAAGGTAAAGATCAATGCAATCAAATATACATCATTTCTTTTGATCCTTGCTTAACGTTTATTGATGCTGTGATTTGAAAGTCTAGTTCTTTTTCTTTTTTTTTTTCTTTTTTTGCTGCACAAAGCTTTATTGTCTCCATTTGGTCCACGTTTTGGGAAAGGGCTCCAGGATGGTTAAAAAGCTGCCTAGTGGCTGCAGGGGAAAAGGTTCAGGCACAAGCCCTGGCACCCGAAGGGAAGGGGGGTGCCAGAGGAGCCCCTCAAAGGCTGCTGATCTCCCTAGGCTCCTGGTCGTGCTTGAGAGCGAGCCTTTAGAAAAGATACTCACCCAGCCCAGCCTGGGGGGTGGCCGCCCATCTTCTTGATGAGCTTTACCTCCTCATCTAGGAAGTGCTTCTCCAAGAAGTCACAGAGATGGGGATCCGCGCGGACAGATCCCAGGGCATGCAGATCCAGAAGGGCCTGGTTCAGGTCTTCTCCAGAAGCAGGGCAGCTTCCATGGCGTCCAGGGTTTACCCCCACTCACTTTGGGACGGCTTCTGCACGTCCTGGAAGTGGGTGCCACCGCACAGGTTTTGCATCTTCAAGGAACGCTTGCTTGGTGCCCCCACGCTTCTCCTCAGCCAATTCGTGGAAGTGGCCAACAGCCTCTGGAGCCGTATGGCCCGAAATGGAAGCCCAGAGAGAGGAAGGTGTAGGAGGCCCGCAGATGCATATTGACCAGGCAACTGATGGCAGCCTCCACCTTGTGGAATAATTCTTACCAATCTGGGAGCTCATGGTAGATCCGGGACAAGGAATTAAATTCAAACTTGGGTGTTCGCTCCCGGTGGCAGAAGATGGCCAGGAAGATGGCTCCGAAGGTTGCGACCAGAAAAAAGGCTGGAGGGTGGCCAATGGCTGGTAGAAGGGGCGACCCTGGGTGTGTTCTGTCCAAACACTGTTGAAGCAAGAGACAGATCCGTAGGACCACCGAACGTACCGCCTGAGAGTCTAGTTCCAAATTCAATTATGGTTGTCATAGTTAAGAAAGAAAAGGCTGCTCAAAGATAAATAGATCCAAAAAAGATGAAGCACATTATTGGCTGAACTTATTAAATCATGACATTCCCTTTACATTCCTTTGAGCAATTAGTACTATATTCAATCCATGGTTTTTGGGTAATACTCTTTGAAGTTTAATTGAACTAAAATTGGGTAGTACTATAGTTTATGCACTTAGCCAAACACTAAAATGAACTGTTAATATGTTGAAAATGAGCTAATAAATATGGGCAAATAAATAAATAAATAAATAAATACACTATGGTTAATTCTCACTCTTCCCTAAAATAGCCAGTGACTCTTCAGAGCATATGACTATTTGACATGTGGTTAGTATAGGCCATCAGTGTAAAACCACATGGTAAATTTCAGTAAATTTGTATTGCTTATTATCTAGGGGGAAAATAATTATAAAAATATTTCAAATATCTTAACAAATTCCTTAGCAGTACAGGTAGAAAATCTCTGACCTAAACAACAGATTCCAGGGAACTTCTTAGAAAAGAAAGAACCACAAATTTAACCTACACTTTTTTTTCAGGTTTTGCTTACCTGAGTAGCTAAGCACCTAGGTAGTATAATAAATAGTATCATCATGTTTCTAGTTCTATACACTGCACATATTTTGGTACTCACATGCTCAAGAGTCAAATTGATTTTTTTTTTCAAATTGATTTTTATGTTTAGTGTTTAAGGATTTAATTCACTCAGAAATTAAATAAAAATAATTTCCAGAAAAGCACAATATGAAATTTAGAACATGAAATACGAAAACTTACTTTGATCTACAATTTAAATATTCAGAAATGTACCATACAATGACCTGATATTCACAAGTCTGTTAAGATCATTCTGACTGATGACAGGAAGCATTTTGTAGGTATTCCACAATGAGTCCATTTTCAGGACACATCAGAAAAGCTGAATTATAAATTCACATCTTAATCCTCAGATTATAAACCTTTGTCAGTCTACATAAAATACACAGGACCCATTTTTTTTCTGTTCACTTTAGCCTACATGATTATTTACGGAATAGTATCAGTTACACAGGCTGAACAACAATATTAGCAATATTTCATGTATTTTATGTATTTATAAATGTCAACAAATTATTAGCAAAGGTTCCCTTTTCAGAAATAGAATAGTCCATTTTTTCCTTCCAATTTGAAAGAAAGAAATACTAACAATAATGCTTTCAGAAAGATAAATAGCAGTGTGTCAGAGGCTTGAAACAAACCCTTGTAATAAGCACCAGACAACTAGCATAAGACTTTGGGGTCATGGGAGGAGGAGATAAGAGAATCAGAGAATGTCAAGTTCAGAGAAAACCTTCCAGGACATCCATTAAAGCCAATCGTACTTCTGAAGTCTGAATCCTCCCTACATCATGCCAAGTATTCATTAAACCAACCTATTCTGATCAAGAGTTCACTGCTCACCAAGGCAGCCAATTTCTCTCCTAGAATGTTAGAAAGCTTTTCCTTATATTGTGCTAAAACATGCTTCTCTCACCTACTGAGCATCCTACACAAATCCACTTTATTTCTTTTAGTACCTCTCCTATGGACTGAATCACCAAAAACAGTGGTCAGCCTCAGTGAGTCTTCTCATTTACATCCCATAGTCTTTCTACTATGTTCTTCAACTAATGATTCTAGTCTTATCAGAGGCCTGGTTAGCATCCAGTTTATTAATATTTCTCTGAAAGTAGAGAATCCATAAAAGAACATCACCTTGCTAGATATGGTGCAAAGCAGAAATTATCTTCCCCATGCTAAGTATTCCACATCTATTCCTGCAATCCAAGATTACACTGTTTTCATGGCTATGACACACGTTGATTCAAACTGGGCTTTACGTTGACTAAAACTACGAAGTCTGAATTGTTCATTTATTCAACATATATTTATGGAACGCTGCTTCAAGAATAGTATAATATTGGGCAGCCTGGGTGGCTCAGTGGTTTAGTGCTGCCTTCAGCCCAGGGCGTGATCCTGGAGCTGGATCACCAGGAGACCCAGGATCAAGTCCCACATCAGTTTCCCTACATGGAACTTGCTTCTCCCTCTGCATATGTCTCTACCTCTCTCTCCCTCTCTCTGTGTCTCTCATGAATAAATAAATAAAATCTTTTTTAAAAATATTAGAATACTAAGGACAGTAAGATAAATCCGTGAGATATACCTGAAACACATAAAACCATGGGCCCAAGCTACGGTTTATCCAGATGTAGCTGTGTGGTAAGAATACTTGTTAGAGCTACTCAATCTTCCTAAGAGAATAATATCTTGCTTGCTGGTCTCAGTTCCAAAGCATATGGATGGGCCTTTAGCCAGCAATTTAGAATACCAGCACTCCAGGTTATCTAGGCTCTCTTCCAAGTACCTACTGAGAGAAGAAATGTTTAGGGAAAATAGGTCCAATGCCTTATTAACTCAATCTTTGGTTAATGTTGAATCACCAGAAAGCTAAATATTAGCAACCCACCACACAACACCTTTCTGATCACCCTCAGTGAGTTGCATTTAATGCTTCATCCTAATTTTTACCCAGAAGATTGTTGTAAGACATAACCATGTGAAAGTCACAACTACATGGTTATGTTTTAAAACTGAGGATGTTGTCCATTTTATTACTCAGAGTCCAGTCCCTTTCACTCTTTTGTTTTTTTTCTAAAATATGGGATATTTCTACAATACTAAAACTAGAAATCATCAGAATAGTTTTATTCATTTTTAAAAATGAGTAAATTTTCAAGAAAGATGAGTCTATAAGAAATAAGAAAAAATGCTATTTGATATACGCACAAGTGGCATGAAATATTTGTATTTTTTGTTCCATCAATAACTGAAATGAGAGTAAGACAGATAATTCTAACTGGGTCTTATTAAATATTTACTGTTAATTAAGTTTAAACATCATTATTCAGTTGCCCTTATGTTTCCTCTTCCCAAATAATCAGCCTTAGAATTTATTTTCCCCAATGAAAAAGATTCTAAGATCAGATGAACCTAACAACTACCTGGAGAACTTTTAGAAATTTGCATTTTTATATACACTCCCTGTGTAATTGGGAAGTGGACACTCTTCCAGGACTGACTTTTGGATCACTTTAACCTGCCACTCATCTCTGGGCTCTCTGCTGTCTCCCTAGATCCCTTTGAAAGCTTGGTAACCCAAGGTAGGTAGAATATTCTTACCACAGGTCCTACTAAAGCACAGCAAATAAAAGGATTATGTCCCTTCTCTTACACAGCATACCACATTCACTTTTATGTATCCTAGTGTTGATAGGCATGCTCACAAAAGCAGGGCTTCACTATGATTGTCAGATTGAGGTCAGCTACTTATTTTGACTCCCCTGAGAAATGAGAACTTAAAATGCATGAAAACAGGTCCAAATCACAATCAAATGAAACTGTGAATAGCACTGTATGGGACTTTTTCCTCAATTGAACCAGTTTCAATCATTTTTTTTAAATAACGTATTCTACTTTTAAAGAATTTTCCTTTGAAGAGAAAATCTGCTAACTTCCTTGAATAAAATCATTCTTCCAGAAAGTAAGATTATTTTGTCCTAATTTTTATGAAGAATTTTAATCCTAATAATACCACTTTTAGAATATCTACAGACAAGTAGCCTGTTGGCATAATGGACTCAAGGAACAGATTTATAAACAAAGTATTATAGGCAAGGAGTAAAGAAACTTTATTGTTGCTCTCCAGCTCGCCATTTCATAGCATAAATCACTCCATGATACAGCAACTGATAGTATAGCATAAAGTTCTTTACCTAGACCATCTATATGATTTAGCAAAAGAAATAAGTTTAAAAACTGAAAGTGACTGATCATAATATGTCAACTGAAAATTCACAATAAATGTCTACATAAAAGGTTCAGGTACTCATTCAAGTTTCCAGGCTCAGTTTAAAGTCACCACTCCCACCTATTGTTTACTACAAAAACTCCAGTCCTATACATTCTATCATGTATAAATTGACTCTAGATAAAAGGCATTACCAAATGAACAAGCTGAGATATCCAGAGATTCAGAGTCTGAGTGATTTACTCAGAAAGTTGCCAGATACAAATTTTATAAGTCTTTTGATTTAAGGGAAATCAAGAGAAGATCAGTTGGGGCATGATTCATTCTCCTATGTTATTTCCATTTTCTATCTGGTATTTTTTTGATTTTATAAATTTTATGCTGTTTCCATAGTTACCTGGAAATCATAATGAACACCTGGTCTATACAGAGGAATTAATGAACTGTTTGAACTTATTGTTAATAGCCTCTCTATACTTTGACAGTGACTAATTTAAGTTTCTGACCTGTAAGCAAAGATTTTCAAAAGGTTCTTTTCACTTTATTTTCTTTCTTTTTGAATCTTATATATTATGTAAACTTCAGTGGTTTTTTGATATTTGAGATTTGCCAATGCATCACAATCTATATTTCTGACATGTCAAATCTGTATCACTAAGTGTGCTGCTCTGTCTGGATCAGACATACTTAAAAAAGAAAAACTTTTGTATACGTATATATTAAACCTAAGCCAAAATCAATTGACAAATTAGGCAAATATTGGTACTCATTCACCAAATTCAGGACTAAAGAAGAGTACGCAAACACCAACAACTCCTCAATGACTCATCATGGTTAGGTTTCCTAAGCAACACTAACTAGAGCACTTTACTTCAAAGAAAATTAAAATGGCGTTTGATCCTCTGGACATCTTCCATATAAAAACAAACAGGTTTGAACATCAACCATACTTTAATTACAACTTTTTTAGGGGCGCTTTGGTTGCTCAGCCCTTTAAGTGCCTGACTCTTGATCAATTCATGATCAATGGTTGTGAGATTGATCCCCACAGTGGGCTCTGCCCTAGGCAAGAAGCCTGCTTAAGATTCTTTCTCTTTCTCACTCTGCCCTCCCCCACTCTCTTTCCTTCTCTCTCTCCCCACTCCCCTATAAAAAATTTTTTAAGCATATGAGCAATGATATAGGACAAGTATAGACTTGTCCTAGGCCCGTATCCGGACTCTACCACTCACTAGTTAGATAACCTTAGATAAGTTACTTAACTATGTCTCAGTTTCCTCATTGTGACAGGGTATAGTAATGATACTTCCTTCAGAAAATTATTTTAAGGAGTAAAATATTTTAATTTTTTAAGAAGTTAGATAATTTGTACAAATTCAAGATTAGTAAGCGAAGAGATAAATTTGGGGCCTCCAATGGCCTCTCCAAAGACAATGTTCTTAATCAGCCCACTAGCACAGTGAATAAAGTGCTATATAAGAGATAATCTTACAACTTTTCAAAACTATAAATGTGTCCCATCCAAGAATTCTTAACCTACTCTTAGAAGCCCATCAGTATAGGTAAAATTTGAATTTGCCAGTACCTATAGGCTGGGTTCCTCTAATTCCCTGGATACCATAGATTTGTGTGTGTAACTGATTCCCATAGATTACTAAGGTACACTGGTGGAAGTGAGTGCCACATCTGCAGTAGGCTCTAGATGGTGCCTGGAACCACGTCAACAATGACATCTGCAGTTTGCCCATATACCTCTGTAAGATGCTGCCACCAGTTAGCCTCAACAGGTGTTCTTTCTGCAGTGGCTGAACAGCTATGGAAAGTGCTACTTATCCCATCCTGTTTTCCTAATGATTAGTTAGCTCTTATGTAATGATCTCAGTGATAAGTCTCCTATTTTTCATGGAAAATACTGTGGAAGGAGCCTCAGTGTCCATCGAAAGATGAATGGATAAAGAAGATGTGGTTTATGTATACAATGGAATATTACTCAGCCATTAGAAATGACAAATACCCACCATTTGCTTCAATGTGGATGGAACTGGAGGGTATTATGCTGAGTGAAATAAGTCAATCAGAGAAGGACAAACATTATATGTTCTCATTCATTTGGGGAATATAAATAATAGTGAAAGGGAACAGAAGGGAAGGGAGAAGAGGGCAGGAAATATCAGAAAGGGAGACAGAACATAAAGACTCCTAACTCTGGGAAACGAACTAGGGGTGGTGGAAGGGGAGGCAGGTGGGGGGTGAGGGTGAATGGGTGACGGGCACTGAGGGGGGCACTTGACGGGATGAGCACTGGGTGTTATTCTGTATGTTGGCAAATTGAACACCAATAAAAAATAAATTTATTATTAAAAAAAAAGAAAATACTGGCCAGCTCTGGGTTAGTCTTTTTTAATTGTGAAGCTCCAATTAAATGCCTCTATTCCCCTGGCTTGGCTCAATTACTAATGAGAAAATCTGGATTTTTATGAATTCCCTGACACATACGCTGCAAAATCCTGATATTAGCCCATCCTGCTTCTTCTGATGGACCCCAGAAGTGTCTTCATTCAGGGCCTACCAATGACTCAATTGTAATACTTTTCCATTCTTCTCTGAAACCATTTCTTTGGTAACAACTCACTTGATAAATTTTGCCTTCTGCTGCTCAGATAAGTGACCAAAACAATGTTCTTCGTCTCTGAAAATCACAGGCTACCAGTGGTCTCTTATTTTAGTGAAGGATGGTGTACTGTAGGCTTAGCTTCTCTTAAACTGAAAGACTAAAGTTTGGATTTGATAACCCTAGATACTTAATGCTAAAGAGGAACTATATAAAAGCCTGCAGGAGCATTCAGACAGCTTGAGGGAGAAAATGGAATGTGGCAATGCTTCAGAAGAATTGTGGTTCATGTGGCTTCCAAATATGTTCACAGTGAGAACTTGTTGCTGGCAGATGCTAGGCACAGAAGAAGCTGCTCATCTCTCTAGCACTGTTAAGGAAATGATGGTCTCTTTTAGAAGTGGGACTACATAGTACAACATGCCAGTTATTGTCCTGGTCTATGACCTAGACGAAATATCTAAATCTGAGTTATAGCTAGATAATAATAGTTCATTAGGATGACTTTTAGGCACATTAAAAGTCAAAAAAGGAGGTCTGGGTCAAAGGAGTGGAAGAGATTCTTATATTTATTGTATTCCAGAAATTAATCCTTATCTCTATATCACTTAATACTAATAACCCCTGGGTTTATATTTCCAATTATACTGTACCTCATTAACTAATGAAAATCATTTATATGACCCTTGACTTATAAGTCAAAAACAAACTTTAAGAAGAAACAATCACGATTTTTTTGTGAGCTATTTGAGAAAATAGCTTTTTCATCTGTGGAGTATAAGCAAACGAGTCTAAGTAGGGATTACAGGAAGTATTTGTCCTTTTCAGATAGTAAACCTCACTGATGCTAATGGAGTAAGGTAAAAATCTTGGTACCATGTTCACTCACTGTGTGAAGTACCATTTCTCAGGCATAATATAAAAAGAATTTCTATCCGTCCTACAAGATCCACAATTAATTATCCCTAACAATCAAAAGTAATACATTCCTCTGAGTCCAGAGTCTCAATTATTACAATTCCCTTTTAGCAAAGCTTCTAATGTTGCCTTTTACTTTGCTGCAATTTATGGGAAAAGCAGTACAGTTACAGATTAGCTACCATAATTAGAAACAGAATTCAAAAGGAATTAAGAGTGTTTGCTTGCTTGTTGCATTTTCCGTAGAGATCATTCCAGCCGAATGATTTCTTGAGGCTATTCACCCATGTCTTCACCCTTTCAACTATTTTTTCAAAACTTCCTGCATCCAATATAATGAATTAATGATGTAATACCAGCTAGGTGAAGAATGGGTTTTAAACATAAATATAATGCCCAGTAGGTACAAAATCGTTAAAAAGAAACTGCCATCAAGGCAACAACTGGGTGGTGTTTTATCACTACCACAGATTTAGAGTAATAGGAGAATATTTCTAATCAGCCCTAAATCCAAAGCCTAGGGGGCCTAAAATGCGTCTGCAGCCAAGGTTCCACGAGCATTTGCTATATACTATGCAGAACAGCACATTCACAATGAGTGTGAGAGACCTCGTATTTCATGGATTTGAGTAACAGCAAATAGTAACAAATTAAATAGTTAATATTCAGTGAAGGCTTACTCCATGCCAGCTTCTAATCCCAGGAATTCCTTTAATCCTCACACTGTACATATCAAATAGATACTGCTCTACCCAATTTTATAGATAGATGAACTGAGTCTTAGAAAGGTTTAGTATTGTCATACAGCTAATAAACAGCCGAGGTAGAATTCTAACCAAGCACTTTGACCCACAGACCCTAACTCTTAACCACTAACTAGAGATATAGAAATAGAATTAAAGCGGGAATTGAGGAGTATTGATCTCTGGTCATTTTTTTTTTTTTTGGTCACTTTTTTTTTTAAGATTTTATTTATTCATTAGAGGCAGAAAGAGAGAGAGAGAGAGAGAGAGAGAGAGAGAGAGAGGCAGAGACACAGGCAGAGGGAGAAGCAGGAATCATGCAGAGAGCCCAACGTGGGACTGGATCCTGGGATCCCAGGATCACACCCTGGGCTGAAGGCAGCACTAAACTGCTGAGGCACCTGGGCTGTCTTTTCGGTCACTTTTAAAACGTTTCATTTAATCCTCTCACAATGCATTTTGTAAAAGGAAACTGAGTCTCAGAGAATAAACACCCAAATCTACAAAGCCAGCAAGGGGAAAAAAAGGAATATTCCTTATACTACACCATACTAGCTCTCTGCAGCTTGAAGACTAAACTGAGTGGCAGATATAAAAACAGAAATCTCACTTCAATCTACATACCAGTGCTGTTATAAGACAGTGACCAGTGGAACCTGCCTTGTAGAGATGCTGACAGGAAAGAGAAAAGAATCTATAAATAACACAAAACATAAAACAAGATATTTAGAAGAAAAGGACCTAATCATTAAGACACTGCAGCTTTGGGGTGTTTGTGTATATGTTTGTGTGCATATATACACATACACACGTGGGTGAACTCCTTGTTTTTTGGATTCATTCCATTCTAAACTACACCTTTCATTTTGTTCATGAAATCTGGAGTGGTTCTCAACTAGGGACAGTATCGACAATCAGAGTTGTTTGGCAACGTGTGAGGGCAGCTGGTAGGCCTCATGACTGGGGGATCCTACTGGCACCTAGTGGGCATGGGCTACAGATACTAAACATCTTGCAGTATTGTGTCTGCACAACAAAGCATTGTCCTACCAAAAATGCCTATACTGTTTGTCCAACATTAAGAAGTATTTAAAGGAACCTTTCAAGTATTGCTAAGGAAAAAATACATGATCCAGGTAGACTTAATCAACATTTTTGTCAAAGTACCGATGCTTCAAGTGGACAGAGGAAGTTAAGTAGGGATCTTTATAGACAGGTTCCTGAACAAATTACATTGTTTTAGATGCTTACTACATGTTATTTGTACATAAATAATATTATAGGGGAAATATGTAAGCCCAAATTTGGAATGAAGACTCAAAGTAAGCTTAGTCTAGATCATCAAGGATCTTTATATTTTAGCCCAAAAGCTGACTTCCTACATATAAGGTAGTTTCTACCACGAGCAGTATAAAGGTAAGTAAATAGTAATCAAATTGTAGTTATACTAATATTATTCAATCACAAAATACCTTCTAAGTATGTATCATGCTAGACACTGTTCTAGTAGATGGGAACTCAGTAGTGAATAAAACAGGAATATTTCCTGCCCTTCATGGAATTTTCACTTTATTTGTTTACCTACTACACATATAAATAAATACATATATAATTTCAGTTAGTGATAGGCACTATGAAGAAAAAATAAGGCAAGAAAGTGGATAGACGGTAATGGAAGAGGTATCTTTTGTGACGTACTCCGGGAAGAAGATGATATTTAAGCAGAACCTTGAATGACACTGAGAAAACAGCCACTAAAGAGCCAGAAAAGTGTTACTGGCAGAGGGAACAGCAAGGGCAAATTCAATAGGAAACAACGAAATGGGCACGTTTAAGAAATAGCAAACAGGTGAATGTAATTGAAATGGATAAGCACCAGTGAGTGGTGGGTTGGCATCAGAGAAGCATAGAGAGATCAAAATGTAGAGCTTTTTGAGTCTTGATAGAGAGTCTGGACTTCAGCTTAACGTGTCAGAAATGGATAGTTTCAAGCAAAGGAAAAAATGATCTAATTTTTTTTTTTTTGATCACTAGGGTAGTAAGAAAAAACTGAGAACCAGGATACCATACTACTTGGATACTGGGACTGCAATAAGGCACACAAAAGCATATATGGCAACACCTTTGCCAAATTGCCCGAGTGGGATGGGTGCTTGTTAGAGGAAGCTAACTTTATTTTAAAACTACTTGGGCTTGGGGGGTCCCTGGGTGGCTCAGGGTGTGATCACGCCTCTCCCTTCAGCCCAGGGTGTGATCCTGGGATGGAGTCCGACGTTGGGCTCCCTGCATGGAGCCTGCTTCTCCCTCTGCCTGCGTCTCTGCCTCTCTATATTTATTTTATAAATAAAATCTTTAAATAAATAAATAAATAAATAAATAAATAAATAAATAAATAAATAAATAAATAAATAAATAACTACTGGGGCCCAAAACACTGCTGCACAAACAACTTCAGTCACCCTGTTTCAGACGATTCAGGTCATGAAATGACCTCTTAATATTTTCAAAAAAAAAAAAAAAAAAAGCTTTTTACCATCCACAGACTCTCCCAACTTCAAACCATCATCTTCAACGTTGACACACCTGAAACAGACCTGTAATAACACTTAACTTCAAAGTTGTCCCTGCTGACTTCGGCTAACTGAAATAAAGGGGGGGGGGGGGGGGATAAAATCCCCAAAGTGTTCACGCTCAACTACAAGGGAATGTTTCCTAGTACATTTCGAACGTACTTGATTAGAAATAGGCAAGACCAACAGCTCCAAGCAAATGAGGCCAAGGCAGAACTTCAAAAAAAATAATAATAATAATAATCCAGGGGATCCCTGGGTAGCTCAGCGGTTTAACACCTGCCTTTGGCCCAGGGCGCGATCCTGGAGTTCCAGGATCGAGTCCCCCGTCGGGCTCCCGGCGTGGAACCTGCTTCTTCCTCTGTGTCTCTGCCTCTCTCTCTAGGTCTATCATAAATAAATAAATAATAAATAAATAAATAATAATCCATCCATCCAGGTTAGGGAAGCAATGCTAACCACACTATTGTGGAGTCATCCTCGAACTTCCGATACGCAAGAGGCCTTGGTTTGTCTTATTTGGCATTTGTCTCAATTTAGCTATTTATTTGTTTGTGTATTTATATAATTACGATTACTTATTCAAATGTATTTGAATGTATGTACTTATCAAATTCATTTATTTGATGTTTGTATTTATTCAAATAATCACGATCAGCTAGTTTTACTGCGCGGGGGGGGCGTGTTAGGAGGCAGGACTATGAAGCTTTGCCGTCGGTCTAGAGAGACTGGTAACATTTAAGGGAAAAGAAAAAAAAAAAGATGTAAGATGCGAGGTCGCATGTCGCCGAGCTGAAGGTGCAGGCGGGGCGGCGACTTCACCCCTATAACCCGCGCCACCAGGAACTTACAACCTGGGGGGGGGGGAGGGGGCGGAGCCAAGGGAATCGTCGCCCGGGCGCCTGCGGAGGCTCACCTGAGGGCTTCACAGGGACCGCACGTCAAGGGTGCCCCTCAGCAAGGGTGGCCTTCCCCACGCAAACAACTCGTTCCTGATTTAAAAAAAAAAAAAAAAAAAAAAAAAGCAGTCACCTCACGTCTTCTCAGCAGGACCCGGGGGCGGTCAGGTCAGGGTGGGTGTGGTAGAAGCGGGGAGACGCCACCAAGCGCGCCCCACACGCGCTCCCGAACGACGGGGGCCGGTCCTCCCCGCTCCGGAGCCCCGACACAGCACATCGTCCCACAAACCGCTTTTCCTACACTTTGGTTTTCCCTACAAATGCCTTTCACGCCTCCCGACCACGTCTAATCAAACGTGTTCTCTCACACACGCACCACTCCCCCCCCCCCGCCATTGCTTAAAAGGGGATCAACGAACACGTCACAGGGCACATCGGGAGGATGGTGACGGGGGATTCCCCCGCCGCAAAACGCTGGAGGCCGCTCGTTTAACAGGGTCCGAAACAGACGGCTGTGCTCGGGCGCTATCTTCCCGCGGTCGTGTCTTCATTTCAGTCGCAGAAAAAAAAAAAAAAAAAAAAAACAGAACTACTTGTAGGTCTTAAAACGTTAAGCAGGGTAAAGAAAAAAAAAATTACTTGCTGTCAGGTCTTCGTCTCCTTTCTGAGAGAGCGTTTGGGACAAACACACTAAACCACTTCACCCGCAACACGTTGCGCCGCCCCGCGGGAGGACGCCCCGCACGGCGCGCCCGTCACTCCCTCAGCCAGGCGCGCGTCCCGGGGAGCCGGCGGCAGCGGGGATCGTGGGAAGTGTAGTCCGGGGGCCCCGCCCACCGCGTCGGCAGCGGGGATTGTGGGAAGTGTAGTCCGGAGGCCCCGCCCTCTCCGCCATTCCTCTAATGGCCGCTTCCAGGAAGGTAAGGTGCCAACTCCTCCCCGAAGGATGCTTGGGGTCGCTTCGGTGTGTTTGTAAAGCGGAGGGGTCCGGTTTGCGCCGCGCGGGGGCGAAGCAGGGGTTGTTCTCAAGGTCTTACTGTGAAGTCCTGGCGGGAACTGGTCTCGGGGCTCGATTTATTTGGACGTTGATCCCCGTGCGGGCGGAGTGACCAACTTTAAGTCTAGTTGTGCTGCCTGAAGGACGAGCTCGTCCCTCGGGTTAGTGACCCTCCCTCCGTCGTGCGTTCGCGCTCCTCCCTCGCTCTGCGCGGACCCTGGCCGCCTCCTGAACGCGGACGCTGATGGTGGGGATGGGGAGTAGATCCTAAATCCCACCCTGTTGCGATCGCAGGCTCCGTCGCGTGGGACCTCTTAGCCTCAGCGCCCCAACTCCGGGAAGGGGCAGCTTCCAACCGGAATCGCTCCACACGCACATCCTTCCTTTGGTAAGTTCATACTAATTCCCCGCAATCTCACGGACTTCGACGTTGCATGAGTTTTGCCAGACCGGTCTGCATCGCCTGGATGACAGAAATGCTAAGAAAATGTGATTTTTATTTTTATTTTTTTTATTTTATTGTTATTATTTATTTTTTTTTTTTTTACTTAACTTCTAGGATGTTTTGAGTTTCCGAGTGCCTGGTGTGTTTTTCTCTTTGTTCTTCATCCCGTTCAGTTTGCTTAGCCGATTCACGGCGTTGGCACGATAGCGTGTGGGAAAATTGCTGGAGTCGAGGGATGATCATGAAAAGGGGAGATTAGCCCCAAAAGGCCATTCTTTAAATGCCTTTTGTCGACCTCCCCTCCTTCTTTTTTTTTTTTTTTTTTCCTGCCATAAAATGAGGAGAGGGGTCTGAAATTTACATTGAAAAGATGTGTGGATTGCTACTGATGGATTTTTACTGTCCTCTGGAAAGGTGGGAATTTCTAACGCTTCCTTTTTTGTTTCCTTGTCTGATTTCTAGAAACCTTCAGCCCTCAAGATCCGGAGATAACCTGGAAGATCCCAACATCATGACCTCAGTTTCAACACAGTTGTTCTTGGTCGTCATTTCACTGCTTTTGGTGCTGCCGGTGGTTGAAGCAGTAGAAGCCGGAGATGCTATCGCTCTCCTGTTAGGTGTGGCTCTCAGCATTACAGGCATTTGTGCCTGTTTGGGCGTCTATGCACGAAAGAGGAATGGACAGATGTGATTTTGATGGGCCTTCTGAATCAGACCTTGCCCGGAAAACTTCTGTGTTATTGAGGTTAAAAACTGAGCTTTAGTGTCTAGAAGATCCCACGAAATAGGGTATTTTCACATTCTTAATTATCTCCGTTGTAAGTGGGAACAAACTGATACCTGTTCAGTGGGGGGGGGGGTAGTTTTCATCACAACAAATAATAGACTGAAAAAAAGCAGTCTATAATTCATATGTTCTAGTTAGAAAAAGGGTCAAAGAAGTCAGATGACTGAAATTTTCATATTATTTCATAGTTTCAGAGTTTTCAAAGTGAAACAGGAAGCAGGAAACCCTTACCCAGAATCCTAGGAAATTGCCCGTGCCTCCTCCCATCACTGAGGAGTCTTTTCTCCATATTTTTATTAGTTTTTCGTTTTGTTATCTCCCAAATTAATATTGTATTTAGATATTAAATACAGTCAGATTAAAATTTTTATTTCTTGGGGGGAGAAGAAAAATGTATTCAATGTATCTAATGTTGAAATGGTGAAAATATTTAATGTAAAAAAGTTACTTTATATTGACATTGAAATGGAGACGAGATTTAATGTAAAAAAAAAAAGCTTTATATTAACTGAGTAACATTTCCATCATGAGAAGTACTATGTTAAATATAAACCCATTATGTTTTAAGTTAATGTGTGATGTTCATTTCTGTTTATATCTTTGTATAGACTTTTATGTCAGCTAAGTGGTGGAATGCCGTACCGTAAGTGATCACACTAGCTTATAGAAACACTATCAGTGATAAATGAGAAATGGACAGGATCAAGGTAGGAGAAGCCCCTGGTAGAGAATCCACAGATACAGAAGGAAAAGTTAATGGCCTATACTGATTTTTAGACTAACCAGATGAGATGTACCCTCTCTGACCTTAATACTCAAAATGTCCTCAAACTAGCATTATCACCTGGCTTCTTGTTAGAATCTCAGACTTCATCCAGACCAACTGGATCAAACTACATGAGGGTCCTACTGGAAGCAAGTAATCAAGTTTTTTACTGAAACCATGCATTATCCAATCTAGCTCTCCAGGTAACATTGAGAGTCTTAATTTTGATTAGAAAACAAGCAGCAGCAACCTGAAACCCTCTTTATAGTGGCATCTTGCAGGTTGAGCTCACTTGGCTTGCATGGGAAATTGGGTAGAGGGTAGGAGTGAGAGACAGCCATGCTATTCTTCAGGCAGAAACTGCGTGGATCTGTTTTTGTCGTAGCTGATTTATTTTTTCAAAAGAGAATGCACTAACATTTTTGTTTAGATAAATTGGCAGTTACACATTGTGTAATTAATAGAACTTAATTTTACATGCTTTTTTTTTTTTTTTCATTTTATTTAAGGATTTTATTTATTCATGAGAGACACAGAGAGGCAGAGACAGGCAGAGGGAGAAGCAGGCTCCATGTAGGGATCCCGATGCGGGACTCAATCCCAGGACTCCATGATCGATCGCTCCCTGGGCGGAAGGCAGGTGCTAAACTGCTGAGCCACCCACAGATCTCCAACATGTTTTTTTTTTTTTTTTAAAGATGGAAATAGGAATGTAGATTGTGGAATGGTTGGTCTTATCTCATGAACCAGCCCATTAATTCTGGTGTAGAGAGAGAGGCTGCTGCTGCTTCCTTGTACATCTGAACTTTTTCACTGGCATTAGGAGAAGTCAAAAAGTACATTTTAAGTCACGGTGCATTGGTCATTTTGTCACCTTCAGGTACTATTTTTTAAATGATCAAAATAAGACTACAAGCAAACATTCTTTAATGAACAATGTATTTCCAGAGGTATCTAGAAAGAAAACTGCTATTTTCTTGTTTTGCCCTTAAAAGTGGAAAATTATCATGAGGTAGCATTCAGAAATTTTGACAGATAGGATGAGGAATCCCTTCTCTATTTTTAGCTTCTTTTCTACACAGCTGGATTATGTGGTTTTAGCCTGAAAAGAACAGAAACTTACAGTGGCACTTAACCTTTTAAGGTCTACTAGCTCCTTTGAGAGTCTGATGAAAACATGCTTGCATTTTTAGATTAATTTCAAGTAGTTCATAGAACTGAAGCCGGTCCAGAAATCCAAATTAAAAATTTCTGTGCTTTTTTGGTTTTGGGTTTTTTTTGTTGTTGTTGTTGTTGTTGTTTTTTTTTAGATTCTTTCAGATTTCTGGATTTGCTCTGATGGATAACACCTGCTGTGGAGCAGTTATAGGAAGAATGAGATGGACACATATCCCCCAAGGGCCAGCATAGTTTATAGATGTCTACTAAATGCTCTGTGCATGCTACCTCAGTTAAGTTCAGTTAAAAGGCAGAACACTACTAGTTAAAATCAGCAAGGTCTAGTAACCCACCCATTCCTCTGACATCCAAAATCAGTGTGTTTCCTGTATCACTTCTGGCTGCTTTCAAGATTTTTCTCTTCTTAATTTTCAAAAGGTTGATATGATGTGTCTTGGCATGAATATGTTTGGGTCCTGTTTGGGGTTTGCTCATCTTTTTGAACCTATAGGTTTATGTCATTTCCCAAATTTAGGTAATTTTCAACCATTATTTTTTCAAATACTTTTTCAGCCTCATCCACTTTCTCCTTTCCTTCTGTGACTCCAGTGACCCAGTTAGATCTTTTGTTGCAGTCTTAACTTGTCCTTAAGGCTTTTTTTCTTTTCAGTCTTTTTTCTCTGTTGTTCACACTGGGTAATTTCTAGTTGTCCTATTCTCAGGTTCACTGATTATGCCCATGCATTGTTTAGTTCTAAATTTTTCCATTTGATTTTCTTTGTAGCTTCTATTTCTTTGGTGAGACTTGATGTTTTTTCCCTTGTCTACCATGTTTGTAATTGTTCATTGAACTTTTATGTTGGCTGCTTCAAAACCCTTGTCATAGTTCTAACATTTATGTCATTTCAGTATCGGCATCTGTTGATTATCTTGTCTCATTCAAGTTGAGATCTTCCTTGGAATGATGAGTGATTTCCATTAATACCTGGACACTTTGAGTATTATATTAAAGACTGGGTCATCTTTAATGGTTGTATTTTAGCCGGCCTCTGACAATGGTGCCTCAGGGCATGGGAGATTGTAGTCTCCTTACTGCCAGATAGGGGTAGATGTCCAGGGACACCTCATACTGCTCCCCACATGCCCTCCAATGACCCTAAAGGTAGGGTCCAAACTTTCTACATGGTCTCCACTGGCCCATGGCCACATCTGAGCCCACTGGCATTTCTGGGTTGCCACCTTCAGAGTACCTAGTACCTAGTCAGAGATTTAGGAGGAAAAAGAAAATTCAGAGTATTCACCACTATGTCTTCTGGACCTGAGGTTCCTAGCTGGTCGGCCTTCTTTCTATGTTTCAGAATCCAATTTCTCTCTTTATTTGAGAGAGCACATATGAGCAAGTGCAGGGAGGGGCAGAGGGGGAAAGAATCTGAAGCAGACTCGACACTGAGTGCAGAGCCCAACACTGGGCTCATTTCACAACCCTAAGACCATGACCTGAGCTGAAACCAAGAATCAGAACCAACTGAACCACCCAGGTGCCCTTCCTTTCAGTATCTCACGTTTATTTTATACATTGTCCAGGGTTTTTAGCTGTATTTAGGGGAAGAAATAAAAAGGATGTCTACTCCCATCTTCCTAGAATCAAACGTCTCCTCAGTGCATATTTAAAGAGTGAATTTTCTGGAGAAAGAAAATGCCAGGTAAACGATTGATTGAAGATATTTCATTATCATATGCACATCTGTCGTCCCCTCTTCACACAATCATCATATTTCTGTCTTTACTCAGTAAGCCCACTTAAGGAGTATGACTAACAAGAATGCAGGAGTGCAGATGAAGTTTGAAAAAAGTGAGCTATAGCAATATTTTGTCTCAGCAACAAGACTAAGGGCAGCTTCCTGAAAGACTGATGGGATGCCAAATGTACCTGCTGTAAAGGAACCAGCTAGGCCCAGAAAATCTCAAAAGCTAAACATCATAAGCACTTTTGCCCTCTTAGACTTTCTAAGCTCCGCAGAAGCTTTTCAAATGCCATTTCCAACTTTGAATATAGGAAAGATGATGAAGCTATACAGCCTAAAGCAATAATGAAGGGAGAATTCTCTGTACAAACCATCTCCCAGAGTTTCAAATACATTCTTTGGTGGTACCCACAATAAGGGTGAAGAAGAATCTAACCTCTGAAATCCAACCGACATACACAGCCAGTTTCCACCACTTAAAATTTGATCTTGGGCGAGTCACTTCTTTTAAATTTCTGTCTCACTATCTGTTAAATGGGAATAATAACAGTACCTACTTCATAGATAGATGAGGAACACATGAAATAAGTGTGAAAGGCTTGGCATGCTTAAGGTCATTACTGGTATTTGGAGCTATTTTTCTAGACGTGTCCAATTGATAAGTAACAATTTTGTATTTATATATTACATAAATCCAATATTAAACAGTCACTATATTTTAATTCTGACGTTTTTCCATGACTATTTTCGTTACCATAATTTTTCTTCTACCATTATAGGCTTACAAACTGATGAAACTCAAAGTCATCATGATTAAAAGAAAATTTGGCTTCCCTAGAGCTTCCCCAAATTTTGAAGGGGAAGAAAGAAAAGGATTGATTCTGTTTTAGTAATTCCTAATGTGCTGACCATGGGTCTTTACTAATTGACACAAAAGCTTAGCAATAACTGCTTAGTCATTTAAGGAGATGCAAGGAATTTGGTTCTGTGTATTCAGAAAAATAGTGGATTGGGTCTATATTCTACTAGGAAAAGTATCCTGACAAATCTTATCTCCTTAAAAGTCATGAAGATATAAGCAACATAAAATGTGTTCAGTGTTTCCTGTGGTAGGGAGTGGAGAGGGAGCCCTTATTTAGACTTATTAATCCCAGACGGAATTTTTATTCTTAGGTGAAAACAGAGCCAAATCAATAAATATGTGTATAGAATAGCATATTTAAATTTTTTCTAATCTTTAATAACTCCATTTTTCTAAATAATTTATGTGATTAATTAATAGACATCTAACAACTAAATGCAAAAGGCAGAAGACCAGAAAAATGTGGTTGCTGCAAAATACTAAAATGTGGTTTAATTTTCCATTGATTTGTAATATCAGAGCTATAATAACCCTCTCACATATTTCCACTGAATCCATTATATATGGGTGATTAGAATTTCGAAAATATTAGTTGGCACTTGATAATCTGAAATGAAATTATGAAATTTTATATACAAGAGGGTTAATTATTTTTAAAGGGCTAATCATGTAGCACTTTGTTACACATAGGGATTATAAATACCATATTTCTCAATATTAATCAAGATAATTATGCTCTGGATAAATGTGCATAAATCACTTAACAAAAGAATTTAAAAGCAGGCATGATCACCAAGAACATAAACTATACCATATTCTATTTCAGATGATTTGTCAGAACAGCTCTTTCATTTGACCACAAAAATTACCAGACCACTGAGATAGCAACATGAAACAATTTTATGGGTCCTGTGATGACATAAGCCCACTTTCTCTTGTTTAATCAACATTTTTTAAGATATCATCACTGCAATTTAGAGAGAAAAAAAAAATACCAGGCAATTGTCCTTGAGTCAATAAGTTAACCTACACAATTTCTTCATCTGTAAAATTATTTGTTAGTAATCTCTAAAAGGTTTCCTAGTGATAGAATTTTTTGGTTCCACAAAAGGAGCTTTACTAATTTCAAAACTAATAAAGTCTAATGTGTTAAAAAATATTGTAATTACCCATTTTCATTCGGCAGCCTGAGGAGCTGATTTCCTCTTCGAACTCCTCACTGAAAACCGTAGTCTAGTCATTTGGTACATTTTTGGATTTCAATTGAGCGAAGCGGGGGCAGCTCATTTTCTGTACTGAACAAGTATGATTAGGGATTGTCTCAAAAAGGAAGAATAAAAACAAACCGTAGCCCTGCCACTCCCACTCACAGCAAATAGCCCACATGCTAATTGATGTCGGCCCGGCAGTATCCAGAAACAAGCAACCTTGCAGTTTCGTGTGCTCAGTCTTTTCTGGCACTACCAATGGGACTGAGCTAACAGACACCATCTTCCCAGTGGCCAAGACAGACAGTTGAGAGCATGCATAGCCCCTACCTCTCCCTCATAATCCGCCTCCAGGCCACATCTATGTCTTACGGAATCCACCTTCAAGTTGTGCCTAGGATTCACCCACTTCCCTCCATCCTCATGGCTCCTACCCCAAGTTCAGACCACCATCTTGTGGATGAGATCCACAGCAGCACCCTAGTCTTCTGACCTCCCATTTTTAACCCTCTGTGATCTCTCCTCAACACAACCAGGACCTCTTTCTCCAGTGTCTTCTATGTCTCTGACCCTCAACCTACCTTACACTCTAGCTTTCAGCCATATTGTTTTTTCACTTCCTAGAAAACACTGTGTATGTTTCCTCGGTCTCTGTCATTTTCCCTGCTTCCCCTGCTTTCTAGATCTATATGTTCCTTCCTCTGCCTATAGTTTCCTCAAGTTCACCTTCTGAGGCTTGAACAACACTTCTTTAGAAAGTCTTCCCCGATCCTTCCTGTCTGAAATACATATTCTACTGTGTGCTCGCCCAGCAGTCTTTATATCTCCGATCAGGCACATATCACTCTGGATTTGAATCTCTGCTTATTTTTGTCTCAACCAAACTCAGCCTCTTCTCAGGCTTCTAAGCTCTGTGAGGACAGGGACTGAATTACTAATTCACTATTGTATTCCTGGCTTCTAGCACAATGCCTGGCATATAGAAATTACTGCCCACGCAATCTTTTATAGAATGAATATGTGATACAAAGTCAATATAGCAAAGGGACGCCCCAGCCCAGTATACACAGTGGCTCCTAGCATCTTCTCACTGAGCCTGTATGTGCCCTTACTGTCCTCAGTACAGCTCTACCACCAACCTTTCAGGTTTTACACAGGTAGGTCTGAGATTCAATGCAAGATTTTACCGTTTTCTTGGACATCTAAATAATTATAGAACACAATTTTAATAAGTATTAACATGTAATCTCATTAGCTGATTTATTACATACACTATAAAAATCTTGAATCATATATGCATATTTAATGTTTTGTTTAGAAATTATCCACCATTTTGAAACATGGGATTATCTTCTCCTGATCTCATTCTCATTCTCATATTCAACACCAGACTCAACTGAAATTACCAAAATCAAATGCCTTGCCATACTTCCATGCTCATCTTTCATTTGCTTTATAAATGTGGCCTCCTCCAAGAAGCCTTTCCTAAAAGAAGTTAATAATATCCATCTCCAGGATCCATAGTACATTGTTTATACCTATAATAATGTATTTCATGAATCCTTGTTTTGTGGTTATTTAGATACTTATTATCCCTTTTACACCACCACCCCCCACTACCCCTTCTCTTCCATCCACCTCTAACCCATCACCTGTATCTTAATCTTAAAATCAAGATTGTGGTTTATTTTTGTGTTGAATTCAGTTCCTAAATACTAAATGACAGATGATGTCAAAGTCTACATTTCATTCAAAGTGAGAAAACTTTATCAGAAAAAAAATTTAGGAGAAGAGAAATGATACCTGGAGCCATGTGTCCTTCTACATTTCCAAAGATAACTCCCAAATAAAGAACCCCAAATAGGATTCCACTTCTCATCCTTAGTTACAGTGAGTGGACTATCATGTACCCACTTCATGATTCCACCCTGCTGTCCTGCTGGATCTTTCACTCAATCCTATGACTTCCACTTCTGAAGAGTAAATCAATTCAGTACCCAGGTATGACTGATGCACAAAGAAGCAATAAAAGTCATTTTTTCATACTCACTCATTCATCTAAATATGTGGGCGTCTAAAAAATAATTCTCTTGGGAAAATGTAGACTTAAATTTTTTTGATGCTGCCATTATTTAAAGCATATTCAGTACTCATCTTTGTCCTATGACTTACTCCTTCAAATACCCCCAATGAAGGGAAGACTTCATCATTGAACTTTTGGTTTGGGAAATGAACCAGAAGTAAATCTAAGCTAAGTCCTGTGTGTGACTAAGGTAGGTGACCAAAAACAGAGAGAACAACCATGTAGTGAGCTAATTCTCAAACTGTATGAGAGCTCTGTGGTCTCACATTTTATAGAGGAAGACACTAAGGTTTGGAGAGGTCAAGTTATGTGGACAAGTGGTTACACAGTTTGATAAATGAATGACAAGTGACTTCAAAGTAACAAAAAAAATGTTTTCTGCAACTTATAAACAAATTAACTGGTTATTACACTGTGTAATATACTATTTTTTGACTACAGAAATTATGAAATAAACATGGATAATGATATAGCATAGTAAAAAAAATGACCTATACCTTACCTGTCCTCAGTAAAACTACTTTCACTTTTCCATGTCACTTTCCCCATGCATAAGTTTAATAAAACTAGATAGAATAGGGCATACATACCATTTTGTTTTCCAGAGTTTTTTTTGGATAACATTTAAGTAAGACCCAGAGTCGCTGTGTGCAATTTTATGATAGTCTATAAATGTGAAAATAAAGATCATCATATGTTCTTGAGTATTCATTTTCAAAATTATTCTTATGGTTTTCATAATTGAAAGTAACCATTAGTTATCCAATGATTCCTACATTTATTATTGTTCATGGTCAGTAGTAATGATAGCTATCAAGAAATATTATTTTAATCATTTTCCTCAGTGCTGTTGCTACATGACCGAAGTTTATGAAGAAGTTTATGGAACTATAGCTCAGAAAGGCTGTGTGATATAGTGAAAAAATACTGAATGAAGAGTCAAAGAGATAAGGACCCTAGCTCTGGCTACAGTGTAAGCAAACAGGTAATGGGGCACTAGGCGAATCACTTACAAGTTGATATGGGCCTTATTTTCTCAATCCATAAAGAAAAATACAAATGAGTAGAAATGGCCTACCTAATACACCTATTCCACTGACAGGCACTTTGAACAAGAGTTCCTCTTTGACAAAGGATGTGCAAGGTAAAAGAAGGCCTTGTCAGGGAAGTTACCCAGAAGTGAGGCCAGTCTTGGAAAAAGACAGAAGTAGGTCCTTGAGAGATGACATGATTTAAGGAAAACCAGCAGGAGACACCCAAAACCAAAATGCCTATGTGTATTTTGCACCCCTCAGTATTTTTGTGATATCTGCAAGTCTACTGCTAATGGTGCCTCTTCTAAGTCTTGAAGTCTTCCTCTATTGAATGGTAATATAACCGGGGGTCTGCACGTTAAACTAAAAACGAGAACCTCCAAATGGAACTCCAGATTGGGATTAGACCCTTGAGATTGGGACTAGGAAGAGGATGATGGATAAAATTTCCTAGGGAGAGCCCAAGGATGTGAATGCCCCCCCCCCCCGCAATATACAGACAGTTAAACTGTGTGACCAAGGTTTGGCCCTGCTTACAACAATGTTTAAAGGGGGGCATCTGGGTGGTGCAGTTGGTTGGTCCAACTCTTGGTTTTGGCTCAGGCCATGATCTCAGGGTTGTGGAATCCAGCCCTGTGTCTAACTCTGTGCTCAATGTGGAGTCTGCTTGTGATTGTCTCTCTCTCTTCCCCTGTCCCTCCCACTCATGCTCTCTCTCTCAAATAAATAAATAAATATTTATAAAAAAACAACAATGTTTAATTTTGCCCTATAGTCCATTAAATTAATCATGTCAACCTAACAGCAACAGTCTTAAAAGCAGAAAACTTGTCTTTTTATTTTTCATTATTCTTAAACACCCAAGATAAATCTTATTGACACAAGAGGCATTCAATACATATTTGTCGGTTGACTCAAGGACTCTGTCCACAAAATAACCCAAATGGTTTAAATGACAAAGGATTTGATAGGAAAAAATATAATCTACTTTGATAGCCCAACAAAAAGCAAGTAGAATCAAAATAAAATTTAATTAGTAGCATTACCATAAAAATATAAAATTAAGGCAAGGGAAGAGCACTGTATGATTTTATACTATGGTGGCTGTTGCAAATTTGTATATTTTACTTTTCTATATAGTATTGGCATAAAATTGTTACTATACTCGTTTTTTTTTTAAGGTTTTATTTACTGATTCATGAGAGACACAGAAAGAGACAGAGGGAGAAGCAGACTCCCCATGGGCAGCCCAATATAGGACTCAATCCCAGGACTCCAGGATCACGCTCTGAACTGAAAGCAGATGCTCAACCACTGAGCCACCCAGGCATCCTGCTACAGTGGTTTTTTAAGTGAGTGGCACTCCTACTCCAAAGAAGAGGTTCCCCTCAGTGTGCTCAAATGACAAGACTCAAAAAATAGAAAAGCCACCTGAGTGGTGCAGTTGGCTGGCCATGTGTCTCTTGGTTTCAGCTCAGGTCATGATCTCACGATCATGAAATTGAACCCCATGTGGGGCTCTGCTTGGTGCCAGAATCTGCTTGAAATTCTCTCCTCTCTCTCTCTCTCTCTCTCTCTCTGCCCCTCCTTCCCCTCACACTCTTCCCCACCCCTCTCTCTCTCAAATAAATAAAATCTTTAAAAAAATAAAAGAAAGCAGGAAGGAAGAAAGGGAGGAAGGAAATTATTCCATTTAAGGGAATCCATAGTCATTTTAAAGACCTACTACAATGAATAATTGTATGGATAAAATGAATTTTCATTTATGTCTTTATTTTTAATAAAAGCAAAAAAAGAAAGATGCATAACTGGTCTAATTAGGAGCCTATCGCATTGTTTTAGGAAGAGAAGCTGATTGTTTTGTCAAGAGAGCTGCAGGGGAGTAGCTGAGAATAGTTGGATTATTTTCCCCCTACCTCTCTATTCCTTTACTATCTCTTTAACTGTTTTCTCTTGTTCTTCTGATAGCTTACTGTTCATCCATTCTTCAAGTCTCAGATGTTGGCCTTCTCTTCGTACTCTTTCTTAGAGAATCCCTCTATTTCCACTCTACCTCCGCCTGCCCGTGTGGCCCCAGGTTTTCTTTTTTTTTTTTTTTTTTAATTCTTTTATTTATTTATGATAGTCACACACAGAGAGAGAGAGAGAGGCAGAGACATAGGCAGAGGGAGAAGCAGGCTCCATGCACTGGGAGCCCGACGTGGGATTCGATCCCGGGTCTCCAGGATCGCGCCCTGGGCCAAAGGCAGGCGCCAAACCGCTGCGCCACCCAGGGATCCCCCTAGGTTTTCCATTACAAGCAGACAACTCCCATATGGCTGGCCCTGATTTTTCACATTCCAATTCAAGATGGACTAGCACTTATAAATGATGCCATGTGAATGGCTGTCACTTCATGTTCATTTGCTAAAATTAAACTTATCTTCGTGTCAAAACTGAATGCCTTGTCTGATTTCTCTGTGTGTGTGCGTGTGCATGCACGCATGCATGCATCTATGAGTGTATGCGTGCATGTGTGTGCGTGTGACCATCAATCCACTTGCCAGCCAAGCTTGAATTTGTACTATTCTCATAACCAGGCAATAATTTTGACCTACCTTGGTTCCTTCTCATCACAGTTCTTTCTATTGACCGTTCTATCACTCTAGTACTCGTGCCCGGACTTATTTTTCATAAATTCAAGTATTTTAGAATTGCAAGTCTCTAGCTTTCACCAGCCTGTCAAAGAGGAAAAAATGGGAGTGGGGGTATGAACTAAATCAGTGCTTCTCATCTGTGTTAATTAGACCCCTAGGCTCTACAAAGCTGCCTTGGCAGTTGCCAAATCAAACAATAAAAGACGAGTAGAGTATGGCTCCTGCCCCCAATCCCACTTTTCCCACAGCAGCTTCACCATTATCTGTTTCATATGTGAATTTCAAGTATGATCTTATCTGAAAAAAACTTGTCACATTACCTTAAGAAAACTAAGTTTGGAAAAAAACTGTTAGGTGATGTTTTAAGATCCTCAACTCTAAAATTCAAATCCTATGGAATCTGGTAATTTAATTAGTAAGATAGTATTTAAAAAATTCCTCATTTAAGCTCCTACTTACATGTATTTTTAGATCAATTCTGGCACTGGTAAGCTGAAGAATTTGAATGAATTTACGGTAAAAATATAGGCATTATTCTGAGTTTCCCAACAGTCAATAGGATAATATAGTAAGCCTCTGTGAGTCCACAGCATCTGAGGTAAAATAGGGGAACATCTGGAAGACAACACTCTCTGAAGTCCTTAGGAACCCAGCCTGCTTCCCAAACTGAAGCACATCATGATGACATGCTTTCCAGCCTACCTGTATTTCATCTGTAACAGACAGAGGAAGTTTCTGGGCTCCTTGTCCATGGAGATTTGGGAGATTTGAACGTTTTGGCTTTTCCTTTCTGTTTCATGCCCATTTGCAGCAGTAAACAAACAAATGACATTTAACATATGTTCCCCTGGAGCGTGAAACCTACTGGTTTGGCTGTCAAGGTGCAGGAGGTGAAATGCAGTAAGTGGGCTCTGTGATTGAGGTCTGGAAACCAGCCGCTGAGCGAACCCAGCCGGCAGACTGCCACAGAGCCTCACTTCACACACAAGGCTGCAGAGACCACATCCAGGCTTCAGGTCTTGGCGACTGATTTTTCTCTTCAAGTCTGCTCACCACCTTGACGTTTATGCACCTGATTAACTTTGAGTATGAGAATTCACCTCTCTAGACTTATTATTCTTATCTCTGCAGAAAGGCTTTAGGCCTAATGGCTCAGGCCTGGTTTGAGTATTGAACGCGTGGCTAGTCTGAATTGAGAGGCCTGTAGGTATTGCAAAATACACACTGGATTTCAAAGACTTAGTGAGAAAAAATATACAAAATATCTCCTTAATACTTTTGTATTGATTATATGTTGATTTACATTATGTATTAGTTGGATATATTAGTTTAAATAAAATACAGTATTAAAATTAGTTTTGTTTCTTTTTACTTTTATATTTTGGCTACTAGAAAATTTTAAATTACATATGTGGCTCACATTAAATATATATGAAAAGACTGGTTTAGACTCTAAAGGCACTGTGGTATACTGAGAGTGCATAAGACCTGGTGGCAAGAAAATATGAAATCAAGTTTCTGGTTTCACCCTCCTTGAGGTAAGTCGCTTAAGCACAAATCCCAACTTTTCCATTGAACTTGGGCAAGTTAATTAGCTCTCTCTGTGCCTCAAGTTTTTTCACCAGTAAAATGAATCATGCAACCCACCTTATGAGGTTTTGTGAAAACCAAATAAGTTAATAAATGCAAAGAGCAACTGTCACATTATAACCCGTATAACTACTAATTAGTCATCTTTCAAAACTTGTTTTTTTATTTTAGTACACTAAAAGAAGGATAGATATTTCACAGGATAAAGTTAGAATACAGTCTAATAATGTGTTTAAAATGAATTTAAAGGGATTTAAAATGAATTTAAAGAGACACCTGGGTGGCTCAGCAGTTGAGCGTTTGCCTTTAGCTCAGGGTGTGATCCTGGGGTACTGGGATAGAGTCCCGGCATCAGGCTCCTTGCAGGGAGCCTGCTTTTCTCTCTGCCTGTGTCCCTGCCTCTCTCTGTATGTGTGTCTGTCACGAATAAATAAATAAATAATCTTAAAAAATAAAATAAAATGAATTTATAAATCATAAAAACTAAGTAAATGCTAGTAACTGGTCAGCTCTAAAAGTTATTAAATTTATGCAACCCTGATGGTCATTACAAAGTTTCAGTCCTCCAGGGGAAATATGAGTTCAGCATTTATATTCCTTCATCCTAAATTATCAGTAAGTTGGTCTCCTGTACATATTTTTGTATCCTATTACATACCATGCTGAGAATGACCTTTTAGTAAAACATCAGAAGAGTGTAGGATTGATACCAACCTTATTTTCAAAGTCATGTTTATATACATATACTGGGATATTTAACTTGTTCTCTCAATAATTTTGATACTGCATAGTTTTTAAGTTGACTTGGGGCTTTCCAGAACATATTGTACTTCAGAAGTATTTGAACATATTGTAAGAAAAGATTTCAGCTACAATATATAACTCCTGAGGGTAAGGAAAGGACTGTTCTTTAATTTCTTTTCAAAATACCATGCATATTTGGAGATTTATTAGAATAACAGATGTAAAAGAAAAAAATACTTAATTCTTAGGATAATTTTTTTTCAATGAACATTTATTCATGTATTTCACTAATAGTTACTAAGTGACTATTATGTGCCAGGCACTATTCCAGGTATCAGGGACATAAAGATAATCAACATAGACAGAAATCTTGCTTCCATGAGGCTACGCGGTATCAAAATTATTGAGAGAGCAAGTTAAATATGGAACACATGCATATATACAAGTTAGATGGTTATGTTGGTATGCATCGATTCTGAGCTCTTTTGACTTTTTACTAAAACACACTTTTGAACTTATTTTGCGAGTAGGATCAAAAATTCAGTCCATCTCTTTACTAAATTTCAGTGTATGCATGATCTTCTGTAGTAATAAGACTCATTATGAAACCCCAGCAAGAATCTCACCTATTCAATGCCAGATGGCACAAAAACAAACCATTTATAGAGGGGATTACAAGTAGGCTATATACAAAAGTGCTGTCTCTACATGATTCCTAGTCTTTCAACCAAGTGCCAGGGATTTCTGTGCTTAATTCCCATTAGAATTTATGAGAATTAACAGTGCATGAATGAAAAAAAAAAAAAGATCCTTAACTGATCTTTTCTGAAAAGTGAAAATCTTGAAGCCATCCCCCCAAGTTAAAAGTTCAAATTTTGCATGTATTTTTGATAAGAGCCTTTTAAAGTTAAATTTTAGAACTGTTTAGGTTGTAAGTGGGGAGCAGATTAAACATGTGCTGACTTGGCTTAACAGAGGCTGAATTTTGGAAAGGCTGCATGGTGCAGTGGAAACATTTCCTGGGCTGGGAGTCTACAGACCGATTGAGTTTTCATCTCTAGCTCAAGAAACTTAAAAATTTCTAGATGCAGAAGAACCAATGTATGTGAAAGAATTTTATATAATGCTAAGCAGTAAATACTCTTGGACCTACATATAAGACATACCCGAATGAGTAAATACCTAATTCCTAGAGAATTTTAAATTTTTTATGATAGAGTTGTTTTTAATTTACTGATCAGATTTACTATGCAAGAAATGCAAGAACCTCATGATTCCCTTGGAAGAAATCTGCTAGTAAAAAACCTGGAGCTTAAAAGGAGCCCAGGGTTTAATAGAAGCAGAACAAAATGACAATAGTCCTAGACCAGCACACCACAACTCCATAGTGGTGAGAAGAGACACTACACTAACTAATAGTGACAGAAATTTCAGTATTAAGAATTATCACAGGAAGGCAAATTATTTAGTTGGAGGCTTTTCACTGGTATATATCCCTCCAGCTTACCTAGACAGCTGCTTGCCCAAACAACTAGCAACGAGTTCTGAAAATGTTAGAATCACACCTCTATTCTACAGTTTTAATTAGAACTAAGTGATATGAAACCCATAGCCAAAATATATTTCAAATATTGGAGCTCTGCATTGGGCCACTTCCATATCTACCTCTTAAGCTTGTTCACCTGCCCATCTCCATGCAGCTCCATGACATTCCAAGAGATGATGGGTAACAGCTAGAAGTATAGATTATAGAGTTTGTAGATTTAAGACACTCTGTATTTGGAATCTTTATAAACAAGACTCACATTTGCCACAATGCATGCATACAACAGTATTCCTTATACCCCATGGAAATGATTAATGATCCTTAACAATAGCCAAGCCAGAAAACAACTGCTATAATTCACATACCAAATGCCAATACATAACGCCATAATTCTAGATCAGATAAAGGAGAAAGGCAATCTTGACCAAATTTTTCTAAGTGGTGAACTTGTATAAACCCAGCCGTAGACATCACTGCCTTCTGAGAATGAGCTACCACCCTGTTTCAAGTTGCTGGAAGCATTGTTCTTTGCTCCCCTTGTTCCAGAGATTATGAACGCTATCATCAGTTCTGGCCTTTGTTCAAACTAAGAGGACTTAAAGAGTGATTTGGCTGGTATCTTCTTAATTGTATTCAATTAGTAAGATGAATCAGCACTATTTTATATAAGAACCTCTTATATTTAGCTCTTATTTATGCCTCGTAAAGAAGGGACAGAAGTATCTTCTGAGAAGAAGACAAAGAAAAAACAAGAAAGATAATCCTGATTTTTGCTGAAGAGTAACATCATCCTTGTGAAGTCTTTTTCCAAATAGCTAATGGCCAGTTTCTATTTCAACTCCTTTCCTGTTTCTCCTATAGACAATTTGAATAATCCATAGGCAAAACTAGAGTAGAGGGTATTCATCATTTCAAATGTTATATTACTGAGCATTTTACTTCTGTATTGATAAATCAGTTTTGATTTTGTTTTTGGAATATACCACCCCTTAGGCTATTAAAAAATTCATTATCATAAGTCCTAAGCCAAATAAAAGCTGCAGATGTCTCATTACATATTTGAGTACCAGGTTAGGGGCTCAAAGCATAAAAAAAAATCTGCTCTTGGTTTAGAATCTGCATGAGAGACATTCAGTTAGTAGAAAATGGTTTGAAATTACTAAATAGTAAGGCAAACAAGGAATCATGTAAATTCTAACATAGTAAAGCTAAGAAGTACACAAAATTCCCCCAAATCCAGAGTAAATCCTTGGCCAAGAAAACTTTCTGCCCATAGTACAAATAATTATCCCAACCTTATTAAATTAAGAAAAACATAGAATTCAGCTGGAGCCTGTGTCATTGTTTTTTACTTCTTTTGCTTTTATGTCCTCCTCACAGTGCCTGGCATAGTACTCTTGATGTAGCAGGTTCATAATCACACATTCAATAAGAATGGGTGGCGTGCCCTCTGTGTGCCAGGTTCTGTTTGGGCACCAGGGAAGAACAGGGCAAAATAGGACCATACTTGTATTCCCTTACAGTTCATATTCCAGTTGAGACTAAGAGTTTGTTAGTTGAATGAAATAACATTGCCCCAGGACTTATTCAGAATCCTTTTTTATGTAAAATCAGGCAGATAATAACACACTCATATTTTTTATCAAATGTCCATTAAGTTATATAACCTTATTTATGAGCTATGGGAATTTTATTATGTCTTCGTTTTAGAGAGGTCTTATTCTATACAGAGAAAATTATAAAGTTTTAAAAAATTAAGACAAATGAAAAAAATCAGAAAATCACAATGCAGGACCAGACAATTAATAGAGGAAGCTCTTAAATTAGAATTTAAGTTAACATTCTCTCATTTGTCAAAAAACTAAACACACCAAATCTTAAATAACCATAATCTGCTTGTATGATCATATAACTGGTGTTTATAATAATGGCCTTAATGCACTGTAAGATTGAGGTAACCTCTGAATAATCAAAGAAAAAAATGCCTTATATGTCCTGAGTTTTAAAAATTATATTGCATTTTTATTTCGTAAAAATTTACAATCCACGTATAATATGTAGGACTCTCCATTAACCTGATTATTAAATTAAACTTCCCATTCCTTCATTATTTTACCAACACTTACTTTCCCTTCCTACGTCTTCCCAATGCATATACCCATGCAATCACACACGTGCACACACACACACACACACACACACACATGCCACCCACTCTCAAGCCATGGGTCACTGCTTTTTTTCATGGTCGAGACTGACTCCATTTAAAAAAAAAAAAACAAAGGGGAATGAAATAATTTCAAATATTTTAACAGACAAATGCTTTTGATAAAAGCTCTAAAGTTTTACTAGACATTATTAGTAGGGAAACTTGTATTTGCTGTCCTCATTCGCAGGATCACATTTAAATAATGTGCAATAGAAGAAGAGGCTTAAAGACTTCCAGAAGAAGAAGGCATGCTATACTTCCTTAAATAATTACCACTTTGTTCTTAGAACATCAAGGGAATCCACTAAAACCTTTATCATCTGGACCGTGCTGTCATTAATAGCAAAATCGTTTCTTAGCCTGACTTCATAAACCTCTATGCCTGTGCCCCTCACTTATTAATCCTTGTCTGAGTTGATCTTCTGAAACTGTTCTGTCAAAGGTTACTAATTTCCTCAACACCAGATCCAATGATAGCTTCTCATTCCTCTTCCTTTTAAACTTCCTAGATAGGACCTACACTTGACCACTGCCTCCTTGAAATTCTTTCCTTCCTTACAGTCTGTGACACTGGTGGTCCTCTTTCTTTTCAGTGTGTTCTATTTCTGGTTCTCCCATGTTCCTTTCTATCTCTTAGATACAGGCATTCCCTTTTTCAGTTTGCCCAGAGGGAGCAGAATGTTTTTTTTTTTTTTTTTTTTTTTTTTTTTTTAATTTACTTAACCTCAATCTCCTTCTCCCCCAACAATCTCTCCCTTGGCAATGTCACTCAACATTCATCTTAGCTCTACAGTCATCTATGGGTACTTCCTAAATTTGGGCTCTTCACTTCCAGCAGCATATACATCAATACTGGAATGTTCCACCAGCATTTCACATTCAATATGTCTAAAATTAACTCAGAAGCTTACTTATCAAACCAACCCTCTCTTTATAACTTCTGCTGTCCCAGTTAATGATGTCTTATGCTTCCCAGTTACCCAAACTCCAAACCTTAGAGTCAATTCTAACTCTTCAATCTCCTTGCCTTCCCTTTTTTAATCACTTGATTAAAAACATACAGTTTGTAGTTCCTCTTAACAATCAGATCCACCCCTTTGTTTCTGTTCATCCCATCCCCTCCACTTCTACCCATTTTAGGCTTTCCCTACATTGATGCAACTGCTGGCACACTGGTCCTATCTCTTGATTTTTCATTTCTTGCAAGATCCAGCACAATGACTCCTACAGAGTAGAACCTCAACAAATATTTGTTAAATGAATTCAATAAAGGAACAAGTTTTCAGAGAGAGGGAAATTGTCAACATAAAGGTCAGAGACAGTAAATCACTAAATTTTTAAAAGCCTGGATCTTAAATTGAGAGAGGAGATCTTAGAGATGTTAGCCTTAAAATTAAAAATGAATTATATTAACACTTTGAAGCCTGATTTGTGACAGAGTAGAGAGAAAAATCTAACAAATGAATCTTTTAGCATTTTGGAAAGGAACATATCAGATTCTTAATCTTTTTAAAAATCATTAAAATTCTGAAGAAATCTCACTATTTGAGGTGTTCACAATTATGGTGGTTCCTAACTCTCAAGGCACAATTTTTTTGAATCCAGTGGCAGTTTTGGGGTTGAGAGTATTCTTTCCCTGTGTTGCACCTCAAGCAGGTGGAGCACAAAGCCCTAGAAACTCTCAATTACTTAGATGTCATTGTGAAAAAGATCACTTTTTGCCACAAACTAAGAGGTGAGTACCATTATCAAAAATAAATGCATAGAGGTGCCTGGGTGGCTCAATGGGGTAAGCGTCTGCCTTCAGCTCAGGTCATGATCCTGGGGTCCTGGACTAGAGCCCAGCATCACTCTCAACACAGCGGTGAGTCTGTATCTCCTTCTCCCTCTGTTCCTCCCTCCCCCCCCCCCATTCTCTCTCTTTCTCTCTCTCTCTTTCAAATAAATAAATAAAATATTTTTAAAAATCGAAAATAGGGACACCTGGGTGGCTCAGCGGTTGAGCATCTGCCTTGGGCCCAGGGCGTGATCCTGGAGACCCGGGATCGAGTCCCACGTCGGGCTCCCGGCATGGAGCCTGCTTCTCCCTCTGCCTGTGTCTCTGCTTCTCTCTCTATGTCTCTCATGAATAAATAAATCTTCTTTAAAAAATGAAAATAAATGTATAATATCCCTTTTTATTGGTCGCTTGTTCCATGTTAGTGAATTTTTAAAAATAAGTTCTTAGTAAATGTTTCCACGGGACACCTGGGTGGCTCAGCAGTTGAGCATCTGCCTTCTGCTCAGGGCCTGATCCTGGAGACCCGGGATCGAGTCCCGCATCGGGCTCCCTGCATAGAGCCTGCTTCTCCCTCTGCCTGTGTCTCTGCCTCTCTGTCTCTCTCTGTGTCTCTCATGAATGAATGAATAAATAAAATCTTAAAATAAATAAAAAAGAAAAAGAAAAGTTTTCCATGTTAGTCCCTGGGAGATGGGAGCTTTCTTATCAAAATAATTTCCAGAACATTTATAAAAAGTCTCTTTTTCATACATAGTTTGAGATTTTGTTAAGAATTAAGAGCATCCAAGATATATGTTTTTTAAAGTTTTAAAGAAAAGCTTGAAGTGGGAGAGACAGCACTTTAAATGAATGATTAAAAAATCTTTTCTTAGAATGTTTTTCATCCTAGTCTTTCTTTCTCTGCATTTGCCAAGGATTGTTTACTTCCTGACACACACATTTTTACATAAACAATGCATAGAACAAAAATACTGCATTTGCCCATCATGAGATGCGCATCACTTGGCAAAAATCTGATGTGTCTGTCTGATTAATTTTGAAAAGAAGATAATTGCTGCTTTAAATAAAATTGTATATATTTATTATAAGAACCAAATTAAGCAAATTACATCAGTCTTCCTAATCCACTGATCAAGAGTTAGTGTAATATGCCAAGAACTTGAAAACCTTTGGGCTCCTTCAAACCAAGGGAATATAGTATTTTGTTGTTGTTTGCTTTGTCCCTCAGTCTTAACCTTACAACTAATTTTTCTAGATTTGATGATATAAGGAAACAAAAAGAAATTAGTTAAGATCACATAAGGTTAAAATCTGGCCCATCTGAAGTAATACTTTTACATTTGAGAACTTACAGAAGATATGAAATCTTTAAAAAAAAAAGATATGAAATCTTTGGCAGCTATTAAATATATTTTTAAAATTCCTGTTGACTGAAGATGCAGACTTCAATGTTTTCTCCAGGGGAGTTAATGAACTGAACGGAAAATATCTCATTAATTTCTTGAGCCCCCTTGTGAGGCAAGAAAATGACATTCTCATCTAACAGCTGGAAAAACTGAAGAACTAGTGAATGTAACTGCACTCAGTTGCAAAGGAAGTAACAGCTCCAATACAATACCCAAGGATGTAGATATGAAAGAATATTGCAGACACACACATTCCCTCTCTTATTTTTAAGGAATCAATACCCGCATCTTAAAGTATGAGGATAGTTAAACCCTTGGATCTTGGCCCTATACCTTTTGGAAGAGTAAATTATTGCCTCATGGCCTGGCAGTGCAGTCACCCTTTTAATTTACTTTTAAATAGCATTTCCCTAATCCATACAACCTAAGATCTGGCCAATCAGGAATCTTCAGTAAACTTATTTAAATCTTTTTCTATAGATTTTTTAACTGTAAAATTTCACGAAATAATAACTCTTTGCAAAGTACACTGAGACCCTAATTGGGAAGGAAAATAGAACAAATTGAATTGATTTGTAGTTGCACAAAAAAAAATGAACTTGACATTTCACTTAGAATTTGCAAGCCATCCTACAGTTTTGAGGTCTTCCGAATATATTCGTTTTGCAAAAAAGTGGAATGTTTCACTTGAATGGAAATGCCCTCAAGTTACTTCCAGTATTGCTGTAGGATTGATTTTTCTGGGTTAAGGGAATGTAAAAGTTAGGTGCTTTATATGTATTCTTTTAAAAAAAAAAACAAACAAATGATTATTTATTTCTTTAAATTGGTTTAGGACATCCCAAAACAAATCAGGAAAACGGAACATCATTTCAGTGTTACCAACATAGGGCTTTGTGTAATGACTGTGACACCATGACAGTGAAGTATTCATTTTTAAGCTTTAAACGGAGAAAGCTTTACCTCTGTGTGTCCAATAGAAATACAATATGTAAATTAACCCATATTATCTGTATGCTGATTGGCTTGAGTTCCCCCGAATGTCACAATCTCACCACCCAGCAATGAGGTATTTTACTGCTGTCTGGAGATCAAATTATTACTGTAGAGAAGATCTTTATTTTTTCTGTTTCATTAACAGATTATTATAAAGCCATAAGCATGCAAGAGGAGAAGCAGACGTTTTACACTGGGAATTAAAGAAAGCACGTCTGCTCGTTTTTTTTCTTTTCTTTCTTTCTTTTTTTTTTTTTTTTGGACGTGGGGAGTTGTTGAAAATCTTTTTGCCATCCCCACAAACAAAACTCTTCGGAAATGGTAAAATAAGGAAATGCATGATTCCAGAGGCATCCCTAAGCACCCAGTTGTCAGGCTCTGGGGTGTCTTGTAATATCATCGGACCTTTTGGATGGGTGTAAGTTTTATGAATTCGTTATATTCCTAGTATTTTTTTTTCTTCCGTAAAAACAAAGGGGGAGGGAAAGGAAACTCACACACACACACACACACACACACACACACACACACCTGCCTTGACATTACCAATGTGCTGGTCAGCCGTACTTGCAAAAAGGGAAAAAGAAAAGGCTGTTGCTCGGTGGGGTGGAACGCGAGGAACAGTCATTTGAAACTGCTGTCAGCCTGATTCTATAGTCATATTCGTTAGGGTAAAATGGATGTAAGTCCTCTTGCAGTTGTCCCCTGAACTTAGCTTCTCCCCACTTGACACAGGGCTGCGTGCATTTGCGAATAGAAGCTGCCTAACAAAGACAGGGCTGCCCTAACCTGCTTTCTCCCTCCTTCCCCATTGACAAAGATTTTTTTTTATTGACTGCGCTTTTTAAAACTATATATTTAATTTCTTTCTCTGTCTTTTATTTATTTATTTCTTTATTATTATTATTTTTTATTTTTTTGAACTATATAAACCCCCCCCCCCCCCACTCCCAGCTAACCTGCAAATGCAAAGGTCAGCTGGGGAAATCGCTCAAGAGGAAATCTAAAAGAAGCTTCCAAGGCGCCGGACCACCCTAGACGAGGACGGAAGGAGATGCTCGGGGAAGGCGAAGAGGGGGGGCGAGCGCCCCCGACCCCGGGGCCCCTCCGGGCGCGGCCCTAAGGGAGCGAGGAGGGGCCTGAGGTCCTGAGCCTGCCGCTGCAAGCCCCCGCTTCTAACGTGCGCAGGCAAAAGTTCAGAAGCAGCCGCAAGGGGACAAAAGCCTAACTGAGCCGGTTCGACAGGACGGGACGTGCAATCAACGCAGTCAGCTCCGGACACGCGCCGAGGCTCCCGCCGGCCCCGCCGAGGCTGAAGCGGGTCCCGCCGCCGCCGCCGCCGCCGCCGCCGCCGCCGCCGCCGCGGCCCCTGCGTTACTGGGGGAGACGGTGCCGCTGCGACAGGGGAGGACGCGGCGGGAGCTCAAGGAGGCTCCAGCGCGCAGGCGCCGCCGAGCCCTGCCTGGATGCTCAGTCAAGGCACTAAGGCAAAAAAAAACCCCAGCAATTTATAGAAAGAAGCAGCTCTAGTCTGTCGGGATATCCAGCACCAACAGGTAGGAGGATATACTCTCGGTTAAGTTTGGGGGGGGAGGGGGCGCACAGGGTTGATGAAACTGCAGGTTCCTTCCCCGGCACCGAGCCCTCCCTGAGGTTTTTTTTTTTTTTTTGGTGGCCTTTTTTTTTTTTTTTTTTTTGCACAATAAAACTGCATAATGGAAGTGCATTCAGACAATGCATCTTCGGTAGGGCTTCTTGAGAGCTCCATTTCTGCAAAGCGTTGCAAGACTGAGGCATAGCAGGCTGCTGCGAATCGCCGGGAACTGTTCCCCCTTGCAGCACAGAAGCAATCTCTCTCTCCCCATCTTCGCGTATGTAATGCATGGCTCTCTCTCCCCTCCCCCTCCTCCGCCCCACATTATAAATCCAGGGGTGGCGGATTTCAGGTTTCGTAATGTTGCATGATGTGATCGGTATTTACCCGGGGATGTACCGGTGGGGAAATTAAAATCATCGAACGCAGTTTTGCATGGGCTTCCTCCATCAGCATATTCCGGGCTAGTGAGAAGTGGCAGAGGAAACATGCTTCCTGGGAATAACAGAGGAAGCCGATTTTCCTGGTGTGGCTCTCGGGCACCCAAGAGACAGTGTGCATTTTGTTTTAAAACGAAGCCACTTGCGATTTGCAACAACGATGATCAGTGTAAATAGGAAAGGCTTAATTGCCCAAGAAATACAGGTTCATGTTAGATTCATTTGAATCCAGGCAGCCAAGGTTTACAAATGGAAGTGCATTCATTATTCCTCTGGGTGTGTTTCCCTGGCCAATATTTACATTAACCATTTTTTTTTAATAATCATGTGGGTTTAAAAGAGAAAAGATTCACCAAAGAATGGGGGGGGGCGCGGGCGGGGGAGGGGGGGGAGGGCAAGACAAAAGATTAAATCACATCAAATCCTGGATAACTTCCTATTCATTGCGAAGTCTAATGTTGAAATTATGCTTTAAGATGAATCAACAAATACTCCTCTTATGATATGCAGCATGAATAGTGGCACTTGAGTTAAAAGACATATTTTGCAAGGGCTCTTTGGATCCATAGCAGCAGCAGCAGCAAAGCTGCCTGTAAAACACTGACAAATACTAACAGAACTCCAATAAATGTGGGTAGTCATCTCTGTCTCCTATTAGCAATCTTGTAGATTCCATTGTAACATTAGTGATTAATTCCTGGACCGGCATATTTTATGAGTGTGGAACATTTTATTCCTTCTGTCCTAAAGGTACCCAAACAAATTTATGTTCTCCAGAATAGGGATCTTTTTTTCAATTCATCTAGTTCAGAAAACTAAACCAGCCAATTTTTTGAAATCTCACACAAAAAGACTTAACTAAAGCAAATAATATTATTGAAAATTAGAACTTTATTTGCTTCCCCACAAATGAACAGCTTTATGTTAGCACTGCCTGACATCATTACTTGTTAACTCAAGAACTGATAGCTCATTTTTTTTCCAGATATTCTGATGGCAAATCAAATGGAAGAAAAGAGGAAGCATGACTGCAGATCGCATCAATTCTCTTTGTGGATTACATTTTCAGTAAAATGTATGGATCTATCTTTTCCTTGTTCTTATATCTAGATCATGAGACTTGACTGAGGCTGTATCTTTATCCTCCATCCATCTATGGCGAACTATAGCCATGCAGCTGACAACATTTTGCAAAATCTTTCTCCTCTAACAGCCTTTCTGAAACTGACTTCCTTGGGTTTCATAATAGGAGTCAGCGTGGTGGGCAACCTTCTGATCTCCATTTTGCTAGTGAAAGATAAGACCTTGCATAGAGCACCTTACTACTTCCTGTTGGATCTTTGCTGTTCAGATATCCTCAGATCTGCAATTTGTTTCCCATTTGTATTCAACTCTGTCAAAAATGGCTCTACCTGGACTTATGGGACTCTGACTTGCAAAGTGATTGCCTTTCTGGGGGTTTTGTCCTGTTTCCACACTGCTTTCATGCTCTTCTGCATCAGCGTCACCAGATACTTAGCTATCGCCCATCACCGCTTCTATACAAAGAGGCTGACCTTTTGGACGTGTCTGGCTGTCATCTGCATGGTGTGGACTCTGTCTGTGGCCATGGCATTCCCCCCAGTTTTAGATGTGGGCACTTACTCATTCATTAGGGAGGAAGATCAATGTACCTTCCAACACCGCTCCTTCAGGGCTAATGATTCCTTAGGATTTATGCTGCTCCTTGCTCTCATCCTCCTAGCCACACAGCTTGTCTACCTCAAGCTGATATTTTTTGTCCACGACCGAAGGAAAATGAAGCCAGTCCAGTTTGTAGCAGCAGTCAGCCAGAACTGGACTTTTCATGGCCCTGGAGCCAGTGGCCAGGCAGCCGCCAATTGGCTCGCAGGATTTGGAAGGGGTCCCACACCACCCACCTTGCTGGGCATCAGGCAAAATGCAAACACCACGGGCAGAAGAAGGCTCTTGGTCCTAGATGAGTTCAAAATGGAGAAAAGAATCAGCAGAATGTTCTATATAATGACTTTTCTCTTCCTAACCTTGTGGGGCCCATACCTGGTGGCCTGTTATTGGAGAGTTTTTGCAAGAGGGCCTGTAGTACCAGGGGGATTTCTAACAGCCGCTGTCTGGATGAGTTTTGCCCAAGCAGGAATCAATCCTTTTGTCTGCATTTTCTCCAACAGGGAGCTGAGGCGCTGTTTCAGCACAACCCTCCTTTACTGCAGAAAATCCAGGTTACCAAGGGAACCTTACTGTGTTATATGAAGGAGCATCTGGAAATCTTTAGCCTTGTGAAACACTAACCTTCTCTGCTAAGCAATCGTGGCCTGTAGCCATATCTTGAGAAGAAAATCAAGAATGGGATCAGCGGTTATAAGGATTTGGGCAACATTCTGCAGTCTTTGCAATAGTTCACCTATAATCCTATTTTAAATCTCAGAGTGATCCTGCTGACTGCCGGCGAAGGTTTGTAATTAAGAAAGGACTTGAACCACTGCCCTAAGTTTCTTTATGTGGTTGAAAACTAGATAATGAAAGTAGCAGGTGCTAAGTATCAGTGCTAAATGCTGTGTATATCACTACTTATGAAAAAAAAAAACCATCAAAAAAACAATTAGCATTGGACATCTTAATAAATTAAGTTGACATGAGGTAAATGTGTTGATAAAAACTAATTTTAGAAGTTTGAAGACTTTAAAACATTTCATACTATTATTGTTTTGCAAAGACTAAAATATTTGGGGACTTAAAGTACTGTAATCCACTAAAGACGTGCCATGAATTATTGGATTATCACACTTTTAAAAATTCGCCTTGTAAGTTTTGGGGAGCATTCCAAAGCAGTATATTGGTTCCAATTAGGGTTTACTCTCTCTCTTTTTTTTTTGTATTAATACATTACTATTTCTAAATACCACTTTCCTTACCTACTAGTGAAATTGCTAGCATTGAACTGTATTATGTGGTTTTTGTTGATTTGGTATAAAGTTTTTCCAATTCATTTATATTTTACAAATGCTAGATATTGGTCTGGGAGGCAACATTAATGGTACCAACTGGTCATAATTGAGCAGTTCTAATAATGCAGAATAAACACATGTTGCCTTAAAGGGTTATCTAGTATCTTTCATCTTATTTAGCATTGGAGCAAATAGTCAAGGGAAATCGAATTAGTAACTGGTCATGGTCATGCATCTGGAAGTGCATGGACGATCATTTAATATTCTTTTTCCTTTTTCCTCACATGATTTGAAAATTAAGGTGCACATCACCGGGATAATGAGATTTTCATCTGAGGTGTGCTACCCATCCTAGTGTGTTCTAAGAAGCAGGCAGTTGATATGTTTATATTTTAAATCAGCTGTCAAAGGGAGACCACAGCCTTAGTATGACATCCTGCACAATTTGTGAAGCATTTATTCTACCGAAGGCACAGTCTTGTTTATACTTTCTGCACATTCAGTGTATTGGTCGTTTAAATTATTTCAGTTTTAACTTGTGAAAGCTTATAATATGATTTCTGGTATTTTAGAAATACATTAGAGTCTGTGAGTCTCATTCTTTAAGATACAGATGTGTGAATTTCAATATAAAGTTGCATTTGCCAAAATTTACCCGTGTAGCCTGTTACTTTTCTTGGAATAAATTTTACATTTTTGGCAATTAACAATTTCTTTTGACCTGGGAGGCAAGCACAAACTAGGAAGACTAGCCTTACTGTGGTTTTACTTTCTGAGTTTTGTAGCTACTATATTTTGGAACTGGACATGCACGAATGATAGGGAGATTAAAGCTGATAAACTGACAAATAATACTATCTACAAAAGCATTATTTGGTAGCTTATCATAATTATCCATTTATTCTTACAAGCCAGTAATGTTTAGAGATTTATACCTACTTAGTTGATTGGTTCGGAATTTTAATATTAATATCACATTTTATTTTGGAGCATAGCAGAAATTTTGGGTTCTAACTATATAACGTCTAAGAGAAATGATTAATAACATTATGAAGAACCAGAAAAGTTATTGTCTTTGTTTTTCATTGTTTCCATTTGTTTTTTGTTTTTGTTCTGTTTTGTTTGGTTTGGTACTTGAAAAATAAGATTAGGAATCTAATGGAACAGAATTCTTTATTGCTACAGTACTTCTGTAAAGAGAATATCAATATAAATATAAATAAGGAAAAATAAATCACTGGAATGTGTCAATGATATATGCAACTATTCAGTTTTGCTCATATAAGGACAGCTCAAGCCATGATTTAGTGAGCACTGTGTTTGACCTCATTTTACTTTATACCAAAGTTGATTGGATCTGAGACAAAGTTTAATGTACAATAGGAGTTGAATCTAGCAATAAAGGCCCTTTGTTGGTACTAAAATCATTATCCAAAATGCAATAATGGAAATGTTATCAAAAGATATTCTGATAACATTATGTTTCCAACTCAAAAAAATTTATAAGAGAGGCATAATTACAATGATTATAGAGAACTTTGCTTAGAGGTTCAGATATCACCAGCAATCAGTGAAACATTCAGCAATTGTTTTGCAGCCAGGGAGATCAGGTATGATCAATGTCTACAACATAGACAAGAAAGCTGAGGCATAAAGGTGGAGAATTGAGTCAAGAGCAGGAGCCAGGTGAGATTGCCTGACTCCACCTAGCTATTTGGAATAACAGATTCTAACAGCTTTGGTAAGTGATCAGTGAGTAATGCAGAACTGTAGTGACTTTTATTTAAGCCTATTTTCAACTAACTTGGCATTTCAGGTCAAGAGGCAAGCAGTGGGTGAGATACATCTCCAGTTAATCGATGCCATTTGTAAGTCAATAAGTAATGGTAGCAATCATATAAAAGTCTGCTTCCGTGTCTTAATGACCCAATCACATTATCTATTTTGGCACCCATTCCAAAATTCAGTATTTAAAAATGGTAACTAATTCAACTTGAAAGTGTTACTAATTTTCAACCCCTGAAAATATCCCCACTGGTGAGTCCAACATCCCTGTGAGAAAGACCCATTACCAATAATAATGTGTCCCTCCTGGACTAATTACATCTGAGCTGAACAGTCTTTAAATTGTTTTCCTTAATAGTGGTGATATGTTTGCATGGATGTGTCTATACTACCTCATCTGGTTCCTTTGGTGCACAGTGGATTTCTCTGTGAGATGCCTGGCTGGACGTAGGCATTCAGTCTGTCACTGTGGAATCCTATGCAGATATTAACTGAGGCCAAAGGAGGTGAGTAACTTGCCTGGTTTCCCACAGAGGCCCCATATAAATAACCTAAAATTAACCATAGTAATTAGGAAAAAAAAATATGTGTAAGACAACCTACTGACTGAATCACCTTCTTCAAGTATTAGCTGGTTGGATTTCAGCACCAGCATTTTTTAGAGGATAGCTGATTTGTTATTGCTAACACGTGGATATAGCCACTTGTCCATTTACCTCTACTTTCATGACTGCTACCTGAATGTTTATTTATTTATTCATTAAACAAATATATATTGGGTGCCAGGTTTCGTGCTGGGTGCAGAGTGGAAAACAAGACAGAGCAGTCTCTCATGAAGATTTCTTAGTCTGGTGGGAACGACAATTAAATATGTAGTAGCAACGAGTTACAAGTGTTTGGATAGTAAGCATTTCTAAGATGGACTTGGTATTAATGGCCATAAATGGACTGTTCTCCATTTTTCCTTCGGTGCCTTCCCTCATCTTTTCCCAGTACTCCTCGGCATCTTTTATATATCATATTGCCTCAATTCAGAAGGAACATGCTGTTCTGCTCGCACTTCATTTAGATGAATCACCATGTTACATTTGGGAACCCGGGTTCCCATGTTGTGAATGCTATACACAAAATAACAGTGAAATCTGAGTGTTAAAGTGACCCCCCCCATGTCCTCAATGTCCACTTCCACATGAGAGATAATTCAGTTCCTTCCAGAAACATGGAGGTGTCTTTCCTTACATACACACACCTTATAAGGTAGCATGAGAATGCCTGGGTAAAGTGTCATCAAAGAAGGCACTAAGAAGCCAGCTCCTCGGTCTCTCCCATGGTGCTCAGGCAAAGATGGGAGGGAATAATCTGTAGAACAGGGTACATATCTTTTATTGCTAAAGCACGCCACTGCAAGGTTGACAATGCCCCTTGTTGTAGATACTGTGAAACTCCCCAACCCCATAATCTGAAAAGTTTGGCCTCCAAAATGTATTTCTATTGCGAATAGGATTAAACATCTTTACAGTTATAGAGACATATTTCTTTTCAGCTGAGCCATGTAATAATAGTGAGTTGTGTTGCAACGGGGGTTACTGTAGGACGGTTTGTAAACAACCAAAACTTCACTTCTGTGTATTCACCATTAGATAAGTTTACTTTGTTCCATTTTTTAAGATTTTACTCCACATTGTTATCCAAACAAAAACCAGTTTATATTAATTAATTCCATATTAAAAAGAAAAGAAAGAAAATAAGATGATAAATGTCAATGTTTCAAATACTGGTTAAACACATTAATTAAAGTAGATGGTTGCCAGAATTGTGGGTTATTTACAATTTCAAAACCTTGTGAGTTTGTTTTCCTATGTAAAAATACATCATTTTCATGTTTGTTAATATTCTCTTCTAAATGTTTTGAATGGAAATTGAAGGGTCTACTAGGATACTTGTTTATTGCTGACTTTCTTTTTATTGTTGGTCTCAAATCTGCGCATGCTAGTATTCTGTGACTTCCCCAATTCCCTCAGAGACTCTTTTTTACACCATATTAAAATGATAGAATTGCTTCATTTTTAGGCATATGCTCATAATTAGTCTAAACAGTGGTTAAAATGAAGATATCAGTTGTAGATGACCAGATTACTTTTTGCCATTAGTCAAACAAATAAGTTAAAGTGTTATTGAGAACTTGAACAACAGAGGAAAGATTTTTTTTTTTTTTGCCAACTGTTTGCCTTATACTGCAACATAACGAGTTCTAAAAAATATATTAAGACCAAGAGGCTTTAACTTTATAAAAGGATTATATAAATAAGACCTGGTTTTTAAAATGGAGATGGAGCTTTTATATCATTTTTTGCCAAAGGGGTGATGTCCATTAGTTGCTCAAACCCTTAGGATTAAAAGGCTTTTAAAGCTGGTTTTCCTCCCACTAGATCAGACAGTTATACAAGGGCTGGAGTCCTATAAAAGCTCTAGAAGAAAGCAAAGAGAATGTGTTTACCTCTGAGTGATTGTAGAAAAAGCCCTCAAGGAGCCACAGGTGGTTTGGGGTTTGGAATTATTCACGCTTGACATTCACAACCAGCCCCTCATTCCTTCTGGTGCCACTGGACGACATCATCCTCGAAGTGACACAGGTTTTCAAGCTTGGCTTCGAGGCAGAGGGCAGTCCCTCTTTTTTCCCTCTGTGTGTTTGGAAAACAATAGATTCTTGACACAAATATCAAAACATATTGTAATGCTCCTCTTGCTTTATGGGGTTTTGGATAATAAAATAACGTTTAACGTATATGGGTATTCAAGATCATGGGATGAGGAAGTAAGTTATTATAATACTTGGAAAAAGTTATAATAAGATTAAAAAACCTTAAAGCTGAATTGACGGTCAAGCTTCAACTAGCTAAAAGTTAATCGTTTCTTTTCACAACTTTAAGAAAGCAAAAATCTGACTAGATGAAGGGTTTGTGTACTTCTCATTCATGGGCGGGAGTGGTGGCAGATTGAATCGAGAGAATTCATTTTCTCCAGAGTAAAGAGGAATTTGGGTAATTTTTAGTAAGCATTTTCGTTAGACATAATTCAACAATCGTTTATTGTATGCCTATTGCATGTATGATCTTGGGCAAGTTACTTAACTTTTCTAGGCTTCATCAAGCAAAAGGAGATGATAGTACAAACTTCCTGGGGTTATTGTGAAGCCCTTAGGAGAGAGTCTGGCATGTTAAATAAATTTTACTTTTTACTGGCTCTCTCATAGTTCACCATCTAGCAGCAGAGATACAAACAAATTATGAGACAATGTGATAAGTGCTGTGAGAGATTAGCGTTAAAGAAACACCGACAAGCAATTAACTCTGTGAAGATGGCAGAAGGAAGGTGAGACAGAAAAGGTGGCAATTGAACTCAGTCTTGAAGGATCATTTTAATTTCATCCACCTGACAAAGTTGGCAAAGCCATTTCAGACAGAGGAAATAATAAGACGAGCAAAAGTCAAAGAGAATCTAAAGCTCCTGATGTGTTCCACATAGGAATTCACGCATTAGAGAAGTTTCATGTTGTGTGGCTGGAGCTCAGGACTCTGCAAGGGGAGGGCCAATGTGGTGCAGAGGTTAAAAAGCACAAGACTTGAAAGTTTAAGTCCTTTTTCTGCCCTTTACTAGCTTTATGATTTTGAACAAGTTCATTAGACACTTTGAGTCTCAATTTGTTTATCTGCCGTGGCAGGGGTGAGGGTGGTAAGTAGTAGCAACTATCACTTTATAAGAATTGCTTAAAGATTAAAAGAGGTGGTATAATAAAGTATATAAAACAGGGGTGCGTCTGACTCAATCGGTGGAGAGTGAGACTCGATCTCAGAGTTGTGAGTTCAAGCCTCCCATTGGGTATAGAGATTACTTAAGAATAAAATCTTTAAAACAATGGCTAAAATAATATTAACCATTATTAAGTACTTATTAGGTGCCAAAGTTTGTTCTAAACGCTTTTCATATATTAACTCATTTGGTTATCACAATGGGTAGATGCTATTATTATCTGTACTTTACAAACAAAGAAACTGAAGCCCAGAGAAGTTGAGCAACTTACATAGATTAATAATAAGCAAACACGGACGCAAAGCACTTAGCGTGGTACCCAGGCCTGAGCGAGCATTCAGTAAAGGTTTGGCTATTGTTGCTGCTGCTGCTGCTGCTGCTGCTGTTGATTTTCACACAATAACTGGGAAAGTTAGAGATTGACCAACGGGAGCTGAAGTGACGTGGACACAGAGCTGCAGCCTCAGGCTGTAGTTTTACCTTGCCCTTCTCCCCACTTACCCACCAAGAATTTAAAGGCAGCCAAGAACAGCAGTCGCCTGCTTTCAGAGAAGGTCATATTATTGCAAAAATAGGAAAATCCATCTAATCTTTCAAACGACTCTTTAGAAGGTCATTGCTCAAATTGCGTCACTCAAATTTTCAAAGTGGGCTACACAATTCATGCTGCGTGGAGAATTTCTCCTAGATCTGGTTCATATTCTTCAGTCCTAAATCGGTTTTATCCCAGTCTACGTAAGGGGAGGTTTTCTAGTGGACAACTGGGCTGAGCAAGAGCCTTTCGTGGAGGCTTCCTGTCAAATCTCCCTTTAAAGATCCGCCTTTCAGGATCACCGTTCGCAGCCATTTTCCAACTATGGACATATATTTCCCTACTCTGCAATCCTTCCAGAGGCTTCTGTAGCCTCTGCATTCATAACTCTACAATGGCAGGAGTTCCTCATAAATCCTGTTTGCCTGGCATTCATGCATCCACATGGTCCTCACACTTCTCTAACTACAGACTCGTACTCAGTGGTTTACACACCTGACCATCCTTCACTGCATTCTTTTAAAGCTGTTGCTTTGCCCATTTGACCCCCTCCCCCTCTCCCACATTCATCCCAATTTAGCTCTAGTCTTTTTATCCGACCTCTTTCTTTACCAGTAATTGTACCAAAGTGATTTCATCTACTAAAGCGACAGCTGCTGTCATCCCCCCACTCCAGTTTGGTGGTGTTTGCAGTCTCAGTAAACACAGTTTTTATTTAATTATCCTGTGTAGCATGAAAAAAAAAGGTGCCAGCCTGGGTGTCAGGAGCCAAGCTGCTGACCAGCTACAGGCTGCTGTCAATTCACTTGACCTCTTAGTTCCCTCAACTGTATAATGAAGGGGTTGATCTCTAAAATTTCTCCAGCTTGGAAAAATCTATGGTTTGTCCATCTGGGTCGCTGATGCCCTAAGGACATTAATGACATGGTTATTTCTAACAAACATAGCTTCCCCACGGCTGACACTGGTCCACTGAGAGCCACTTCCTGTGTATAATATTTCAGCTAACTAGGATCTTACCTAAGCAGTGTGGACCCAACCTGATCCCAGCTTGTTGACATCAACACTAGAGAATATCTATAGCATATTAAAGTACTTTTTCACTGGGCTCTTGCTTTATTCGTGTGCTAACTTCGTAATAGCACTTTTAATTTTAATAAGACATACTTGATGCTCCACTTCCATTTCAAATGATCAAATTATAGATATTTGTGCCCTATTATTCCTTTTTATGTTCTATTCTCAATTATAAATAATTCATGGATTTTTTTTTTAGAGGGCACCGAATTTATTTCAAGTTCCTGTAGCAAATATATGAAACATAAAATTTTGGAAGATATTTTAGTATCTCCACAGTTGGCAATTATAGAATGATCCATCTTTGAATAGGTATTTAAGAAGCACCTACTGTGTACAAGGAGTTGTACTGGGTGCTTAATAAATCTTGTTATTGAATCTGGTTTGGCTGAGGTTTTAAAGACTTGCAAAATGAACACAAATCTAGTTTTCTTTTTAGAGTTGTTTTTGTTATGCCTTATGAGCATGAAGACATTGGTTTTTAAATTCCACCCAGTACAAAAGTGTTTTCCTATTATTGTTAATCACACCCTATGCTTAGATTTAAATGGCTATAATTAATGGTGCATTTTTTATTTACAATTTCTGATTTGCAGCAATAAAACTAGTTACCATAAAACACCCTTTTAAAATATATTTTGAGTCTGGTGGCTTGTTGACTTTTAAGAGCATGAACTAGAAAAAATAATATCCTTAATATGGTAGTAAATTTTTAGCTACTGATAAAGAGTTTGGTAGGTGATGTGGGGAAAATATTCATGCATCCTAGAATTTACAATTCAAGGAAACAAATGTTCCTGTGTCTACGTGGCCCTGATACACTCACAGTGCATTGGGAATTCTGTACAATTATTGCATCAGTGCTTTTAGATATGATGCCACTCAGTTCCCTGATGCAGAAAGAACCTGTGTTCTTCTCAGTGGTGTTATTATTTGTTATGCCTGGAAGGTCTTGAGCATTTTCTACAGTGCCAGAGCTCTAGTGCTTTGTATTTTCATCATGGGCATGAGATAATGTCATTTTCAAGAAGAAAAAATGAGAGAGAAAGACATTTTCTTGTATACTGAGTTTTGCTGAAAATTATTTGCTTTCTGTTGTAATTTTAAGACAAACTTAAATTGTATGCACATGATAAAGCATCTTCATAATATTCAACTAAGAACTATTCTATTTTCAGCCAACTAAAACTATACTTTTATTGATAATAATGATCAAATATAGAGTGTTCATTATAATGTAGAGAGAAGAAATATAAAGGAAATCACAGACTTAACTTCCTCCTTAGATGTTTCTGTAGGCAGAAAACAACTAAATACATTTCTTCATTAGTAGCAGAAACCAAGATGTAGCAGGACACATGTATGTAATGACCAAAGGGAAGCCACATAAAGAAATGAGAGGGAATGGTAAGGTGGTTTCCGTGATGGAAACAAGTGATACCAGAAAGAAATTTAATTAGTAGGAAGGTTTTAAAAGTTTGAATGTAATAGGAAGAAAGAATGGGGCTAATATTTTAAGTGGTCTAGAAATTGGCCCCACTGTTTAAGAGCCTGCAGTGTCTCTCTATTGTGTACATAAGATCAAATTCAAAGATCTTTATTAAGACCTTTCATGATACAGCAATGTTCTCACCTATCCATATTTTTCTCATTCTTTTCCATTTTTCCATTCCTTATCAATGCCACATAAATACACACAGACACCTCTCCCAATATACAGGCACATACTTCCACTGCAGGATATCCAAGTCAATCCATAGGTCCACTGAAGTTTCACCTTTGATCACTCTGACCCATATTAATTTCTCAATTCTCTGCATATCTCAATTATATTTAATCTCTGTGTGGTTTTACTTGAGATAACAGTGTTCTCTGACCGCTTCAGATTTCTCTAGTAAGATTGTAAGCTCATGCGCTTTGTGATCTACCTATTTTCTACCCCTACAAAGAATCCTATATTACTAATATGCAAAAATAAAATGCTTGAAAAGTAGAAATATTATTTACATAAAAATAGAAGAGCAAAAATATTAATTTTAGAAATTTTTTTATTAGAAATCTCTTTGCCCTGGTCCAAGTTGAAATGTTAATTCAAATGTTATTTCCAAAATAGGAAGAGAGAGAGAGAGAGAATCTATAATCAAAATCTAGATCATCTTGCCCTTTCCTTTGTAAATGAATAATATACTACTAATCTTTTAAAAGTCAATGAACTTTAAAGTTGTCTTCAGTGGTGATGAATTTTGATCTATTCACACTTTCTTACTTGTCTTCCTTGTGATCAGTTTCACACAATTGGCCATATGACCAGAAAGGCTATGTAATGTTTTATTTGTATAGCTTCACAATTTTAATATAAACATGCTAAGCAATATTGAGCCTATGTCTGCACATATTTTTAAAGATTTTATTTATTTGAGAGAAAGCATGGGTGCGTATGCACAGGAGTTGGGGGTGTTGCACAGAGGGAGAGGAACAGGGAGAAGCAGACTCCCTGCTAAGTAGGTAGCCTTACACAGGGGAGGGGGTGTTCCATCCCAGGACCCTGGGATCTTGATCCAAGCCAAAGGCAGACACTTAACCAACTGAGCCACCCAGGTGTCCCTATATCTGCAAATTTTTGAAGACATTTTTGTTTTGGAATATTCTTCACATGACAATATTTACAGTGGAGCATATTGTATTAATCAAGGATATCTCTTAATCTATGCTTCAGTAAGGACTTAAATTAGAATCTGATAGATAACTCATCACAACTTTAAAAACATCATTTGGAAATTAGTTAAAGTGTAGTGAAATTTTTTTAAAAAAATACACTAATGCATTTTACATCACTCAGAATAGGATCAAAAACAAGTTAGGTTTATCAAGTACAAATAAATATTGTTTTAACATTGGTACACTTCCTCAATAATTAAAATAAATTTGTAAAATATCCTAGAGTAACCTAATTTTTATCAGATGATTCAAATGCAGTGATTATAAATCTTTCTGAAATACCACTAAGAATATAACCCCATAATTTTATTTCTATTTTTTATGTGCTAAGAATGTTAACCTCCTAATAGCAACTGAATGTTTAATGTATATTCAAGTATACTTTAGGATAATTTTGTTTCATTTCAAATGTATAACAGGCTCTTAACAATAACAGAAATGTTGTTGAATGTGGTGTATGAGGGCACCTATTTTGTTAAATTATTGCTATCATGATCATAGTTATTTTAAGTCAAAATAAATGAGGACAATTTATGTGTCAGTTGGACATGGGAGTAAGAGAGCCTTTAAATATCATTAGTTTCTCAGAGAAATTAATGCTCTGGGTATTTATCAATGATAAATAAAACTGAATGACAAAATTTTGGTTTACAATTATTTAGGAAAAAGAAAAGTTGGGCATATGCCTACATAACCCATTTCTACAGGTCATACTTAAAAAAGAAACTGAAACCTTTAGTTTAAAAGTCCTTTTGAGAGTTAAATAACTCTAAAAATCAGAGACAAATAATTATAACCCCTTATTTTACTAACTCAGAATGACTTAAAGTTATGTCTTTCTCTTTTCAGCTAACCAAATGTGGCTTGTAGTTTATTTCTTAAGAAGGGATCATAAAAAAGAACGTTTTAATTATATAAGTCAGTTTTCAAGAGAACTCATTCATTTACTCATTCATTAACAAATACTTATGCACCACCTACTATGTTCCACATATTCAGAACAAAGATATAATAGTGAATAAAACACAGTATCTGTTTCATATAGACCACTTTTAATAAATATGTACTTTTTATACATGTTTTGCTAATCTGGAAAATTGATCATCTCAACTCCAGAAAGAATTTTACCCACTTAAAAAATATTGCCATAACTAATGTTTTCACCCTTACTTTTAAATGTTAATGATTAAAGAAAATGAAATCATCCCACAGATTCATACCTGAAGCAGCTTATTTCCCAAATCAGGAAAGCAAATGCTCCCATCCTACTAGAAAGCATTGAATTCTAGGTACCTTAACTTCAGCAAAAGATCAGTTCTATCATAAAATGGCATTTCATAGATAACAGGCACTGCTGGGGGAATGAGACCATTAACTTCTGAGCTTATAGCAGTTCCCAACAGGGGGTATATGATTTCTGGGCAGTGATTCAGTGAAGTCATTTTGCTGGCCAGCTCCCCAGGCTTCCTGGTAAAAGTCAAGTTTCAGCAACACAGCAAGAGTATTCATCTATCATGAATGTGTGATTTTGGTATATTCTATACTTAGTAGGAAAGAAATAAATTATTATTGATTTGATTAGCATTGGTTTTTAAGTTGCAAGGACAGCTACCACAAAATGGAGGACAGCATGGGTTTCTTTTTTTTGCCTTAGAAATATCTACCCCAAAGCCACCTTTTCCATAAAAATGGGCAGTGCTGGACAAGCCTAGGAGAAGAACAGACCTGTGGCTGGAATGAATTCACTGGTATTATAGCACAACGGGCTGGGAAGGCTGAGAGTGATCCACTGGTGGCTTTGGTCCTACTTGGCAGTCAAGTGAGTTTTCATTTTGAAACTTGAACAAGCCAACACTGCAGTGGGAGTAAGATGAGGGAGAAACTAGCCTCTTTGGAAAGCAGAAAAAATTTATCAACAGCTGTTATTTCTCTAGGACTAGCTCGACCTCTCCATTCCACAATTCACCTGCCATCCTTTCATAAAAGGGCTAAAGGCTAATATTAGCCTGACTCCATCACATCAATGCCAAACACATCAGCAGTAATAAGCAATGCTTTTTGGGTCAAGAGATTCAAATGACTGTTTTGAATGACTATGACCAATTCCGACATTTCTCTATTGATTTTGCTTTAAAAAAAAATTGCATGCTTCTAAATTTGTATTGCTTTCACTTTAAATGTCTATATTATTTGAAAACTACTAGTGACCATTATTTCTGAGAAATTCAGATACAGTTACACTGCATTCACTTTAAAAGATGGCAAATGAAAAATGCAATTTTCTGTTTCCTCATCATCATTGTAGAGATTTAAAATTGTAGGTGCTTCCTCACTGTAAGGGGTATGCCATAAAATTAAGATTTTCCAAGTTATTGTAGTATAAGGGATTTAAATGAATTCATTTGTGAGTAGATGCCCCCAGAAGGGAAAATGAGGGGCCACAAGACCAAGGCTTCTCACCCCACATTGCCCTCAGGAGCCCAAAGACTCAGTCTCATGCACCCATCAAAGTAATAGAAAAAAAACCACAAAACAAAGGTCGTGATTCCTGCTGACGAAATAAATGGCACCGTGGGATGAATAATACAAACAGCTATTTTAAGTCTATGAAATAAAAAGGCATTTCTAAAGAGTAAATACCACATCAGGGATAAGTTAATAGGAAAAGGGAGTCTGAAAGGCTCTGAAGACAGACCTAATCGTGTCTAAGCTTATGAGTCTGATGAATATTCGCAGGCAATAATACCACAACAGATTGAATTCTTATTATAGCACATCACATTGTTTCACTGAAATAAAACGAATTACAAAGTCTGGATAGAGTGACATTTCAGGGGAGCAGGAAGGGTTTTGTTGGTCATCCTGAAAGCCTTCCCTGAGAGTATTTATGTCTTCCAGTTTCTGTATGTTATCAATTGACAGTAAGTCACTGGTTTGCCTATTAACACAGAACAAAAATTTCTATGGGGCAAAAATGTTAGTTAACTTATTCATAGATACTATGTGGCCAAAAAATGTATGTTTATTATTTATACTTTTTAGTTTTAAATTGACTAGATTGGTATATTTTAGAAATAATCAGAATAGGTCTTTTAAAATATGACAAAAAGTGCAGTTCTATAGATCAGAAGACATGAATTCTAATTCGGATGCTGCCCCTAGCCTATTGAAACTGGAACTCAGTTTCATCACTCTTAAAACAACTTCTGAAAAATAAATAAATAAAAAATAAAAACAACTTCAAAACAAGCTGTTTCTGGTCTGACTCTTGACCAGTTTTCTTCACTGTTTCAACTATGCTTTTTTATTCTACTAAGACTGTCATGATGAAATTTAATTCACATACACCGCATTATTTCCTTCCACTAGATTAAAGAAAAATGGAGCCATATAATAGCAATAAATCCTATTTCCATGACTAGTACCTGAATTGTAGAAAAGAAGTTATGGCGATTTTAAATGTGGTAAAGGATGCACATTACACATATAAAGCCTTCCAAGTATAGAAAGGAACTTTATTTTTATTTTATTTTATTTTTTTTTTAGAGAGAGTGTGTATGAGTGGTGGGTAGGAATAGAGGGAGAGGGAGAAAGAGAATCTCAAGCAGGCTCCACACTGAGTGTAGAGCCAGACCCCAGGCTCAATTTCATCACCCTGAGATCATGACCTGAGCTGAAATCAAGAGTCAGACTCCAGGCTCAATTTCATCACCCTGAGATCATGACCTGAGCTGAAATCAAGAGTCAGATGCTTAACCGACAGAGCCATCCAGGCACCCCTAGAAAGGAATATATATATATACACATACATACATATTCTGAAAGTTATACAAGCTATAAAGTGACTGAGGAGAAACTATTCTTTATACTAGGAAGAAAGATAATAAATCATGTCACTTTGATGCTTTTAAGGAGATAAGTAAAGAATGACTGAAATAACATATCTGATGGATGGGACATGTGACACATCCAGATTCAAATCCCATGGGGACTTGGGTGGTGGGAGCCAGTTAGTATTTTATTTACGGTTGTAGTAACCAATAGTGGCAGAAACTAACAATGAACAATGAAAGCTCAAGAGAGTTTAGATAACTTAGAAATAATTGCAGCTTTATATGGGACTTGCAGCTTAAAATCAAATCAAATCTCTCAGGTACCTCAGACTCAACATGTACAAAACTGAGCTTCTCATTTCTTACCCAGACTTGCTCTTTCTCCTGAATTCTCTATAATAATCTTGCTTTATTTATCTTTCTCACCTTTATCAATTGATCTCATAAAATTTCTCTATCTCCATCCCCTGTTCTAGCTTCCTACTCATGAATCAGAAGACTAGAAAGGAAGCTTTGTACTAAAATATAAGCCCCATGACCTGAAGAATTTGTCTTTTTTTACTGCTATATCCTCTATGCCAAGAAGCGTTTTGGGCACACATAAAATATATAATAAATATTTTTGGAATAACTGGATTCAGATACGAGTTTGCCTTTTACTAATTTTACTTGCCTTTAAGATGACTCCTCTGAGTCTTAGCTAGACACTTCCCCTGTGGGACTTTAGTGCTCAACTCTAGTCCCTTATTACAACCAGTCAGAATCGCCCATGAGAGCCTGGGGCCCTCTAGTCTCTTCCATCCACCTTTTAACCCCCTAAACTCAGCATAGTGCCTGGCACAGGGTCAATATGTATTTGTTGAATGAATAAATAAATGGATGCATCAAAGTCTATCTCCTCCATCTCTCTGGCTCAAGCAATCTCATTGCTCACATGAGTCACAGCAGAAGCTTTCTAACTATATGGACCCTTTCTAGAATTGCCATCCTTCCAGACTATTTTCTGCACTTCAGCCAAAATGAGCTTTCTAAAACCAAACTTGAGAATGTGTCTGCCCTATAAAAACCCTTGAATGGCTCCCTAATGCTTTGGATAAAGACTAAATTCCTTCATGTATCTTATAAAGCTACTTTTAACCTGGGCCCTGCATAGTTCTTTCACCTAATCTACTTTCAAGCCCTATTTACACTCCATTCTCCAGCCATGCCAAATGTTCCCTGTTACCATGAGCAAGTCATGCCTTCTCTTTACCAGAGCTTTTCTAATTGCTTTGGCCTAGATCACTGACTTCCAACCACCCCTCTTTCTTGGTTAAGACATTTCTCCTACCAAGAAGACATCCCTGACCCCTCAAGTCTAGATTAAGTATGAATCCTATGTGCTTCCTTTGCTGTGGAAATTTTTAGCACACAGTATTTTGTCTATGTATTTCCCCATCTTCTCCTCTTGACTATAAGATTTATAAAGACAACTATTGCTTCTGTCTAACTCACCACTAACTTCCACAGAAGCTACTACAGTGCCTGGCATATGATAGATCCACAGAATATTGGTTGGATATTCTATTGGTTGGATAAATTTTCCCCCATCAGTTCAGAATAGCTTATCAAATTAATTCATCATCCTTTTGGATGGCACGGGAACCCGAATGTGAAAAAAGGAAATAAAGGAGAGGTTAAGTTTCAGGAGGAGGAAAGGGTTGAGCATTTGTTTAAAAGCAAAAAGTTCTGAATTAAAAGTAGCGTCAATCAGATGCAAGTAAGAGGACAAGCTCGGAGGGGAGAGAGGGGTCAGTGGCCATGGGATATGGCTCCAATAACCATAGCAGGATAGTGCAGACTGAACATTGCTGGTGACTTCAAATTGAGCCTGCCCAGTAAGAAATGGGAGACTTTGGGGTTAGATCTAGTTGTCAGTTCTGGGAAGAAGTCCAACACAGAGGTGAAAGAAAGGATGACAATAGTTAATAATAGGTATTTGTTGAATGAATAAATAAATGGATAGATGGATGAGTGCAGATTCCCTCCAATATTCTGGATAATGCACTCAGCTTCTGGGAGGCTCACAAGACAGTAACACAATTTCCCAATGGAAAAACTGGCTTGACAGTAAAGAAGTCACGGGAAGCAACATAGTACAGTGTGAACTGTTTTCTTGTATCCTCTTTCCAGATATAACATACAATGCCAGGTGATTTAGAGCTATTATCTCACTAAAACTTCTTTGGAGTAGGCCCTACTATTCATTCCATCTTGCAGATGAGAAAATTGTGACTCTGAGAAGAAAATAACTGGCTAGTGATGGATAGTATTAAGATTCAAGTATATATCTGCTTGTCTCCCAAGCCCAAGCTCTTATTCTCCAGCTCTCTTGCCTTGCATCAGAATAAACACCATATATTGATGCTTACTCTCTACCAGGTCAATTGTATTAATTATCTCATGTAGACCTTCCTACAACTCTAAGAGTTAGACATTGAGACTTAAAAAAGTACTTGCCTGGGGCTCCTGGGTGGCTCAGTGGTTGAGCATCTGCCTTTTGGCTCAGATCATGATCCTGGGGTCCTGGGATGGAGTCCCACATCGGGCTCCCTTCCAGGAGTCTGCTCCTCCCTCTGCCTGTACCTCTCATGAATAAATGAATAAAATCTTTTAAAAAAATTAAAAGAAAAATACTTGCCTAATGTCAGTCAGGTAATAAGAGTGGGAGCTGGATTTTAAATCTAGGTCTGCTTGTCTCCAAAGCCCAAATGCTTATGCTCTGCATTGTTACCCCTCTTTCAAAAATCTTTACCAAGACAGGGGTCCTGGGTTAGGGCCACATGATTAACAAGGATGAATTGCAATAGAGTCTCTCAGTTCTGAGCTAGAAGAGAAAGGGCTTGAATCCTTCCTGCAGTGCTGGACATAACTGATATGAGTAGGGGCCAGTCAGAAGGGATCAAGGGGGTGAATGGACTACAGGGAGTGGTCTATGAAGGGAACAGGAGTGCCAGGCAATCTGGACAGAGACTTCCCAGAGGACCAAATGGCTCCAGGCCTGCACAGTTGATGGCTAGACATCAAGCCAAGAATGAGTGGCTGCTAATAGAAATAGTAAAAGGGAAAAGGAAGGATGTGGAGAAAGCAGTATAAAATCATCTTAACCAGCTAAAGTTTGATTAGCAAAAGCTCTGGCTATAAACCAAGACACATTTCCACATTTATACATGTTTTTCTTTCTGTGAAGTTTATATCCTATAACTTCATTCATCTTTCTGCAGTGTTGTGATGAAACAGAATTTTCACTGCTATAATCATTTAATGAAGAGCATATCTTTTAGGTTATGTGGACACAGTCATATACCAAACAATCCAGATAAAGAGACTGGGGAATGATCTTTTTTTCTTTTTTTAACTCCAAGAAAATATCCACAATGATTTAGAAAAAATCAGCAGCGAAGTGGTTGTGATAGGTTTTCTCTCTCCTGAGTTTGTCTTAATTGTTTTCTCTAATGTTTGTAGTGCAATCGGATTATATTAAAAATAATAATGACTGTTAATTAGAAGTTTAAATTAGGCTGCAAATATTTTTCCTTTCTAATATGCTAATTGCCAAATAAGAAAGTCTGTGTAGAAACTCATGGGGAGGGCATCCCCGGTGGCTCAGCGGTTTAGCACCGCCTTCCACTCAGGGTGTATATCCTGGGGTCCCGGGATCGAGTTCCGCATTGGACTCCCTGCATGGAGCTGCTTCTCCCTTTGCCAGTGTCTCTGTCTCTCATGAATAAATAAATAAAATCTTAAAAAAAAAGAAAAAGAAAAAAAATTCATGGGGAAAATCTACCAAATATGGAAGAGGTATCTTGATGTAAAAGTACCAATAAGCAGCTATTTCCCTTGTTTGTTTGTTGTTTGTCTGTTTCACAAGTTCATTCTGTAGGGGAAAAAGTCAGCAGATGATATTGGTTAAGAGTTTGGCAATATAGCATGATGGCAAGTGTGATAGATTAGGAGTCAGGAATCAGGAGTTAGGGTGTGGGTATATGCTAACTAGCTAGGTAACTTTGGGCAAATCTCCCTTCTGTAGGCCTTTTTGTCTCATCTGTAAAATACAGTTTGGGATAGGACATTGCTATGACCCCTTTCTATTCTGAGATACAGTGATGCTAAGCTAATGAGTCTAACAGCTCTAATATGTTAAATGTTGGTGTACTGAAATCCTAATTGCAAGTCTAGCTATGCCACTGTAGTAGCTATGATCGTAATTCATATCACAGGAATTCCCAACTGCTGACCATTCACCTCCCTCCTTTGATCCCTAGTTTTAAGCTGTTTCAAAACAAGGAATAATGCTAGAATGGAAATAGAAGCCAAATTCCCCACGGCACCCTGAGAGTAGTCCTGTAGCACCTGCTTCTCTATTCTGTTCATTAAAATAAAAAAAATAAAATCTCCCATGTCCATCTGGCACCATTCAAAAGTTGCCAACCTGGCATCATTCATGGGGACTAAATTCACTGACTCCTATCTAAAACAAATTTTATACTTTTCGTTCATAGGCTCAGCATGAATGGAATCAGCAGGTTTTGTTGTAACCAGTTTAATTCCAGTAAGCAAACCACAAATTCCATACAATTAATTTTGCCCTATGCTCTTCAAAACAGATTACAGAAATGGCAACTTAATTTTGGAGGGAAAATAGGACAATCCTACCAGTGCTTAGTTCTTTTTTTTAATGACTAGTCATTTGAAATCTAATGTCATAATAAATGACTCTGTTAGAAAATGAAATAAATATACATTCAAAAACAAAACAAAATTATTATTCAATTGGATGCACATAAATACTTTATAAACTACTGAATTTATAAAATAATGGCTAATTAACTTTTTTAAATAAAAAGTGACTGTGGCTGTCTACATAGTCTCAGGAACCTGAATAATTATAAAGGCAATAAAGAAACTGGAGAACACTGCATATTTATCCCAATAAAAATAGTACCCTGAGTGTGTATAACTAACCTAATGAGCTGGTAAAATGTTTCTATAACCATTACCACATGAAAATTAAAATTTCTGTTTATTTTTAAAACATTGTCAAATATTCATTTGGGCTCTTTTTTTGACACTTTTCTGAAAAGTAAAAATTAAAAAAAAACCACTAAAGCTATTAATGCTTATAATTTGTGCAAAATTCTGTAGTGTCTCTTATGTAAGTTGAAGGTGAGTTTTCCTGGATAAATTTTGTTTCCATCAAATGGAAAAAGGTAATCTTTTCTTGAAAATGTCATAATATCAATGATCTGGAAAAACAGGTTAGGGTACCTAAGAAGGTTTTTCTCAAGAGAGCCCTAAGTAGCTTTTTTTTCCAAGAAGAGAAGTCCATGATGATGTCCAATCCTGAGTAGAATCAAGACTCTGGTGTGAAAGAAGATATCGTATCCTTTGCCCAGAAGGGTCCTTTGGTATTCTTCACAGCAGACATTGTCCCTTGCCTGGCACTTAAGAAAGTTTCTTCTCAGCAGTAATACCCTGGGGAAATAGAAGACAGAAAAGACAGTGAAATGTGGGCAAATTACATAAGAATGACGTGGAAGATACAGTCTCCTCCCCTGCTCTAGGCACAGCAGTTCATCAAACTCTGGAGATCATCTCCATCTTCTTAGGGCAACTACTTTCCAAAAGTAAGTTGGGGGTTAAATGGTGGAGGAGTCATGGGGGTAAACTTGATTCACAGTTATGAATTGTTAGCATTACAAAAAAAAAAAGAATTTAGAGCCAATGAAACTTGTATTTAAATGAACATGTCTCCCTAAGTAAAAACAGATTAATAACTACAATTTATTATGCACATCTGTGTCAGGCATTGTGCTATGTACATTACATACACTAATTCACTTAAAACTCCCAACTACTCTGCAAAGTAAATGGTATGATCTCTTTTTAAAAGATAAGGAAATTGAGGCTGAAAGAGATCAAGCAATTTGCTTAAGGTCACCAGGGACAGGGCAGCTCCTTTGGCTCAGCGGTTTGGCACCGCTTTTGGCCCAGGGTGTGATCCTGGAGACCGAGGATCGAATCCCACATTGGGCTCCCTGCGTGGGGCCTGCTTCTCCCTCTGTCTCTCTCTCAATCTCTGTGTCTCTCATGAATAAATAAATAAAATATTTTTTAAAAAAAGGTCGCCAGGGATAAATGATAGAACTGGAATTCAAATTTAGGTTTATCTAATCTAAAGCACATGCTGTATTCGCCAATAACAATATGTGTTATCAAGTCCACAAGATTATAAAAAAATTAAATGGTAAGTGTTAAAATCCAAACAAATTTGTTCACAGGTCTTCTAGTTCCATCTGTCAACTCGCCTAGACAGCAAGAATAGGAGAGAAGTTATAAACAGAAGGATTAGAAGACAGGAGGAGAACTAAGATTAAATTGGGGAAAACCTACACTAGCAATCCCTAGGCATAACCTCAGAAAAAAAAATGTGTCTAATTAATGTGCTAAAGCACTAGATACAGTGGCTATTGCTGTGTTAAAAAAAAAAAGTAGAACAGAATGTTTGGCATGAATCTCTTTTTGTGTTCCCGAATGACAGCATTTTATGCATTGTTGCCTTTTTGAGGTTACAGAATAGAGAAGTCCAGGATTTAACCTCTTGGTTTTGTATTTGCATTTCTCAGAATTATGTTAGTGTAGCTTGCTGTAAAACAGGATAAAGGCAAAAAATACCTACACTGAAAATCCTCTGGGAAACAATAAATAGTATTCAGAGTAAATCTACAAAATTTATCACAGACATACACACTAAAAGGATGCTTTTGGCAGCTCTGCACACCTTTATTCACCTACATACAGAGAAAAAAACAGACCTGTTTTCTCATTTACCCTCACAATGTTCCTTTGAATTAGGAAATACTTCACAGTAAGAAAGACTAAAGCACACCACTTATAAAAAAAATTGAACTTCATGTATTAGATTCCCTAGTATTTTTATTCTCCTTTTGTTTTGATTTGGTTTAGTTTGGTTTTAGAAAATTATTTTATCATCTCAAAAAGATGAAGTTTCTATGCTGAAATTTCTATGTTGAAATATCTTCAAATATTTGGGTAAATAAATTAAACACACAGCTAGTTATCTGGTTATGATTATTCAATGGTTGTTTAAAAAAATAGTAATGCTATTTCTTTTACATCTATTAAATGTAGGCAACACGGGAGATTGAAAGATTAGTAAGATTGCATACCTGCCCTAAAGAAGCTTAGAATCTATTAATATAGAAAAAGTGAATGTATATATTAAAATAATAAAGTAGTTACCATAATATTTGTGGAATGTCTTAAGAGGGGAAAAGATTATTACTAGCTAGGTGATAAGAAATGGCTTGATGGAGAGGCAGCCTTTCAGTTGGCTCTTGAAAGATGGAAATTATTTGATAGAGACAAGATGGAGAATGAAACATAGCAGCACTCAGAAGCATGAAATATCAGCAGAGGCATGAAGTTGGGATATTTTAAAGCCTATTTGGGAAATGCCATATATTCTACTTGAACTATAACCCAAGATATAAACGGAAAATATTCCCAGGAAAGTAAATTTGGGTTGACATTTGGAGACTTGCACTGACTGCCTGCATAGACAATTATGAGGAATATAAAGAGTGAAATTATTTGTAGAAGGAATGCAGTGAGTTCCATTTTTTTTAATGAGTTCCATTTTCAGGTACTGGGGCCACTAAATCATAGAGGCTGAACCCCAACAAAGTGGAAAGCAAGATGATTTACCTGAGGTGAATTTGATTAGAGAGGAGAACAGAATAATTGCAATGAAAATGCTATCCTGGATATGCAATAGTGTCGGTCCAGCTGAAATTAGATAGCATGAATAGATGTTGGACCCAACAGCATGATTTTGTCATTTCATCCAACGAAATTGGAACAGAAAAATGAGCAATATGAGTAGCTTATAGTTGATGATGGATCTGTCAGAAAGTCAAGACTGCAAAGAATTTTAGGATGTCACAGTAAATACTGAAGGCACATACCAAAAGGCAAATAAATACACAGGATCAGTGGCCTTGCAGAAGAATGAGAAATCCAGGACTTGGGGATCACAAAAAGGGGAAGCAGAAAGAGCATGCATGAGGGAGGAGAAAAAAAATGGTTGTTGGCCATCAGAGGAAGAATCAGAGACAAGATTTTGGTCACAGAACATTATTTCCTGGTGATGGATATCAAAGTATGTTTATGCCAATAGTTAATTGCCAATTTTTATTTGAAAGTTTAAAAAGCAGAAGAAATAGTCAAAAAATATGGAAGGATTTTTTTTGAAGGTGTGGTGAAAGAAACTAGTAGAGGATGAGGAGGGGAAGTGATAGAGTAGATGGGCAAGAGAGGAGCTAAACTGGAATAAGTATGTATTCCATAAAAGACAGAGTGGGGAAGAGGCACTGAGTGTCATAGACATGAAGGAAGCCAGAAGACCCAAGCACAGAGCTGCAGTGTAGGCAAAATTTTCTTAATTAAGTGGCTTGGAGACTCAACCAGTCCCAGTGGACCAACCAAAATGTGAGTGTATCAGTCTGCCAGGGCTGATGTAACAAAGTACCCCAAACTGAGTGGCTTAACCAACAGAAATTTATTGGCTTGCAGTTTTGGAAGCTAGAAGGTCAAGATCAAGGTGTATGGTTGGACCCTTCTGAGGGCTATGAGGGGGCATCTGTTCCATACTTCTCACCTAGCTTCTGGTCATTTATTGGCAATCTTCGGCATTCCTTGGCCTGAAATGTCACCTTCATAACTGCTTTTGTCTTCATATGGTGTCTCCGTGTGTGTGTGTGTGTGTGTGTGTGTGTCCAAATTTTCCCATTTTATAAATACACCATTGTTTCGGAATAAGGGCTTACAGGCTTACACTACTACTCCAGCATGACCTTATCCTTCTGGTTACATGTATAATGACTCTATTTCCAAATAAGCTTATATTCTGAGATATTGGGAAATTAGGAGTTCAACATATGAATTTTGAGGGAATATAATTCAACCCATAATGGTGGACTTAGCAAAATGTTGGTAGAATCAGAGTTGTGAGATCCAGTCTCCTAAGGAGCTAAACTTGGTTTTGATGTCTTCTCACAGTGTCTAGAAGTGGGGAGAAAGCAGGTAAAGGCAAGCTTCTGCATGTTTGGCCTCATGCACACAGCCTTTGGATAATTGACTGCAGTACTTGCTTTCTATCTGGATGCTTAGACATTCATATATTCATAAACACAACCTGTGTGCATATAACTGTCTGCTGAAATGACTGGATACAAGTCATTCAAGTGCAAGTTTAGAAGTGGGAATAATGCAAAGAATGGCAAATTTGTGATATGATAATCCACTAGACAAGCATTACCATTCTATCCTGAATTCCCATCATGTTTTCTCTGCAAAGCTGGAAGGAGTTCAGCCTCAGGCCACAAGACAATCAATACAAGGTTGATGAACCACTATTAAAACATGTCAAGATCTAAAAGTTATTGAAGACAAATGGTCCTTCATTGAAGATGTTTCTCAGAAATAGAATAAAAGATAGCCCTGGGAAACCAGAAATCAGTTCTAGATAGGTCTAATCCTAATAATCCTTTAGGAAAAGCTGACAACATTCAAAAGCCAAGGTTTTTAGCCATCTAGAAGAATACTCACCTTTTATGCCTTTGGTTTTCCAAGGAATCCCTCAAAAGGATCTAAGAATTTAATAAGAAAGCTTGCCCTTTAGTGTTCCAAAAAATAATAAAAAGACTAAAGTGAAAATTTTATATAAAAAGTCATGACGTATGAAACTGTTGAAAATACACATGGAGGATAACATGAAAGATTTTACTTTGATTTTTTTTATTTTCACTTCTTAAACGATTCCTCATTCTGTTATCTATGTGATAATTAGAAAGGTTCCCATTAATTACATTTGCAATTTAGCATTCAGAGAAAGAGATTAAGTCAAAGAAAAATGAGGCTAGAATATTCTACTTCTCACCTGGCTAACGCTACTCATCTTTAGGTCTGGGCTGACTTCCCACTACAAGCCTTGCCCTCAATTTAAGTAAGGTTTCTTGAACTTTTCCTTCAAATTATTAGTTTCAGCTTGCATTTGTATTTATGAAAATTGTTTAATTCCTGCCTCTCTGCACTAGATTCTAAACTTCACCAGAGGAAGGATGATGTCTTGCTTGCCACTGTACCCCCAGTCCTAATAGGTATTCCACAAATATTTATTGATTGAGTAAATAAAGACTAAGGGGTAGAAGAACCAAATAGTAAACAATATTTACTCCAAGCTGCTTAACTAGATCTGGTAACAGAGGGAAGATAATAGCATATCTATTTCATAACATTCTTCTTTAAAAAAAAGATTTTATTTATTCATTTATTCATGAGAGACAGAGAGAGAGAGAGAGGCACAGGCAGAGGGAGAAGCAGGCTCCATGCAGAGAGCCTGACGTGGGACTCCATCCCAGGTCTCCAGGATCAGGCCCTGGGTTGAAGGTGGCACTAAACCGCTGAGCCACCCAGTCTGCCCCATAACATTCTTTATAAATTTATTTTTCCTACATCTCTCATCATTTCTAGGCCCTTGGTTCCTGCAGGGGATGGGCTGTAAGGAAGAAAGACCCTTTGGCAACATCACCACTCCCCGACGAGGAACCAAAATCCCGCTCAAATAGCCAAATGCAGATTTTCACACAACCTCAAAATATCGCAATCCCTCATTAGAGGACCAAAATGGGAGAGAAAATCTCTTTTCCCAAATCTTAGTAGCTAAGTGGGTTTAAAACCAGATAGGCTGCCCAATAATCCTAAAAAGAACACAGAGACAATGTTCACCAACAGCTAAAAGAAGATAAAAACAAGGCTTTGCTCTACTACTTAGGAATATAAACTAGAAAAATAATCTCTTAGCAGATTCATGTAATTCTTGTCTGGTTAGATTTTTGACTAATAAAATGCCTTTTTCTGTAATTGAATCATTTATTTCCTATGGAAACATCCTACACTTCAAATTGGATAGACAGTGAATTTCAAAAATTAATGTCCCCTAAAGACAGAGATTTAATATTTATACACATAACACACACACACACACACACACACACACTTGCTTTTTGTGTGTGTGCAATGCAATTTTGAATCTTAGGAAAACTTTTCTACATATCAGGATTCTGCTGTAATTTCACTCTGCACCAAGAATCACTTTCCCCGCAATGAGGAGAAAAGCAAGTGTTTAAGGGAAATATCTAGTCTAGAGTGAGCAGTCCATGTGCTCTGGAGGCATATAGGACCTTTGTAAGGCAAGAACACTAATCTATGGTGATGGAAGCATGGGGAGGGAGAAGTACTGATCTAATTTGTAAAGTGGAACAGCTTCAACCCAAGGCCAATAGCAATATTTTCATTCAAATAATTAACAAATAAGTCATATTTGATAAAGTGCTTGCAAGATTCTCTGACATTTTAAAATATCATTCAGAATGTATACTTACTTCATTTATTTGTCAAAAAGCTTTAGGATAGATTATAATAAAAGTAGACCATAGGTATATAGGGTCTTTAAATATGGGAATAAGAGAGACTGAATCATGGAAAAGAAAGATATTTGCAGAACAGTGGTTGAAAAATAACATAATTACCATTAAAAATTGAGCAGTGAATTTGACTCAGAGCATCCCTTTGGCAATGCATAAATGGAAACTCAATTTGTTGTCTAGCTCTCCTTGATTAAAAATCTCATGTCAATTGCACTAGAGGAAAAGTCTTTCTTATCCTAAGTTCTAGGAAAAAATTTCTACATGCCTTCTTATATAAAAGGGATATTGAATAATAACATAAAAGACTCTTCCAAAGTGTTTCTGAAAAATGTAAAAATGTTTTTCATTCACTATTTCGTTATTTCACCCCTTAAATAAACTGGCTATTAGATTGTAAGTCACTGAAGACCTTTCTAAGGGTAGCTAAGCCAATGCAGTCCAAATACTTTTGAGTGATCTAAGGGATAGACCTGAAAGACTGCACAACACTGTCATTCAAAGTATTTCAGACCAAAGATAACTCTGCTCCAACTATACCTAACTCAGAAGCCAGACACAGAAGACAGATCAAAGTTTTAGCTGCTTTGGTTGAAGAAGAAAGAGGGGAGGCCTGGGACCCTACCTTTACGTTATGCCTTGTACTTCACTCCCCTGCCCTATCTCTATCTGGCTAGCTCCAAGGTTTGGGTAAACCTCCCAGAGGACTTTTCAAAAACCACTGTCCTAGAAGAAATGTTTAGTTAACTGGTCTTTTGACTATCTCTCGAATAAAGCCCATATCCACTAGCCTTTGACAGGTTCTAAATAGCAGTCAGCTTGAGCTTGTTAAACTCTGTGGGAAGATTCTAGAGTGTCATGTTGTTGCAAAAAACAATCACATGCAAGATATACAGAATAGGGGAGCAGGATGTCCCACCGGAAATAGTTGCCAACTGGCTGCCAAAGAGAAGCGTGTTTCTACAGAGTCCCCCGCTACTGGAACAAAATAAATCAGAATCAAAGTAGTTTCCATGGCAGGTCTTAAGAGTTAGTGAAGGGGTTAAAAATTCAATTCAATATATATGAATTTTTTCTCTAAATTTATAAGAATTTTATAATTATTGCTAAAAATTTAGAAAACTAAGAGAATGCAAAGAAAACATTAAACTTTATAATCTTATTTCTCAGATAAAATCAATAATAATGTTTTATTATAATTCTTTTTTATCTTTTTTGTATGCATTGATAAATACTTTAGGGGAAAAAAGAGATGATGCTGAATACACACCTTAGAAATCTGTTACTTTTACATATTATGTCATCAATGTTTTTCTACTTTATTAAACATTTTCCCACGGTATTATTTTTCATAGCCTCATGATAACTCTATAGTTCTAAACAATTTTTGCCAGTATTATCAATTGTGCTGCAATGCCATTCTTAGAAATACATCTTTTCTTACACACAACAATTTTTTAGAAATGCATTTTTTTAATCAAAAGACAAGCCATATTTAAGCCTTCCCCCTCCCCCCCTATAATCGGTTTGCCCTCAAAACAAAACAAGAAAAACAGTTGCCCACTAGAGCTAGAATGGCTCTTCAGACTTACTGTGAGTTAGGCTGAGATGACTAGGGATTTAGGCCTCCACACTGATCAATCACTGGATAGAGGCCACCCAAGGAAAGGATGTGTCTCTAGATGAGACTTTCTTCCTGGATCCCCATAGGTAAGATGGCCCCAGCAACCGGATCAGTAATTGCTTCATTAAAGGAGGACCTGAAGGTGTCCACCATCTAATACCACCAGTGCTGTGGAAAGGTGCCTGGTTCCCCTCACTTCGATGGCACTTGCTATCATCAGTTATTTCAAATATTTGTTGTTTGAAGGGTGAGTAATGATGTCTTCTTTCTTGACAATTTGTACTTCCTTTTTCATGACTTGCTTTTTCATGGTATTTGCCCAATTTTCTGTGAGGGTTGTTTTCTAAGGGGAAGGCTGATTTTTTTAAAAGCCTTTTATATACTAGCAATACTAAATCTCCCATAAATAATGCAACTATTCTTTCTCATTATGATATTTGTATTCAATTTTTTATGGTATTTGGTAGCAGAAGCTTTTAGTTTACAGGGTCAAATATTCAAGTCTTTCTCTTTATGATTTCTGATGTGATAATCATGCTTAGAAAGGTCTTCTCCACCCCCAAGATTATGTAGAAATTGTTCTGTATTTTTAGTAGTAATTATATATGTACATATATACATATGTATATATAAATGTATATAAATATACATATTTATATGTGTGCATATAAATATATAATGTTTAATTTATCTGGAAGTTCTTGATATTATTTTTTCTCAAATAGTCCAACTGTTACAATATCAGTTCTTAAATTATCTTTCTTGGTGTTTTGAAATGCCATCTTCATCATATTCTATGTTCTTATACTAATATCCAATGAATCTTTCATCCATTTTCAGGGCCCTCATTGGAAAATGATTCATAAAAAGTGTTCTCCAATGTATCATGCTGCATAGGATGGTGCCATGTATAAACATTTTAGCCAACACTCCCTACCCTTTCTAAAGAAAAAATAAATTGATATAAAGAAATTAAATATTAATGGGAATATAATTTCCAATTTTGAATGATGAGTTTTAATCATATCCAGTAAATGCTTTACCTATAGAATGCTAATATTTTATTTGGAATCCTTATATACCACTTAGGCACATTTTGTTTAAATAGCTGAGATGATTCTTTCTCTATTACTCTAAGCCCCATGAGATTAAATCCTATTAAAAGTAATTCACATTAGCATCATTAAGAAGATAATCCTATTTGGCCTACATACAGTACTCTTTCTTTCTTTCTTTCTCTTTTTCTTTCTTTTTCTTTCTTCTTTCTTTCTTTCTTTCTTTCTTTCTTTCTTTCTTTCTTTCTTTTCTCTCTTTCTTCTTCTTTTAACAGTGCAATTTAGCTATATGTTCCTTTTCACTAAAAGAGAAGAAAGTGGAAAGTTAAAGGAACTTTAACTCTATTGTCTCTATTGCTCTTTCTGCTTTTACATCCAAAACATTCAGAAGCACGGTTTACATGGCAGTTCATCTCTACACAATAAATTGATAACAAAATAGAAGCTAGACATCACTTAATAAAACAATTTAGCTACTGAAATTTTATCCTGTGAAAAGCATCACAGTCTTTTACCTAAATAATGACTCTGTCTTACACATTGGGACACTTCAGATGGGGGAAAGGAAATGAATCTAGTTTGACTTCAGGCCTTGAGTTGTCTGGAAAAGTCTGAGATATGTCCTCTATCTCTCAAATGGTTCCTCCGTGAAACAAAAATTATTCTGACTCACTCTGCCAGAACATAAACTCTATAGTTGGTTCAATATTAGTGTTCTTTCCCCAAAGCAAACTTAATTGTCACTACAATAAATTTTTCAAAATTAAATTTAAAAAGCTCTTTTGGATATGCTTGCCTACTAGTTTTCCTTTTATGAAAATGTGCAGGATAATCATGTTGATATTTCCATTCCACCAGTTTCCTGACTACATTATCACATGCTAAGAACACATAACTAAAATCACATGACAAAATCTTCACAAACACACTGTAGGTATCCAGTTTGGGGCTGGGGATGAGGAAAACAAAATTTGATCAGTTAGTTTCAAATAAATAGAAATGTCTTTATTTGCATCATAGATACAAATGCAGCACTGGTAAGGCTACAAAATGAGATTATCAGCTCTAAACCCAGGCTTCTTCTCTCCCCACTCTCCACTCTACAGACTTCCTGAAAATCTACCTCCATCCCACACATCCTGTTTTTTTCTACTTTTGTATTGACAGGAATAAGGCTTCTCCTACAAAAACTCTCTTCTCAATGCCCTCCATGACATCTCTGCATAGGACCTTGCTCTAATAACTAGTCTCCTCTTCTCCACCCTTCCCTCTCCATGGGATCCCAGCTTTTAGCTGGTAATATTCATGCCCTTACTTCTTCCAGTTTATCACATAGAAAGAGTTGTCTATATTCTGATTTCATTTTCTCACCAACTTTTTCTTCAATTCACTAAATCCTTAGCACACCACTGAAACTATTCTTAGTAAGATCTAGTTACTAAATCCAATATATTATTTCCAGCCCTTATCTTTTCTGTTCCCTCATAATATTTAACACTGATAACTCCATGCTTCCTAACATTTTCTCCAATGTGGCTACATGGATCTCATTCCTTATTCTTTGGCCTCACTTACTACTCAGCTGCTTTGAATGGTTCCTTTACTTTCACCTGCTCGTTACACAGTAGTATCACTGACGTTTTGTGCTAGGCACTATTTTGTCCTACACACATTCCCAGGAGGCCCCATCTATTCCATGACTTCAAGCAGCTATCCACTTAAAGATCACAAATCTTAATATTCAATCCAAATTTATCTATTTTTTAAGCCTGAGACTGCCAAGTAGCTCCATCCAAATGTCTCATTATTTCTAAACATAATCACAAGAGACTAGATTACCTGCCACTTTGAGGCTACATGAAGATGTAGCAATCTTTGCTGTTTTAACTTCATAAGGTACAGGATTTGAAATACATGCATATAATTCATGTCCTTTAATTAATAAGCTAATGTATATATCACTATAAATGAAAAAATGCTGAAGAGATTTTTTTTTTTACTCTGCCTAACATGATGCAATAACTTTGACTTAAGAGAAATAGAACATAGGAAACAAATGGCCCAGTGAAATAATACATAATTTAATAATTCAAAACAAGTTTCTTTCAGATATCTTAGGTAGGAACTCTCATTTGCATATTTTCCCAATTGCTATTTTTGTCTTTTTTAAATTGGCAGGGTCACATACCCCATCCTTAATAATAACACACTATGTCTTCATTGTGAGTATAAATGCTTGAGTTAGTTAAAATGTCACCAAAAGACCAGATTCGGTCTTGTGGATAATAGGGCTTGAGATGACTTCATTATCTAAAAATAACAAAACACAGGAGAGTTTGCTGCAATGAAAACTGATATACAATGTTCCATAAATATATCTTGCAGGAGTCTAAGATGTTGATCATGCCTTCTTGGTATAAATGAAGGCTCCGTGAGTAAGTTTCTAGGCAGCATTATTTAGGTCAAATAGAAAATGGTACTAACAGGAAGCTGCTGGAAGCATTCAAGTTAAAGAAATGCAGATTTTGAATGTGGGATTTATTCGCAGTGAACCAATTCAAAACATTCTTGCTTTGACTATATAATTATCATGATATTTCTACTAGAACCTCACTATAACATCTGCTGTCATATGCCAGCAAATTTTGACGGCTCTTCCTCAAGGAGTATTCCACAAATACTTCTCATCCCTTTCTCCACCACTACCTTGGAACAAGCCACAGTAATCATCCTCTAATCTGGACTATTGCAATGGCTTATTAGTTATTTCCCTACTAGCACCCTTGCCACCTTTTCAAGATATTCTCAGGTAGAGAATACTAGAAAATTCTTAGCTAGAGTTACTCTAGCTGTAACAGCTAGAGTATCTTCAGAAAACATAAGTAAAATCATATTACTCTTCTTAAATCCTCACTTAGAATTGGATCCAAAGTCCTTATAATAGCCTATAATAGTGAAGGGGAATATAAGGGAAGGGAGAAGAAATGTGTGGGAGATATCAGAAAGGGACACAGAACATAAAGACTTCTAACTCTGGGAAATGAACTAGGGGTGGTGGAAGGGGAGGAGGGCGGGGGGTGGGGGTGAATGGGTGACGGGCACGGAGGGGGACACTTGACGGGATGAGCACTGGGTGTTATTCTGTATGTTGGTAAATTGAACACCAGTAAAAATTAATTTATAAAAAAAAATAGCCTACAAGGCTCTACACGATCTGCTCGCCTCTCCACTCCCACCCCTTGCCACCTGCAGGGCTTCTAGATCCCTGTGGTTCCTGCCTCATTGACTTCTTTGCTGTTCTTGCAACACAGGAAAGACATGCTCTCCTAAGAGCCTTGGCTTTACTTAGAATATTCCTTCCCCAGATATAGCTAAATCTTCTGCACGCATTCTACACATATTTCTGCAGACCAAGGTTCAAATCCCAGCACAACCCACCACCAGTTCTCTGCCATGGTTACTATTCTTTATCCCAGTCTCTTTTTCCATGAAAGTGGAAATAATACTACATAATCAGGCCAGCCATTGATCTTGCAATTCTCTTTGCCTGGTAATCACTATGCCCAAATCTCTGCTTAGACCTAATTCATTTCCTTCAGGCCTCTGCTTATATTTTTTCCTTATCAGAAATCTCTGATCATCCCACATAACATAGCACACACACCACCCCCCAGCCTCCATCTCCTTCATCCGGCTCTATTTTTCTTCAGAGCGCTTTCACCACCTGCCATTTTATATATTCATTCGCTTATGGTCTATTTCCCCTCACTATAACAAAAAGTTTCTTTTTGATAAAGACTTTCAACTGTTTTGTTCATTCCTGTACCCCAGCATTTAGAATCCTGCCAAGCAAATACTCAGAGCTTAACAAATACATATTTGTTGAATAAATTAAGGAGTGAATGAACATACACTTCACTTCTGGGAATCCATTCTGAAAATTAACCAGACAGGTTATTTCTGGAATACGACATGCTGGATTTCAGCATGACCCAAGTTTTGCCTGTATCATACAGTGTATGTCTGGAGAGTAGTAGCCTTTACTTCAGCATGATTCACACTATGTAGGCTCACAAGACGAACTAGGATGTAGCAAAATAAACACCAATCTAGATAATTCTAGCCCTCAGAGAAATTACAGTGGCTCAGAAATATACATTTTAATCATCTACAATAATGAAATTATCTAACGACCTTCTGAAACCTCTATTCCATCTGTGTGCGTGAACAGTTCAAGGCATTAAATCCAAACTGAAGGATATTTGATCTGATTATAAAAGCCAGGCAAGTGTGAAGGGATCTGCATTTAGTGGCTCAAGGACTGAAATGATCACAGTTCCCATGCTAAGGCCAGTTCAATTTCTTGTCAGCAGGTCAACTCGTTGTTTTCCATGAAGAAGCCCTTAGAGGTTACATATCTTTAAGTAAGAGACTCATTTTAATGAACTTTTTTCCATACTTAAAATGGCCCTACCACATATGTTTGCAACAAAGAGCCAAATGAAATTTAATCATCTCCAAGGTTATTTGCAATGTTTTATGTTGGGGATATGTTGAGGATAAATTTTTATATTAGAAATATATCCTTCTTTGAATTAGAAGATAAAACTCTTCCTCTGGAGATCATTTCCTTGGCTAAAGCAATATGAATTCCCTAGCTGCTTTCTCTAGCAGCAAATCTATAAAGCTCAAATTAAATAGTGTAAAAAGGGCCAACTTTATTAGATCGCTAAAATAGATAACTTCAAAAATAGATTTTCTGGGAAAATGCTAAAAATTCTTTAATATTGAGAATAGACACCTTGGAGATTAGCCACATTTGTTAACTAATGCAGATTAAATTTCTGCCACATTATTTTTTCTATTCAGTGTAACTGTTCAAAATATTTATAATATATTGCAAGATTCTGAATGAATAGCTTGGGGATTGGGTATTTTATAATAGGCTTAGTCTGTAAAGAGAATATAGGAAAGAAAAATGATTCTCATATTCATGTAAAACAGCAGATGACTAATAGTTGCAAGTCTATGTATATTAATATATACAGCATGTTTCTAAGTGCTATGTCTGTGTGTAAAGTTGGATTTTACAATGTGAATCCATTGTCAAACAAATCACTTTCATGCTGAAGATGGTGTAGAGAAAATAAATCAAGTCCAAATCAAATAAAACTTTATTCCATTCTTTCCCTCCAGGAATATCAGAATTCATTTAACTATCCATTTGTCCTAATAAAATTTTCTGTTGTACACATAATGCAGGTGAACTGAGCAGCATTCCCAATTTGATCTGCTCTCACAAACCAGAACAAACTAGACTGGTGGGGCAGAAAGCACTGCAGATCAAGTTACAGCCCTGGCTCTTGGGCCAACTCTTGCCTAAATCTGTTTCCTCATGTGCACCACAAAGCAAGTAAACCAGACACATCTCCTAGGGCCTCTTCCAGCTTTAAGTTGGTGTATTTCCCCCTCCCGCCCCTTAAAATAAATATCTCTAAAAGGATCGGAGGTTGGGGAGCGAGAGTTTGTTTTTTCAACAATGAAGGAAGCAATCATATTTTTCTAAAATTACAGATAGAATTTTAGATGTTGCCCACCCCCTGTTTCCAGAACTTCTGTCAAATTTTTCTTTATGAAATCTGATCATTTCTGGTTAAACGCTTTTGCTTCTCCACTTGTTCAGTGGCTGCCTTGGACATCTTTAGACAAAAATCCATATAATTTGTTTCATTGAATTACTGCTGTCCTATTTCCAGCCACCCTTATACATCCCAGAAGACAATATCCTGAAAAGGTCTATGTGTCTGCACATGCCGTTCCTCTGTCTCCAGTGTCCTTATTCCTCATTTCTGTTGTCAAATTCCTACGGGATGCCCTCCACTGCGAATGCACAGCTAGCCATTTATTTCTATTTCTATCACAGACTTTACTATATTGTATTGTAACTTCTCTGTTCAAGTCTGTCTTAAACTATTTCTTTTTTGGAGAAGATCATGTCTTACTTATTTTTATGTTGCCAGTATCTAGCACCATGCTTGGCACATACTAAGTGTTCCATATATATTTGCTTTGCGTGAAACTGTAGATAGGTCTAGGCAGAAAAGAAAACCCAGTAAGTGTTATAAGCTAGCTCCAGCCCCAGTTGCTGCCTAATGTTACTATAGTGACTTTAAAAGTTACAAAAACGTGCCCAGCAAACATAATATTCCTCCTCATAGCAAGTATAAGGATCAAAAAAACATTCCTTGGGTGGGTTTATCAGTCAGAGAAAATTTAGCACGTCCTCCCTTATGCATTTTTTAAAATAGAGCAATGTGTAGATATAGGCAGAAATTCATTCATAAACACTCTCAATGAATGAAACAACTCTACAGATCATGCTTAGTAATGAGAAATATGGAAAGTTTGAGAAGTTAGTTTCCCCCCAGAAAAATCAGCTTAAGGACACTTTTGTCACTTGCGAGTTTTTTTGAGCCTCACCATTTGCCTGCTGCTTATGAGATAAAAATGTTACAGGAGAGCATCTCTCCCCATAGTCAATGAACTCAACTCAAGTAAGGTCTAACTTGTGAATAGAAAAAAAAAGTGACTGTAAATCTGTGTGTTGAAGTTTATTAACACAAACTATTACTTTTTGTAGTAGGAGGAGCAGAATTAATTTATTTTAAGAAAAATTCTCCCATACGCAAAAAACTCTTGCCCTGAAATAGCTCTGCAAAATAAAAATGAATTCATAGAGAGCCAAGAAATAAATCCATACATCTATAGTCAACTAATCCTTAACAAGAATGCCAAGAACACAAAATGGAGAATGAATAGTCCCTTCAATAAATAGTGTTGGGTAAATTGGTAGCCACATACAGAAGAATAAAATTGAACCCTATCTCACACCATATTTAAAAATTATTGCAAAATTTAACTTAAACATAAAACCTAAAACTGTAAATCTACTAGAAGCAAACATAGAGGAAAAGCTTCTTGGCATTATTCTGGGCAATGATATTTGGATATGATATCCAAAGCACAGGCAGCAAAAGCAATAGTAACTACAAACTAAAAATTTTCTATGGCTCTCAACCTTAGCTCTATCTTCTTAGAAATGTCCATGCCATGAGAATCAAGTAGAGGAAGAAGAGAATGGGAAAGTTGAAGTGCAAAAGAAAGCTGAGGCAGAGGTCCAAGTAAACCATTAGCTTGTGCACCCATGCAAGCCCCAGGAGCAGAAATATAGAAAGCTGAAGGTCCAGGACACAGGTAGAAATTGTTGGACTGTATGCTACTCTGTAGAATTTCTCTCGATACATCTTGAACATCTATCCCCAAATGATCACCATAATCACCTCTGAGAGACCCACCTTGTTCATATCAAAATAGTTCTTTATGGTCTTTGCTGTTGGCCTATGACATTCTGGGCTAGTTCTGTTGTCAGTTGTGGCTAAATGTAACATGTGTACAATAAATCATCTTTTCTTCTGTCCTAGCTAAAGAAGAAAAGCAAGCAACCAACCAAACAATAAATAAAAAATTTCTTCACAGCAAAGGAAACAATAGAGTGAAAAGGCAACCTATGAATCCATACAACTCAATAACAAAAAAACAAATAATCCAATTAAAAAATGGGCAAAGAGTCTAAATAGACTTCTCAAAAAAAAAAAAAAAAGACATACAAATGCCCCACAGGTGTATGACAAGGTGCTCAACATTACTAATCATCAAGGAAATGCAAATCAAAACTACAATGAGATGTCACTTCATAAATGTTAGAATGGTCATTAAGAGAAAAACAAAAGATAACAAGCATGGGCAAGGATGAGAACAGAAAACCCTTGTAAGCTGTTGGTGGGAATGTAAATTGGAAGAACCATTATGAAGAATGGTATGGAAGTTTCCCCCAAACTAAAAATAGTAGTACTTACTTTTGATCTAGCAATCCTACCCAGGTGAAATATCCGCACTCTCATGCTCATTTCAACGTTATTAACAATAGCCAAGATATGGTAACAACCTAAATGTCTGTCAGTGCATGAAATGTAATATATGCATATAGTGGAATATTACTACACCTTAAAAAGAAGGAAATCCTGCCATGCAACAACATGGATGAACCTAGAGGTTATTATGCTAAGGGAAATAATCCAGATGCATATACTGCATGATCTCACTTGTATGTGGGATCTGAAATAGTCAATACCATGGAAATAGTAGAATGGTGGTTACCAGGGAAAGGGAACAGGAAGGGAAAAATGGAAAGTGTTCGTCAGGGGATACAAAGTTTTAGTTATGTAAGATGAATAAATTCTGGAGATAGAACGCACAACAATGTTAACTATAGTTAATGATAATTATTGTATACTTGAAATTTACCAAGAAGGCAGATTTTAAGTGTTCTCACCTTAAAAAAAGAAAGAAAATGGTAACTATCTGAATTATGGATCTGGTAATTATCTTTTTTTTAGGGATGGGCAGAGGGAAAAGGACAGAAAAAATCTTAAGCAGACTCCCCACTGAGTGGAGGGGCTGATCTCACAACCTCAAGATCATGATCTGAGCTGAAATCGAGTCAGACAACTAACTAAGCCACCTAGGTGGTCCTGGATGTGTTAGTTATCTTGATTGTAGTGATAATTTTACAGTGTGAATGGATATCAAATAACCAAATCGTATACCTTAAATATATACAGTTTTCATTGTCAAATACATCTCAATAAAAAAATCAAAATAGATTCTTCATCAAAACTTCTTGGTCACTTCCTAGGCAAAAACTGAAGAATTATGTACATTACAACTGGCAGCCTTTTAATAGTCTTTTCAATATCTGTTTCAATTCAACCTATCAAAAATAAAAACTAGCAAATTAGTTTTTGAACATAAAAACTATGTTCTTGTAAAAAGCTCCTATATGAACTACATTTGTTATAATGTCCATTTGATAACTTATATTTATCAAGTACATGCCATGTACCAGGGCTAAATTGTTTATTATGTAATAATTTGATTAATCATCATAACAATCCTCTGGGTACGGATTATTATTTCTGTTTTTCACTTGAAACCTGAGGCAAAGAGAGACTATATAATCTTTCACATTACTTGACTAGGTAGGGTCAGAGCTACACTACAAATCCAGACAGTCTGAATCAAAGCTGGCAATTAACCTGCCCCATTATTTAACACTGGACTATGGTATCCTCTATATAAAAACAATTTTTAAAACCAAATAATCTTAATTGGTGATTTTTTTCTGATAATAAAAATAAATCTTGTTTCTTGTAGGATATTTTTACAATCAAAAAACCATATTTTAAGGGAAAGCATATAGACCCCAAGGAGATTCAAACCGTACAATTTGTTCAAACAGTACAAATTGTAATATTGTGGCAATAGAATTAACTGTGGAACTTTAGGACCCATAGAAAAAGAGTAGATCTCATTATCAGTTTATGAGTTATTCTCCATTCTGTAGATGATACTCTTCCTGGTCAGAAAGCAGCCACTACTTCAATACCATCTGATATTTTATGCATAGGCCCAGCCCCAACACCAAAAAAAATAGGGCAGCAGTGGTCAGGAACACCTCTTTATAGTAACTGTTTTTTGTTATGATTCACAAGATAATAAGTGCTTGACATAATGGAGGACATTTTTGTGCCAGCAAGGCGTGTAATGACTTTTTCTAGTCGGTCTCTCAATTGCTTCATTTTAAGAAAAACATGGAAGAAATTAGAGTAGTCTCAGGAATGTTCAAAGCTTTTCTTATATTTTTGGAGAAGATACATCTTTGATTTTACACAATATATCCTGGAAAGAATGAATATAAAACTTGCTAATGCCATGACTAAGAAAAAGATATCAGAATTGTTCTAATTACATTTTAATCTTTTCATTCTGATACATTGAGTATCAAAATCACACAGGAATTCCTAAACTTTTCCTATGAGTTCTTAACATATTGGTCTTACATGAAACTGTGAATACACACTAGAATGCTAGAAGGCTTCCATAAAACACTTGAAAATTAAAAGAGCAAAGCTATGAAATTCTAAAATATTTCACATTTATCACATGACTCACTATGTGTTCAGAGTGACCTCAACAACTTAGGTAAGTATCTTGTGAAAAAAATATCATAGAGGATATATGTGTGTATTATATGTGTTTCAACATACTAAAATAGAAAAATATATGCTTGTATATTCATCCATCTAACAATATAATGTTGAAGGCAATAACAGCCAGTCTAGTAACATCTAGCAATTGTAGTTGCAAAATATTATACACTGAAAGTAGATTTTTCAAAGTGACACTTTCTTTAAAAAGAAAAAAAAGATTTTATTTATTTATTCATGAGAGACACACACAGAGAGAGAGGCAGAGACACAGGCAGAGGGAGAAGCAGGCTCCATGCAGGGAGCCCGACATGGGACTCGATTCCCAGACTCCAGGATCATGCCCTAAGCTGAGGGCAAAGGGCAAACACTCAACCGCTGAGCCACCCAGGCGTCCCTCAAAGTGACACTTTCATTATTCTTCATTATAAAGGTTAAAATGAGATGACATAAATTGACATATGTGATATTTTCAATAATCTAAAATAGATTAAAACTGAGTATGTCTAAATGACATAAGGTAAAGCACCTCTGTTTATAAAATAAATTACATGAAGTCTACATCTAAATCTATTTAATGCATCCTAAACTGGAAATTAAATAGTGGACATGCAGTGATAAATCACGTTGGTGATTCAGGGCCTTTTTAAAAACAAACAAACAAACAAACAAAAAACAAAGTTCAAATAAACCCTTTGATCAGAATCAAAGTAGACTAAAAATCAAGTATGACAGATTTCAGCCATTAGTCATGATAAGAGCTCTTAAAACACTTAATAGGGGAAAATTTCACCTATCAAGAAAATAATCCCATATGATTTTTATTGATATCTCTTGAGTTATCTGAAATTAATGCAGTGAGCTTCATCGATTAGGTTGTTTTATCAAAATAACTAATCGCAGAATGCACCTTATCTTCAGAGAAGCTGCCACTTAACTTTCTTTACCAATCTTCTTACAAGCATAATGGAGAATTTAATTCTAGACATATCAAAAATAGTTGCATAGAAATTAGTATTTTTTAAAATTTCTACATTCTTCTTTGTGTGTATTATAAAGTGCTGCCAAAATATCACAGACTGTATGTTATTTCTGAGCCTTTCCTGCTTAAGTTTTCTGAAGTTCATGTAAAAGAAATTCTTAAACTTTTAGGAATTACGGATCTACCTAGAATCTGATGATAGCTATGATATTTTCCTTTTTTAAAAAAAAATAGGACATATTAAGTTTGCATGTGATTTCACGGCATTGATAGATGCCTGGTTAAAAACTTGTGTTCTATGACAAATACTTTATTTTTTCAGATGGGCTGCATGAAATGCACTGAACTTCTCGAAAGAAAAGTGGATCAGTGAACTCATTGAATGAGATCTCAGAAGATTTGGGGAGGTGATTATGTATGGCATTGGAAGTGGAGTTTATCTATCTGTTGAGAGACAGATCTCATTTCTGTAGGTGAACACTTTTATTAGTGATAGAAGGGCCTCTATTGGCTTATTCATCTTTGGTGAGACATCTCCTCCTGGTCTCATCATTGCCAATTCAAGTGGCTCCGTGTTGCCAGTACAAGTGAAATAGTTCTCCCCACACTCACTCACTCACTCAGTAAATTGATATTTATTGAGAACCTGTTGTATGTTAAGATCTTACCCAGAATACTGGCTTTAAGAATACAGACACAAACAAGAAATACAAGGTTCCCATTTTCATGAAGCTTGCCTTCTAGCAGAAAGGAAAAGAGACAATAAGTAAGTAAACAAATAACCAAGATAATTTCAAATAGTGGTATGAGCCACAAAGATGTAAAAGAAGGCCACAGGATGAGTCACTGAAATACGGTAAGAGACCGTCTGGACTGTGGTATTGATTGAAATCTCAAAAGATGAGGAAGAGCCAGCTGTGGAAAGATTTGGCAGAGGGTAGCTAGCGGGTTCAGACTGTAGGCTGAACGCTTGGTCGGAATGCGAGCAGAGGGGAGAACATCAAGTAAACGTTCCCGAAGGGAGAGCATGCTTGGCTTCTTCAGGGATATTTACTTTATTTTTAACTTTTATACACAATGAGACAATTGATATACTTTCAAAATTCATCTTCAATCCTTCATCATAGCCAGAGCTAACAAATTACCCTCTAAAAAAACCTTTAAAGCCCAAACTGGCCTATTCCCTGTTCAGCAAGTACAGCCCTGTCTTGTAAGTCTGTGGGTACTGAACTTGTATGTCCCAGCAACGTCAAATTGCTACAAAAGCTCCTAAACCCTTAGTTCAATTTCTGCACTTTTCTTATCACAAAACAGTTACGCACAATTCTCAGATCCACACCAATTTGTCAACTGTAGTTTGGGGAGCACTACTCTACAGTACCCTTTCTATGAACAAAATAAAGCTTTATGTTTTCAAAATCATGAAATTCACAGTAGAGGGCTGTTTTCTACTCATCATTGTTATAGATAGCAAATATTAGAAATAGCAGCAATAAAACTCAATGTTAACCTGGAGGGATTGCTCTCCAGATGAAAAAAGATTTGGAGTAATTTATGTCTCTGACTACCTGGCACTATTTCTGATGCCTGGGATTTGTTCTAGCACAGTTTCCTGCAACAATCATCTATTTGAAATACTCAGTTCATTTTCTGGTCTTACTCCTCTTAAAAAGAAAAAAATACACACACACATATATATATATACATATATATATATATATATAAATTTAACATGTAACAGAATTTATTGGGGCTTTTTTAAAACTTCATTTAAAACAATCTTAAAATGTCAGCTTTTATTAGGTCAAGTGACTATATTTATAAATGGGATTATAAACGAAAGTACAATCATGGGGAGCCTGGAGCTGGGTCACACTGGTTTGAAAAAAAATTATGTGCATCTCTTCACACTCAGCATTAGGTGATATCAAGCTGGTAGTTGATAGCAGCCTAGGTGAAAGTATTTACATCCTGGAAATCAGCAAAACTACTACTCAAGGCTTTTTTTCCAAGAGAGCTGGTTATTGAACATTTACTAGCACATCACCATCTGTAATCAATGTTAATTTCAAATTTCTTTAGAGTAAGAAGGATTGACAAAATGGCGTTATAAAATTTGAAATATTTCAGGTACTGTTTTCAAGATGGTTGCATTTATGTTCTTTAATACCAGGCTAAGAAGAACAACAAAAAAGTTTTCCTGGACTATACAAGATAATCTATTTTTCAATATAAATTTGTATCATTGGTTCTGTTTGTCCACACAGGCGTACATGCACCAACTCACAAGGAGGAGTAGCAATGGATATACAATGATAATAATAATATATGTGTTTATATGTGTAAAATTGTTTTAAAATCTGATGTAATAATTATCTTAATATTGGCCAAATATGCAAGCAAAACCACAGTAATTTCTCCCAAACAACAGTAGAAACTAGAATTGGTGAAAAACTTTTTGAAACATAATGGGTAGAAAAAGCCTCTGTACCAGTTGGGAGTTGTATTATTGAAAATAATAATAACACTATTTTTATTTCCAATCATTGTATTAACAATAGAACTCCTTGTTTACATTTATAAATAAATAGCAGACTACACTGAAACTTAAATCTATCACTGAAAAATTATACTTTTTTGAGAAATTAGATTATTTATAAAGACAAAATCATTTTTTAAAGGAAATGAGAAGCAGATAGATAAAAGGATGTAATAAATGCTTGGAGAGTTGGTAAATAATGGCTACTAAATGAACATTTAAAAAATGAGCAAGTTGCTTCACTGGTTAGAGTGTGGTTCTAAAGTCGTTAAGGGCATGTTAGGTTGCTCTAATCTGTGATTGTAGGCTGAACGGTTAGTCTGAATATTAGTCTTGAAAACAAAAGCCTTAAAACCACAGGAGAAAGTCAGTAAATTCAATGACTCACCATTAAAGACCTCCTAATTCAATGTATGTGAAGCTTGGGGGCAGTGGGACGGTAGCCTTAGCCTTTGATACCAGGAGTTTCATGAATCATTAACATCTATCTCATTTATAGTCCTTTTTTTCTCCTAAACAAGCAAAAGTACAGTGAAAACCAAATCGGAAATAAGAGTAATACTAAACTTTAGAATAAACTGTTTTTCGAATATTGTGAAAGATGTTTATAACAAAAATGTTTAACACATTAGCCTCACCTCCACCTTGCAACACCATCTGTCCAAAATAAATTTTAAGAATTGCTTTATTTTCCCTTGGATAGTTAACTTTTTTATGATATTTGAATCTGAGCTAATTTCACAGCACAGCAAAAATAGGATCTTATGGAGAGATAAATACTACTTAAAATAATGATATAGAGAATTAAGGCTATATTCTTATCATAATACATCTACCCTTCCCATTTTGCAAGGATTTTCTTATATTGAAAGATATCTTTTTAGTAATGAGGAATTAAAAGTTTCTGCCTTTTAAACTATATGAAGGGATAATCCTCTATTCTGTTCCTTGCTTTCTTTTCTTGTTAAGAGAGGGGAAAAAAAACCGTATCATAGTACTGCTTCCAGCTGCTTAATATTCTTTCCTTAAGCAAGCTGTGTCAGGTATTGCCTACCTCTGTGGCCCTTAAATCACTCCCAGTGATGGCTTAGTGCCCCACAGTTTTACTAATTATCACATCTTCCTTAAACATCTCTTAGTTTTGAAGACAAAATAAAGTTCATGTTTATATTAATTTCAACAACATTCATTTAGCAGCCACAAAACAATCTTTCTTAAAACTAAAACATAAAGAATATGCCAAATTTCAATCAGTGTAGGTACTATTGAAGAAAAACCAAGATGCTCTCTCCATTTCCCAAACTTTCTCTTACTGATTCACAAACATTTTAACTGGAAATTAGAATGACAAATGCAATAGTATTCTTGGGATTTTCAAAAGTCTGCATAATTGTAGTCATCAGGATGGGAACCTCTTCATCTGAGATGGCTTTCTTGCCCTAGAATTAGAACACACTTACCACTAAGCAATAACACTAAATAAAGTGAAAGATTAATAAAATAATTTGTGTTCAAGTTTCAAGAGGGATGCTTTCAGGCATTATTTATATAGTCAAAAGTCAAAAACTTAACTTTGTCTAGTTCTTCACATTTTGGGAAATCACAAAAGATATCTCCTCATACTTAAAGTAGCTGTATTTTTGTCCTGCATCATCACATATAACCCCTCCATGAAGGATGAACTATTATTATTCCCATTTTATGGAGGAAGCAATGGGAACAGGAGACAAAAACAATTAAAAATGTTTGGCCAAGGCCACACAGACTAAACACGGTAGAGATTCCAATTCAAACCTGACTCAAAAACCCATGGTCACCATCTTCAGAATATACTGGCTCCTTTAGATAACTATCAAGGAGTTTCAAAACTAATTCTTTTTCTCAAGTGTTTAAAAAATCAATATAAATATAGGGTTTTTGAAACACATTGAAAACAATCATAGTTCATATGAATTATAATTTATATGTATATATTGTTTACAAAAATCTCTTGCACATTCTTTCTTTTAAGCATTATTGTATAAAATTCTGAGTTTCCAATCTGAATGTTTTTTTAAAACTTAGGATAATATACCCAGAACAATATTTAGATTAAATTCCACAATGGAAGCCCATGATTTCTCTCTGGGGAACTGCATTACCCTAACAATACGCACTTCACATAACTCCAACCAATGACCATCCACAATCATGAGAGTAATCTCAAAAGACTAATCAGCAGTTTATAATTCTGAGCCCTAAGAGGAGTTCTGGAAAGTTTATTGTGACCTCATTCTGCAACTTTCCAGATTTCAGAAGTTTTACTATAGATAGATAGTTGCCTGGTCAATACTTGGCCTTCTATTATGTGAATCTGGCCATTTCAAGAGCAGGAAGAAAAATGAATAACTCTCAATAGTTTCTACAAAAGGGTCAGAAAATTCAGGCATTTATCTATCTGTCCAATCATCAGCAAATGTGTATATAACCTTACTTTTCCTCACAACCAGGAGAAAGAATTCATCTTGACAGTATTCTTTGTACATAAGGAAACAAATAACTAGAGGGAGATTAGTTTGATGTGCCCATCTAATTGGCTGAGCATCAAATAAATCTTTGCAATTGTATTTTCTTGGTGTGCTTATTATTTTATGCCCTATATATATTGTAACAAAATGATCCAGGTTAATCTTTAAGACCAATTCAGTGGAACCAGTTACATTCATGTAGATCAATCACAAAGAATTGATTAGACCATCCACTTAAAATCTAATTGATTGCATTGTGCTTGACTATATCTGAAACAGCCACTGTTTTTATTATGATACAAAAATAATCACACCAGCAATTCGGTACTTATTATGTAAACCAAAGTAAAAACCAGGCTTATTTTGTCATGTTCAAGTTACTTTCTTCAACTGGACTTTTGAGATTGATTTGAAAACTCTTTTTCTAATAAAAATATTTTTTTCTGTTGCATTGTAATTCATTCATCTCATAAAAAAATCAGACAAGAAAAAAGCACATGAAACACAAAGTTCAAATCATCTTGTGATATGAACCTTGTTTCTAAGTTTTCTGGGCAAATCTGACTTTACCCTTGCAAAATTTGTGTTTTTAGACCATCTTCTTTCCAAGTGCCTAAACTATCATTTAATCTCAAAAGTATAAATGGAAAAATCAGTACGTTGTGATCTTTAGGCAAAAACAATACTTGTGGAGAGAGAGAAAAAAACAAATTCCTCTGCCACGTGATGGAAAGCACATATCGTTTACTCATGCTTTTCTAATAATGTGTTTATCTTTTAATTAATTACTTTATGACTATTTGGTATTACAAAAAGTTGTGATTTTCCCATAATCATTCAATTTTTGTATTTAAATTTAGTTTATGGATAAGGCAGTAACTATATAATAGAACACAAAAAGCACATGTTCCAATCTGTGTAAGCTGCTAGACTTGGTTTCAAGAAAATACATACTAGATCTCTATCGGTGGTTCTTGACTTTAAGTGTACAACAGAATTACCCCTAAGGGCTTGTCCAAACAGAATGCTGAGCCCCTACCTCTACACTTTCTGAATCAATGGATCTGGACTGAGACTGGAGAATTTGTATTTTGAACAAGTTCCTAGACAGTTGTGGCAGTGTTGATCCAGAGACCACATTTTGAGAACTATTGATCTATATCAAGGCATTAAACATCACTTCAGAATTCATCTTTGTAATATTAATCATCACTGAACCTTGATTTTAATAGACAATTTAGAGCTGTGTACACAGTAGGTTTCAGTGAACACTGTTGACTGATCTAAATTTAGGCATAAAATAAATTGGATTACAAACCGACCAGTTACTAAACAATCCATCTTTTCCCCAACCGAGAAAATCTTGGCCTAGGTATCAGAGAGCTGAGGTACATAAAATTGCCTTTAGATACTGAGTTTTTCTACCTATGGAGTTTCTTTTCAGTGCACTTTTATTTTATTTACTGACAATAGAAAGCACAGTCATCTTGGCACAAGCAATATAATGATAAATGAAATGTGGTTAATGAAACATCAATGAAATTGTTGATTCCAGGGATTTTTCTTTTTAGAACAATGTTTTGGTAATAGCAGAAAGTGGTTCTTGGAACAAAAGAGATCACAGCTTGATTTTTTAACGTTAGGCCCCTGTTGCTGAAATCTGGAATCTGTCTATTAGTTTGTTTTGTGGTTTATCTTTCACCCTGCATGACTAATTTAAGCAAGATGTTTCTTCTGTTTTCAATCCTATAGTGAGATGTGTAAGCTCTTTCCCATAGCTATACCAGTTCTGCCAAATTCTGAATACTAGTTGAAATATCAATGGAGCTGGAAGAAAACATTTAAAGATTTTTCCTTTGCCTTTGTCATATGTTATGGTATTCATATGACTCCCTCTGGTGGCAAACGTAGCATGGAATGTTAATCTTTTTCAAGAAATATACAAGTTTACATTTCTTTTCATATAGTCAATTGTTGTTTCTTTCTCGTCTGAAGTTTCATTTTCTACCTAATGCTGATGCTCTCCACAATCTGATATACCCACTATAATGATGTGATTCAATCAAAGTTATTGGTTCTATCACTACCTAGATTGAATCTCTTTGTCAAAACTCAGTCTAGAAGATGGTATCAAATAGTTTGTGCAGGCTCTTAACAATCAAACCAGAATATAAAAATTCTAAAATAATTAAAGAAAACAAACCCCCTCAAATTCAATCTCAAATCCTCTAAACACAGTCCAATCATGTAAAATATAAGGTTAGTCTAAGTAAACTTAAATATCTACACCCAGAAAATACCCTCAGGGCTCCATCCATATGAAATGTACAGTCACCCAGAGATGAATTTGAATTTTACCAGTTGGTGCATGGATACCCTAAGCCAGGTTATGTAACCTCTGTGAGATGTGGTTTTCATACCTACAAAATGGAATGATGCTGTGAACTTGTTGCTATGGATCAAATAAGACAATGTATTTAAAGACCTAGCACTATGTCTGACATTTAGTAAGACACTAGCTAGTAATCTGAGCCTTTTATCTGATTTTTGTTTGAAACGTACAGCGATAGCCTTGGCTGAGGTAGAGATGTGAGGTTCCCATCAGACCAAGCTCACACAAGGAACGGCCTCCACGAGCCAATGTTCCAAGTGATGGTTAAGCAAATGCACACACTGAAGAAATGAAGCTCCTTTCTTATATGTGCACACAGTATCTTGACGTCTATCATGCCACCTCGAATGCGGCCCTGGAATACCAGAGAATCCCCCTTTCCAATCAAACTTGCCTCTATTTCTGTCGCTCAAGTCAATACGACAATGCTGCTTTTTTGAGCTAAGGGATAACATGGATTTAGGGGCAACAAAATTTTTCCTCTCAAGAAAGAAAATATCTTGAGAAAATATCTTAAGAATCTTTTACATTTCCTGTAAGACAAGAAGGGTAATAATGCACTTTTATATCTCCTGATAAAAGCTTCTTGCACTCGTTAACAAAATAATTGGCCTATACAACATGAAAAATTGATCGCGACTTAAATGATGTTTATGCGCACGTCTGTTTTAACAGTTTTGATTGAGGAGTTAAAATAGGTTATTTGTCCTCATCTCTTTACTGTTGCTTTGTGGTTGTGTTATTAGCTTTGTGATTGAATTAATCATACATATACATAGGCACAGGTGTACATGTTTAAGGATTTTGTTGCGAATCTTATTTATATAGACACTTTGCATTGCTACTAGTATCTTTCCTACTAGTGAAAATGCTAATCTAGATTGGTCAGGGGTAAAAGCACCATCATGCGCCATAGTGCTGGGCGTAGGGTCCGTCTGTCGTCTGGGATTCCATTTCTTGAGAATCTCTTATTGCCTTTGGACACCTGCCAGTGCAGCTAAAGTAAGAGGGGCCAAGGTTGCCCTATGACCCCATCACCTCCTCAAGCTCTTATCATTGCTCTTTCCCTTAGCACTGACTTATTTTTTTCCATCAGAAAAGTACAATCCAAGATTCAAGTATGAATATAGAAGAGAAAAAGCAGAGAAAGCTACTTGGCCTGCTTTGCCTTCCACCCAATTCAAGCCAAACTGTCAGCCAGTAACAAGAGTTTGCCCGACCCGCTCTCTGTGCAGATATTCCCCTTGGTGAACTTGCAAGAAGTCATTGGAAAGTATTTCTGGGTTTCTATTACTGGGGGAAAGGAGGAAAGAATGGGCAAAAATAGAATTCTGGGCTTTTCAAAGCAATACAGGCAAATTATTGAAAACTATAAAACGCCTTCACAGTAATACAACCTTCTGCAACTACCCAAAACTGACATCCAGTCTTCTGGCCAAAAATATGAGGAAGAACATTGTCAGGGGTGACTTCCATCTTTTCCATATATTCAGTGGCAGGAGCATTTGTGACTCCTTCTCTTCCTGACACCACATTTCTTCAACAAGCCTTCTTGCCTTGCCTCTTTCTTTGAAACATCTGTCAAATGTATGATCTATAGGAATTTTCATCAGCAACTGCTCCCTCTCCTATATTCTGTCTCACACAGGATCCTTTCAATATAACCATTTTACGGTTTCCTATATTGATTTACTCTCACTCTCTGCTTGCTCATCAGTCAGAGCCCCAGCAGAAAATGGGTCGTACATTCAAGTCATGTAATCAGAGGAGAGTTTAATAATGAGAGTATTTACAAAGGCTTGTGCAGGGCTGAAGGGAGCCATAAGAGTAATGCCATGCCTTGGGAGCCTAGTACCCAGCCAGAAGCAGCAAGAAGAGTGAGTGGTTGCCAGATCCAGAGAGGAGAGCTATATAGGTGGGGCACCGGTGGACAGCAGTGGCCAAACTGGGAAGAATCTGGGTGTTGGGGGAGTCAGTACCTCGACCTCACACTTTTCTCTCCTCTGATCACCTACAGGCCTCTCCTTTGAAAGGGCTACATCTAACTGGGAGCTGGAAGACAAAGTCATGTAACTCATGTGGGGCAGCATTCCCAAGGGCCTGTGTAGCAGCCAGAAAGGTACAGAGGGGATCTGGAGATGCAACAGAAGAGTTCAAATACATCTGCCATAGCATGATTTTACTGCAAGTGAGTAGCCATTGTCTCCTGCCTAGATTACCGGTTTCTTCCTAACTGATCTCTGCGCCTTTACTCTTGCCTTCTTCCAGCCCATCCTCCATACCAGACAGCGGTGACTCTAAAAGTGTTAAACTGATCATGTCACTTCTCTACTTAAAGCCAGTCAGTGGCCTCCACTGCTCTTGGGACAAATTTTAAACTCTTTAACATAAAACATACAAGGCCTTTGGCAATTTAGCTCTTAAGATCTTTCCAGTCTCATTACTCACTGTTTCCCTGGTCACACTGCACACAAACTGAAGGTAATCCGGTCTTCTAATATGCCGTGCTTATCTCCTGATCTCTCTGCATGATGGTCCTTTGGCTAAGTGCCTTTTGCTACTCTGCTGGTTGAGCTCCTTAGTACTAATTCTCAAATGTCCCCTCCTTTCTCCAGCCTCCCAGAAGTAGGTTATATGTCTTCCTGGCACAGTTCCATCTGCTCCAGACATGGCACTAATATGTTATTTTAATTGCCTCTTTACTACTTTATTTCCCCCTAGAGAATATAGACTGCTCGAGTGCAAAGGATTACATTGTTCATCATTGTCACCTCAGCACCAACTGGGGCCTGGCATCATGTGGGACCTAGGAAATTTTATTGAATGAATAAAGAAACTAAAAGTAAAAAGTCCAATCTCTTCCTCATGACTTCCTGTCTCTCCACAATCTACCTGACATTACCTAATCACCCTCACCTCCTATTCTCCTATCTTCTTCAACATCTGTTTCTTCCCCATCATGGACTCATCTATCCAATCACTTTATCTCCTAGAAAGGAAGTTAAAAATCCCTTTTCCTTCCTTATCCCCTCTCCTAAGGGTGGGTTAGAATATAGACATGCATTCTATCTCAGACTACAGAGTACCACAGGGTAGAGTATTAAAAAGGACTGAAAGATTATACAGATGTAAAAATAGTTCTTTGAGGTTCTTTTCCTTCCAAAGCACTGGAAAAGTAAGGCAGGGCCACAGTCTTCTCTCTGTATCCATGCAGCTAAGAAGACAGGCCTAGAAATCTTTTCCTCTTCTCAAATCACACGTGGACTTTGGGGCAAATTTCCAGTCTCTTATACATTCTTCTCTCACATTTCTTGCTCTCACATTGACTCACAAACCACACTGAAGCTGTAGGTAATCTTAGAGTCCACCCTCCCAGCGTCTAGCTCACTGGATATGCAAGTATAACGTGAAAACCTCAGTTTGCAATCAAGGGTTAGCTTACCTTGCTTCCTCTGTGTGAATTGCTGTCTTGGGGATCTTGGGATCAGGTACTTCATTTGAGGTAATAATCAGACATTTCTCTGCTGGAAAAATACCATATTTTTGGTTTTTTAAGTTGTTGCTATTTCAATTTTCTTTTATTTTAGATTAATTTTAAAATACTATATGCATATGGTAAAAAAAAAAATCAAAACTCTGCAATGAGACAAGTGTCCCTCTTTCCCACATTCTGTCTCCTGGAAATTAGCAAAAGTATCTGCTGATTATACTTTACTATTATAATAACATCACCTCTCAACCTAAGAATTGGGTTTATATCACAGGTATTCTGGTGCCAGATACCTTGTGGGAAGATCTTGGGCAGGTGGCCTCAGGCAGATTGACACAGGAAGCAAGTATCCAGCTTTTGTTTGGGGATGACTGTAATCTCCTTAACTTTGGAAATGGGGCATGAGGCTGACAGAGCAGATAACCAGGATGCAAGGAGAGATTGGTCAGTCCCAAGGCAAAAGGCAGATCCATCTATCAGAATAAGGGTCTGAGTTCAAAGCTTGACCCACCTCACTGATGGACTGACCCTGAGTCCCATTGCTACCAGCCAACTACTTCTTAAATTCCCCTGGATCAAGAATATGGTTTTTCCAAACCACAGATGAGAGCTAAGATGTGACTAGAAAATTATAGTAGAAGGAAGATAGGTAGAACATTATAGAAATAGTCTTTTTTTGGTACTGATATATGGTTACTACAATATTTCCTTTTTCATGTGTGTTCCTTCTCTAGCCATCAAACTACAAACAACATGAGGTTATGTATCAAGGTTTTCCCTGTATCTGTACTTGATAATAAATCATAAATTTACCTAAGTTCTGTGTACTAATCACGCTCTTGAGCTATGTGAGAATTTTATATATCAAAAAGTTTACATTTCATTAGAAGTTTACTTTAAGAAGTGGACTGCTTCCCCCAGAAGGTTAGAAGTATTTCTGAAAACTTAAACAAAATATTTCTCTGGAACGTGAACACTCTGCCTATAAGCTGCCAAAAACAATCAGATTACTTGGGACTCAAGTACTAGAATCAAACTGAGCCCATCATTTTGATCTAAATTCAAACAGTTTAATTACCTGATTGTTGAGAGTAAATAATAATCATTCTAGGAGGCCCAGTATGATTAAAATATGATTGTTCCTCATAATTATGCATTGTTTTCTGGGATTTTTATGTATATTGTGATTGGGTACACCAGAACAGTATGATACCATATCAACCTCAGTGGAACAAATGAACTTTCCATGAAGTCTGAACTACTCACCAGGTGTACTGCCTTTTTCAGAGGACTGTACACTTTAATGCCTAAATTATTAGGAGTTATACTCAATGAGAGAGCCCTGATACTGTAACCCACCACCTCCCTCACGTCATCTCTTATTACTTTTCCCTCTGGCTCGTTGCATTCCAGCCCCAAGCAGCCCAGACATGCTTCAAAAAAGCCTTTAAGGCTTTCATGTTGCCTCTTCCCTCTTTCTCAGATACTCTTCCCTCAAATATCCACATGGCTAATTCCATTTAGCTCACTTTCTTCAAGCTGCCTTCCTGAACCACAAAGCATCTACTATTTCATGGCATCCACTCCGATTTGCATTTATTCACTAATTACTTTTTTTTTTTTGGTCTAACTGAAAGTTCTGTGAACTCAGGGACTATGCTTTGTCCCCCACTGTCTATTAAACATATAGCCATTCAGTACCAACTCTGTGCCAACTATTTTAAGGGACACAGTTGTGAAAATAGTTCACATTATAGAGGGGAGCTAGGAAGACAGACAATAAACAAGTAAAATAATGATATTGCAGAAGATAACCAATGCTTTGAAGAAAACAGGAAAATGTGATAAAAAATGACTGAGAGTGGGCAAGTTCATTGAAATCACCTGACCAGGAAAGGCCTCTCTAAGGAAGTAACCCTGAGTTGAGGTGGGAATGAAATGCTGGAGGCAGCCATGAGAAGACATGGTGGCTGAGCACTCCAGCAGAGCAAACAGACAGTGTGAAGGACCTAAGGCTGGAAAATTTTTGACCTAAAGGGATATAAAGAATTCCACCATATCTGGGGGGTTCTGAATGACAGGAGTGGGGTTAGATGGGAATAGCAAGCAGGGGGCAGATAATACAGAGCAGTATAGATCATACTAAAGCATTTTGCTTTGCCTCCTATGTGCAGAATAGATTATAGAAGAGCAAGAGCAGAAGCAGCAGGAAGGTTTACCCCAGCAGATATAGAAGACAGCAGTGTCTTGGATCAGGTGTAGATAGAGACAAGTAGAAGAAATGGAGAATACACTAGAGGTGGAATTGACACGCCTTGCTGGTAAACTAGATATGTGCAGTGAGGGAAGGAGAGAAATCAGGGATGGCTCATAGGCTTTGGGCTAGACCTATATGGTGGATGAATGTGCTCAATAGTTGTGAATACATCAATCAATACTGAGGTTCTAGGTGAAATTTTGTTTGAATAAAACAGTTCCTCTGATGAAAACTATCACAATTAAAGCGATCAGAGTTGAATATACAGTTTTCAATCCCATCTGAGTGAGTTTGAGGCAATGGCTGTACTATTACAATTTCCCTTGGCAGTGCCTTTCAGATGGAATAACAATGGGTGCACACCTAAACAGAACTGCCTTCTGGTATGGACAGGCTAAGGCTAAGACTGTTAGACCTTGGGAGGTTTGAAGATTATTACCTATGAAGCTGGGGCACTTTGGTTGTGAATGAGTACTCAATTTTGAGACTTGAATAAACATAGTAACAAGTCAGAACTTGGACAAGGTCTCTGGAAGGGATGCTGGTTAAGTGGTTGGCATAAGACTGAGAATTCAGAGCTGAGTGCCTTTGGTAGTGGTCTCACTTGGCTAAGGCAAGAGCATAAGCTAAAACAAAGTCAGACATCCCCTCTGGAACAAAGAACCTAGATAGCAGAGAGAAGAGAGTTTGGTGTTAACAGGGAATTGTAAAAACAAGAAAAATTAAAAGTGTGCAGAAGTTCGAATGTCATCCAGGGAAAATTATGCCTCCCCTAAAATCATTTAAATCTCTTAAATCCTTTATTTATGAGATAAGATGAGATTTTTCTAGGCATACCAAGATTATAGATCAATATCTTGCAATTGGATAAGGAGTGAAAGAGTGGGGTAAGGTGTAACAAGGTCCTCTACTGGGGGTCTTATAAATCACACCACAGAAACAGTTACCTTCTTTCATAACATTCAAGGCCACCCTTAGGTTTGATTGGCTGAATAAAGTAATAATGGTTTAGAGAGATTACCTGCTTTGCAGAACTGCTGGGGAGAAAGGGAGTGCAGAATCAAAAACAAATGCTTTATCTCCTGACCAACACTGGAAATTTAGGTTGCTCAAACATTGGTAATCCAGAAACTGCTGCCACTCACACTGCCCGAGCAGCTAATAGGGACCAGCAGCAGGCTCACAGCTGCTCAGGATAAAGACCTACTGCACATCTGCCACTGAAGGTTACAGGTGTCTGTTCATGTGGCCTCTGGGAACGCTGGCACTCAAAATCAGCAGGATTATGAGGTTTAATTGATTAGTGCCACCAAAGTGTGTATCATCTAGTTGTAGAGTTTGTAGTCTTAGTGTCATAGAATTGAGTTAATTTCCTCCCAAGGGAGACATTTTGTAATTTTCTTAAGTGATAGCTTTAACCTAATACCCTCAGTGGTTAAATCTTGATAGTTAAAACGTAATGGTTTTCTAACAAGCTATTCTTGGCATATGCATAATTTGTTTTCTTTTCTTTTCTATGCAGAGTCCCAGGTTGAACTGGATGAAACAGGAGAAATGTAAATCTCTTCATCAGATTTGTTTACTGAGATAATTATCAAGCACCAGACAGTATTCTTAAAAATAACAGAATTTTCATTTTCATTGAAAAATGCTCTCATTTTCTGACTGTAAAATTTCACAGTCGTGAATTAAAATTCTATTACTTACTAGTATATAACCTGGGGCAAGTGACTTAATTTACTATAAGCCTTAGCTGCCTCACCCATAAAATAGGGATAATAATAGTTGTATTATCAAATGAGATGATGCAGGAATAAGACTTAAGACTTCCTTGGAAGCTAAATATTTTCCACCAACTTTTTATTATTATCAAATGTTTAAGAGTTTGTTTTATCCCGCAGTTAAATAATCACGCATGTGGGTATTTAATTTGCAGAACCAAACTTGAGCTTCAAAGCTTGAGCAAAGACAAACATTTTAAATGATTTTTCAACTTATTTTCTATTATCCCTTGGTATCAAATCAGTCTCAACAGATTTTTTCTGAAGACCTTCTGAAATGAAGTGATTATTATCCTGACAATTCCAATTATCCAGTCTTTTAAAGATCCCAATATGCATATATTTCCCACTACAATCTGGATTTTTCAAGGTTATTAATTAGTTAAAGAATGGCTTTTTGGCAAGATAGCTCTTTATATTTATAAAAGAAAAGGGCAAATGCTACTCTGCTGTTTGATTGAAATTATCTGGATAAAATTCTAATCTTAGTGCTAGGGTAGTCTTTAAAAAAAAAGATTTTATTCATTTAATCATGAGAGACACACAGAGAGAGGCACAGGCAAAGGCAGAGGGAGAAGCAGGCTCCATGCAGAAAGCCCGATGTGGGACTCGATCCCAGGAGTCCAGGATCACACCCTGGGCTGAAGGCGCACTAAAACACTGAGCCACCCGGGCTGCCCCTGCTAGGGTAGTCTCTTATATTCAACTCTTGTGTTTAACCACTATTCACTGCTATCCTGCTCTGTGCAAAGCCCTAAAAATACAATAATAATTAAGTCACTAAAAAGCAAGACAAGCAGTGGCATTTTCTATAACTGTCTATTCCAGAAACTGGTAGATCTTCAGAAGCTGTTTTAACAATTGAGAGAGCTTTATCTAAACTATGAAGTAAGAAGAGTGAAGGAATGAATGTGGACTGAGAAAAAAAAATCCACGATAAACTAAATCAGCATTTAAAGTTAATATTTTTAAAGGCATAAAATGTGGGACTTGTGTTTGCATTTAACCCTTAAAATTATGTGGGTCTTATTTTTGTGTTTTACTCTTAAAGTCATGTTAGTCAAGACCAAGCCATCCTCTGCCATAAACAGGCGACTTTAGGAACAATAAGCTCCCCAATAACACGGCAAATTCAAAATATTTGAAGGTAGAAAAGGAAACTTTGGTTGTGTTCGTCCTTTGGGCCATTGAGCAAGTTTATTTTTTCTATTTTTTTCCCTCCAAATACTTAGATAAAGGAAAAAAAACAATACACAGCACCTGAAACTGTAGGACTGGGTATATAAAACTGAATATTGCATTGAAAGTATAGTTTTGAATAGCATAAAAATTAACATCCACAGTTAATTCCCAAACCTCTTTTTACCAATCATTTCTCTTTTCACAAAACATCCTGTTTGTTGTGTTAATTTTTTTGCTATATACACGAACAGTTTTATCTGTAAAAAAATAGGTGATATACTTAATAGTTTTTTGGATTTTGAAGTATACATACATCAGAATCATAATCAAAATGTGCTGTTTTATTAAAAAGCAGTAAGCTAATAAGTTAGCCTACCACAAGCTAACACACCAGCTACTTGCAAGTTAACAAGTTAGCCTGCCACAGTTTCGTGGTTACTGGTAGAAGACACGAGTCTCCTGGATCAGAAACAAAGGACAATTTGTTACTCAGAGCAATAGCAATAGCCAGGGTATCAGCGTCTGCACTGATACCTAGAGCCCCAATTCCTACAGGATTGCATGAGAAGAGAGGAATCCTAAACCTAGGGAATTCAAATCTTTTATAATGGGCAGTAAAGGCACCTGCCCATCGCTCCAGACAGAGGTACGATTTCTATGTTCCAAGGCTGTAAGCAACCTCACCCTTTCCACTGGAAGGAGACAGTATGTCCATCTCCCATCTTCTCATTACAAACATTCTTGAAAAGTTGGTTGAGAACAAACGACAGTCAGTGCTTTGCTTTGCAAGAGCAAAGAGACTCATGGAGCATTGCCTTTCAACAATTGTAAGCAGTGATTTCTGGGGAAAGAGTTCAGAGGGACAGAGAAAGAATCCTTTCCTGATGACTTTTCTGGTGCCAAGGAAGACAAGGCCCCTTCATACTGGGTAGTTTGGTGAGAGCTGAGTTTGGGTGAGTTTCCATTGACACTCATGGCCTGAGAAGAAGAAAATTCCATGTCCTATCCTTCCTTTCTTTCCTGTCCCAATCTCTCAATTTCCTAGGACATTATAGTTGCTGTCTTTGCATCTTGAGCCCTGACTTGGAAATCAGTTGCCTTAGAAATAATTTGTAATGGCAGTCAGATTCCCTGACTATTCCTCTCACTGCCTCCAATCTCAGGCTCCCCAAAGGCCCTATTAACCCATAATGTATCTGATTTATAGAACATTCTGTTTCAACTGCATTGTGAATTAAATAAACTTGGCAGGCTAGCTGGAGACCATAACCACCACTTAGGGAGTCTCTAGTGTGGGAAAATGTGTTTTATTAATGAATGCATTTAACAAATGTCTTTATAGGCCATGCCTCCCAGTAGATTGCATCGTGTTTAATAATCAAGTTTTAAAAATATTACCAGAGGAAGTTTACTTTTGCAACTGTCTATGAAAAATGGCAGTGTTCCATGGCAGCCAAAAGGTTATCCCAAGTCAAAAGCCTACAGAAAAAACGTAGACTTAATCTTTAGCAGGAGCTTAAAGTTCAGGGTGTATGAGCTAACATGTCTGTCAGATTATCATCTTCTCTCCCGAGAGAAATGTGATGGCCAAAAAGCAGACTGTAAAAGAAGAAACACTTAATGATGTTTCATCAAACCCTTGAAAAATGAGGCGTTTGTAATGTGTCAGGAAGAAAAAACCCAAGGAATGATCTCACTTTCACTGGAAAAGGATTGTACCTCTGAGAACCTCTCCGAGTATTCCCAGTTTACCTTCAAATTCCCTTGTGTAATGGGGCTCTTGTTGTGCAACAGGACATTATCATTTATCATCAAAATCTTCTCCGTGATGTTCCACTTTCATCTCTGTTTGTTTAACCTCAGCCCATTACAGGCAGCTGTGGAATATTTTCCTATGCGTATTCCCATTTAGAACTTACCAAACATTTTTACCATTTTATCATTTTCTGTCAATTTTTACATAATTCTTTAAAGAATTTATGCTCCTTTTTTCCTGGCTGAAAATTACCCAGTTTCCCACTTGGAGAGACTAAAAGTAGACTAGCAAAGCCAAGTGTGATTGCCTTGGTTGTATAGTAAAAGGGGCAATCACTATTTCTGTGCTCTACCAGATTGCTGACCTTTTTCGTTTATCAGAGTGAGGGATTCTTTGGTAACAATCCACCTTTAATTGTCTTTTATTTTTGCTGTTCTCCCAGGATCTTACTTGGTATTGATCTGGGGGAAAAACACCTTTTGGTCCTTTTGTAATTATAATTCTCCATCTCCTAATTTATCTATCTTATTGTTGATTTTGTGTCTAGCTTTTCATATTTCTAGAGCACATTCTTAGAATTTTACAAAATATTATTTTAAAATACCGAATTACTAAACTATTCTAAGAAGTACTTTTTTATTTTATTTTATTTATTCACAAGAGACACACACAGAGAGAGAGGCAGAGGAAGAAGCAGGGTCCATGCAGGGAGCCTGATAAGGGACTCGATCCCAGGACTCCAGGATCATGCCCTGGGCATGAAGGCAGGCTCTAAACTGCTGAGCCACCCAGGGATCCCCTTACTTTTGAATATTATAGAAAATATTATATTAATGAACACTTCAAACTTAAAAATCTAAATGAATATTATCTCCTTCCATATGACTGCCTTAGGAGTTTTTACTTTTATTCCACCAATCTTGCCATTTTATTTATTTTATTTTATTTTATTTATTTATTTATTTATTCATTCATGAGAGACACACACAGAGAGAGAGAGAGAGAGAGAGAAGCAGAGACACAGGCAGAGGGAGAAGTAGGCTCCATGCAGGGAGCCCGATGTGGGACTTGATCCCGGGTCTCCAGGATCATGCCCTGGGCCGAAGGTAGCGCTAAACCGCTGAGCCACCAGGGCAGCCCCAATCTTACTATTAAAAAAAAAAAAAAATTGGAACTCCTCTTGTGGATTTGCCTTTGGAACTGGCTGCTTTGTTTTACTCAACTCAGTGGTAGTAAATCTCCATCCTTTAGGGGTGGATCTTCCTTTTTTGATAGAGATCATTGTCATCCATTGTCTGGTAAATAGGTTAATGAGCAGACTGGGAGACCATTTAGGAGAAAAAGTACCTGACTATAAGGAGTAAGGGTGGCATTCTTGTCTGACTAAACTGGCTCCAAAGACAACTTCAGAAAGGACTTCTGGAAGGTTTTATAGCTTTGTCAGGAGGAATTGGCTGCCCATATGTCTGGCCCCTGTGCAGATCCCTGGTTCAGTGATAGTGATAGTGATGTATGATAGTGATGATAGTGATGAATCACATAGATCCTGGCATGTCATTGCCTTGAACCTACCTGGTAGGCCATTTTAGTCTAAGAGAAATGGGAAGTCATTTAAGGATTGTGAGCAGACGAGTGCCATGAACTGGTATGTTTTGAAAGGATCATTCTGGATGCTGTATTGAGAAGACACTGAAAAGGAAAGAGTATAAGGTGGGACAGACTATAGGGGTCTAATTAGGAAGTTATTGCAGTAATCCAGGCAAGAAATAATGTTGATTCGAACAAAGAAAATGGAAGTGATGAGAGGTTTAAAAGATACAGTCAATAGGTTTCCTGATATGGGCTAGATTGGGTCTCAGCTAGGAGATATTTTTCCTCCTAATGGGGTATTTGGCAACATCTGGAGACATCTTTGATTGTCATGACTAAAGGCATACTATAGGCATTTAGGGAATAGTGGCCAGGGCCAGGGTTGCTGCTATACATTCTACATTGCAGAGGACAGTTTCTCTCAAAAATTACCCAAAGGAAAAAAAAAATTAACCAAAGAATTACCAAGTGTAAAATGTGAATTGTGCTGACGTTGAGAATCTCTGTTCTTGTTGCACTTTGCAGCAACATTACTTTGCAAGTTCTCCAACTATATGCTTTAGGAGAGTCCACTTCAAGAAATTTGACACTAAGCTAACGCAATTGTTCAAAAGAGGACACGCTAGCAAAATTCATTCTGCCAATGGACTGAAAGTTTAAATTAGAAAGAAACCTCCCCAGTGGGCAAGTTCTAAGAATAATGCATAAGTCTGTTCAGAGGTGACTTTATCCACCAATGTATCCACATGGAGGGCAACCAAAGTCAGGACTTCTGCTTAGACATCCAGAACCCAGCCTCTATAGGAGCCACCGAAGTCTACATTTATAAAAAGTTCCTTCTGATTTTCTTGCCAGAGAGGGAACAACATATAGAGATAAATCTAAGTGGAGTTTGCCCTACCAAGTGTCCCAGGTTCATTATGCCAGAGGAAGAAATCTGTTGTCCACCATAGCAAGGCAACCACTGAACAGATTTGCCATTTTAAGGATTCATGTAGTTGGGTGTCCTCACTTTGTGCAGATTATCAACTCTATGATATGCGTCAAATAATTACAACTTGGGAAACTACTCTATGAATATAGGCATCCTTTACTTAGGAACTTTTTATTTGGGAAGAGAATAATCAATTCTTTTAATCCTAATTCTTGGAAATAGAGCCAATATCAAAGTAATATGGGTGTTTCTATTGGCGGTAACACATCAGGAAGGACAAAGCCACAAGACTGCTGCCCTATCTGTGTAGACAACAAAATTATACAGGCCATCTTTATCATCCATATATTTATTATTCAAGTTCTCAAACTTATAAGATTCATAGACAAGCAAAAATATTATTACACAAAAATATTTGATAGGAAACGATCACATATAAAATTTGTTTAAAATTTTTGAAAATTTGTTCAAAAATCCCTTTCTGCTTTATGCTAGCTTTATATTTTGCAATATTTTCATATCTTTGCCATTTTCTTTAAAAATCATGACTTGGAGGGCACTTGATAGGATGAGCACTGAACATTATACTGTATGTTTGGAAATTGAATTTAAATAAAATATTAAGAAATATAATAATAATAAATTATGACATATTAGGGCACTTGGGTGGCTTAATCTGTTAAGCGACTGACTCTTGATTTCCAAACGGGTCATGATCTCAGGGTGGTGAGATGGAGTGCCAAATTGGGCTCTGCACTCAGCGAGGAGTCTGCTTGAGATTCTCCCTCTCGCTTTGCCCCTCACTGCACTCACACTCTCCTTCTCTCTCTAAAATAAATAAACAAATCTTTAAAAAATATATAGCGTGCTATAATTATCAATGAAACGGAAAACCTTACAAAAGGTACAGGCTTTCATGAAGCCCATAAAAGTGACATCAGAAACACCTAAGCTATTGAAAAATAAAGATCTGATGACTAAGTAAGTCCCTCAAAAAGGGCCCTGAAGAAGCCCTTGAATATTTTGCAAACATAACTATAAGCATGCTACAAAAGCAAAGTGAGAAATGAAGGATGCCCTACTGTGCTATTGTATGACTTTGTTGAAAAAAAATTAACCCCTCAAAAAGACTTTAGTTTATTTTTTTGTGCATCCTAAGAATTAGCACAATCATATGCAGATTCTAACCTAGATGTTGTTAATTAGGAAATAAAATAAGGATTTTTTTTTTAGTTTATAGACTAACATCTTATCTTTTTTCTTCAATATAAAAATACACAGAAAATTTCCTCCAGATTCCCTTATTCTGTCATTCCCACCACCTGTATTACAAGCCCAATTCTTAATGAAAGACAATTGGCTTCTGTCTGCTTATTAGAGTTTGACGTGTATCCTCTACCCCAAGACGAGTACGACTTTGTTTTCCACTCCATGGTTAAAGTGGCTGGATTAGTCACTGCCAGTTGATGGACACTTAACTCCAAAGAGCTACAGGGACATGGGCCCAAATCTCAAAGTACCTCAAGTAGCTCTAGAACCTACTGAAATATCCTATTAGATTACATTAGGATCAAGGCCTATTTGAGAAACTTGCAACCCAAACAAATAGATGTTCCTCTCAGGCCAGGGAATCCTCAGTCTGGAGAAGCCTCCCAAGTGACAAAATAGCTTAACCAAATATGTCCCAAGCTTTAGATGATTATGAATTGACCTATAACTGACCAGCTCTCCTGTCACTTTTCACAACCAAACAAAACCTATAAAAGATTCTTCCTCCTTTGCATTTTACAAATTGGCTTGGTTCCAGAATGGCTTTATTCTAGTTCCTTGACCTGCCTATCATTTCAGGCCCAGCTCCTGCACAGTTCCATGTTACAGATGACAAAACCTACACCTGGAAGGGTTAAGTAATTTTTCAAGGCCACAAACATAAGTGGCAGAGTTGAGATTTGAACCATGACAGCTTGATTCCAGAACTGACGCATGTCACCATCTGCAATATTGACTCTATTGACGGAGCAATATCTGGTAAAATAGAAAAGAAGATTAGTGTTCTAGGCTGCTGCTAAGAAAGATAATGATGACTGTGTTGTGGGAAAGTTGGATCACACCAAGAGCAGCTGTCTGCAGTACCTACTCAACTATGTAAATATTAACCAATTTAAAACCCTGGAAATTCCTTCCCAAACAAAGGCTCCTAGAAATCCTACATAAAGAAAACAGCATTAGATGGTATTTAAAGCTAAACTAATGGGATACCTGGGTTGCTCAGTTGGTTAAGCATCTGCCTTCTGCTCGGGTCATGAACTCAGGGTCCTGGGATTGAGCCCTGTGGGGGGCTCGCTATTCAGTGAGGAGTCTGCTTCTCCCTCATGTTGTGTCTCAAATAAATAAATAATAAAATCTAGCTTTTAGAAAAAAGCTAAACTAAAACTTGAAACAAACAAGACAAACTGATCCTAACTTCCTCCTCTACTATCAAGCCTTGGGAACATCATGCAATCTCCACGCTTCTTTCTTCCCATCTTAAACATACAGCAACATAAGTAATAATGCTCAGCTTTTCCTTCTCCATGGCATTGTGAGTACAGATCAATAAGTACGTATTTTCTCTTTTTTAAAAAATAATTTATGAGAGAGAGAGAGTAAGGGGGGGAAACAGAGGCAGAGGGATAAGCCAGCTCGGCACTGAGCACAGAACCTGACAAGGGACCCAATCCTAGGATCCTGAAAGCGTGACCTGAGCCAAAATCAAGAGTCAAAAGCCAAAGCCAAGAGTTTAACCGACTGAGCCACTTAGGTGCTCCTCAATGAGTTTTCATTGTCAATGTTTTTTGAGGTCATCAGAAAAAGGATGTCACATAATTCCAATGTGAATTCCCATTTGCTTACTTTTAGCCACTCCAATTCATTTTATTTTTATTTTTTAAGATTTTATTTATTTATTCATGAAAGACACAGAGAGAGAGAGAGAGGCAGAGACACAGGCAGAGGGAGAAGCAGGCTCTATGCAGGGAGTCCAATGTGGGACTCAATCCCGGGACTCCAGGATCAGGCCCTGGGCAGAAGGCAGGTGCTCAACCACTGAGCCACCCAGGCATCCCTCCTGCTCATTTTATTACATTAGAATCTTCCTTGATCACTGCAAGTCATTGCTTGTACTTTGCACTATGTGTATCTACAGTTACCTACAGAAATGTATTCATCATTACTCACTCATCATTAAATTGGTTTTAGCAGTAAACAACTGAAAAGATGCCATCGAGGAGCCAGTCCATGGGAAACTAGATCATTTCCTTAAAATCAAATACAACTGCTATTGCATCATATCAAAGTCCATATCAATGATTTTGTCCTCTGTTATATCATTTTTAATGTAACAGAATAACCCTTATGGCTTTTTAATCTCTTTTATTAGTTCTCTAATATTTGTATAGCTTTATCTGGTTATGAGCTTTTGGATTTTTTTCATGTATATGTAATTTAATTTGAAGTGCTTTTTTCCCCCCAAATATTTTTACTTGTGTCTCATTTTCTTTACAGGTATTTCTTTTTGTTGATACTACACTAAATATCATTCATAGTCTTCAAAGCGGTTTCATGTAAGTCCCATTTCTTCATTTCTATTTAAAATACATATATAGGTCAGAAGCATAATTATTCTATTCCTTTGAAGTTCTCTTTTAAAGCCTATGTTAATTGTGCAGTCTCAGCTGACTACCTAAAACTTCAATATTTTTATCACATATAAGCAAAGAATGGTTTTACAAATTAAGATTTCTAAGATTTAGGTTCTCCTTTTGCTGCTACAAAAGTTCCATTATAATGGTGGTTTTCAAAGTGTGGTCCCAGGACCAGTAGCACCAACATCATCTGGGAATGTTTCAGAATATGCAAATCTTTGCCCCATCTCCCCACCCCCAACCACACCCCAGCCCATACCTACAGAAGTGTAGGCCTGGCATCCAGCAACCTGTGTTTGAACAAGCCCTACACATGATTCTGATATTTGACAACCATTGTATCATAGAGATTATTTTTAAGGTCCTTGAAGAACATGAATGATGTCTTCTTGTCTTTTTTTTTTTTTTTTTTTTTTGGTCTTTTTGTCTTTTATCACTCCGTGCGCCTCCAATACTATGCCTGGCACGTATTAGGTACTTAGTAGATATTGTTGGTATAAATGAATCCATTGATTAGCCAATCATTTCCAGGTTAGTTTGGCATTGTCTTCTTCTGACTTCTCTCTTCTTCACATCTGTCATCCATAAAATTGAAGTAATATTACAAAGAGGCGTAAGAGTGGCCTGAACATGACTCTCACTGGGCTCTGTTGCTGTTTGTCAGCACAAGGCTGTCACAGTGCCCAGTGTTACTTTTAAGTTCTCCACGATCAGTGGTTTTTCAGGATGCTTAGAAGCAACTTGCATACCAAGCAGGAAGAGCACAAAGAAACTGCAGGATATTGAACAACGCAGAGCACTGCGCTGCACTTATATCATCACAGCATCTTACTTCCCTCCCTAATGTGAAAGGGCAAGTGTGTCACCACATAAGCATTCAGCGGTTTCTGCTACACTGCACGCATAACAGAAAGCCAGGAAGATTAATCATGATATCTGAATCTGTAGGTATAATTCCATGCTCCAGAAGTAGTATTTGCCTGACCTGGGAATTATATAAGAAACGTAGCTCTTGATTGCTTTTTTTCTCAAAGAGTTTCTTCATAAAAATATGAAAAAATACCGCATTTCTGCATTTCATGAAATATTCACAGATAATGACAGTTTTGCTGAAATCATGTAATCAGCCATTCCTAAATTGGTGCCATTATAATTACTGTTTATTTGAAAATCCTCAGAGAAGGACAGAAGATACGTCTCCAGTTTTGTAATGATCAGAGGTTATTCTCCTGGATGCTCTTCCAAACACCTGGGTTAACACCTATGTAAATCAGATAATGCTAATGTGTGCATATTAATGAAGGTCAAGCATTACCATTCCCACAGCTAATTTTTAAAAAAGCTAATTTCCTCCTTTTGACAGTATTATTACCAACAGATTCTTATCCTTGCAAGTCCAGACATAACATTAAAAAATAGAAACCTCCTTTATGCTTCTAATGCCTCATCTCTTTTACTTTAAGATACTCTTGATTGCTGTTTCCAGTAGTTTGGTCTCGTGTGTTGAGAAAACCTGCTATCACACAAAGAACCTGGATTATCAGGCTTTTGGGGTTTTGTTTTGTTTTGTTTGTTTTCAGAAAACCTGGGTTTCAATCCTTTAGCTACAATTAAAGATAGTCACTTCTCCTTTGAACTGTAATTTCCACATGCAGAAAGGAAAGATGACAGCTTGGTGAAAGTGACCTTTAAAAAGTCAGTTGCTATGGATGCAATCAAAAACAAAACAAAACAAAAAGCATACACAAAAAAAGCCAAAAAGAATAAAAACAACCACCAAAAAAAAAAAAAAAAAAACCCGAGTGTTAGCGAGGCTGTGGAAAAATCTAAACCCTTGTGCATTATTGGTGGGAATGTAAAACGGTGCAAACATATGAAAAAGAGTATGGTGGTTTCTCAAAAACTTAGAAATAGAACTACCATATGATTCAGTAATTCCACATCTGTATATATTCCCAAAATAATTAAAAACAGCATCTTGAAGAGATATTTGTACAGCCATATTCATAATAGCATTATTCACAATTATTAAATAGTCATTCATTCATTGATAGATGAATGGATAAACACAATGTGATATATACATACGATGGAATATTATTCAGCCTTTAATAGAAAGTCAATTTAGACAACTGTTACACATAGGTAGATCTTGAGGACATTATGGTAGGTGAAATAAGCCAGTCACAAAAATCACAAAAACAGTATGATTTCATTTAGATGAGATACCAAGAACAATCAAACTCATGGAAACAGCAAGTAGAATGAATTGTTGCCAGGTCCAAGGTGGAGGGAGAGTTGGCCAGTTGCTGTTTAATGGATCTAGAATTTCAGTTTTGGAAGATGAAAAAGTTCTGGAGATTGGTTGCACAACAATGTGGATAAACTTAACACTACTAAGTTGTACACCTAAAAAATAGGTAAGAAATTAAAACGATGAGCTATCACTGCCCACCTCTTGGAATGGCCAAAATCCAAAACACCGACAACTCCAAATGCTGGTGAGGATGTTGAGCAGCAGGAACTCTCATTCATTGCTGGTGGGAATGCAAAATAGTACAGCCACCCTGGGAGACTGGTAGTTTCCTACAAAACTAAAACACATACTCTTACCACACAATCTGGCAATCAGTCTCTTTGGTATTACCCAAAGGAATCAAAGACTAGTATCTACACCAAAACCTGTACGCAGATGTTTATAGAAACTTTATTCACAACTGCCCAAACCCCAAACCAACCAAGATGTCCTAAGCTGTGGTATATCCAGTCAATGGAACATTATTCCACATTAAAAAGAAGTGAGCTATCAAGCCATAAAAAGACACAGAGGAATCTTAAATACCTATTACTCAGTGAGAGAAGCCAATCTAAAAAGGCCATATATATTATTTGATCCTAACTATCTGACATTCTGAAAAGACAAAACTATGGAGAGAGTAAAAAAGATCACTGGTTGTCAGTGGCTAGAGGGAGGGAGGGATGAATAGGTGAAACAGAGAAATTTTTAGGGCAATGAAACTATTCTGTGTGATTATAATGGCAGAAATGTGTCATTATAAGTGGCATTATAAATTAATATGTACAACACCAAGGGTGAACCCTAATGTGAACTTTGGGTGATAATGATGTGGTTCATCAATTCCAATGAATGTACCCCTCTGGGGTGGGATAATGGGAAGGGGGAGAGGTATATGGGATATCTCTGTACCTTCCTCCCAGTTTTGCTGTGAATCTAAAATTCCTCTAAAAAATAAAGTCTCTAAATTGAAAGAGAAAAATTTTATGTTATGTGTATTTTGTCACAATTAAAAATAAAATTGAAATCACTTGCTTTATAAAATTTGCCCTCTTGAAAGAAAGGATTCCGTATCAATTTGCTATGTATTATTATCTCTCAGTGTTCTAATACCCCCAAAAAGTATAATAATAAAGTTTAATATAACTATAGGGCTATAGTTTGTATTTATGAACAGTTCATTTATATGGAAAATCTATGGCAGCATCAGAAATATTCAAAACCTTCTTCCATTTTGATTGCCTCCCAGACCACACTGGCGACGGGAATGAGTGGAGTATTTCTATGAAGAGAGAACATTTCCCAGTAGGAGGGCAGGGCTCTTTCTCTACTCATCCTTTCTCCTACCAGGCTGAGGGATTGCACAGCACTGTCCCCAGCCCTGCAAGCCGCTGAGAGGACAAGGAGATCAATTGTAAGAAGCAGGCCCCACTGGTGTGCTGAGAGATTATGTGCCCCAGTGCCCTCCCTCACCTCCTCCCTTGGCTTCTTACAACCCCCTTCCTTTCCCCCAAAATCTAAAGTCAAAGACTCCCAAATACAAAAACCAAGGTAAGGAAGTGGCTTTTCTCAAGGCCCCAAAAGCAACTACTGTGACAGTTCAGCCATTCTCTGGAGAATTCAACACGCAACCAGTTAAAAGTAGTTTTTCTGCCCCTTTTTTTTTTTTCCTTTTCCTTTTTTGGCCTTCCTGGTCATAAAGAAAAAATCACAGTGGTAAATGGGGCTGGTTCGCTTTCCTTTACAGGCAGGTTACATTTCTCTTCAGGTGCGCCACCCCCTGCCCCCCACCATCCCCACAGCTACTTGCACTTTCTCAGTGTTGGCCCCATTTTGGGAGAGGATGTCCACCATGTAGGCCCGCCCTCTCCTCACTGCTCCACATATTCTGAATACAAACTCCAGGTTCTGAACCTCTCCCACTTCTTCCTCTCAGCCCTTGCTCCAGAAATCAAAGCCTGTTTCTGTACTACATCTCTCAGGCTGATGACAAACTGGCTAAACCGCCCTACTGGTTTACACTAGGTTGTCATTGTTAACTAGGACTCACCTCCAGAATCATTTCCATTTTAGAACAGGATTCAATACCTCAACATAAAGTCTTCATCAGCCCAAGGTGAGACTCTCAGGCGCTGTATGTATCTGCCGAGTGAAGGGACCAGACAGTCTTCCCAGGGCCAGTCAAATCATGTCACGTGATTCTTGGCCCTCCCTGCTATGCAAAAAGGCATCCTTGCTCTTTGAACTTTGCTCCTGCAGTTGTTCATTTAGTAACTATGTCCTAGGTCCATGCCACGTCCAGGCTTCTGACATGAGTTCTTCCAGCATTTCCTTGGCAGCCCTACAAGCAGCCTTTCAATAAAATGCCCATAAATGGGGGGGCCTGGGTGGCTCAGTCTGTTAAACGTCTGCCTGTGGCTCAGATCATGATTTCAGGGTCCTGGGATGGAGTCCTATGTCGGGTTCCCTCCTCAGCGGGGAGCCTGCTTCTCCCTGCTTCTGCTTTCCCATGCTCTCTCTCTCTCTCTCTCTCTGTGGAATAAGTAAATAAAATCTGTAAAAAAATAAATAAGTAAAATGTCCATAAAGACACAGAAAGAAGAAATTTAGGACTACACTGATCATTAGGGCGAAAGCAAGCCTAACTCTCATATGTGGGAAAGATCAATACTAATTCTAAAGCAGAATGAGATTGGTAGAAATAGCTCGGAGAGAAGCACATATCCTTTACCCCTTTGAATCTATGGGAAAAATGTCCTGGGAGAAAGGAAGGCAAGCAGTAAAGAGTGCATTGCTTTTGAGGCATGGATGCTAATGTAGAGTTGAGAGCGCGGTCAAGAATTTACACCAGTCATTAGGATTCGTGATAAAAATTGTTTTCACATTTAATGTTGCCTTTCTCCCCACACAGGTCTGGTTCTTCAGGCTTCTGCATCTACACTATTCATATGTCTCTGGGTTTAAAATATAGTGCTGTATTTGAACAGACTTTAATTTCTCCGTTTTTATATTCTACTGTTTAGTTAATCCTTTAAATAGAATGATAATAAATTCGGCATATTGTTGCAAGATTTGCATAGGTAATTGCCTCATTTATGCGTTCTCTCTTTTGATAACAGCATTTCATGGCTGACTCGCATCAAGTTTAAAGTATGCTAACACTCCTAGAGCATGCAGTTATTTTCCAACATTACCACTAAATATTCTACTCCTGTAACTGATTGTCATTGGTTTTGCCAGTCCTAGATTTTTAAAATAGTATCTGAAGCGTAGAGCAGTTGTGCAATCAATCTAATTCAGGTAAATTTGTTTTTCAAATGGAGAGCACCTGAAAAGTGTGGTGTAAGTAAAAACAAAAGCTGACCTCTGTTCTCAAGCAAATTCCACATTCAAAAAACAGTCTTTATCTGGAAGCGTTTGAATCAAATGAACAATTACTAGAGATGGCGGAAAACTGACATGAAAATTGCCTGAATTAGTCCATCTGGAGAGAAGAAAACAGAAAGAAGACAGTCAGCATTTTAAGATATACAAGATTATTTTAAAAAGAATACCAAAGAGCAAACCTGTTCAAAAACGTATCTTCATTTATAGATGAAGAAAAAGAAGTGTTCATCATTGATCAAGGAATAGGAAATTATCTGAAGTTGAGAGGGGTTTTGTTTGTTTTAGGTCTTGGGCTCCAACTGATATTCCACTTCTCCATTTCAAATGTATCCCCAAATGAACGGAATGCAAAGAATAAGGACAGGAACCAACACCTAAGGCGAAAATGACAAAAGAACAAAATAGGAACATAAAAATGAGTAGTCTAAGCATAGCCATATTTTCAAGAAAAAAGTGTGTAGATGATCATAAACCAGCATATGTCTACAAAGTACTGGATGTTCAGTCCCGGACTCTAAAATAATATTATGGAAAACTTTATCCTTTACTGCACCTTGTCTTTTATTAAACATTATGTGTCATAGCCCAGATGTAAATCTGACCTACCTTTTTTTGCACAAGATAGCCCAGGAGAATGCTAGAAAAGCTAAATACCAGGACTAGGCAGAGAAAAAATTAGCTGAGCATGGATAAAACTATGAAAAGAAATACCTCAAATTTCTAACAGTGGTTGCCGCCACTGGATGGAATTAGAGCTGGGGATGGATTAGAATGATCAACTTTATATCATGTATTTTCTACTCGAATACTTTTAATTGGTTATAATGCTTATAAATCACTTCAATAATTTAAAAACCAATTGTTAAAACTTTTGGCCAGATGTCAAATAATGCAGCTTGTCAGTTCAAGCAATTTCTGACTTAGAGAAACATCACTTCCTTACTAACAACCCCCAAATGCCACTGCTCCCCTGTCTCCCTTCAGTTGGACACACTGCCACGCCCACAGAAAAGTCTCAGGACTACTGTCAGGTGGCCTATCGGAGGGTGTGGAAGGGGAGGAGTGCAGGTAGGTGGGTTTTTGTAGACAACCCGTGCATTCGGAGTAAGGGAAGAAGTTGTGAAAACTATAAACAGACCTTGAATCCAGATTCCCAAACGGAGCTTCTTGCTTAAGTATTGTCCCACATCCCCCCCCCCCCCCAAGACTCCCGGTTTGGTTGGGTTTTTTGCACTTCAGTTTTCACCCTCCATAGAATTCTACCAAAAAGATGACCCTTTCCTTTACATCTTTCTTTAAAGCACAAATAACCTCTTGAAAGAGTGAAGTGCGATCTCCTGGGCTATTTGTGGATACCTTATTCCTATTGGTAAATGACTTGATTTTGCATCCTCAAAACGGCCAGCTGAAGTTAGCCTTGCTGAGTGGGGCGAAGGCATATGGTTTGTAAGCGTATCAGCAATGGGAGGCCTGGATGTTGAATGGAAGACTTGGTCCAGCAGAGAGTGTGGAAGTCTGGGGACCGCCAAAGAACCCCAGAAGTCTTAAAGGAAGATGGGTCGTAACAGAAGGCGGTCGATACCAATACAAATTTGGTCGATACCAAATGTCTAGGGCCGCTTAGACAAGCACCCAGTGAGAACAATAAACCCCTTTTGTTCCTTTCACCTGCTTCTCCTCTTTCCTCTCCTTCCTTTTTTTTTTTTTTTTTTTTACTTCAAATACTAAATAACAATGAGCAATGCCCTAAATAAATTTGGGTCGAAGCTCCTTCCTCCATCCCTCTACCTCCAGGGACTCCCCATCACTTTCCACAGCCTGAACACTCCATCATTTGTCTACTGCCAAGGATAAGGATAAGTTTTGCAAAACAGCTTATTGAAGCTTGCCAGTCAGAATCTGCATTGGGGAGGAGGGAGTTACACCTCAGAGGGGCACACCTGACCGGTAATAGAGGGCTGGTTCGTTTGCCATGATGGAAATGAGAGCGAAGAGCTGAATTGCCAGCGCTAAAGGTGAAGGGAGCACCAGGGGTTGGATGGGGGACTGGAAGAGAGGAGAGACTCTGGGCAGGAGAGAGAGGCACTGAGGCGGGAGAGTATGGAGCCATCTAACAGGGAATGTTATCAAGTCTCTGTTGTGTCCTGTGTACTCTGAGCCCCCTTCCCAATTCTCTACTAAATCCTCCGGAAAATATCCACTCCTTATAATTGGAGTTAGCCCCCCTTTTGGCAGATAAATTACAGGGTTGAGTAATGAAAGTCTAACGTAAAACAAAGCCTTCTCCTCAGGACTCCACTTATATGTGTAAAAGTATATATGCTTATGACAAAATAAAAGAAAGTTGTTTCGATAGAGTGGTGACAATCTACTTTTCTCTTTTCTGTTGTCATTAACATGCACTTTTACAATACATAGATCTTTTGTTTCCAAGAAAGGACTTTGCATTCAAGTATGTACATACTTGTCCTTATGTACAAGTTCCCGCCAGGTCCTCTCTCCAGCCTGGCCTGAGTCACATCGCCTCTGCCGGAGACTCATATCACGCCTCCCAGTGGGTTTTGGAGCTTTCAGGACTCAGGCAAACAGACACAGGGCTTCAGAGACCAGGCTTCTGGGCATCCTAAAGACACAGCGAGCCTGCCAGTAGCAGAGATGGCTGTGCCCTCTAAAAACATGGTTACAAAATTCAAGACATGCCAGTGATAGAGAACCCACTCTACGTGCCATCAAAAATAGTTGGTAAAGGGAGCTAAAAGAAAGAGTGACATTTATTAGCAGCGCTTCTTGGTTTTCCAGATGGTTTCTCAGTTGAGGACTTCCAATTCTTTGAAGGAGGATGGTGAAGATTAGTAAGATAGTATATAAGCTGAGTCTTTTTCAGAGAGGTCAGTTCAATGCCATGTATCTTAGGGAATAATTACTGAAAGCAGTGGGGCCCGAGCTTTTAAAGACATTTCAAAAATCATTAAACAGTCTTTAATCACCGATTTACAATTACCTGACTCATGATTTCCCAGCTCCTTCACCTCTTTCTCTTTCTCAGTTTCAATGCTTCAAAAGAACACAAGCAAAAAGAATTAAAGAATCCTTGCGGGCAAGAGTTTTTAATGAAAATGACATCCAAAGAATCTAGGAAAAACAGAGCATATGCAGCTTCTCTTGGGCCCACACTGATTTCTCTTGCAGTCTTTCTGATCCTAACCTCAATTTTTATTCTATAGTTTAATAAACTCTATTATTTGGAAATTTCACTGCCCATTTGCACCTCACCTCTTGGGAGGTGAGAGATGGTAACTTGAGTCTCCAGGTGCACCAAGATAAAAACATCTGGAGATCACAGGAGTTGTAGAGTAATGGTTAACCCACAGCCAGAATGTCCAGGTTGAAACCCCAGCTGTTCCTCTCTCTCATGTGACTGAGGATAAGTTACATCACCTCTGTACATCTCAGGGTCCTCATTTATAAGGTTAGGATCATAAGAACCTGCTTTATAGAGTTGGGTAAATTGAGTGGGTGTACATCAAGTGCTTAGGACATTGTGTAATGTATAGGAAACCATCAATAAACTTGGCCATTAATATTGGATGGATCAAGTTCACTTTTGTGGCTTGTTGGGAGCTCTTACGCCATGGCTTACATGGCGTTGTGACTGAAGGTAGAAAGGAGCTGTCTTTACTTTCTTGATCCTTTGAGGACCTTGATCCTTTGAGGACATTTCAACCTGTAAATGGAGGAATATGAAGGTTTCTCAATAATAATGATTCCATAATAATGCATAAAAGTTATAATTTACTTAGGAGTCAATGAGATTTGGTTGTCAGTGTGAACACTGGAGGGGAAAAAAGGAACAGAAACTTCATTCCCTGCTGACAATGTGAATTTTAGTGCTGGAAATGACTTTTTACTTGTTTGCATAACTATAGCGAGGGTATAAATTTTAAAATATTTCTGGTCTTGCATAACTTTTGGTTCAACCTCAGTTAGGGGAAATAGAAATACATGAAGATACATAATTAAAAACTGCAACGAGAAAAGAATTACTTATTTATGTCTATTTTAATGAGAAAAGAATAATGTTTAACACTAGAAAAAGTCACTCATTTTACCTGAAAGTTGAATATCCTACATATAAATGAGCTAGAACCTCACACCGGTGGGTAAGGCAGAGTGGGTCAAAGAAGCAGATATTGAACAATTTGTGAAATGGCACTTGGCAAACAGAGAAAAACAAAGAACGATTGCAAATGTTCCATGGATGGTCATTGAATTCTGCAGCAGGAGGTGAGTGCAATTAAAGAGGAAAATACAGAGGCATGTGAGGAGTTACTGAAGTAGAGCTCTGTAGCTGTAGGAATACGAAGGTGCTTTTTAAAAGCATCAGAAATTTTCCAAACAAGTTGGATTCCCAAGTATGGCTTAATAACAACTTCAGATGCAATCATACTATTGCTCTAGCAAAGAATAATCTCTGCAGCGTCTAGCTTTCTTGCTGTCTCCAAACACAAACACACAAGACTTCTGGTTTAAGTGGATGATAAAACCAAAATGCATGGGAAAATTATGGAGTTTAAGAAGTCTTATGATGTTCATATAACTATGTTTCAGGCTCTTTGATCTCTGGGGGGTCTACTCAATCCTGAACCCGTGTATCTCACCTAGAAGGACTCCAGGGCAGGACCCAATCAGTGAAGAGCAAGTATCTGTTTTTCCTTACAAAGGGTGACACCAATTCAGTATGTCCCTATCCCTCAAGAGAATATTGTCTTTGGAAGTGTATCATTGCAGGGAGTCCTACTGCCAATTGATCACCAGTTTAAAAACACATTATATATAATTGCAATGTTTGTTGTTAATTTTAAAAAAAATAACATGATGATAATAGCTGGATATAGTCAAGTTCAAATAGTTTAAGTTATGCTCCTAAACTTCAAACTGACTTGAATTAAATGATGCTTTTAGAGTTTGAAATGGCAAGTACAAATGTGATATATTTGAGTGAATTTTAGTTAAAACATCTCAATAAAATCTAAAAGTCAAATGTAAGCAAAATAACAAAATATCTAAATACTGGAGTAGTTTTTCTTTAGTTTAATCTCATATTAATGTTTTAAATGTATATAATGCCTTTATGTTTGTGAGCTATTCATCAACATTCTGTTCTTTTTAATTTTTTGCCTATCCTAACTTAAATTTATAAATGTAATATTTTAGACTTTAAAATTTTCCACTTTCACATTTTGCAATTCTTTTAATCTGTCATTGAAGTTTTGGAAAGTTCAAAAATATTTAATATTTTCCCACTTTGAATGAGTAGCATTGCTTTTGTTTTTGGTTTTTGTTTGTTTGTTTGTTTTGATTTTTTGATAGAGAGTGTGAGAGCAGGTGGGGAGGGTGAAGAGGGAGAAGGAGAGAGAGAATCTCAAGCAGATTCCATACTGAGTGCAGAGACCTCAGGACTCACTTCCAGGAACCTAAGATCATGATGTGAGCCGAAATCAAGAGTTCAGATGCTTAACCAACTGAGCCACCCAGGCTCTCTGCATTGCTATTATTTATAAAGGGTCTTTCCTTTGAGATATTTGATAATAGAATTATATTTATGAGGCCCCAAGGCCCAGCGTACCAAATGAGTACATTTGCAGTTTATGCAGTTCATTACAGAGTTTGTGGAGAATGAATAAATACTTTCTCTATGAAAGCAATTAAAATAAGTGGGAAAATGATTAATAATAGTATAGGTTCATTCTATCCTATGGTTCAGAACTTTACTCTGAGCTAAATATTTTGAATTGGGAAACTTTTATCATTAATGCCATTTGGTCTAAGTCAAATTTATCAGGCCAAGTTAAAGTATCAATATGATAAGAAACTTTAGTAATCAGTCTTCAATTTGTTGCAGCTATCGAATTATTTATTCATGAATAACTTAGACCAATTCCAAAGAATAATATCTTTCAGCCATACATTTCCCAAATACATGTGTTGAGGAATAGCAGTAATTGTTCGATAATAGCATATCATTATGCTACTAATAACCTTTATTTTACTTTCATGCAAATAGACTTTACATCAAATTTTTTCTCATTTTTTTTTCCTTTCTTATAAAAAAAATACGAAGAATATAGACTTTCAGTCACCTGCATTCATGGCCAGGATTTTTTTTTTCTTCAGGTTTTTTTCATAGGTTAATCAGTGGGTCTGTATATTACTTGGGATCACCATCAGTGTCTTCTCTTAGGCATTTATCTCATCAAGGTGCATATAGCAAATGATTGTTTGCCAAAGTAATCAAGATTCTTGAGGGCAAATTTAATGGTTCCTTGTATCTCTAAGGAATAATAGACTACCACATGCACAGAAATCAGAACAGTCATTATTCACAAGACAGTAAAAATTTAAAGCTAAGTGGATTTAAATCCTACTAAGAAATAACATGAAATGCTAAAATGTGTGAACAGAATGTCTCCTTTTATGTTAAGACATTGCTTGACTTAGTTCTCATCAAGCCTTGATATTTTACTGGTTAGGGCTCTCCCACAGCTATGCAGCCAATAAGCTTCCATCTCTAAATATACTATAACACCTTGTATCCATGGGACCTAGATCAGAGAAGATCAGAGTGTACCAGATGCAGATGGACAACTCACACAGGTGCAGTTTATAAGATAATCATGATTGGTGCTATCCCTAGGGTATGGAAAGAAGAGGAGGTTGCCAGGCACACAGAACCAACTGACTGGACATGCGTGGCTCTCAGATGCTTTATGATACCACTGAGTGTACGAGGGCACACACAGAGGAGCACACACAGAGGGTGCAGTGATGTATGTGCAAGAGCTCATTGGCTGTTGCCATGGAGGCAGCCAGTAATGGCGTACAGGGAACAAACTGAAGGACATAAAAAGAGATGACTATGCTACATATACTGAGAAGGAAACCTGTGAAATCCTCTCCTCTTATTGGCTATTACTATGGAGACAGCCTTTAAAAGCCCCTAGGAGATGGAAATTAGATTCTGATTTAAACACACACACACACATACACACACACACCATACACATCTCATAGTGGGGGGTATCAGCATGAAAATATTTAAGCTGTTTTCCAGAACAATTGCTAACATATAGCAAGGAAATCCCCCTAGGCACAATATTGGCATTATTTCATACTGATCAAGAATATAATTTTTCCTGTCCTGATATTCATTTCAAAAAGTTATCCAGCTCATCCAATTTTATCTCCACATTGTATGTCAGATTCCCATACCACTGGATCCCATTGACAGGCACCTTTTCAAGTCATGAATACAACTCCCTGCTGCACACAAAGTGCTTAAAGACCTTGAAACCCTGATGTTTGGCAGGTAGACATAAATCAAGTTTTATCAGGTCTTTATACCTTGGGTAAACGTTTTTCAGTGGTGCATTATTAACAAGGATCCTTGGCACCCCGTTATGTTAAAAAGCCAGTTGAGCTTTAACCTGCTGGTCATAAAGCATAAAGGAAATCATTGTCTCCTAAATTATTCTCTTCTGCTTCTTTTCGAAAGATAGCAGTTAGCCCCTACCCAATGACCAGAATACCCATCATCTCTTGAATCCTTTTCAGTGTCTCATTTACTCTGAACTCCAGCTTATGTGTGGTAGCTAAGCTACCTGAAATTTAGGTTTATCTTTGTTCCAAAAAATACAGGGAAATACATAACTTGGTCGAAGGAAAATATATATGGTAGGAAAAAAAACGTGACTTTTGAGTATCCAGAAATTAATCACCATTACTTATACCCCAAGAAAAGTACCCAGCAAATTAAAAAGTTGAATAGTTGACTATGTAAAATAAGTTAAAGGATTTTTTTTTCTTCTTTTTGTAACATAAGTTAGGTAATAGAATGGGAAAAAGCTTCGGTTTGAATCTTCTAGACAGTAGGGTCTAGAGGTAGACACATAGTGAGCTAGAATTTTCTCCGTGGCTGGATTCTTCAGGAGGCATAAAACAAGTGTTATAAAGTATACAGTTGAAGTGGCTTAGAGGGTCACTGATTACTCTTTGCAAGGACTGTTCTAGTCATGGAATGGGGTTTGAGAGACAGTCACAGGTTGCAAAACTCTCTGATTTTCTCCCAGAAACATTAAAATAAGAAAGTCTACAACCAAGAGAGCCACATGCTTTTATTGCAAAAGTCAAAATATTAATAGAGGTATAAATCACTATGGAATGTTCTGAGTCATCCCTGTACCTGGATGGAAGGATTATATCTTCTGCCTAAAAAAGGGAATGCTAGAAAAAGGCCAAAATAACCATTCACTGCACCAATTCCCTGCAATCAAACATTTAACACAAATCCTTCTGCCTTCCAAACGAGTTAGTCCATGGAAACTTAACTGAGTCCTCATTACAAGTCAGGATGCTCTATCTAGAATTACAGATTTTCTTGGCTAAGGATCAGTCTGTATTTGGAAACAGTAAAGTTCTATCTATGCGTTTGGTGTCAGAAGCAATCCTGAACCTGGTGTACCTTAACATTTGTTAAATGTATCTGCTGTGAGCTGCCTCCACGGCAGTGTGACAAATAAAGAAATAGAAACTTCTAAGATGATAGATCTCATCAGTGAGATGGAAAGGTGTGCTTATGCAGCCTCTGAAATGTTCCTCAGTGTCTCACTTTTTCTCTCTCTGGTAAAAATGTGATTCAGCCTTCAAGAATTACTGATTTGGTATTTTCAAGCAGAGGGGAAAATCTGGTTCAATGTAAATATTAAATATTATTATTTACTAAGCTCTTTTTGTAGCAGGACTTGACATGAACTTTTAGCAAGATGTGAAGCCCAGTGTCTCATGCCTTTGACCCTAAGCACTATCCTTAGAAATTCCATTTGTAGAATAATTTTCCTGAGGAGTCTAACACTCTTATTTTAGCTTATTATACACAGAGATCATTAATTTTTTTAAGTTAATTGATTTCTCAAGCTATCACTTGGGTGCTACTGTGCAGATCTTCAGTTGCAAGGAAAGCCCTCTGAGGATTATTTCCTCTAAGTTACATACCTGAAATTCCCGTAATTAGCTAGCCAATGAATGGGAGCACCACTGCTAGCCCCGAGATCCCAGCAGTCTGACTTTCAATAGGCAATTACTTTGTGATGAAAAGATATTTTTATGAACCATTTACTCGTATTAGGATATTATATTTCATGGGACGCCTGGGTGGCTCAGTAGTTGAGCATCTGTCGTTGGCTCAGGGCATGATCCCAGGGCCTCAAGATCCAGTCCCACATCAGGCTTGCCACAGGGAGCCCGCTTCTCTCCTTCTGCCTCAGTCTCTGCCTCTCTCTGTGTGTCTGTCCTGAATAAATAAATAAAATCTTTAAAAAAGAGAGAATACTATATTTCAGAAGTAAAAATAGCAATGTTTCAACATTCCTCCAAGTATGTTCATCAAATTAGTAAGAAAAGACATCAGAACCACAATAGATGAGAGCGAAGGTGATTGAATCAACAGGTCACATAAAATACTGGCTGAAAAACATGTTCGACCCCACCAGAATTCGACTACGCAAAATAAAATGCAATCATATTTTAGTATATCATAGTAAAATCAGTATCAATATCAAAATAAATAATCATATATCTTAAAGATTACAAAACTTAGAACAAAAAAGAAAGTGAAGAACAATCTATTTGAAAGATTAGATCATTCAGATTAAACTTTAAAGGACTACAAATACTTGGGCATAATTTGAAAGCATCTCCATTAATTTGTAACAATCATGAATATTAATCCAATTTTCCTGTTCTCTACTGATTTCAATGGAACATTCTTTTCCTCAAGTTTTGGAAGCCCAGAGTTTTTCAACTGTCAGAGTTAAAATTTTTTTACACCTTTATTTATTATTTTAAACATGACTTATTTATTTTACAGAGAGAGAGAGTGCAAGGGGGAACTACACACGTACATGTACAAGAGAGAATCTCAAGCAGATTCCCCACTGGCCTGGGGCCTCAGTCCCACCACCCTGAGATCCCAGCGTGAGCTGAAACCAAGAATCAGACAGTTGACCAGTTGCCCCACTCAGGCGCCCCTGCACCCTTTTTCATTTTAATAATTACTTACAATCTCAACTCACCTTTGACTTAGCTAGTGAAGTAATTTCCCAGAGGTCTAACTCCCTTTGCTGCAGAGTTCTAACTTTTCTTTCCTTACAGAATTTGACAGAAAGAGACCAGGTTGAATGTGTCCTACATTTCCCAGTATAACTTCCATGTGACAGCATTTTTCAAGTTAGCAGAAAAACTTCCTCTTCTCACCATGTTTCTTTTTCATGCCCCCCCCCACCTTCTACCTTTTTGAAGCCAGGGCTGGTTGAAATCCATATCTGTACTGTACACTTTGGCTCACATTGCATTTTCCCTGGTAGTGGGTATAGCAGACCTTAGCTCACCTATAAATCTACTTGTTTTGTGATTGTTATTTAAACAACAACAACAACCACTGTGCCCTTTGCATTGTGGAGCAGAGTATAACATAATTTAAACAGATGTATAAGATTGTTTCTTTTTCTATACCAACTAAACCATCCTCACAGTTGCTTAGAAGCACAGATTTAATGTACTACAACATTTTCCTAATTCAGCGTTCCTAGAAAACAAATTACAGTATTCAGAAATGTCATCACATTTCTTACTGATATGATTATACTACATTTTTGATAAAACAAATAATGTTGCATGTTCAGAAACAGATATAATAAAATACCAGCTTACAAGACACTTCCAATGATTAAAGATGAACTTCACCTAATACTAAAATTAAATATTCTAAAAATACTAAATAAATTTAATACACTCTTCTGCATTTTTGGTTAAAATGTTTTTATTTTGATGGTTCTTTTGTATTTATCAGGAAAAATACTCTAGTTATGTCATAATAGGGGAAAAATATCATGTCTGCAGCCTCATTTACTGCTAACCTTTCCCTGCCCAGTATTATATTTACTCGCCTGAAATGTTCTTTGGATTTCTTTTCACATTTGGCAGATTCATAATCATATTTTAGAACTAGCTCAAAGGTCCCGTATGAAGCCATCATTAACAACCAGATTTGAATCACTCATTGCACTATCTGTAATCCCCTAGGTCTTGGCACACTTCTTTTTAAACACTTGTAGAGTATGAGATCCTTAAGGGCAAAGTAGCTTGTACAAGATAAATGGCACATAGACACTTAATGAAAAAAATAAATCGAACCAGTAGTACTGAAATTAGGAACACAGGTTAGAGCTACAACACCTAGAAAGGAAGCAAAATATGTCTTTCTCTGAAATAGGAAGAAAGCAGTTGTACAATACAAAGTATTGCTTCTTCATGAAGGTACTTTCCCCATTTCAAAGGTAAGGCAAAAAATCTTGGAAGAAATTGGTTCTGCTAATTAAGAATTTGTGTCCAAGGCACCATACAGTTTGGCTAAACTGCAAATAGTTGTGGATGGATTTCACAAGATATTCTCCACAAAAGCAAGAATAAACAGATAAGAATATGATTCAGAAAATTAGAGGATATGCTAACTAATGAATTAAAATTTAAAAATTAGAGAATAACTCATTGGGGTGATTGATACCCATCCGTCACCAGGCTAGGGTATCCTGAGGAAGAACACACTCCATTTAACCCTATTTTAGGGGCAGGGTTGAGAAACAAGAGTCTATGAAATCTTGCATGTTGGCAATATTCACACGTACAGGTATCTTTTTCTTCTTCAAAGGCACTGAGTACAGCCTTTATTTTGGCTAAAACTTGTGAGTGGGCTAGAAAGGTGTGATATTGTGATTTGTAATAAGAAACATAGACTTGGTCTTTGTCCCCATTTCTGGCACAGAGCTCCTAAAACCCGGGGAGTTTGCTAAGTGATGAGAACCCTACAGATGTCTTTTGTTACGTTAATGAGGTGGAAAGCCCTTAAAGGGTAACCTAAGGCTGAGGGCTGGTTGCAAGGGATGCCAGCCACATGATTAGAGGGTGGTGCTTTCAGTCCCCTTCCACCCTCTACCTTTGAGGAAGGGAGAGGAGCTGAAGATTGAGTTCAGGCACTAATGCCCAATGATTTCCTCAGGCATGCCTATGTAATGAAGTCTTCATAAAAAACCAAAAGGATGGGGCCTATAGAGCCTCCAGGTTGGTGAAAACGTGGAGATTCATGGAGAGGAGAGAGCCGGAAGAGGGTAGAGAAGCTCTGTGCCTTTTCCCCACACTTTAGCCCTATGATCTAGTAAGTAAAATGTTTCTCTGAGTTTTGTGAGCTGCTCTAGCAAATTCATAGAAACCAAGGAAGGGGTTGTGGGAACCTCTCATCTATAGCCATTGGGTCAGAAGTACAAGTAATAAATTACCTGGGCTTGTGATGGGCATCCTGATTCGGAGGGGTTTTGTTGGAACCTCCAATTTGTAGCCAGTTAGTCAGAAGCACAGGTCACAATCTGAGCTGTTGACTGGCCTCTGAAGTAAGGGGCTGGATAGGAGTGAGCCCTTAACCTGTGGGATCTGGTTCTAGTCTCAGAATTAAGTTGAACTGTAGGACGCCCAGCTGTGTCCTGAATATTGCTTGCTGGTGTAGGGAATCTCCCCCCTCTTCCCCCAACAATGGGACTGGATCCGGAAACCGAAAAGGAGAAGATTCTAGTTCTAAACTAGGTTCTAAATTGGTTCCTAGGGGCACCTGGGTGGCTCAGTTGGTTACGTGTCTGCCTTGGGCTCAGGTCATAATCCTGGGGTCCTGGGATTGAGTCCCTCAATGGGCTCCCTGCTCAGCAGGGAGTCTGCTTCTCCCTCTCCCTCTGCTGCTCCTCCTGCTTGAGCTCTGTCTCTCTCTCTCTGTCAAATAAATAAATAAAATCTTTAAAATAAATAAATTAGTTTCTATTCCTCAAGGTAGTGAGAAGCCATTCTCCAACACAAACAATTATAAAACTGCAGATGTTCAGATGAGAGTATGCAGAGTGTGAGTAAACACATACAGACTCTTGCTCCTATTCTCCAGGTCCCTTCAGATATTCCCTCTTCTGTAAACCAATCTGTCTTCAGATACGTGTTCATATCATTCATTAGGCTCCAGCTCCTTCCACATTTAATCCCATTTAAATATGTTTCTAGACCCAATTCTAACCTGGTCCAATAAAATACCCATAGATTTGCTAATTTAATCAATCGTGTAAAGGTTTTAGTAATTCAGCTCTTAGCATTCCATGCTATTTGTCCCAGTTCTGAGATCATCTTATTCTAGCCTTCAGTACTGCCTCTTGTTCTCAGTGGATTACACTCATTGTGTCTCTACACACCAAATGTTAGAAGTCTTCGCCAACACTGCAACTGTCAAAAATAAGGTCTTTAAGGCATCTCTCATGACCATTACCCACAATCAATTCCATTCTTGCTGAAGGGAAAGATATTTGCAAAACTTGACAATGCCAAATCAAGTAGTTTGTTCAACAACCCTGAAGGACATCCAGCCATCATTAACTGAGGAGTCTTCCAGAGTTTATTTGTTCAGCGTGGGCTTTCTAACCCTTGGGATTTTCTCATGTATCATGAAGATGCTGTTTTCTGGAGCTCCAGATAATATCTTAGCTATGGGAGCTATGTAAAGATAAGTTATTGTATTTTTTTAAAGATTTTATTTATTTATTCATGACAGACACAGAGAGAGAGAGAGAGAGAGAGAGAGCAGAGCAAGAAGCAGGCTCCATGCAGGGAGCCTGATGTAGGACTGGATCCGGGTCTCCAGGATCACTCCCTGGGCCAAAGGCAGGCACTAACCTGCTGAGCCACCCAGTGATCCCCTAAAATAAGTTATCCTAAAAGCCTCTGTATCATTTCCCTTGGAGTCATCCTTGATCATATTATTGTCCCATAACCACGTTGTAATCTTCAGAGAATCTTGGTGACTCTGCCTTCAAAATATATCAGAATCTGACCACCTCTCACTCCTCCCCTGTACCCACGGTGGTGCTAGCACTGATCTAGGCCATCATGGATTCTTACATCATGAATTATAATTGCCTCCAAACTTCTCTGTTTCTGTCCTTTCTATGCTATGCTTTCTCAACACAGAAGCCACAGAGATCATTTTAAAACATTTGCCTGCTCTCCTCTGCTCAAAACCCCACAGCAGTTCTCCATTTCACTCAGAGTAAAAGCCAAAGTCCTCACGGTGGCAGCAAGGACCTTTGTGGTCTACTTTCCACTTTACCTCCCATGTTACCTCCCTGACCTCTTTCTCTAGCTCACTCCACCTTGCTGTTCTCAAACACACCAGCCATTCCATCACTTAGGGCTTCCACATGGCCTGTGCTGCCCACCTGCCATGATCTTGTAATTCCTTCAAATCTATGTCCAGTATCATTTATTCAATCAGGCTACATGAGGACCCTGCTTAAAATGGCAACTTTGCCTTCTCCCTGCCATTAATGATGTTGCTTATACTGCTCTACCTTCCTTTTCTCTTAGCATGTATCATCTTTTAATAAACCAAATAATTAATGTGTTTATTATATTTATTATTTATAGTTTGCCCCCATAACTATAGTATAAGTTCTTTGGGAGAAGATATCTTTGTTTTATGCAATCATATTTTCCAACCACCTAAAACTGTATCTGGTACCCAATAAGTCTACAAAAAATATTTGTGGAATTAAAGAATGAATGAATTGGTAATTGGAAAATATTTCTGTGACCACCTGAATCAGTTAAAGATTTAGAGTTCAGATGTGTATAATAGAAATACAACAAATGTGATTTATAAAGGAGTTAATTTTTCTTGTGCAAGTAGGCAATCCCACATAGTGCCTTATTTCTTATGACCCTTAGCATGAGATTCCTTACTCACAAACTTAAGAGGGCTGCTTTACTTTCAGTCCCTGTCCACTGAGTCTGTGCCTTCCTGGATTCCTTATCTAATGACTTCTGATTACATCTCACTAGCTAGAACTAGAACACGAGGGCATTCATAGCTGCAAAGAAAATTGTGAAGTGTCCATAGTTTTAAATGGACACATTGCAGCCCATAACAGAAGACTGGAGTCAGCACAGGTAAATGCTTAGAACCATGTATGGTGGGCAGCCTCGGTGGCTTAGCGGTTTAGTGCTGCCTTCCACCCAGGGTGTGATCCTGGAGATCTGGGATCAAGTCCCACATCAGGCTCCCTGCATGGAACCTCTTTCTCTCTCTCTAATATATATATATATATATATATATATATATATATATATATATATATATATATAAAGAACCATGTATGGCAAAGAGTAGAAGGCATGAACGTATTAGCTATTACTTTCACCTTTGTCTTTTATTCTTTAAATTCTGAAAGCATTCTGTGGATACTTAGCCAATAAGGAAATCAACATATTATAAAATGACTACATTGGATTAATGCAGTTAATATATTAATGTTTTTCATTTTTAAATAAAAGAATAGTTAAAGTAGTTAGAATGAACTTGCTTTAAAGAGCACAACTGAAAAAAAAAGAGCACAATTGATGATAGGATCTTGGAGTTTAATTATGCAAAATATCTACAAATTAAATACTACCTTGTTCTGAATTAGGCTCAAGTTCATACAGATAAAAATCATACTTATGTATGTTTTCCCAAATATTGGTGATTCATTTGTGTCTAAATGTCTATTATGGGCCATGTGCCATTCTAAGCACTGTTTTATACTCTGTGGACAAAACAATAAATGAACAAGAAGAAATTTCCAGAGTTCCCATTTTAATGATCATAAACATGAGTTTATAATATTAAAAACTCTGTCTATACTCATATTTTCCAAATGACTTTCTAAATTAATTTATCTAATACCTAACTAATGGGAAACTACTCTAAAGTAGGCAACTTATTTAAAAATAAGCTTCTCTATATCAGAATTTAAGGAAGAATATCATGCAAAGTTCATTTTCCTTCTTCACTTTTACAGTAGAGACAAGCTATTTTTTCCCCATATTTGAATAGTGTACTTGCACATTCATGCTAATTCTTAAGGAAGTTGTTTTCTTTTTTTGGTTTGGTATACTATTCCTAACATGAGTTTCTCTTATTTCATTCATGTCTGTAAACATTTTAAACATAAAGAGCCTGTTGGTCTAGGCCAGGAGAAATTATTTCTGAAATTATTTTGCAGTCACAAATATTAAGTACCAGTCCTTTAAACTACCCGCAGATACATAGGATGAGTTTGACAAAGTGGGGAGAAAATCGAAAAAGCTTACCCATGAAAAAAGTCATCCTTTTAGTTTCTTTCTTTTTTTTTTTTTTTGTCATACTCCAGAGTAGGCACCACTTTCCTGCTCTCTTTTAGAAAAAATTATTCTTCTGTCTCTGCCACAAAATGATCCTCTCGTTCTTATTGATTTATAGTTCTTTATAAATTAAGGAAATTAAGATTTTATAACTATCTGAAACTGATCTGAAACCATTTTCTAGCTTAGGTTAGGTCAAGTCTGAAGAATGGGAAGCAAACATTTGAGATGGAAATAAGCTACAACATCTCATAAATCCTGTGAGAAAACATTGAAGAAGATGTTTATTTCAAAATACTATGTTCCTATATTCTGGTGGGGAATGGTCCTGACAAAGCTCCACTTCCTGGTTCTCCAGGGACTCGTGATTACTTCCTTGTCCCTACTTCCACGCGAGGCTTTCTGGGAGCCACTGCTAACACGACAGTCTCTACTCTAGGCTTAGTCATTTCAGGTCTGAAAATTGCTGCTCCCCATTATAGGCCTATTCGGTAGAGATGGACAGAGTTGTGTTTGCCCTGTTTTCAGTTATGAGCTGGTTGTGCAAAGTTTCTGCTCAATGTTTTTCCTTTTAGACCATGATAGAAGCAAAAAGGTTTTTTATAAAATGCTCAATCAAAAACCTAGGATAAGGCTAATGACCCAATTAAGTTGTTATTAGGCTTTAATCTTAGAGTAATATGTCAGAAAGTCTGAAAAGGTGGTTAACCCGATACCATTTCCCCAAACTGTTCACAAAATTGCAGTGTTTCAATCATAGTTATAAATCCTAAATCTATCTGACAGAGCTCAACCACAGTAACAATGCTGTAAGTAGCCACAATTCTTTCTCTCTTTTGTCCAGTACAGTCATTGCCTAAATAACATATACATTTCTGGTCCATCCATTCTGCTTGAGGTAGAAATAAACTTTCACAAGATACTTACCCTTTGGCACTGAATTTTGTGGAAATTAAATAAATAATATATATGTCCATACCTTGACTATTTCCCATTAGGATGCACACATGCATGTGTGTGTGGGGGGAGGTGTTAAGGATAAGGGAAAACTATTAGAAATAATGAAAAAATCCATAAGCTCATAGATTACACACCTAACATTAAAAATACATAGCTTTTTAATATTCAAGTAATAAGCAGATAGAAACTATATGGGAAGAAATGATCCTATTTATAAAAACAATAAAAAGAAAATGTCTAACTATAAATTTATAGTAAATATGCAGAACCTATATGCCTAAGGCTTTAAAACAATACTGGGGAATATATAAAAAGATTCAAAGAAATTATAATACACACATGCATTGCCTAAGAAGAATATAATGTAAAGGTTCCATTTCTCCTGTAAATTAATAAGTTAAATGCAATTACAAAACACCAAAAGAATTTCTTTTTTCAACTGGAAAAAATTATGCTAAAGATCATCTGGAAAACTAAACATGCATAGACAAGCTAAGCAAATTCTAAAAGGAAAAAATGAAAGGGGCTAGCCCTACTAACTCTTAAGACACAGGATAGCTTCCCTAATTAGTTTGAAACTTGAGAAGAAATAGATCAATGGAAGAGAAGAGAAATCTAGCACAATTATGTAACAGGGTAGAAGTGTTAGCTAATGCTAAGGCAGTAATCATATTGCAATATATAAATGTATCAAATGAACACCTGTACACCCTAACCTTACATAAGGCTACATGTCAATTATATCTCCAAAAAAAAAAAAAATGATAGACATCGGTAAAGAGATTTCCTTTACATTAGAGTCGTGTTTCAAATCAATGTGGAAAACCTTGTGTATGGTGAAAACTAAAATTATAAACATAAGCAAAGTCAAAGAATACAAACAAAAATTTTTGTAGCATGTAAAAAAGAATTTCCTTAATTTATAGGGAACTATATAAATCAATAAACACAAGACGATCATTTTGTGACAGAGACAGAAGAATAATTTTTTCCAAAAGAAAGCAGGAAAATGGTGCCTACTCTGGAGTATGACCCAAAAAACCCCACAAAAAAACCCTCAAAAAACTGGGGTTGTGAGTGAAGACGTTTGAAGGGAAATGGGAAACTGAGGCTTTCACCTTCCAGTTTGTATCTTTCTCTACAGCATGGATTTTTCTATCATTCAAGTATTTATTTATTTAACATGTCAACATATTATCTTGGTGATGGAATTACAGGCCAGTATTTATTTTCATTATTTTATTTATCTATATTAAAAACAAAATCAGAATTATTATTTAAACATTTTGAAGAAATTGTTCAATATTGCCTGTAATTTACACTAGGATGCTCCACTGTAGATAGTCAGATATATAAGTTTCAGTTTAATTTTACTCTCCAAGCAGGTAATTATCATTCAAAGTATCCTAATCAGAAACCTATACTTTATGGGATGTTTGGTACTTTGAGTGGCTCTAGTCAATGCATATAATCCAGAGGCTGTTACACCAGCCTTTCAAGTATCTTTATTTCCAGTCAACTACCAGAGGCCTTGTTAGATCTTAGAAGTGACTTTCCACTGGCGAAATGAATGGTGTTCAAGATGTACATACTGTATAGATGTTCCCACTTTTGAATGAATAGCCTCGTATTTAGGCAACTCAGTATCTTCTACCTTTTAGAATGAAGCCTTGGTTTAGGATTATGAATAAATTTTTGGCTGCCTAATGAAAGATTTTGTCACCTGGCTGTTAACTAAAAGGTTAGCTATACTTGGCATTAAAATATAGTTACGTTCATCCTCACTGAAGCTTATACGCAAGGTTCTGGCAGAGTGCTGAAAATGATACAATTTAAAGAACAATTGTATGACCTTTTCCCAATAAATATTGCTGTGTTATGTTCATATATGTGGCAAATTTGGTTTTGCTTTCATTGTAACATATCCCCTCATGGTGAAATTATGGAGAAGACCGATAGCCCTCACTTAACTCTTAGTGGAGGTCACGCCACGTATCTACTCAAAAAAACGAATCATTATAAGTGATTAAGTTACCTTATATCAATTTGCAAAAATTTATAATGGGGTGAGAAATGTGGGAGCTTTGAAAAGGTGAAAACTTGGAAACAGTGTCAGCATCATATCCTGCCTCCCAATTGTCATACCTGGATCCCAGAAATACAGACGTAGAATTTTAAATGTACCATGTAGTCATGACATTGACATGGTCTTTAAAATTCTTTAGCAAATTTACAGAGTTGTCTACCCCAACCTTCTTGTGTCATCTGAGATCACTATTATATTCTCAATTTTCCACCCAAGGAGCCTCTTCTTTGTGAGGAGTATTATCATATGGACATATGCTAAAAGCTCTGACACATTCTGATAACTGCAAAGTAGTCTGAATTCAGTCAAAATTGACTCCTCTATAATGTAAGTTGCTATATTTCATTCTAATTGTGCAAATTTAGCAATGTCAGCCTACCTGTAATATCTGAAATAATGGTTGCCCATTTGGACAAGATTACCTTCTTGTCAGTTTTACTTTTGGGTGTGTCACTTTTTAATTTTCTCTACAAAAATTTAAGACATCTAGTCCACGTATCATTTGTTAACCAACTCTTGAAATTTCATCCCCTCTAGATCTATTTAAAAAGATGTTTTTACTTAAAGTCCAATGTAATCTCAGGAAGAGTTCACATAAGGGGCACTTGGGTGGCTCAGTTGGTTGAGCATGCAACTCTTGGTTTCTGCTCAGGTCATGATCTCAGAGTCATGGTATCAAGCCTCACACAGGGCTCTGTGCTCAGCAGGGAGTCTGCTTGAGATTCTCTCTCCCCCTCGCCCTCTACCCCTCCCCCCAGCTTGCAAGTGCACTTTCTTTCTCTCTCTAAAATAAATAAACGTTAAAAAAAAAAAGAATAGTTCACATAAATTTGAATACCCAGCCCCCTCTCTGCAAATCTGAATCTTCTATGTACTTGATGGATTATTTCAGTCTTGGTATCACTCTAATATTATACATTTTAAAAATATTCAGAATTTTTCAATCTAATATGATCTTTCTTTATGTCTTTTAACAAAACTTTAACTCAAAACATGCATATCATATTCTTTGATCCTCAAAAAGAAGCCACCTTCTACACTGTGAATTAAATCTTTGGTTACAGGAAAATCACCAACCAAATTTAATTCTTTTCATCTAGAAATAGTTCACATCTTGCCATGAATTGTACACCATGCTCTCAGATCACAGGATATCTGTGAAAACAGAGGCCTAACAATTGTTAGAAACAGAAAATCTGCTAAAGACCTCAGACACATCTGGTTCAATATCCTATTTTTGGAGGTAAACTATTTTTCAGAAAAATTTAGCAAGTTGCTCAGTTACCCAGCAAGTTGGTGTCAAAGTTGAATCCAGAATCCAGACTTCCTGACTTCCTTGGGCCATTTCTCCCCAAGGACACTACACACTTCTGCATTCAATTGTCTGATTCATTAAAGTTTTTCCTGGAACAGTCTGGAAAAGCTAACATTTCTGTGGCAAAGTATGGTAAATTTGAAATAAAATCTGGATGGAAATTTCAAGCTCCATTGTTTAGACCTAGATAAAAGCCCTAAGGAAGAGAAAAATTAACTCTTTGACATTAACAACAAAAATTCTATCTCTTTTGTACTTTCTCTTTCATATTCCCAGATTACAGTTTCTTACTTGTCTTTTATATCTGTGAAATCATCATATAACATTAGGAACCCTAAAGATCTAGCTTTGAGCCATTCCCGAATTATCTTGTCTCTCTTTCTTTTTCTTTCTTTCTTTCTTTCTTTCTTTCTTTCTTTCTTTCTTTCTTTCTTTCTTTTTTTTGTTATTGAAGTATAGTTGACATAAAATGTTCTGTTAGTTTTAGGTGTACAACAGAGTGCCTCAATAATTCTATGCACTACTCCATGCTCACCACAATAGATATAGTCACCATGTCACCATGCAATGTTATTACAATATTATTGACTAAATTTCCCATGCTATACTTCTCATCTCCGAGACTTACTTGTTTAGAACTAGAATTTTGTACCTTTTAATGTCCTTCACCTACTTTGCACATCCCTCCACCCACCTTTTTCTGGCAACCATCAGTTTCTTCTCTGTAGTTAAAAGTCTGTTTTTTTTGTTGTTGTTTATTTTTTAGATTCCATATTTAAGTGAAATCTTACAGTATTTGTCTTTCTCTGTCTGACCTATTTCACTTACTATCATGGAGCCAACACAATCCCAGATTCCAATATATTGCAAAGCTATAACAATCAAAACCATATGGTACTGGCACAAAAATAGACACATAAGTCAATGGAACAGAATTTAAAAGGCCCAGAAATAAGCCCACATATATATGGTCAATTAATCTTCAACAAAACAGGAAAGAATGTGCAATGGGAAAAAAGTCTCTTCAACAAATGACGTTGGTAAAACTGGACAGCCACATGCAAAAGAATGAAACTGGACCACTTTCTTACATCATATACAAAATAAACTCAAAATGGATGAAAGACCTATATGTGAGATCTGAAGCTATGAAACTCCTAAGAGAAAAAAGGCAGTAAACTCAGATCTCAGCTTTAGCTGCATCTTTATGGATATGTCCCCTTAGGCAGGGGAACAAAAGCAAAAATAAACTATTGGAACTACACTCGAAGCATCCTTTTCACATGTCATTCTCTGAATAATAATTTTGCTCCTAATGCTAAAACTGTTGACTTCCTTCCCTATCCTTTTTTTCAACTTTACCCGAATCGTCGAAGTACAGATAGATCCATAAATAAATGAGACTGTAAAGTGGATTCTTCTGTCCCAAAACCAAGATAATTTTTCAGTTCAGTATGTTCAGTACTTCCTGGTAACTGCCAGAGAACCTGACTAGTACTGCATCCGAATGAATAGCTGACTCCACAGCATCAGAAAGTATGGTGATAATATGATGTATGCCACCCGGCAAATGCAGATGTTTTATATCTACCAAATTATGTATGAAACCTAACATCTGTTAGAGCCATGCAAGGTGCAAAATAACTTAGTCAGTTAAGATATAAAAGAACTTAGGAATGTCTAAATATTATTGAATGTTGATGATTAAATTTTGGAAGATTTAGCGTGGTATTTTCTTGGTTTTTTTGACCATATGTTTTTGTATTGAGCTTTTTAGTATGCCACTCTAAAACTCAAGGTATTTCTTCTATCCAGTCTGCACTGTCAATGCAATCCCATGTCTCGTTCTTAGTTCTCATTTCTTACTCTCATAGCATAGTTTTTTTTTTAATTCAAGTACCAGAAATAAACATTTACATTTGCAAACAAAGGACTTTTTCTGAGTTTCTATACACGTGGGACATGATACACTTAGAGAAATGAGCATCAAAGAGGCATGTTTACCACTGAATGGAGATATAAGGGAATAAAAGATCATTTAAAATGTGTTTTTTTGGGACGCCTGGGTGGCTCAGTGGTTGAGTGTCTGCCTTTGATTCAGGGTGTGATCCCGGGGTCTTGGGATTGAGTCCCACATCGGGCTCCCTGTGAGGAGCCTGCTTCTCCCTCTGCCTGTGCTTTTGCCTCTCTCTCTGCATCTCATGAATAAATAAATAAAACCTTTTTAAAAAAGGAAAAAAAAATCTTTAAAAAATTTTTTTAGATGTGTTTTTTCACTTCTTTGGAGAATCTCTACAATCAGTTTCTATGAACCTTTCCTCATCTATAAAATAGGGATACTAAAGTATATAATCTAAAAGCTAATTATAGGGATCCCTGGGTGGCGCAGCGGTTTAGCGCCTGCCTTTGGCCCAGGGCGTGATCCTGGAGACCCAGGATCGAATCCCATGTCAGGCTCCCGGTGCATGGAGCCTGCTTCTCCCTCTGCCTATGTCTCTGCCTCTCTCTCTCTCATTCTGTGTGACTATCATAAATAAATAAAATTTAAAAAAAAAATAAAAGCTAATTATAGAAGATTTAAGTACCCATTTATCACATTCCATAGTAGTATCATCAGATAATAATGTAGCCTAGCAACTTGTTAGCCAGCAAATGCATCTTCTCTTTCATCCTGCATATATAAACTCAGGTTTTCAATAAACATCATTTTCTATAGGCCTATAAAGGTCTAGTTATGAGATTTTTCCACTATGGTGGCAGGTTTACAGAAGAATGGGGCCATAGTCTCTTTAATTATAAAACTACAACACGTGTGATATGGTGGACATTGTAGTAACCCAATTAACTTACTAGAAAATATTTAGGATTTTAAAGATAAAATAAGGTAACCATTCTCTGAAGTTGCAATTGTTTAATACATTTGAATGCCACCCTTAGATTTAGAACTATTTCCTTCGTGTGGCTAAAACTGAGTTAAAAACGGACAATAAGTCAGCATTATTCTACACCAAATAATAAAGCCCTGAGTAAGTACAATAATATACATTGCTATTATAGAATTCTATAAAATCTATTATAGCGTTGGGTTATAGATTTTAGTAATAAGATGAGGTTTCTTGTTTTATTTTGTTGGTTTTTTTTTTTTTTTTGGCTTGTTTGTTTGCTTAACAACATTAGCAATGTAGTTATGTGAAATAAACTGGAAAAACTAAAAACATCCCCCCTTGTCAAAAGTAAACACAGGAATGATAGTGAAAGATTCCTTACTCTGTTTAATATTTGGAGTTCAGTGATGCCTACTTTGAAGAGAAACTTGAGTGGTGCATTTGATATCATATGAAGCAAAGTTAGCTAATGGCACATTTTGAAATACAGTGACTGAGATACTGCTTTTCACTATCAGGTTTTCCATGTTTCTTGAGAATTTCTGAATCATTCAAGAAATCTTAAAAATCAGATCCTACTAGTAAATTGAATTTGTAAATATGAATTATCCCAAAATATAAAGAAGGAAGAGAAAATTTAAGGAAAAAAATAGTATTCTCTGGTCAAGGGTTCTAAATACCTATTAGTTATAAACCTTAGTAATTAGCATCAAAAATTGAATAATGAACAGTCAAGATTTTAATCTTGATGTTTTAGATTGCTCAAGCTGCCATAAAAGGATATCAAAGATGGGATGGTTTTAAACAACAAAAATTAATATTCTCACAGAAGAAGTCCGTGATCAAGGTGCTGGCAAATTCAGTTTCTGGTATGAGCTCTGTTCTTGGCTTTCAAAGAACCACATTCTCTATGTGTCCTCCCAAGGTCTTTCCTCTGTGTGGGTGTGTAGAGACTGAGAGACAGAGAGAGTGAGACAAAACAGAGAGCTCTGGTGTCTTGCTCTTCTTGTAAGGACACCAGTCCTACTGGATTAGGGCCCCACCCTTACAATCTCATTTAACATTAATTACCTTCTTAAAGGCCCTATCTGCAACTGTTGTCACATTGGGGGACTAGGGGTTTAATATAAGAATTTTGTGGGGATACAATTCAATCTGTAATACTTGATAGCCATTGGAAATCTCTCAAAATATTTGTTTCTCTGCTTTAGGTCACGTTAGAAATAATTGGCATAAGATGTTCATTAACTGTGACAATCACAAGTTTCTTCTTAATCAGAAGGAACATCTCTGCATAATGTTCCTTCTGATCAAAAATCTTATGATTTTATCCTTTATCTTCAGGAAAGACAATACAGGGACATTATAAGATAACTTTGTTGGCAAATTTATGTTGGAATGAGAATTTGGCTACTCCTTTCTTTAAATAGTCTCAGTTCCCTTTACTAGGACCATGCTTTCCATAATTCTTGTTATTTCATGAAGAGGGATTATAAAAAGATAGCATTTATAGGGAAATTTGTCCTTACAATAATGGTAACAGTACTGTAATATCAGACTAGCTAGTATCAGACTAAATATATTATATTCATTACAAATTCTGAAACTACACACACACACACACACACACACACACACACACACTATTTGAAGGCAAGGTATAGTGATGAAATACAAACAGGAACTACAGAAGAATTCAACACTTGAAAGAAGAAGGAATCTTGATGAGATTCACATTTTTACATTTCCTCCCCTGAGGATATGAAGCAATTAGAACATAAAGAGAAAACCATAGTCTTAATTCCTTAAGTATCAGAAGGCAGAATTTGGGGCTTTCAAAGTAACTGAAAATTTAGAGGATAAATGCAGAAAAGAAAAGGCTAGAGGGACAAGCCCCAAAGTCTTGATACAAACTATCTTCAAACCCCTAGGTAGCCCCCAAATTGCATATGTTTAGGACAGATACAAGGAGACCAGGAAAAAGCAACAGGTAGAAGGTTAAATGAAAAAAGTGGGGAAAAGTGAGCAAAGAATCCAGCTGTTGACTGCCTCCTGAAAAATGGACTTTGGAGTTTGAGTCAAGTCAAAGTGAACTACTTTTTAAACACCTCAAGCTTTCCATTGAAATCCCAGAACAATCATGATTGTTGATAAGAAGACTACTTTCTAGGAATAAATTGTATATTCTAAGACTAAAGGCAAAACAAATCCCTCAAATTATAGACAAAACTTTCCCTAACAAAGTAGAAAAACCAAGCTTCCACAAGTTCATGGTGATCAGTCAGTAACTAAATTGCCTGGTCACACAAAAATGAACACTTCTCTGAGAACTATAATGAACTCAAGAGTCTTTATGAGGCATCATTTGCAATATCCAGTGTTCAGTCATAAAGAACATGCCAAAAAACAAAACAGTATAATCCCTAGTCAAAAAAAAAAAAAAAAAAAGACTCAATAGAAAGAGATCCCCAACTGACCTAGATGTTAAAATGAGCAGACAAGGACTTAAAAGAAATAATTATGAAGATGTTCATGACTTAAGGAAAAGATAATCACAACAAGTAAACAATGGACGAATCTCATCAAAGAAATGATTCTACATAAAAAAAACAAATGAAAATTTTAATTATTTTTAAAAAGTTTTTAAAGATTGAGTGATTGATTGTAGAGAGAGAACACAGGGGCAGGGAGGGCAGGGATAAAGGGAGAGGGAGAAAGAGAATCCCAAGCAGAGTCCCTGCTGAGCAGACTCCCTGCTGACTAATCAATCTCACTACCCTGAGATCATGACCTGCACAGAAATCAAAAGTCAATCGCTTAACCCAGCTGAGCTCAACTTCATTAGTAATCAGGAAAATGTAAATTTCAAACACAATGAAATACTATTTCACATTCTTAGAAATAGCTAAAATTTAAAAGATGATAATACCAATTGTTGACTGGGATATAAAGCAACTGGAACTTTCAGATATTGCCAATAGGAGTATAAAATGATGCAGCCACTTTGGAGAAAAAGTTTTGGCAGTTTTTTATAAAGTAAAATGTATAGCTATCTTATGGCCTACCATTTCCATTCCTAGGTATTTATTCAAAAGAAATTAAAACGTATACACAAATACTTGAAAACAAATGTTAGTAGCAGAAACAACTCAAATGACCATCATTAGGTGAATAAACTAATTACAATCTATTTATACAATAGAATACTATTCAATAATAGGAAAATAATATACTATTGCATAACATGAATAAATGTGAAAGATATTATGTCATCTGAAAGAAGCCAGACACAAAGGAGCTGGTACTGCGGGATTCCTTTCATTTTTTAAATTTTATTTATTTATTCATGAGAAACACAGAGAGAAAGGCAGAGGGATAGGCAGAGGGAGAAGCAGGCAGGGAGCCTGATGCAGGACTCGATCCCAGGACCCCAGGATCACGCCCTGAGCCAAAGGCAGACGCTCAACCACTAAGCCACCCAGGCGTCCCTGCATGATTCCTTTTATACGAAGCTTCACAACAGGCAAATATCACTATAGTGCTCCAATCAATTACATATGGCTAAGTGGAGACCAACTAGAAGGGGCATTTCTACATTTCTAGAGTGATAAAAATGTTCCCTATCTTACGCGAATGAGGGTTACATGACTGTATTCATCTGTTGTACCTCACCAGATTGTAAGTATATTTTACGTCAATAAAAATGGTATCAGAAAGTATCTATGGATCTCTTATAAAATTTAAATTTCTCAACACCATCAGAGAATATGGACCTATTGCATATATTTATTCTCCATGAAAATTGATCACTATATATAGTTCTCCATGCAATCAAATATAAAATACCAAATATAGAAAGCAATGAGAATACAAATTAAAAAAAAAAAGGAACAAGAAATTTTCCAATCTTACAAAATAGTGTTTACTTAGGAAAGGGAAACTATCAAAGATATTTTCTGTTCCTTGTTAAAATTATTTTTTGCCTTCAAGACTCAAATTTACATACTAAGTGGAAGAGAATTCAAATTTGTCCACTCCTTTGGAATGGATTCTGTGCCTAGCGAGGTAGAATAAATCCCTATAACTTGGCATTTTTTACATATTTTATTGCATATTTATTTATCATAAAATCTTGTAAGTTAAAAAGCAAATACTGTGGTTATGCATTAAGAACTAACATGCCCTAATACGAAAAGTTGTCACCAGAGATGCATGGTTAAAAACAAAATAAAAAGGATTGTTTCATCCTAAAACAATGGTCCTCAACCCTAGCTATAACATTGGAATCAGCTAGGCAGATTTTTAAATACTGTGTACTAAACCTTAAGCCTCACTAATTAAAGCAAAATATTTGAGGTATTATTCTCAATGAAATATGAACTTCAGTTCAATTTCAGGGGTTTTGTTTTTTCTACTCTGTTCATTCTTATATCCCCGGAGCTTAGAAAAGTGCCTGGCACATAATAGGCTCTCAAAATTTGATAAATGAATGAGTGACAAATTAGTTATTACAGGTCAAGGAATAATTTTGACCTCGTGTACATAATGACAGGATTCCTCTAGATGATGCACAGCATAGGAGTGCAAAGCAGTTACTTCACAAAAAATATTTGATGATTTGTATTAATTTTAGCTGAAAATTATTAATTATTTATCAAGCACTTTCTACGAGCCAGGAATTGTGCTCAGAGTAAGGTATATAAACGTTAATGAAACATGGTCCTGCATTTGAAAAGCTCTCAGGCTATTAAAGATTAGTGGTGAAGAGAGAGTCTAGCACGTTAACATTCATTAACTTAGTCACTAATTCAATATCCATTCATTAAACTTTTACTGTGTGCCAGGTTATGTAGCAGCAAACATGGCAAATGTGATACCTGTCCTCAAGGAGCTTATTGTCTAGTCAAAGAGAAAGATGATAATGAAATAATTTGTGATAAATAGTATAAAGGAAATGATTATAATGGTGTGATAAAGAATTTTGGTCAGATGGAGGGCACTATTTTGAATTGAATGGTCATAAAATGCCTCTTTGGGGAGGAAATATTTGTGTTAAGATTTTAATGGTGAGAAGGCAAAAATGCAAAGTGCATAAAAGGTTTCTAGGAGAGGAGATAACATGTTCAAAATACTCAGATTTAGAAAAAAAATTTGTTCAAGGGCCCAAAAGAATCCAATGGCTGGAGCATGAATAGAAATTAGAACAAGTTGAAAGTGGAAAAAATAGGAAAAATTTAATAAGAGGTATTAAATTCACAGCCTACTATGGTATAGCGTTTGGATTTTATTCTAAGTGCAATATAAATCTATTAAATGATTTTCATCTGCAACATGGCATGATAGAATTTATACATATAAGATTATTCCTTTTGCTAAATGTAAAATAGATTTCTCAACCTGTTTACTTCTTCTCCATTTATTAAAAAAATTGTGACCCCATAGCTCATAAGTATACTTTTTATAGAAGGAAGAGTGACTGCCTCAGTTCAGGTGTCATCTCCTGTTTCAATCAAATATGACTGGAGAGTGGGGAGTCATCTGGAATAAGCATGGTTTCCAAAGGCGATGTTGGGAACCCAAAGCTGGTGTGTTTTTAAAGTTAGAATATGGAGTCTATGACCTGCTGAATGAGGAAGCACAAACTAGCCACACAGGGTTGGCAGGTAGCTTCCTTAGCATCCAAACTCCTACTTCGAGAAAGTACCAAACCTGAGGTTGTTTTGATTGAAGGCACAGTTTCAATACACCCACACAAAGAAGTGAAGTCACAAGATTGTTTTGGTTTTGTTTTTGTTTTTACGAATTCTAGAAACAGGATAGGCAGGGTAGGGATGGTATTGGGGCTGCCATGACTGGGAGAAGGGAAGTCCTCTGTTCCAGGTCGTGAGGGAGAAAGAGGTAGACAGCAGGGTAGCAAACACCAATCACTTACAAGGTGGTTGGGGCGAAGGTCACTAACTTTTGGGGGACTTTCCTCTAAATGGTTACCCAGGAAAAATAAAGCAAGAACTTGCAGTACAAATCCTAAACTTAGATCTTATTTAAATGCCCAGACTCTGAGTGTGAGGAGGATTGTCATTCTGTAAAATGCCGATGCAGCCACTCAGAAAAACAAAATTTGTTTTTCAGAAGTTTCAAAAACTCAGAAAAACAAAAAATTTTCTTACCACACAGATCCATTTCTGTGGATCAGCATTCAAACTCATAAAATATAACTTTTTTAGGAGGTAATCAGGAAGCTCTCAACCCATGAAGACACAAGAAAAGATATTTTTTTTAACATGGAAGTATCTAATGAAACTCATCATTTAAAAAGTAACTCCAGCAGCAATATAAAGAATAGATAGGGAATAGAGACTAATCAGAGTCAGAGAGGTAAGTCCAGTTAGGAAACTACTAAGAAAAATTGCATGTAAAAAATAATCAGAGCCTGGATTGGGACAGCAGTACAGTAGTAATGGAAAAGTATAGACAGATACCAGACACATTTCAGGGGTTGAATGGACAAGATTTAAACAAAGGCAGTGAGGAATGAGAACGAAAAGGTTATTCCAAGATTTCTAGCTCGGGCAATAGGGTGAGTAGGATTGCTGATAATGGAGACATGGAAAACAGGAAAAGAAACAAACAAAAAAGTTTGAGGGGGCGATACTGAGCATGAGGAGTTACTGTAAATTCTATGACAGATTGAAAGCTCAAGAAAGAGTTGAGAAGAACATAGGTAATAGTTAGGACTTGAGGATTGCATATGATCATTTGGGAAGATCACTTAAAGTGAGAAAAGAGGGCAGCCCGGGTGGCTCAGCGGTTTAGCATCCCCTTCAGCCCAGGGTGTGATGCTGGAGACGGGGGATTGAACCCCACGTCAGGCTCCCTGCATGGAGCCTGCTTCTCCCTCTGCCTGTGTCTCTGCCTCTCTCTCTCTGTGTGTCTCTCATTAATAAATAAATAAAATCTTTAAAAAAAAAAGTGATAAAAGTTAGTAACTCCCTTGGAAAACTCCAGGAGCAGAGACAGAATGAAGAAAAAAAAACGAAGAGCAGTCACAGCCATACAGGAGAATAAGAGACAAACACGGCTTAGAAGTCAAGAAAGAGCTTTACAGGGAAGGAAAAGATCATCAATAGCAAATTATGCTGGGAGGAAAATTAGGCTGAGAGCTGAAAAGAGGCTAGTGTACCTGACAATCACATCATTGCTGACCTTCTCAGAGCAATTTTCAGCAGAGTGGTGGGGGTGGAAGCCAGATTGCAGTGGATTGAGAAGCCACTGAGACAAGAGGAAGTAGAAGCAGTACTTATGGCCTGTTCTTCCCAAAAGTTGTATATAAACTAGTGTATATGTCAGTATATAATGAGTTATACTCTTAAAACTTATTTTGTCACAGTGTGGGGTTGGACTAAAATTAAATTATTGACAAAGCTCCCATTGAACCATGGACTCCTGACTTTAAGATATCTAGAGATCACCTTATTTTTTAGTTAAGTTAATTCTGTGGCCTTTTAGAGAGGTAGATCCAATGATATAATATCTCATCTTTATTTTCATTGGTTTTCATGGCATTGTCTTTGGTGATTTCTCCCACCACCATCCCTTTTTACTCCATCTCAGCTCTCAGATACATGACCTTTTTTGCCAATCTCATTAACGCTTTGTTCATTTTCTTAAGTTTCCTATCTATTGGGGTAATTGCTTCCTACACAAAACCCAGGCTCCTATTAACTGGCTCATTACCTTAAGTTAAAAGTTCAGAAACTTCTTCAAACTGAAATCACCGCAGTGTCCTGAAAAGAAACTACTTTTGAAGATGCTGACACGTCTGTAAGTGGAGACATTTTTTTGGATTAAATTCACTGTTTCACAGATTCCATTTCAAGTTTCTGTTTGCACCAGTTTTCCTCTCCCCTTGCAATGGTACATTTATTACTCTCCGAGTCACTATAGCAGCAAACATACAGAGCAGTAAAGTACAAAATGAGTTCATGTGTTGATCACAGCTCTAGCTGTGGTGATAGAGCTAATGTGGTTCAGAAAAGGAATACTATTAAAGTTCCTCTAGTTCTCTTTCCAGTTGAAGACAATTAGGTTTATAAACATTTATACTCATTATTTCCATGCTAACTAGTTTTATCTTTGCATCTTCTAGACTTACCTCACTGATACTGAATGTCCTAAAAAGCCTTTACTTCTTTGGATCAGTGAGAAAAGACCAAGAGATATGAAGTGAAAACAAACAAACAAAAAAGATTAAAAAATAAATAAAATAAATGATCTGAATTCATTATACCTAATGAGTAATTTAAATTCTTCTTTGGTGCTATAGGTAAACCCTTCTCAAATACACTTTTAAAAGCATCTATGTAAGTTTAAGACCTACATCACTTCAAATGGAATAATACCTTCTAAAAAAGAACTAAAATGCCTAACTAAAATGTTAGTGTGCAACTATCTTCCCTATCAACATTTCTTTAGCACATACTAGATGGTCGGCACTGACAAAATACAGGCCTTTGTTTGTGTCCTTGAGAACCATATGATCGGTTGAGATAGGACGTGCCATCTATAGGAAAGTAAATGATAATAGAAAATAGCACATTTTCAGGGAGGAATGAGTATACAGATACTAAGAGCTAATCAGATTTCAAAAGGAAAGAGCTACCGTATCAATATGGGATAATTAAAAAGGTTTCAAGAAGTGCTCCTCGTGCCGGATCATGGAGGAAATCTAAGCTGGGAGTTAGCCAAAAGACCTGGGGAAGGTATTAGATGTAGAGCAGACAATTTGATGACCCAAAGGAGAGGGAGACTTGCTTCAGATTTGTTAGGCCAGTCTGGCCACAAAAAGGCCTGGAGTGTCTTGTGCTCTGGGGGAAGTTAGTGAATTCCCATGCTGTAAGTGAACATACCATGCTGTAAGAAGCCCAACTCATGCAGCCCAAGTGGAGAGGTCAGGTAGAGAGCTGAGGCCATTTGCTCCGAGCTCCCAACTGATATAGGCAGGCACTACCACGCCAGATGTGAGTGAGGTCATCTTGGAAATGGTCATCTAAGATTGGTTGAGTTACCCACCTGATACCATTACTGAGCCTACCTCAGTTTCAGAAATTTGAGCAAATAAATGATTGATATTGTTGTAAATCACAAAATTTTGGTGTGAATAACTGCCTTTGTTCTTCAAATGGGTTAAAAGTGTGACATAAGCAAAGTTTATCTGTGAGGACTTCTTGTTTCACTTATTCATATTTTCAACTTTGTCTTCTCTTCCACTCTACCATAAGTGATTATCCTTAAAGCCCATGTCATATCATGATTGGTTAATTTATTTTTTAAAAAATGTCTAAAGGGTCCCTTTTAATGTTATTTATCTTTTAACAAAGTAAGATGGGAATATCTTTTTAAGATACAAGTGCCAGAATGAAAAGGATGGGGGGTAAGAGTGAGTATGTAATAAAGAAGAAAGGGGAAAAAAGGTATAAAATCACCATATAGGAACCCATAGTATCCCATTTAAGTTACATTCCTTCAAGTTACTTGGCTCACAATTTTTCCTTCTTAATTTTCTACTTTAAAGTACCATGTCACTTATGTAGTAGTTTTTTGTTCATTTTTGTTTTTAAGATTTTATTTTTGAGTAATCTTTACATTCGTGGGACTTGAACCTACAATTCTGAGATCATGAGTCACATGTTCTACTGACTGAGCCAGCCAGGCACCCCAGGTAGTCTTTTTTTCAACTGATAAAAATTAACTACAGTCTCATGTGCCAGTTTATTATAGACTAAAATCAACTAGGCAGACAAATATGTCTAAATAACTAGCAAAAGCCTTTCTCCAATGGATGCTTATCTTCAAACATAAAAAGTGAACCAGAGAATAAAACAAAAATATATATTTCTCAACTAGTCTACCACTAGTTCTCTTCAACTGGTATGAAACCTTAGTGAGAGATTTTCTTTAAAATACAAATTCTTCTAAAATTAAGTAGTACATATTTTAATTCAGCACAAAAATCTAAGTAATGTTTTCAGTTCCTGTAAGTATCAACTATTTGGAATCAGAACACATTAAGAATTTAAAACTTTGTCAATCATTTTCTATTTTAGAGTTCTAAGTGTTGGTAAGAGACTGATATTCAAAAATTATTTTTATTGGGGATCCCTGGGTGGCTCAGGGTTTAGCGCCTGCCTTTGGCGCAGGGCACTGTCCTGGAGACCTGGGATCCAGTCCTGCATCAGGCTCCCAGCATGGAGCCTGCTTCTCCCTCTGCCTGTGTCTCTGGCTGTGTCTCTGCCTCTCTCTCTCTCTCTCTCGAATAAATAAATAAATAAATCTTTAAAAATTATTTTTATCATACACATATACATTTTCAGTACTCTTGTGTAAATACTTAGGAGAGGCATGGCTGCATCATATGGTAGGTGTACGTTTAACTTTTTAAGAGACCACCAAACTATTTTCCAAAGTGATTGTGCCATTTAACATTTGCACCTGCACTGTGTGAGACTTCCCCTACCTCCGTGTTCCAGCCAGAACTTGGTATGGCTGGTCTTTTTAATTTAGACATTCAAATAGGTGTGTAGTAATATTTCATGTGCTTTTAATTTGTGTTTTCCTGATGATTAATAACGGTAAGCACTTTTTCATGTGCTTCTTGCTATCTGTACATCATATTTAGGAAGTTGTTTAGCATTTTGTTCCCCTTTGGTGAAGGAGGAAGTTGTTTTCTTATTATTCAGTTTTGAGAGTTCTTTATATGTTCTGGATACAAGCCCCTATGAGACATAGGATTTCAAGTATTTTCTTCCACTCAGTGGCTTGTCTTTCGATTCACTGAGCAGTGTCTTTTAAAGAGCAGGCAATTTTAATTTTTGTGAAGTCCAAGTTATTAATTTTTCCTATTGTGGGTTATACTTTATGTCATCGCTAAAAAATGTGTGCCTAATCCAAGGTCATAAAGGGTTTCTTCCAGAATTTTAATAGTTTTAAGTTTTATATTTAGGTCTGTGTTCCATTTTGAGTTAATTTTCATATATGGCAGAAGACATGGGCTGAAGTTCTTTTTCTTTTCTTTTTTTTTTCTTTGCATATAAATGTTCCAGCATCATTTGTTGAAAAGACTATCCTTTCTCCACTAAATGTCTTTACAACTTTGTGAAAAAATAAGTTGTCTATACATGTGTGGGTCTATTCCTGAATGTTGTCTCCTGTTTCATTGATCTACTTGTTTATCTTTACATTTTGCACTGGGGCTCAGAACACTTAAACATATACTATTTACATACGTATATATTTACATATGTAAATATAGGCACTTGTATATAATTAGGACAAAAGTTCCACCAGACAATACTTATCTTCACTTAGTGCAATTATACATGGTGGTATTTTTTTTTCTTTTGACCTCTGAACCTTTTATTGGCCTCCTGCTCCTCAAAGGTACCCTGTTTTGCTGTCTCAATGCCTCAGAATTTTTGTGTCGGTCTCAGACACCACCTTGCTGTCCACGATCTTGCGGGTGGTGGTCTTCTGGATGGTCTGCAAGGAGTTGCTATTGTCCAGGGCGTCAGTAAGACTGAAGTCCTCCCCGTCTTCCAACAGGCGACAGTCGGTGGCAATCTCAGCCTCCAGCTTGACCTTGACATTCAGCAGGGCCTCATACTCCTGGGCCTGGCGCTGCCCCTCTACCCGGGTCTGGGACAGCTCTGACTCCAGGTGCAGCAGGATCCCGTTGAGCTGCTCCATCTGCATCGCATAGCAGGCCTTGACCTCCCTCAGGCTGTTCTCCAAGCTAGCCTTCAGGTTTCTCATGGAGTCCAGGTTGATCTTCAAGGACTGGGTGGTGCATCTCAACTCCATGAGGGTCATCTCAGCTTCTCCGATCTCAGAGGTCTGTGTGGTGACCACTGTGGTGCTCTCCTTGATCTGCTGGGACCAGTATTTGTCCAGCTCCTTCCAGTTCTTCTGAGCCAGCTCGTGATCTGGGCCTGGGTATCTGCCATGATCTTTCTGAGGCCCTGAGATTTGGGGGCATCCAACTCCACCGTCAACCCAGAGTTGGCGATTTGGTTTTGTAGTCCCTTGCTCCTCGTGGTTCTTCTTCATGAAGAGCAGCTCCGCCTTGAGAGCCTCGATCTCTGTCTCTAGCTGCAGCCGAGTGACGTTGGTGTCATCAATGACCCTGCAGAGCCCATGGATGTCACTCTCCACAGACTGGCGCATGGCCAGCTCCATCTCATACTTGACTCGGAAGTCATCAGCAGCAAGCCTGGCATTGCCAATCTGCAGAACGATGCGGGCATTGTCCACAGCACTTGCAAAGATCTGAGCCCTCAGGTCCTTGGTGGTCTTGAAGTCATGCCCCCTGTCTCTGACCTGGGGGCCCCTTCTTCTCCAGGTGTTCCCGGATTTTCATCTCCAGTCTCTGATTATCAGCCTCCAGGCTCCTCACCCTCTCCAGGTAGGAGGCCAGGCGGTCACTCAGGTCTTGCATGGTCTCCTTCTTGCCCTGGATGCCCCCTATGCCCGCCAGACCCCCGGCCATCCCCGTCGCCGGGCCCCCGGACCTCCAGCCGCCCGGGAAGCTGGTGGAGCAGGATATGGAGGTCCGGGAGCTCGAGCCCCCCATGCCTGCATAGACGCTGGCCGTGCTACTGATGGGCTGGACCCGGTGGCTGGGACTGCACGGAGCCCGGGGACCTGTAGTTGGAAGAGAAGGGGAGCGGGTGGTGGAGCTCATGCTGCACAGAGAGCCAGAGGGCCACTCGGGAGGCCAGGGCTCAGGCTTGGGCCAGGACCATGGTGGTATTTTCAATTCTATTCTTAAATGTTTTGAAAACTATGGAGTATACTACATTGATTTTATGGCCCGCTATTATTGGCCTAAAATTTGGAAAACACTACTAATTTAAAAGATCCCTTTCAGCCTCCAAACCACTATAATTCTGTGACTCACTTTAATTTTCGGAACACTTTGTGAGATGCACCTTGCCATATAGAGGCTACTCAGCTCCCTTTGAACATCATTTTTACATCTGGGAGATTTCCTCCAGTATGAATGCAGGCTCAGATAAGGGACTTTGACTCTGCTAACTATATTCTCTGGAGTGAACCATCTGTTTAGAAAAGTGCAAAACAATGAGGCAGATGCTATAGGGGATCCTTTAGTCTGTTGAGGGAGGCTGTGGAGGTGTGGGTCTTTTATTATTATAGTGACTGAAGTTCCCTCATTCAATGTCCAACATTTGCCCTGTAAGCCAAGGGACAAGAGTCAGTGGGGTTTGGCCAGAGAGCATAGTCACTGGGTCTGACTTAGGTGTTGATCCAAGTTGGGTGGTCTCCAAGTCTGCCTCTTTGGTCTTTCTGGAGATTGGGGGCCACCTAATATCCTTTAATAATATTATGGTTTTGATTTTCATTTTTCTGATGATTAATGATGCTGAGCACCTTTTCATGTATCTGTTGGCCATTTGAATGTCTTTAAAGATAAATGAGTGGGCAGCCTGGGTGGCTCAGCAGTTTAGCACCGCCTCCAGCCCAGGGCCTGATCCTTGAGACCCAGGATCGAGTCCCGTGGCGGGCTCCCTGCATGGAGCCTGCTTCGCCCTCTGCCACTCTCCCCCTGTCTCTGTCTCTCTCTGTGTATGTCTCTCTCATTCATAAATAAATAAAATCTTAAAAAAAAGATAAGTAAAATGTATTAGTTTAAAAAATGTATTTCTTACTGTGTATCATGGTAAAAAATATTGAAAAACACTAGTCAAATCTAACTTCTTCATTTAACATTTGAAGAAAGAAAATTAAAACTTAGAGAAATCAAGTGATTGATGCTCTAGTGGTTAACAGAAAGCTGAAATTAGGACGCAGAAATTCTCTTAGTACCAGGCTCCATTGTAAGAACATCATTTATCACCTGGAAGTTTACTTCCCATGTTCTATGTAGATATCTTCCCACATTAGTCCTGTTGTGAAAATTAAATGCATTTCATTAATTAGTATATTACAAAAATATTGTGAATTTTATCATTGCATTGGGAGTTAGGTACTAATTAATGGTTTTCACTTGCTGTAGTTAATACTAGTTTTAAACACAATTCTGCATATAACTCTGAAAAGAGAGGTAATCTGTGCTGTTTTAAAGACTTGTATGTTGGCAGATATGGTAAGAACTGCAGGGGAGACAATGGGTAGTACTTACAAACAAATTCTTTAAGAAAATAATTCTATTTTCAATAAATAGAAGGAATTTTAAAGTTTGTAATCAGTTCACCATACTGAATGAAATACATCACTGAAAATATTTCTTTTCTTGCTAGTTCTCCACTATTAGTTTAATTAAGAGAAGTATTGATGTTAAATTTACATTTATAAAATATATAATGGTGCATATCAACAGTACAAAAAGAATTGATGTACCTTTTTGTTACTGAAGATAGAGATATATTCCAAGCTGACCAAATCTTTGGTTCGTGGCTATTTAGAAATAGAATTTTTAGAAATTCAGTTAAAATGAGAACTAGAAAAATAGAACCTATTTTTTTTAAGATTTTGATACTAAAGAGGGTCAAAGAAGAATAAATAATAACACAGTGGAAAATAAAAATAAATGATTAATGCTTTAGATCATTTAAAGAACCCCAATTTCTACTGTGTAGTCTTCTCCTATCTACAGGAATACTCAACACATAATGAAAAGTGTGTTTGGAAAGTGTGTTTAGAAAGTTTTTGGAAAGTGTGTTCCATTTACACAAAGTGTACCCTGAATCTTTCTATTCACTAACTTAGTGCCATCACCCAAATTTTTTTTAAAGATTTATTTATTTATTTATTTATTTATGTATTTATTTATTTATTTATGATAGACATAGGGGGAGAGAGAGAGAGAGGCAGAGACACAGGAGGAGGGAGAAGCAGGCTCCATGCCGGTTGCCCAACGTGGGACTCGATCCCGGGACTCCAGGATCGTGCCCTGGGCGAAAGGCAGGCGCCAAACCACTGAGCCACCCAGGGATCCCCTCATAACCCAAATTTTGATACAGATTTTTAAATTTTACTTTTCATCACCAGTGAATATTTTTTTGAACTCTTAGAATGCATTTAATTTTACATGTTGACTCTTACAGTCTATGGGAATTTGTTTCCCTTAAAATGAATATAACTGCAAACAAAGAAGACAGGTATTTTTCTTGCCAAGACATTTTTCCTATACTGAGTGATTCTTTGACGGAGAAGCTTACTATGACACACCAAATGTGCATGGGGAAGAGTTTAAAAGTTGGTCAGGTGAGGCAAAGAATGAGGATGAGAAATTTAGTTATCAGGGGTTTAGTTTGGTCATTAGAAAAATGCCTCTTCCTCCCAGACTGGTTTATCCTGCTCAGTGAATATTGTTTTCTTCCAACATCTCTTTTTCCAATAGCCACTTAAAATAATAGAGAATTTTTTTAAAAATAAGAAATTTACAGTAAATGAAATCCTGTCATCACATGGGGTGGGGGAAGGTGTTGATATTTTCCTGCATGTAGGATATGCTTGTTGAATATGGCACCAAACATACTTCCTGCAGAGAACCACTCTTAGCAGCAATTAGGGCAAATGTCTTACTTAAATGGAAAATCTCATTACCATTCTTCTGCTACCTTAACAGAGGGAAAGCTTTTTCCAATGTTATTAATCACGCCAGAGGAAGGCTATAAACTTCCTTTTAAACTGTGGTCTATGGCCAGTTGCCATAGTCCTCCTAAGAAAAGTCAGTATTGGTCATATTGGCCGTTGCCCTATTTGAATTCATGCAACTTCAGAATAAAATCCAGCTTTCCAATTCCTTTCTCAAATTGCTTCTCAAGAAAGTATGAAACCAAAAAACAATGTAAAATACATCTTTGATTTGCCTGAAAAATGACAACTAGAGTATTGAATAAGTTCCTTTTATTTGCCGTTATATTAATATACAATGTTAATATTATACCAACCAGGATACCTAGTTAAAAAACAGCAGAATTTTTCTTAAAAACAAAGACCTTTTAAAAATCTCATTAGTGATTTTGTCAATTGTAACACTTATATTTGATAAGGGTCCAGTGAAATAGACATTCATATATACTGCTGGAGGTGACATAAACTGCTAGCACCTTTCAGAAAAGGCAATTTGACAATACAATATACATTGACAACCTTAAAACTTTTTTAGTTAAAAATCTGACCTTTTGATTAAAAAAATTTTGACTTTTAGAAATTTAGTGTAGTGAAATATATAATAGACATTTATTTTTTAATAGTTTTTTTTTAAGATTTTATTTATTCATGAGACACAGGCAGAGGGAGAAGCAGGCTCCCTGTGGGGAGCCTGATGTGGGACTCAATCCCAGAACCCCAGAATCCCCAGCTGAGCCAACCAGGCGTCCCATATAGACAAACGTTTGTATACAAGGGTGTTCATCACAGCATTATTTGGAACACAGAAAAACTGGAAACATCATAAATATACTATATTGGGAATTAGTTACTAAAGTGACAGGCTATTCATATAACAGATTACCTTATATCCATCAAAAATATCCCATTTGAAATAAAGATATACAAGCAAAGGGGAAAAAAAAGTTGTTATCTCCCAGTGATTGGTTTCCAGCTGACTTCTCCTCCCCGCCCCCCCCCCCCCAGCTTCACTGATAAATAACTGACAAATAACATTGTGAAAGTATAAGGTGCAGGACATCTTGACTTGATACTTTTATAAAATGCAAAATGATTACCACTATCAGATTAGCTACCACTCCATCCCACCACAAATGTTATCATTTATTTCTTCTTTGTGATGAGAATACTTAAGATCTTCTCTCAGCAGGGATCCCTGGGTGGCGCAGCGGTTTGGCGCCTGCCTTTGGCCCAGGGCGCGATCCTGGAGACCCGGGATCGAATCCCACGTCGGGCTCCCGGTGCATGGAGCCTGCTTCTCTCCCCCCACCCGTGACTACCATAAATAAAATAAGATCTTCTCTCAGCAATTTTTACTCCCTTCCGTATTTCCCCAATTTCCTTCGGGATACGCGTTTAACTTTTTAAAAATGAACCTTAAAATTCATTTGCTAGTAGTAGCAGGGAGTTTCTTTTTTTAGTACAGTACAAATGAAATTGAATGCCCTCTTTTACAGTGGTTGTGACTTCCAAATATTTGCAACTCTTTTCACCTCCCATATATAGTAAAACATGGAAAGAGCCAAAACAAATGTGTCATTTAAAGCTTCTCTTTCTTTCCAAATGAAAAAAACAAAACAAAAAAAACAAATAAGACTACCCTAGCCTCAACTTATTAGGCCTATGTGTGTCATTTCATTATAACTAGTTCTTTTGGGGTTTATCTGTATTTGACCTGCCTCTTCACAGTGCGGGTAGGATTGCATCTTGCATCCTTATATTCCATGCACCTTCTCCCTTCATTTCCCCTGTCCTGTTCTTCCTGGATTGGAGAGTGTGCACAATGCTCTGCTCTTCAGGGTCTTCAGTATTCAGAAGGTGGCATATAAACGTCACACAACGCAAGCTTTATTTACATTCGTAAGGTCATAGGTCAAAAAGTTTTTGCAAAGATTTACAAACAGCATCACGCGGTTCGAGGGTACTCTGCAACCCTACCCGACCCTCCAGGAGCTCTCGGCCTCGGGCAGCCGCCTCGGTACCAACCGCAGGAACTAATTCGGCCCGCGCACGCATCTCCGGGGAGCAAGGGCGGAATCAGCAGCCACACTCCCCAGCAATTTCCAAAGAGGAGGGCGAGGAGGGGCCGCAGGTGTGAGCTGCCAAGCCCATGCAGGCGACCCTCCACATGGACGGACCCACCAAATTAAAGGAGAACACTCTCAAGCCGAGGTTAAAAGCACTCGGTCCTGATGCAAATTCACTCGGGGCACGCTCCAAGGGCCACCGCGACGGTTCTCGAGGGCATGCGTTGTGGGCTCTCCGTCTCTCCTAGCCCCTCCGCCGTCACCTCCTTCCGTGGCCCTCGGCTTTCCCCACTTCCTGGGTCCTCTGCGCAGCTCTGGCGCTGCAGGCGCTGCAGGCACTGCCGGCCCGTGCAGCCCGTGCAGCCCGAGCAGCCTGAGCAGCCGTGCATCCCGTGCACCCTGTGCATCCCGTGCAGTCCGTGCAGCCCGTGCACGAAGTCCACGCTCCGCAGGCCGACCTCTCCTGGGCGCCCACGAGAGCATCTCCGCTCGGGTCCCTCGGAGCGTAAAACTCCCGCCGGTGCTGTCGACTCAGCTCCAAAGCGCTTCCCCGCGCTGCGCAGCCGCAGAGAACCTCTACGTGACAAAGTTCGGCGGGGCTCCGGGCGCAGGCTCCGGGCCGCTCCGCGCTAGAACGCTGATGTCTCTGCGGACCGCACGGCCGGGAGACGCCAGGCGGGCGGGTGGGCAGGAGCCGCGAGCCCCGACTGAGCAAACTCCGCGGCGCAAGCGCGGGGGGCTCTCGGCGCCTGCGCACCGAGCGGGGAGCGGGGCGCGGGGAGCGGGGCGCGGGGAGCGGGGCGGGGAGCAGACGGACGGGAGCGTCGGGGCCCCGCGCTCCCCCCGCCGCGCTCCCCGGGCCCGCAAGCCCCGCCCCCTCCAGCTGCTCGCCGGCCCAAACACCCGGGTGCACCGCCGGCGCTCCCCGACCATTGGCCCCCAGCCCTTTCCGTTTCCGCCCAGCCCTCCACCGTCCGCCAATCGGCTCGGGCGCCTGGGCGAGGGGCCGCCTCCGAGGCCGACGCTTCGGCTCCCGCCGCCTCCCCCGGCTGCTGCCTCCGCTGCTGCTGCCTCCTCCTTCCCCACCTCCTCCGTCAGGCAGGCGTCTGCGGGGGCCCGAGGGACGGCGGCGGCGGCGGCGGCGGCGGCGGCGGCGGCGGCGGCGACATGGAGCCGGAGGCCGGCGGCCGAGGCGGTGCTCGCAGGCCTGGGGCTGGGCCCCCGAGCACCCCGCCGCCTCGGGAGCAGGAGCGGAAGCTGGAGCAGGAGAAGCTCTCCGGGGTGGTGAAGAGCGTCCACCGGCGGCTCCGCAAGAAGTACCGGGAAGGTAAACAGCGAGCTCGAGCGAGGGGGGAGGGGAGGCGTCGTCGCCCCCAGCCCCCTGTCACCTCTCCCCTCCCCCAAGGGGCCACCATTACAACCTGAAGGAGCTGCACGTCAGCCCCTGCCCGTGCCGCTCTCCCGGGCCCGGACGCCCCCTCCTCGGTCCGGCCCTCGGTCGGCGTCGGGCGCGCTCCGCCCGCCCCCTGGTCGCGGAGGGCCCTGGCGGAGAGTTCCGGGGCCGCCGCGGGACGGAGTCCCCGCCCCTCCCGGCCAGTCCCCTGGGCCCCGTCGGGGGGCCGGGCGTGTTGTCACCACACGCACCCGCACCCGCACCCGCACCCTCACTCACACACCCACGCACACGCGCGCGCGCGCGCACACGCGCCCGCCCCGCCGAGGCGAAGGTAAACGGCGGAGGCAGGTAGAACGCGTAGGGGAGCGCCAGCCGCGGAGGAAGCCGGAGTTGCCGCTCGCCGCCTCGCGCCGACCAGCCTGCGTGACGTGCCGCCCCCGACTGACCCCTCGGAGGCCGGGGCTGCGGAGTCGGCGGGCCGCCGCGCCGACCGGACTTCACCTTGCTAACGGGGGAGGGGCGCCCCCGCCCCCAGCCTGACCTCCGCGCGCGTCTCGCCGGGGAAGAGCTGTGGGGCAGGTTCTCGAGCTCCCCCGATAGCTCTGCGTGGTCAGCTCCTCCCGAGGACGCCGACGCCGACGCCGACGCCGTCGCCGGGAACCGTATCCTATGGAAGATCTTAAGTAGCCTCTGCTGCTGCCGCCCCGGGAGCGTTGCTAGTTGGATCTGCGGTTATCCGTGGTGGTTTTAAATACCAGGCTTCTTGACGGAGCTGTTGTCGAAGACTGCACTGACCACGTGAAAATGACCAGTTTTTTGTTTTGCTTTTGGTTTTTTTTGTTTTTTTTTTTTTTGTTTTTTTTCCCCCACACGCTCGGGAGAGATTTCCTCCGTGCATCAAAACGGGGAGGGGGGGGCGGCGGGCGGCGGGCGGCGGGGGAGGTCACCTCCCGCTTGCGCTCACTTTGACTTAATCGCACACTGAAAAGACGGCAGCCTTCTAGTGTTAGCTTTATACCTCGTTAAATTCGGGGTTAGAAGCAAAATTGTGACAGCGCCGTGCGACTGCATGTTACTTTCGCTTTACACGACACTTTTTCAGTTATCCCAGAAGATTAAAAAGAAGCGTCTTTTGTTCCCGTGAATGCGGCTGGTGTGTTTCATTTTTTCGAACTTGAATTCAAAGTTTCCCTCCCTTGGCGACTCCAGCTTAGCTTTCGGATCGGATCTACGTAGCTGCTTAAAGAGTCCTCCTCAAAGATGGCCTGTCGTTATTGTTTAGTAGGTAACAATAGAAAGAGACTTGTGAGGCGTAGGTACGATGTTAGAATTTGTTTTTTTTTTTTTTTAAAAAAAGAATGCTCTAACCCCCCCCCCACACACACCATTTATTCAATAAAATGAGTAGTTGTCATGGCAACCATTGCATCATTCCTGATATTCAGAGAATAGGCTTACATAATGGCATTCACTGTAGATTGGAGGAATCCACTGGAGAAATGGAGAAATAAATGGACACAATTTCCTTAAGTTTATCAGTCGTTTTGTACGACTCTAAAAGCAAGTATGTCTTTTTAAAGAAAAACTGACTAGCCCATATTTTCCATTTTTACCTTCTTATAACAATATCATTATTGATTCAGAAATGAATAAGTTGCACCTAAACCAACCGCTAATAATGTGTCATCATGTCTTCGAATGCTGTTTATACTTGGTTAGTTCCCACATGTTGAAACAGGTCTTTAAACTTGAATGTCAACCAAGGCAACTTTTGTTTATGATGAGAATCGGTAGTTGGAAGTTACCAGAGCTAGAATAGACCTATGTGGTTCATAAATGATCCAGTGTGCTTCTGGGAAGGTGAAGTCCCGGCAGTCTGTAACCATTTGAGTGAGACTGTTCTTTAGGCATTTTAATGCCCTGAATTCCATCAGTGATCTAGATTTCTCTAGGCTTTATTCCACTGATACACAAAGCCCCATCAGTGAACTAGCAAAGTAAGAGATCCAAAGAGTATGCCCTTCCTACTTTTATTTCTGACATGTATGTGAAATCTTAGGTGTGACTGGGTACAAATCTGTGAAAAGGCCATCTGTAGAAAAGTCTGACTATGCACATAATCCCAAGGAAATAATTTTTCCTCAAAGGAAAAAGTGTTTTCCTTTGAAGTTTTAGTATTGTTATAATACTGGTGGTCCACAATCTACAAACATATAATTTATAAGTTCATTTGCAAGTCACCTGTGGTTATAAAATAATAATATACATGGTGCTTAGGTGCTAGATCAGGTTACAGAAGCCTGTTTGGTCACTAATGGTAATACCAACAATGGTGGAAACTACACACCTTTTGTAACAATATTCCTATCAGAAAATGCGGTGAGAATTCCAGTTTAGAATCTTGGAATGTTAGATTAGAAGGAACTGTATAGCATTTATCACTCACCTGGGGGTGCCATTTAAAAAATTCCTGTCTTCCACCTCGGATGCAAGTTTCAGAATCCTTTTCACTGGGGCCTGGAAATTTATCAGCCAGTTTTGGAATGGTGATTTTTTTTCTTTTTAAGATTAATTTATTTATTCGGGGAGAGAGAGGCAGAGACACAGGCAGAGGGAGAAGCAGGCTCCATGCAGGCAGCCTGAGGTAGGACTCGATCCTGGGTCTCGGGGATCACACCCCCGGCTGCAGCCGGCGCTAAACCTAAACCGCTGCGCCAGCGGGGCTGCCCTGCAATGGTGATTTAAACTAGTTCCTTCCTTTTACACATCAGTGTGTCAAATCTCAAAAATATTAAAACAAGTTGCTTGAAACTTGGATAGTTCATCATTAGCAGTGTTCATATTTTATGGGAATAATAGTTTTTTCTTCCCCAGTTGCACACCTAATGGTGACTCCACATGTTGGTAGAATAGGAGGGAAAATGGGAGGCAGGAAGTAGCTCTAGAATGTGTGTTAGGTAAAAAGATGTAAATTGGTAAGACTGGAGGAATCCCTTGGAGAGGTAGGATTAGCTGAGTAGAGACTACATGAGGTATGGGGTTTTTTTGGGAGAGATGGCAGGAAAAGAAGGAACTTGAGGTAGAATGAAGAAGGAGGTAAAACATTCACCGTTTCGTAAGGACAGGACTGAGCACTGGATAACCAGTATGGGGTAGATAATGTAGTTCTCCCTTCCTTATATCTGTACTGGAATTGGAAATGAAGCAGGAATAACAATGAAAGTGAGATTTTCCTACTGTGGTAGAAAAAGATTTCTTTCCATTCTTCCCAATTCATTTGTCCCAACTAAGCTTGTTGACAGGGATTAGCAGGCTTGGGTTTGGGGGGGCGGAAGGGTGGTAGATCGAATGATAAAGACTGCAGGTGGATTTAGTGCACTCTTTTATTACTTTTTTCCCCTCTCTACTCCCATTTACTGCCTGTCCTCTGTCACCACTTAGACAATTTGTGTAAAGTGAGAATTGGAGATATGATGGTCAGTGTTCTAAGCTGTGCTGATATCTTAAATAGTTATCAAGAGGAAATGGTAGGGAAATGTCTGGCAGTGGTTGAGAAGAGGTGTTTGTGGTGTCAGCATTTGTAGCTAAGGAACTGTCTTTTAGATTGAGTTTATATAAATGGAAACAAGCTTGCAGATATAGGTGTCTTTTGTCTTTGCTATACAGAATTTTAAAAATAACCCCTCCATGTAAACCAGAAATATTTTAAATGTATCATGGGTTGTAGACAGCTTTTTAATGAGAAGCAGCTAGTTTTGTGTTCCAAACAGGGACTTCATTGTTTAGTCATATCTGCCTGATGAGTACATATCTAATTGAGAACTGAAGTAGAGCCATGTGTATTTTCAGTTGTCTTTGTTTTTTTCCCATAACCCTAGTCACAAAATCCTGTTCCTATAGTGATTATTATTATGCTTGGCATCTCTTTTTCCAAACATATTCATGTAAAAATACCGAGAAAATGTAAAGGCTGCATTTGTTAGAAATAAAAGTGTGATTTCTTTCCATTTAGTTTTGATTTTTTTAACCCATCTGCAAATGTCTTTAGCAAATTTTATTAGTTTATTCACTCTGAATTTACTTATTCTATATGCCAAAACAAGTTAAAACAGTTTGTCATGCAAACCCATGCAACTTATAAGTGAATCAGAAAAAATTAAAAATACATAATAACCTGTTAACATTGATAGTCTCAAGGTTATGGTATTATGGGTGATTTTTATTATAGTTTCCTATATTAAAATCAATGTTAGTTGTAGCAATGATGATATTATAAAAGTAGTTAAGACACGTTACTGATACTGAAGCAGGAAAGAACACAGGATTGGTTGGTTCTGTAGACTAAGTCCAGAAAAAATTGTGTTTCGAAGATAAATAGTTGTGAGCAGCATAATAAAAGGCAACAACTGAGTAGTCTAGTTGAGATGTTTAATTCTTATTGATTACTCAAATTCTTTATAGTTTGAGACTAAGGGTGAGCTAGAATAACAGTTTAGGATAGGCTGAAAAATACATTTGTGATTGTTCTTTAACACCTCAAACAAGAGAATTGGCAGGGAGGGAAAAACTCTTGAATTAGAAATAATTTTAAACTAACAACAAAAGGTCTAAAAATGGAAGAATGAATATAATGTTCGTGTTTTTCCTGAAACAAAGTTTTGAAATTGTTTTTAAAACTAGGATAACAGACTTTTTCATGGAGATTTCCTATTTTTCTCCTTCTGTGTTAAGTCACGCTCATTCTGATACAGAATCAGAAAGTGTTTCTTTGTGATAGAATCTTTGTTCAGTCAGCAAAATAAGTAAGGTGAAGAAGACTGTTCACAGAAGGGCTTGTTAACTTTGCACAAGGAGAGTTGAAATTACCTACTTGAGTAGGTAGAAAAAATGAAGAGTTTAATAATTAGTAACACAAAAAGAGAATATTGACTACTAAGCAGTCATTTCAGTGAGAGGTATGTAGTATGTTTGATTTTTTTTATTTTTAGCTATCTTTGTAGTAAGGTATCTTTTTAGGGTTTTGTTTTGTTTTTACATTTCAAAAGGTACACTAAAAATTAAGTAGTTCCTTTTGATTGTTTTGTGGGGGAAAAAAACAATAACAAATGCAGTGAATCTTAGCCTTGATTCCACATTAGTATCATCTATGGAACTTCTTACCTCAAATAATACAGATGTCTATATAGGTTTATAATGGGCAGAGGAGTTAAAGAACTCTGAGCTAAATAAAGTACTATAGGTTAGAGTAGGAAGGAACCAGGAAGAAAGGAGATCCAACTAGAAGACTCTTCTACTCATCTGATGTAGAGGTAATAATAGCATAAATAACAACCGTGATCATGAAAATAGAGAAAGATGTATCAAAGTTTTGAAGGTGAGAGTGTGTTGTTTCAGTGAGTAAAGGGGAAGAGTCAGAGATGGTGTCAAGGTTTTCTGTCTGGGAAAAAATAAAAGTGCCCATTTTTTATCCATTTTGGAAATGTGTGTATGTTGGGATGGGGACAAGGAGAACAGAGTAAAACAGGTTGGATTGTCTTAGGGATAGTGTAATGGTTTCGTTTGGAATACATCCTTTGGAAGTGTTGGATTGGAAGCCCTGTCTGTGGAAGTTGAAGTTCGAGGATGAATGAATGCCCAATGAAGGAATGAGTTATACATTATAACTGAGTACAGATCCTTGGAAGACACCAGTTGTGTCCAATTTTGCATAAGTGCTCCTCTTTCTACCTTATGCTCCTACACAGTTGTGCTAGCCTTTATTGTATTTGTCACTAACCAGTTCATTTACCAGTCTTTCCCACTAAATATAGTTCTTTGAGTGGGACACACTGCTTTTTGTTTTTGTATCCCAAGTATGTAGGACCATGCCGTGTAAATAAAGACACACATGAAAAGAAAGAAGCTAACACAGATACTTCCAGATAGTTGAGTTTAATCTTTTTATATTCATTCATATTCTTAAACTGTAAATTTTGGATACAATTTTTTGTAAAACATTTATGGTCACCTCTTCTTAAATTTAGTAGATTAATTTTAGTCTTTTAAAAGTTATTCAAATTATTAATATAAACATCATACTGTTTTTCTATAAGTAAAACTGTAAATAGTGGAGAATATAGATATTGTAAAATGCCTTGTCCTTAACATTTAATACATGTTTGTTGGATTAACTTGCCTTATTTTACTGTATACCGTGAATTCATTTCTTTCTTTCTTATCTGCTACTCTTTCCCTACCATTTGTTCCTATATACCAGTGTTAGACAATGATTAAAAAATAATAATAAAGTTTTGTCCATAGAAAGATGAGAACTAATAAGGATATTGTATTGTGTGTCTGTGTGTGTTGGTATTAGAAGATGATAATATTGTGTGTGTATTTACTTATATCCTTTAACTTTGCAGATAAAAATTTTACAGCTTCAATATCAATCTCCTGAATTTTGGGGGTGAAATTTGTACTAGTTGCAAAGCCAAACATCTGAGAACCAGTGATATAAACTGTACTAATTTATTGTGCTTTAAGTGTAGGTATATTGATGCCCGTTGTAAGGGTTATTTTAGAATACATGGCTAGTCACCATGCCTTTAGAGGGGCATCTGAGTATTCCATTTTCTCATTTATACAGAAATTGCTCTGTTGAATATCCCACAAAAATTAATTCTCAGAAGGTTGTTCATAAGTCCTTTTTTTATACTGAGTGACCTCTCTGTACACATATCAGTAAAGTTGTTTCATAAGGAATTAACAGTTGTTGACACTGTTGATTCTTTTCTTAATTCTTTCCATCTCATGTATAGGATATATTCTAAGAGTTTCACATTTTGAATTAACAATTTTTATCATAAATACGTTTATAAAAAGAGAGTGCTACAAACACAAGATTACTATGGGCTAAATTTTGTTTGTAAATGCTGAGTTTCATCCATGCAACTTTTTGTTTTTTAATTAAATTTGACTCTTCAGGTTGCCCCAAGCCTCACTGATCTGTAAATTATTTCAATAGGCATTTGAGTTTACAATCATACAGTAGACCTGTGGTTTTGAGTCATTGTTGCACAGTGGCTTCATCTGGGGAGCATTAAAATAAATAACCAGTTCCCACTTTTGATCAGTTAAATGAAACTTCTGGGTAATTCCAGTGTGCAGCCAGAGTTGAAACCATTGCCAGAAATCTAACAATTAATGCAGTTGCAGAGACTAAATAACTGCATTTGACTGACAAAAGACCATTTGTTTGTGGCAAGTAGAGTCAGTGTACTTTGCTCTGATGCAAAGCTTTGTTCATATCTGTGAAAGTTCATAAATTAAAAACTTGTAAAGAGAGGCAAGGTAGTATGGTGGGTAGAAGCATGGACTTTGGCACTTGACTGCTAGGTTTGATGTGTACCCTTGAGAAGTTTACTTAATCTCTCTGTACTTCAGTTTCCTTATCCATTCAGTAAAATATCTGCCTCCTCGGGTTGGTATTAGAATTAAAGGAGTTAATATTTGTGAAGTATTTAAAACAGTATTTGCAACATAGGAAGCATTAAACTTGTTAAGTACATGGTTTGAGAAATAATAGAGGTATCATTAGCTGAACTACCTGGGTGTATTTAAGGGCTATGATGTTGAAGATTGGTTCCTAGAATTTCTACCTAGAAATTCTGTAGTTTCTGTCTTCCTCAGTATTGGGATGGCTGTAACAGTTTTTTGTCCCCCCTGCCCCACCTTTGCTTCTTGTATTTCTGTTTTTATAAGAAAGGTCTGACCTTAGTACATTGCAATATTGTTATTTTTCCCCTCTTCAGGGAAATCTCTATTCATGGCATGTTGGATCTAAGATGCAGGTTTTCAGGTGTTCCTGTGTTTGAATCTCAGGAGCTGCTTTGACTCCATACACCTTGGATGTTTTTATTTTCCCCTTTAGGTGTGTCACTATATTGAGTGCTCAGGAATTCTGAGAAGGCTGGTTTAACCATATTTGTGAGACAGTCTGGTCTTGAACACCTTGTTTTAATGCCATAAAATGGCTGTTGAACTTGTTTCCACTTGGTCATGGGTTTATCTCTTTACCTTATATTAGAGGAAATGATCTTTAAAGGTTCTTGGAATGTGAATTTGGTAACCTGGTCATCTATAGTAATGTATCTTACTGCCCATATTTGGTAATATTCCTAAGTAAAACTTAAATTTTTAGTTCTGAATTTCTACCAGTTCAGGATTTGTTTGTGATACTCAGAGCAAATTGGTTTTTATTAGAGAAGTTGATGACCCTCAAATTTAATGAAATACAATTTTTTTAAATTTCGTAACTTTTACTGTACTCATGGCACGTAATTTTTTAAGTGAAATTTATTTAGGTACAATTTATGTACAATAAACTGAACCTACTTAAAGTGTATAAATCAGTGGGTTTTGACAAATGTATACACCCATGAAGCGTTACTACATTCAGGGTACAGAACATTTCTCTTGTTTCCCAAATTTTCTCAAAGTCCTTTGTAGTCAGGTGTGTGTGTGTGTGTGTGTGTGTGTGTGTGTGTGTGTGTGTGTCTCCATGTCCACTGAGCTCTTCTCACTCTAAGTTTGTCTTCTTTTTTTAGAGTTTTGTGTATATGGAATGATGTGATTTCTTTTGTATTATACCATGTAAGAACCAAATAGTTCAGGGTTAATCTTTGGTATTATGGCTCACAGGAGTAAACCACTAAGAATAATGACATACTATTCTTACCTCAAATTAGCCTCAGATTTACATTTAACAAAATTTCTTATCTTCTGTGCTTTATTTCTTTTTAGAGTGAAAGTTAGAGAAAATATTATTTCTTTATTTTTTAAAGATTTTATTTATTTATTCATGAGAGACATGGGGTGGAGGGGAGAGAGAGAGAGAGAGAGAGAGAGAGAGAGAGGCAGAGACATAGGCAGAGGTAGAAGCAGGCTTCATGCAGGGAGCCTGATGTGGGACTCGATCCTGGGGCCTCAGGATCACACCCTGGGCCAAAGGCAGGCACTAAACCACTGGGCCACCGGGGCTGCCCCTATTATTTCTGACATATTTGTAAACATCAAATGGTCCTGGCATGTAAAAGTGCATGCACTTTAGCATCATCTATCTTTTTTCCCCACACATAAAGTAGCTCATCTATTTAGTATTGTTACCAATAATTTCTCCTTAAGTCTATAGCTTTTCCTAAAAGATTGAAGTACTATTGGGTTTTTTTCTCTTTCAGTAGAAAATGCCATTTGAATTTTGTTTTGTTTTTTTTCAAATTTTTATTTAGGTATATGTACTGTTATCAAAGAACTTAATGGATATGACTGCACTTCCAGTTGCAAGTTTTTCTTTTGACAGTAACAAAGTAAAATACATACATCAGTATAAAATAGCAGAAACTTTCCAGAAAATTAACATTGGATCTATTGTTTTTTCTAAGCTTCTAGTATAATTTTGAGAACACTATTTTGAAGTATTCAAATTTTACTTCTTTTTCATCACTATTATCCATTGATAGTTGTCAACTATAATTTGAATTTTACTCTGGCACCTAATTTAATTTGTAATTTTGATGTTCCTGGTCTTTTTAGAGCATGGCAAAAATTTAAACATTTTCTCCCCCATTAATGGGGCATCATGACTAATTCCTATAGCTTATACAAGTTATAAATCAAAATAGTCTTTGCCTTTCAATTTATATTTTCTAATGGGAAAATTACCATTATATGGTAATAAAATGACAATATATATAATAGTGACATAATAATACGACAATATATATAAATAAGTGACAATATAAGGATTGCAGATGCATATATTAGGGAATTAGATTATCAAGTAAGAAGTAGATAAATTCTTTTGAATATGTGAATTCAGTTTTAGTTTGAAGGAAAGAAATTTGCTTATAAGAAATGGCAGGAGAGAGGTTAATTCAAAAAGGAAGAATAGTATCAACTTCATGGATTCCATTGGTTCACTTGAGTGTAGACCTGTTCTTGAGGTTATTTAGTAAAAGCAAAAATGAGTAACTCCTTAACTCCATTATACTTGGTTGTTACAAAGACAGTTGCACTCAAAGTAATATCTTAAACTAATCACAAAATTATTAAAAATGGAACTTTTTTTTCTTACATCCTCATGACTTTATAACTGGAAATTCGTATCTTTCGACCTCCTTCACCCATTTCTCCCATACCCCACCCCATACTTGTAGCAACCATGAATCTGCTTTCTGTATCTATGAGCTTGTGTTTAGGTTTTGGTTTTGGTTTTAGATTCCATGGAATTGTCTTTTGAATTAATGAATTAATGCACTATTAATTTTTTCTTAGTTATTACTGTATTTTCATAGGAAGTAGTAGTTCTTTTTTTATGATTTTATTTTATTTATTTATTCATGAGAGACACACAGAGGCAGAGACATAGAGGAAGAAGCAGGCTCCCCACAGGGAGCCTGATGCAGGACTCAATCCATGGACCCCAGGGTCACGCCCATATTTTTTTTTCTTTTAGTTGTAACATATAATATTTGCGGAGGTGAATTTAGTCAATAATTATGATGTTGTCTTGATATTAGGACCAATCTTCAAAATAACTTGGTTCATTGATTTCTGTTATTGAACTTGGTTTGACAATGTAAATTGGTATCAGTTGTGTTTTAAATTATTAATTAGTTTTTAATTAGTGTTTTAAAAATTTAAATATAAGATGCATATAATAAATAGAGGGCATGTTAATGTGAACTTTGTTCTAGAATCTTAAATGGCAAATTGATGACTTATCTTTTAGGCTAAGCAAAGCTTTAAGTTCCTCTTTAAAACTATGTATTTGAACAAATGATTGCTTATTTCTTCTCTATATTATTTTAGTTTGATCATGAAATGTTCATTAACTATTAATTTCAAGTTAGGCTAGAGGGCATATATATTTTCAACTGTGCTTTTTAAAAATAATTTTTTAATTCTCTGTTTTTGAGCAAAATGAAATGTAGATATTTATTGGAGACTGACCTCTCCTTCTCTCTCTTCCTCCTCTTTCTTTCTCTCTTTTTTTAAAGATACAATCATACTTTTAGAGGCTGTCTGTAAGAAGTAAGAAAATAGATATAAATCACAATGATTTTGAGTCCTTGTAAAATCATTATAGGAATAGTTACTAATTGAGAGCTCTGATTAATTGAGCTTGATTACTTAAGGATTTCTGGTTCTGTTGACTTAGATCTTTGATGTGGACCTCAGGAAGTTCTTAGTTCCTGATTTGCTGTTTGGTAATGAAAAAGTATTATTTTAAATAAGACTATCTTTTAAATGTTAGTTGACTTGATTACTAAATGATAAGTAAAATTATTAGAATCAAGGTTTTTTTTTTTTAAAAGATTTTATTTATTTATGCACGAGAGACAATAGAGAGAGAGAGGCAGAGACACAGGCAGAGGGAGAAGCAGACTCCATGCAGGGAGCCTGACATGGGACTCGATCCTGGGTCTCCAGGATCCCACCCTGGGCTGAAGGCAGGCGCCAAACCGCTGAGCCACCGGGGCTGTCCTAGAATCAAGTTTTAGCATTTTTTGTGTATGCATTTTGACCAAGTTAGCAGAAGTTTTTGGTTATATATATACACTGGGCACTGGTCAACCTTAACTGGTTTTGGCGTTTAGAACCAAATCATAAAAATTATTTTGAAAATATTTTGCTTGGGACGCCTGGGTGGCTCAGCAGTTGAGCACCTGTCCCTGGCTCAGGGCGTGATCCGCGGTCTCAGGATCGAGTCCCACATCAGGCTCCCTGCCTGGAGCCTGCTTCTCCCTCTGCCTACATCTCTGCCTTTCTCTGTGTCTTTCATGAATAAATAAATAAAATCCCTTAAAAAAAATATTTTATTTACGTGATAAATACCATTATTTTGAATACTGTTAAAACAAATAACGTACTGTTATGGGGAAAAAAATCTGAATTTTCCCATTCTATTTTTGTTTAATAACTTCATTTAAAAAATAACAAGCTTTCAAGAGTGTTATGAAAAGTGGAATTTTCTCATAACTGGAAGTTAACTATGTTTTTTATTCAACTTTGTAACTACCATTTAACATAGGGTATTCTTAGCAGACAGGGTTTGATACATTCTTGTATATAATTTAAATGTTCTGGGTCCACAATGCCTTACATAGACATGGGGAACATAGCATGTTCATTAGAGCATCCACATTTTATTACATATCCTCTTCCCTTTCTTTGATTGCCTGTGCTAGCTCATTAACTTTGTTATTTTGGGTGGTATTTGACATAGAGTTTTTTTTTTTCCCCAGCAAATCCATTGAAAGAATGAAAAATATATACAATCGTATTGTTTAGTCCGATTATATATTAGTGTACTACACTTTACTAATCACACATCAATTTCAGTATCAGCATACTTGGAGAGAGTTTGGAGACTTAAATGTGAGTGAAGACCTTAAGTTGGAAGTTTTCTTCAAACCATTTGAGTTGAATAGGCTTACAGACAAAATTTGAATCCTTCCTCAAAACTTCAGTGGAGCAGATAGTAAGCTTCAAAACTCTACAAGAAATTGATAATATGCGTAAAAAGTTTTATTGAATGTGAAATACTAGAGGTCTTCTTAAAAGCTGAAGGGCAGTAGGTTTCTGTGTATATGCATTTGTCTTTGCATCTCATAGCTAATAAAATAATTCTAGAATAGATTGAATTTCACAGTATACAGTGACATAGAGTTGTATTAGATGCTTTTGGTGCCCTACATAACTTACCCTTGGTCTTCGCTGCTGTGGACACTGTGAGCTCAGAGGTATGCAGACCTAACAAAGTTGCACTTCAGATGAGTACTGCTTTCTTTCCTGCTCTCTGCCTTTCTTCAACACTGCTGGAGCCTGCTAGGGATGTTCCCCTTATTCATTGTCTAAGCGCAAACTAGAAGTACAGGTTCTCAGCAGTTCTCAGCAACTCTCAGTTAATTGGGATCATAGCTGATGCATAAAATGCCCCAGCCTCCTGTCTTTTAGGTACACAATTCCAGAGGCATTCATATGCTCTTGCCCATAGTGCTAAACTCAATAATGTACCTTTCTATTATCATTTTTTCCCCCGCCTTGGCTCATTCTCCCCACTCCCCCACTTCTGTATCCTAAGATTCTTTCCCAGATAAACCACTTGTACCCAGGTCTTTGTCTTATGTTTTATCTTCTGTAGAATCTAAACTAAAAAGTCTTACGGAAAGGAAATCTGTTTAAATATGTTAAACATAGCTTTTACCAAATATATTTGACCATACAACTTTTTATTCAAGTGATTCTTATTACCAACAAAGTAGTAATTTTATGTTTATTTATAATATGTATATTAATAGGACAGTGAAACTTGCGTGTTCGAACAAAAGGCCTTTCAGAATTGAAGACATCCATCTTAAACGATAAATAAAGCATCTTTAAAATGATACTATACCTTGATGAACCATTTGATATCAAGTCTGATGAATATGGTCATGAAGAGTGTTAGGAACCATCATAGGTTTATTAATGTATTATTAATCAAATATTTTTTAAAGACTTTACTTCTTGTAGTTCTATTTAGAGTTGTTAAATAACTACATCTGAAAGATATTGCTAAAACTAAGGAGTTTTTGAGAATTTAGGAAATATGTTTGCCTGCTTGCTTTAGTGGACAGTTATTGCTAATCCACTGTATAACAGATTGAGAGCTCTGTTACTACTTAATGAAAGTATTGTTTTGTAAATATATAAATCCCCCAAAGAGAACCCTTCATCCCTTTTGGGTTTATAGCTGGTATTCAGGTCAAGGTTGAGACTTTGATATATACTCATTTTAACAATATGTGTGAGGGCATGTATGTACCTTTATTATTGTTTCTTAATTTAGTCAAACTAAAGGGCTAGTCAGCTCAGTCCTTGTTGGACTCTGTGCTTATAATAATTTTTCAAATTTTGAGTAAGTCTTGATATATTTGAATTTGTTATAATTCTTTTTCTGTGTTAAAAAAACAAACACCTCTTAAATACTAGAATCTTAATATCCTCACCTGGGGAGAGAATTTGAGTATAACTTTATCATCTTCAAATTTGGCTGTTTTATTTATGTCTTTAAGTTTATTCACGGGATCCCTGGGTGGCGCAGCGGTTTGGCGCCTGCCTTTGGCCCAGGGCATGATCCTGGCGACCCGGGATCGAATCCCATGTCAGGCTCCCGATGCATGGAGCCTGCTTCTCCCTCTGCCTCTCTCTCTCTCTGACTATCATAAATAAATAAAAATAAATAAAAATAAGTTTATTCTGTCACGAAACAACTTGCCTACATTTGAACATGAGGCAAGAAAACCTAAATCTTATGTCTAAGGACTTTGAGTGAAGCTACCTTGATAATTTTTGTTTATTCTCTTACCCTTAAAATTATGTTAATGTCATTTATTTGACCATAGCATTCTCATTCCATTCTTTATGAGAACTCACATTGCTGTTTCAGATTTCATATTAAAAATGGTGACTGATTTAATGTTTTTAAAAGGTGGTGGCCAGATAATATAGTCAGCTTTCAGCTTTTATTCAGAACATTTTATAAAGTCTTAAAACTTTGGAGAGGCTTCCAAAGTAATTTCTCTAGCAACATTTTTACCCTAGGATTATAATTTTTTAAAGTGCAGTATATCAGGAGCACATCAGAGTGAGTAAATATATTTAAATTGCTTGCTAATTTATGTTTCCATCTCACCTATCAACCCCTTTTTAATATAGGAAACTGTTAAGTATGTAGAGATCCAAGAAAATAACAGGCAAGAAGCAGGCTTAAGTAACTTTACTCTGTGCTTCAAGGTCACATTGCCCTAGGGTAGCAAGATAATTAATGCTTTCAAGCATTATGCCCAGCCATAATGGTCCCCTACCTGTGTGTTTTTGGTTTATAAACTGATAACTCATATCTGTTTATGCTTATTAGTTTCATTCAGCTTCACAAATCCATCTGTTTAAAATGGTGAAATTTATTTGATTATCAGATCGCCATAGTTAAAATAATCCATTTGCATGAAGAAGGTTTTAAAGTTACAAAATTTAAACCTCATGAAATTTGGTTTCATGATTTTGCTTTTCTCATTTTTAAGTAATTTCAGATTATGCAGAAAAATCTTTTAAAAGCCTGAGACATTTTTAAGTGAAGTTAATTCATTTTTTTTCCCTTGTTTTTAGTGGGAGATTTTGATAAGATCTGGCGAGAACATTGTGAGGATGAGGAAACACTTTGTGAATATGCTGTTGCAATGAAAAATTTGGCAGATAACCATTGGGCAAAAACTTGTGAGGGCGAAGGTCGTATTGAATGGTGTTGTAGGTGAGTATTTTTATGAACTAATATTTTTTATTTCTAATGTATTGTTTAGACTCTTAAATCCAAGTAATGCATTCTTTGTATTATTCACTGTACCAAAATAGAACTGTTTTAAAACAGATAATGTGTGTTAAATAACTCTTCCCCCTTGACTCACTTTCCCTAGGTTTATATTATTCATTCCTTTTTTAAAAAAAAAAAGATTTTTATTTATTTATTCATGAGAGACACACAGAGAGAGAGAGAGATCGAAGCAGAGACACAGGCAGAGAGAGAAGCAGGCTCCATGCAGGGAGCCTGATGCGGGACTCCATCCTGGGACTCCAGGATCAGGCCCTGGGCCAGAGGCAGGTGCTAAACGCTGAGCCACTCAGGGATCCCCTCTTCATTTCTTTTTAATCAAAATGTTTTTCTTTGGCCTAACTTTAAATTTTGTTTCGACTTTTTAAAAGTATTAAAATAAAAGTATAGCTTTAAATGCATTTCATATACTTAACCACCAATACATTTAAAATATGAGTATTTATTTTTTATTTATTTTTATTTTTAAAAAGATTTTATTTACTTATTCGTGAGACATAGAGAAAGAGGCAGAGACATAGGCAGAGGGAGAAGCAGGCTTCTCTCTGGGAGTCCAATGCAGGATTCAGGATCACACCCGGAGCCGAAGGAACTGCTGAGCCACCCAGGTGTCCCTAAAATATGAATTTTTAGCACTTTTCATAAATAAGTTATAGTATAGAAATTTGTTTTCATAATTATCCATATTTGGATTCAAATAAAAGTGAATACTTTAAAATTTGAAAACATTAAAGGTGTTAAAATCCTGAATTTTGGATGTCTAATTCAGAGCATTCCATCACTTAAATTTACTTTGGATAATGTTTATTTTCTCATAGTATATTTCTAATATTTAAAATATCAGAAAATGAAATACTGCTGGTCAGTTCTCTCAAGGTTGTAAAATTAGAAGAATGGATATGTATATTGACTGAATTTAAAAATGAATTCCCAGGGGTGGTTGGGTGGCTCAGTCCCTTAGATTCTTGGTTTTGGCTCAGGTCGTGATCTCAGGGTTGTGAGATAGGGCCCCAGGGGCTCTACCCTGGACATGGAACCTGCTTAGGATTCTCTCTCCTTTTCTCCCTCTGCCCTTTATCTCTGTTTTCTCTCTCTCTCTTTTTTTTCTCTCTCTCTAAAAAGTAAATAAATAAAATAATAATAATAATATAATTAATAATAATGAATTCCCAGCTAATACTTTTATTAGCTTTCTGTGTAGACAATAAATTTATGATAACTTCTGGTTTACATTTCATTGCAGTTATTTTAATCTAAAATTTCTGTTTTAATCTCATTTAAAAGCTATGTGGTAATGCATATTTCGCTCATTCAACAAATAATCCAGGGGGAAGATTGTATTTAATTTAGTTATTTTACTTATTCATTTAATAAATAATTTTTAATGATTGTCTACTGTGTACTAGTCACATCATAGGCACTGGGAGTACCATAATCAGCTGAACAAAATCTTTGCTCTCTTATAGTTTATTACATGATAGTAGAATTTAGAGGCAATAAACAATACATAAATAACCTGCTAAATCCGATAATAGTAGGTGCCATGAGAAAAATGAAGCAAGCAAAAATAAAACTATTTTAAGTAGGGTAGACAGGGTAGGCCTCACTGAAGTGAGATGTGCAAAAAACATGAAAGAAGTGAGAGAACAAGCCTTACAAGTCCAAAGGTTTTGAGGTAGGACTATGCTGGCATGTTTCTGAAACAGTAAGGAGACCATTGTGGCTAGAGCAAAACGTGAGGGGAAGAAGAGTAGTAGAAAATAATGAACAGTGGGACGCCTGGGTTGCTCAGTGATTGAGCGTCTGCCTTTGGCTCAGGGCATAATCCTGGGATCCTGGGATCCAGGTCCCGCATGAGGCTCCCCAAAGGGAGCCTGCTTCTCCCTCTGCCTGTGCCTCTGCCTCTCTCTCTGTGTGTCTCATGAATAAATAAATAAAATCTTAAAAAAAAAAAAAAAGGATAATGAACGGCTAGATTGTGTAGGGTCTTGTAAACCATTGTAAAGACATTGGCTTTTATTTTGTGTGAATGAGTCATTGGATATTTTAAGAAGATTAGCAGGATTTTGTTAACTTTTTATAATGTGTCAAAAATTCTTAAGACTTAATTGCTGTAGGAAGGGGAGGGTGTAAGTAAGGAAACCAGTTAGGAAGCTAATGTAATAATTGATGTACAGAGTTATAGGGAAACAGTTTTCTTGGTGAGTGAGAAAGTGGATAGAACATTAGTATCATAAGATTAATGCTCAAAGTATAATGACTCCTGAGGAAAGAGGGAAATGATGGTGTGTGTATTGTGGTTATAATGATATGTAAGTACAGAGTTGAAAATATGAGTTGGTGGAGGGAGAGTGAAAAGGTGGTATTTATCACCCATGAATTGTGTACCCCAAGAATTGTGGAGCTGGAGAACAAGCCAGAATAGTAGGAAATAGAATGCTTAAAATTAAAATGTTTGGTGTTTTTTGTTTGGTTCTGGAAAGGAAATGGTTGTATAAATCTGACTTATACAAAATGTACATTTTGTCTCTCAAGCTAAGAAACACAAAATGAGATATACTACTGAACCAAATATTTGCCTTATACATGGAGTGATCATGTAATCCAGTCAGGAAATCAGCACCATCGCTATTTAAGACCATCATTCTTGGCTTTGAGCAGTACTGCTTTAAAATTAATATTCAGGGCAGCCCCGGTGGGGCAGTGGTTTGGCACCGCCTGTAGCCCCGGGTGTGATCCTGGAGACCCGGGATCGAGTCCCACGTCAGGCTCCCTGCATGGAGCCTGCTTCTCCCTCTGCCTGTGTCTCTACCTCTCATGAATAAATAAATAAAATCTTAAAAATAAATAAATAAATAAAATAAAATTAATATTCAAATATACCAGGCAAGCTCTCAGACTTTTTTTTCTTAAATGGACGTTGATAGGTAGCATTCTCGTAGGAGCATTTGCTTGTACCTTCCTTGAATAATGAATCTACTTCACACTTCACTCTTCTTTCTTTTTTCTTAGATTTGTGGATTTTATCAATAGTTAGCATATCTACATGCATTCTGAAAGAGGTCATTTTTAGGTTAAACTGCTGAAAAGGAACATTCATCAGAATTTAGGTCAAACTGCTAAAAAAGAACAGTGGCAAAATATCATAAACTAATTTTACTATGGGAAATAATCCATGAGGAGTTTTATAATGTCTTTAAACTTAAAACTAGCTTGAGGGAAAAGGCTTCAAAACAATATTGAATTTTGAAACTTGATTTATCTATAATTTTAACTTGTATTTTATATACTTCCTTTCTTTTGATAATTCTAGGAAAGCAATGGTAATTTGAAAGCTAAAATGGGCTTTAAAAAGGGTTTGACAGAAAAGCCTGGGTGGCTCAGCGGTTAAGCTTGAGCGCCTGCCTTTGGCCCAGGGTGTGATCCTGGAGTCTGAGGATCCAGTCCCACGTCGGGCTCCCTGCATGGAGCCTGCTTCTCCCTCGCCCTGAGAGAGAGAGAGAGAGAGAGAGAGAGAGAGAGGCAGAGACACAGGCAGAGGGAGAAGCAGGCTCCATGCAGGGAGCCCGACATGGAACTCGATCCCAGGACTCCAGGATCAGATGCTCAGGGCCAAAGGCAGGTACTAAACCACCGAGCCACCCAAGGATCCCCAATAAATAAAATCTTTAAAAAAATAAAAATAAAAAGGGTTTGACAAAATTTTTTTCCAGTTATACTTAAAACTTAAAAAAAAAAAAAAACTTTATAGGAATTTGGTATGTGAGATAAACCTGCCTGACATTACTTTTCTAAGATTTTATTGGCTGTTAGCTTGAAGAATTCTACATGTTTTCCTTCAAAAAATAAAATAAAATAAATTTTGATTTATAGTATGAAACACTAAAAACTAGAAACAAAACACAATACAAAGGTATAGTTGTATATTTAGTAAAGGAATTTGCTTTTTCTCTTTGTACACATAGAGAAACACATTGTTTCCTGAACCATTTGCAAGTAAATTGGAGATAACATGACATTTCATCCCCACACATCTCCTAAGAATAAGGACATTCTTCTGCATAACCACAGTACCATCAACACATTATAATTAACAGCAATTTTCCCATCTCCTAAAATATTTAGTTCAAAAATTCAGGTTTTTTTTTTATTCTCAAAATGTCCTTGTAATTTCTTTTTCTAAATCCAATCAGGACTTATGCATAGCATTTGGTGGTTACATTTCTTTAGGTTCTCATTTTTGTTTTCCATAACATTGAGTTTTTAGAGAAATGTCAGTTTAACTGTAAAATATCCCACATTCTGTATTTTGTGGTTCTTGGTTTCAAGATGGTTAATAGTAATGTTCAAATAATCTGTATATCCTTACTGATTTTTTCTTCTTGGCTTTTTGTTCTAACAGTTACCAAGAGATATTTTCAAGATAATCATTTTTCTCAATTTTTGTATAATAATTATTGGCTCATCTTTAGAGATTTAATTTTTCTGTTGAAGTTCTATTGAGTTAATCTTTTTCTGAATTAAAAAGAATTATAATAATTATTTTAAAGTCCTCGTCTGTTTATTCCAATATATGTTTTATCTAGATCTGTTTCTTTTGGCTGTTTTTTCTTTTGATTATTGATCAATTTTTTCTTGCTTCATTGTCTGATAATTTAAAAAAAATGTATACACACACTAGCACTGTGTTTAGAAGAGACTGGCATAAATACTAGTTTTCCCTAGAGAGGGCATAACTCCCACTCCCAGCCCCACCCCCCGCCCCGCCCCAGCAGTCTGCTAGGATGAGAGGCTGACACTTTGATCCATCAGGGGTTAAGCTGAGTTGAAACTTGATTACATAGTTTGATTTCACCTCTGGCTTCAACTGCTTTGAGGGTGAGTCCTGTTTTATGTATATTACAGTCGAGCAAGACTCTGGGACCTTAGAAAAGTGCAAAGAATTTCTCTGCTTTTCAGTCCCACTCTGAGCCTCTAGTGCTGCCCCTACTGCCTTTTTCAAATTTCAAAATCAAGACCTATAGGAGGCGGGAGGGATGCAGTAATGGAACAAGGAGAGCATCTCTACATTTGGGTTTCTTAAAGATTCCAGTCTGTCACACCATTCTAAGCAACTACTGAAAGCTCTGCTGGTTTCTCTTTAATCAAACAAAATGCCTCTACTATGGAAGACTTGATCTTTTGCTGCCCATGTACCTTCTCAACAAATGTACAAAGTGCCTGTGATCTCATCTAGGCCTTTCTTTAGTTCCTTTAGACCTTTTGTATCATCAGCTCTCTTGATTTCTTTTTAAAACACTGTTTTTCGATTGTATAGTCCTTTTTCCTCTATTAACAGCATAACCAGGAGCCTGTTGTATTTGTATCCTAAACCAAAACTAACTTTGTGTTTTGTATTTTAGATTTGATTGTTTTCTCATGGAGCCATTTAACTACTTTTTCAGTCTCCTTTATTTCTTATAATTTAAAATTGGAATCTAAAGTGTCGATTCGGTTAACATTATTTTTACCAAAATATCTGTGAGGTGAACCTGCACACTTCTTATTGCTTACATTAGCAGGTTCTTATCATCAGGTTAGTCTACCAGTAGAGATACTAAATTTTGCCATTTGGTTAAGGTGATCCTCCCATTATAAACTTATGTTTTCCCTTTGCAATTAGCAAGGAATGTGTAGAGTGACATTTTGGCCTGTGGATCAGTCCTGTCTCCTGACAGTCTTTTAGCTAACAAGTTTACTTCTGTTTATTAAATACACTGTTTAATTTGGGGTTGCAAAATGATTTTTCAAATTGTATCATTCTTTGTGCTTGCTAGCTTCTATAAGTAAAAGCTTTTCTTTGTGAACAGGGAATGATTACATGTTCACCAGAAAGGCTGGGTAAAAATAAACATATACGTATACCTAATTCTTTCTGTTTAACAATTTTCACAATTAAGAAATTGGTGTATTAGTTCCAATTGTGACAAGTAAGTTTTTTGGTTTTGAGGTTTTAAAAATTTTTGGGATATCACTATAGCCTCCTGCATTGTTATTTATTCAGTCTTTCCACCAGTCTTTATTATATTTTTTTTTTGAGGGGAGGAGAGGATGTTCAAATTATTCTATAGATAGCTGGGGGAGCCCCTTCAAAGCTAGCTTCTGTGTTCTGACATGGCCTGTGAGCACTTTCTTACTATCTAGTACAAAATGAGCCTTTACTTTTGCTGTCCAAGACTTAGAATCAAACTATTTCTTCACAGAGTTCTTTTAGTGGGAAATAGCATTTAGAAATTAAATTAAGATCTGGGTACTAGATGTGCTGCTGAAGGACTTAGTTCTGAATAACATTAATATACTTGCTTTGTTCTACAGTTCACATAAAATGATTGGAAAATTACAATGCCATTTTTACTTCTAACAGTAAACTGGATGACAACTAAAAGTTGTCTTTGGAACATATCCCACTAAGGATCAAGACAGCTTTTTAAAAATTACTTGAAACAGTTCTTTTATATAGGGTTGTGTTCACTTTCATTTTATTGGGTTTTCCCCCCTATTTTAATTTGTGGGAATGTAAATGTTATAAAATATTTACATGGTTCAGAAATCAAGACTTTATAAAAAGTTGTATTCAGAAAAGGCTTCCATCCATTTTCTTCATTTGTTTCTTGTTTTATCCTGTTTTGTTTTGTTTTTCAGAATTAACTATATCCACATACACACACGTATCCACCTGTTCTTGTCTATGTTCAAGTGAGACATGTTAAATACTCTTTTCTTTTTTACTTAATAATATGTCTTAGAGATCACTGTTTGGTATCGTATTGGTCAGTTTTCTCCAGAGAGTTGGCTCCTCTGCTTATGGAGGTTGACAAGTCCCAAGATCTGCAGAATGAGTTGACATGCTGGGGACCCAGGGGAATCAGTGGTGTATTTCCATTCCTAAAGCTGGTAGGCTTGAGACCTAGGAAGTGCTGATGTCTCAGTTTGACTCTGAAGGCAGGAAAAATTCAGTGTCCCCATTCAAAGGCAGTCAGGCAGGAGGAGTCTTTCATACTCTGGGGAGGGTCAGTCTTTGGTTCTACACAGACCTTCAAGTGATTGGATGAGGCCCACCCTCATTGTGAAGGACAGTCTGCTTTACTCAGTTTACTAATTTAAATGTTAATCTCATTCAGAAACATCCTCACAGAAACACTCATCATATTTGGCCAGATATCCAGGTACCCCTTTGGCCCAGTCAAGTTGACAACATAAATTAACCAATCACAAGTATATAGATATCTTCCTCATTCTACTAAGGTATTTACAAGTTTTTCCTTTTACAAATAGTACTATAATGGAGATAACCTGGTGCATATTCATTTTGAATTTTTGGCATTGTGTATTTGTAGAATATTGTATATGGAATTGCAGGGTAAAAGAGTAAATATATATGTGATTTTGTTAGATATTGTCAAATCATCGTAGATAACCTTAGATAAGGTTAAAATATTTTACAATTCCACCAACAAAAAAACAATAATATCTGTTTCTTCCCAATCTCACCTACCTTTTAAAGATTTGCCAGTTTGATATGTGGGAACTGGTATCCGTGGTTTTTTTTTTCTTTTGTGAGTGAGGTTAGTATGTTTTCATATATTTAAAAATGATTTGCCCTTTTTTGGTGAGTTATGTGTTCATATTTTGACTTTTTTTTCCCCATTGGTTTTTGGTTCCTTTTATCTTGATTTTTTCATAGTTTTTTTGTATGATTTACAGATATATGCCCTTTTTCTTTGACTGTTTATGTCTTTGCCATGCAGGATTTTGTTTTGCCATGTAGAAGACTTTGTTTTTATGTAATCAGATATATACCTCTTTTATTGATTCCAGATTTCAGTTGTCTTTAGAAAAGCTCTCCTGATTGCCAGACTATAAGAATTCCTAATAGTAATTCACTCATTTACTCACTAGTTTTCTTCTAGTACTTGGATGATATCATTTTTTTTTTTACATTTAGCTCTCTGACCTGTTTGGAATTCATTCTGGTATGTGTTGGGAAGGATAGATCGAACTTTCCCTCCCAAGTAATTATCCGTTTCCCCCAATATTATTTATGAAAAAATCTCCCTTTTCTGCAGTGATTTGACATGACTTTATGCCAGGTTGGCCAACTATATGCTATAGTTGGTTCTGTTTTAGGACTTTTTGTTTCATTGTTTCTGTCATGTTATTCTATAACATCTTCCCCCTACCCCACCACCTGCTCTTTTCTCAGGGTTTTCTTGGCTGTTCTTTTTTTTTTCCCCCATAAGTATTTTAGAACCAGCTGGTCTAATTAAATCTGTAAAAGTTTGTGTTTTTATTGGATTTACATTAAGTTTTTTAATAACTGGAGAAAACTGACATCTTTGTAATGTTGAGTCATCATGTCCATGAAAAGGTGTAGATCTTTCCATTTGTTCCCAGTCTGCTTTTGAGTTGTTCAATAGTATTGTAAGGTTTTCTGAACACTGGTTATGTGTATTTCATGTTATATTTATTCCTAGGTATTTTATATTTTTGTTGCTGTTGTACATGTGATCTTCCTTTATATATTCAGACAGGTTACTAATATATGTGTGTATAATATAGGTATATTGTATATAGAGAGGGGCTTCTGATTTTTCTGTGTTTTACATCTTGTTTTAGTGAATTCTTGTACTGTTAGTATTGGTTTCTGATTGATTCTTTTGGGTTGTCCAGGTAAACTCCTCTATGAATATATATACAGAGTTTTATTTTTTTCTCTCCAATTCTTTTGACTAATACTTTTTCTCTTGTCTGTTACATAGCTGTGCCTTTTTTCACTTAGCAATAATGTGTGTGTGGTGTGTGCCCACTTAAAATATTGCTGGCTTTGGGGCTAATCTATATGTATAATTCTACTATTAGCTAATATTCACCAATTCTTATTTTACTGAGTGTTTTTTTTTTAAAGATTTTATTTATTTATTCATGAGAGACACATAGAGAGAGAGGCAGAGACACAGGCTGAGGGAGAAGCAGGCTCCATGCAGGGAGCCTGACATGGGACTCCATCCCAGGTCTCTAGGATCATGCCCTGGGCTGAAGGTGGTGCTAAACTGCTGAGCCACCCAGGTTCCCCTACTGAGTGTTTTTATTAGGAATAGGTGTTGAATTTTGTTGAGTGTCCTTTCAGCATCTATGGAAATGAATATGAGTTTCCTCTTTAAATTTGTAAATATAGTGAGTTATATTAATGGATTTAAATTTATAGGTGAAAGATTTTTTGTTTCATTTTGTTCTACTTTTATTGCATTGTGACTGGATGATTTCATCTGTAATTTTTTCTTTGGCTCTTGCTGTGATTTTCTTCATGACATAATACATGCATATTGGTAATTCTTGTGAATATTCCATGTGCGTTTGAAAAGAAGCTATACTCTATTAGAAAGCAAAGTTTGTTACCTAGATAAGATAAATTTTATTCTACTCTCTCCAGCTTCTCTAATTTTGCCTAGTATTTATTCACTTGATTTGAGTTGTATACTAAAGTTCTCTATTGTTAGTTATGTCTGTTTCTTCATGCACCTCATGGAGTTTATGCTTTATGAATATGGCTGCTCTGATAAATGGCACACAAATATTCGTAACTGTTACATCTTCTTTGGAAATTGTGGCCTTAAGTATTAAAAAGTTTCCCTTTTTTATTCATTACCAATCTCTTCACCAGCCTTTCTCAATCATCTCATGGATGAAGTTCATCTTCCAGAAGTAAATGCTTCCAACTGTGATGTTCCCTGACTTCTGACATACCAAAAACTGTTTTTCTATAGCTTTGTTACAAAATCCACAGCTTGGCCAGATAAAAATTCTTGACTCATACTTTCTTTCCTTCAGCTTCTGAAAAAAAATTGTTTTAGTCTTATTTTGTATCTTCTTTCCATTTTCTCTGCAGCCCCTCCCCCTTCTTTTCCCTTCACTTTCTGCTGAATTGTATGGGAGTCGGTTGCAGAAATCACAAGACTTTCATTCCTGAATATTTCAGGATGTATCATTATACTTAGTTGAGCAAATTCTCTAACTCTCTTTTCTCTCTTTCTTTTTTGTTTCAAGTTTTTATGTAAATTCTAGTTAGTTAACATTTAGTGTAATATTAGTTGCAGAAATAGAATTTAGTGATTTATCACTTAAATTTAACACCCAGTGCTTGTCACAAGTGCCCTCCTAATACCCATCTCCCATTTATTTTATTTTTTAAAGAATAGGTTTTTAAGATTTATTTATTTATTTAATTTTTTTAAAAAAGATTTTATTTATTTGAGAGAAAGAGAGAGAGCACACACAGAGGCAGAGGGAGAAACAGGCTCCCTGCTGAGCAGAGAGCCCAATGTGGGGCTCGATCTTGAGATTATGACCTGAGCCTAAGGCAGACACTTAACCAACTGAGCTACCTAGGCACCCCATAAAAATTTATTTATTTTAGACTGTGAGAGCATGCTGAGGGAGGAGCAGAGGGAGAGAGAGAATCCTGAAGCAGACTTCCTGCTGAGTGGGCAGTTGACATGGGGCTTGATTCCAGGACCCTGAAATTATGACCTGAGCAGAAGTCAGATGCTTAACTGACTGAGCTACCTGGGCACCCCACCCATCACCCATTTAGCCCATCCCCCTGCCCACCTCCCCTCCAGCAACGCTGTTTGTTCTCTGTAGTTAAAGTAAGTCAGAAAAGATATATATCATATGATTTCACTCATATGTGGAATTCTCTCTCTCTCTCTCTCTCTTTTATCTTTTATGATATGGACATTTTACAAAGTTTTATAGACTCTCAATTTGGATTTGCATGGTTTATTTGTAATTAGATTGAAACGAAGCATATTAGCAGGAATATTACATAGGTGATACTGTGTTCTTAGTGTATTACATCAGAAGGCACATGGTATCTATTCTGAACTGGGTTTTTTTTCCCTTTCAAGTAGACTTTATTTTTTTAGTGTGGTTTTAGGTTCACAGCAATACTGAACAGAAAGTACAATGCCCATATACACCCTGGCCACACACATGCACAGTATCCTCCACTGGCAACATCCACCAAGAGTGATACGTTTGTAATTGATGAACTACATTGACACATTATTATCATCCAAAGTCCATAGTTTGTTTACATTAGGGTTTGCTTTTGCTGTTCTGTATTCTGTGGATTTTGGCAAATGTATAATGACAAGTATTCATTATTATAGTATCACACAGAATAGTTTCATTTCCCTAAAAATCCTCTCTGCTTTATCTGCACATTCTGTCTTTCCCCATACCCTTGACAATCATGGACGTTTTTACTCTTTCCATAGTTCTACCTTTTCTAGAATGTCATGCAGTTGGAATCACAGTATTTAACCTTTTCAGATTAACATCTTTAACTTAATATGCACTTAAGGTTCCTTGATGTCTTTTCATGGCTCAATAGCTCATTTCTTTTTAGCACCAAGTAATAATCCATTGTCTTGATATACCACAAGTTCTTTATTCACTTGCAAAAGGACATGTTGATTGCTTCCAAGTTTTGGCAATTATGAATAAAATGCTGTAAACATTCATGTGCAGGTTTTTGTGTAGAAGTGAGTTTTTATTTTGGGGGGCAAATATCAAGGAGTGTGATTGCAGGATTGTATGGTAAAAGTGTGTTTACTTCTTGTAGGAAACTGCTACATTGTCTTCCAAAGCAACTTTATCTCTTTTTCCTATTAGCAATGATTGAGAGTTCTTGTTGCCCCACATCTTTACCAACAGTTGGTGGTTTTGATGTTCAGGATTTTGGCTATGCTATTAGTGTGTAGTAGTATATTGCTATTTTAATTTGCATTTCCCTTATGACATATGACCTGGAGCATCTTTTCATATGCTTATATGCTATCTCTGTATCTTATTTGGTGAGTCAGTATTTTTGCTTGTTTTTAAACTGAGTCGTTTGTTTTCTTATTGTTAAGTTTTAAGAGTTCTCTGTATATTTCAGATAACAGTCCTTTATCAGCTATGTCTTTTGCAAGTATTTTCTCCCAGTCTGTGGCTTGTCTTCTCATTCCCTCTCACATAGCAGTTTTTAATATTAATGGAGTCTAGCTTCTCAATTCTTTTTTTCATGAATCTTGACTTTGGTGTTGTATCAGAAGAGGCATTGCCAAACCCAAGGTCACCTAGATTTTCTTCTAGGAAATTTATAAAACCCTTTAAATGTTTTAGAGTTTTGTGTTTTACTATGATCCATTTTGAGTTAATTGTTGTGAAGGGTGTAATATCTGTGTTTAGGATCATTTTTAGTATGTAGTTACCATCCCAGCACCATTTGATGAAAAGACTCTCTTTACCCCATTGTATTGTCTTTGCTCTTTTATTATAAATCAATTGAATATATTTGTGTGGATTGGTTGCTATACTGTTTTGTTCCATGGGTCTAGTTGCCCATTCTTTCACCAACACCACACATTTCTGATCACTATAACTTTATACTAGTTTATAGGAAGTCAGATAGTGGTCAGTTCTCCAACTTTGTTCTTCTTCAATATTGTATTGACTATTCTGGGTCTTTTGTCTCTCCATATAAACTTTAAAATTAGTTTGTTGGTATCCCCAAAATAATTTGCTGTGATTTTTGATTGGGATTGTAGTGCATCTGTAGATAAATTTGGGAAGAACCAACCTCATGACAATATTGCATCTTCTGTCTCTCCATTGTTTATTCCTTTTTGTTCTCAGTTTTTATTTCAAATTTGAAATGTTCATATCTGCAGTTGCTTCTTCAATTATATGTAATTAATAATGAAATGTGACAGGTCTTTTTTTTCTCTTTTATGGCTGTTATTGGTTCTCTTTTTGAGGATTTTCATTTGCTGAAAAGTTCTGATTATTTTTTCTTCCCTTCTAATAGAACCTTGTTTGGTTTCCAGGTTCATTGAGTGTCTCTTTTAATGTATTTGTCTATTATGTTGGAGTGTCTGTAGATGGGTAGGTAGGGGTTTGGGTGAGTTACTTTGGTCTTTAATTCCAAAGAACCATGCTTGATTGCTACAAATAACAAAAGTATAGTTCCTTTAATAAATATCGTCCTCTTTTGGTCTGACTTACAATTTTTTAATGTATAGATCATAAAATGTCAGTGGGCTTATTATCCTTAATTGCTTCATTTTTTCTTTTGTCACCAAACCTCCAAAGATACCTCCTTTTTTCAAAGTGCCTCTTTTCTCCCAGGGAAGGAATCTCTTCAAGGCTCTCCTTTTTGGTAACGGATTCTTTTGTATATGTCTGTGTATATGTCCTTTTGACCTTCCAGTGGCTAATGCTGTGATTCACAGTGTCCCAAATCTTTTCTTAAAATTTCCCCACTCAGAGTTAGATCCCTCTCTTGGGTAGTATATCTTAGCTGGTGTTAATCTGTTTTTTGGCAGTTGTAAGACCCCATCATATCTTACCCTCTTTTTATAGACTCGTCAGACTGTGCTTTGAGGGGCTCCAACACCAATTCAATTGGCCTCTGATTTTTATTTTCCAATTACGTGTTAAATGAAGTGCTATTCTGATTCCTAGTTATGCCATAGGCATGAACTATATGTGTTTTTATTTGTTCCATTGAAAGATCTATATATTCTATATACTGTCTTTGGACGGTATGCAGAAGGATTAGAATTTAAATGACTGCTATTTTATGAAAATCTGGAATTCTAGTCCTTTAAGTATTTTGCTGCCAAGTTTCTAGATAATTATGATGTTGAACCATATAAAATTGCAATTTTTGTAATTCAAAAATTTTCTTGAGGGATCCCTGGGTGGCGCAGCGGTTTGGCGCCTGCCTTTGGCCTAGGGCGCTATCCTGGAGACCCGGGATCGAATCCCACATCGGGCTCCCGGTGCATGAAGCCTGCTTCTCCCTCTGCCTATGTCTCTGCCTCTCTCTCTCTCACTGTGTGCCTATCATAAATAAATAATAATTTTAAAAAAAATTCTTGAATATCAGCAATTGTATATGGTGCTACTAATAGAAAGCTAAGCAAGCTCTTGATTCTTATGTTTCATGCCTTAGTGATATGTTACATATTGTAGAGGCATTATTTTTAGTATTCATTCCAACATTGTAAAGTCTGCATTTTTTATCAACCTCACTGAGGTTTAATTTATATACAATAAAATGCACCCATTCTAGTGTGCAATTCAGTGGATATGGACAATTGTTTACATTTCTTTAACTACCACCACTGTCAAGATACAGAGTATTTCCATCACTTTAAAAAGCTCCTTTGTATACTTTTGCAGTTAGTGCCACCCCCAGGAAATCACTAAATCACTTTCTGTCATTAGATTAGATTTCTAAAGACAATATCTCTAAATTACCCTTTGAGTCCTGCTGGATCTGAAGCTTGCTTATCACTCCATTGTCACCAGGTTACGTTTCCATGCTATATTTGTGTTGGCCTCGGGGCCTTTTTACTTGTGAGTCTATCCATCCATTGCTCGGCACTTTACATTTCACATATCTTGAATAGACGTCCATCTCTGCAGGATCCATGCTGCTTTTATTTTCTGTGCCTTCACTCATGCTATTCTCTCTGCCAGGCAAGCACTTACCTCCCAAACTAACATTCTTCCTTGCCTGATTTATTCCTACTTATATTTCTAAAGTCAGCATATATTACTGATTGAGTTATCAATTATATTTTATCTTTATCAATTTTATTTTCTTTATAGTTGTATAATTGTCTCCTTTACTAATCTGAGCTCCTTGAGGGCAGCAATCATTTCTTCAATTACAGATGTGCCTGGCACATGAGGCTTTCTATTCTTACTGCTTAATAAATATTTGATTTATGAGGAATGCGTTTCAACTTCTATGTATGAGATTTAAAGCTAAATCTACATAGGAAAAATTAAGGAAGTCTTTTTTTTTCCCTAATAGTCATTACTAAGAAAAACTAAAGTTAAATGAATAGCATCCTGTAAGTGTGAGGTGATATGGGCATTGTTCCCTTAGACCACAGTTATACTTGTAGAAACCAGTTTTTTAAGTTAATTCTTCAATTCTTATTTTTCTTGCCATGTTTCTGAAAATTCACCAGTGTGTATGGAGATAAATAGTCTAGCTTTGTTCAGAGTATGAGCTCTATATACTAATAATGTGTTTTAAGAATCTAAAAAGAAGGGCAGCCCAGGTGGCTCAGTGGTTTAGTGCTGCCTTCGGCCTACAGTGTGATCCTGGAGACCCGGGATCGAGTCCCATGCCAGGCTCCCTGCATGGAACCTGCTTTCTCCCTCTGCCTGGATCTGTGCCTCCCTTTCTCTCTCTCTCTCTCTCTCTCATAAATAAATAAATAAATAAATAAATAAATAAATAGATAAATAAATAAATAAATAAATAAAATATTTTTTAAAAACAGATTCTAAAAAGAAAAGCTTTGACAATAATATCAGTTGTTTTCACCTGTGTATCTCTTATCACAGTGTAAGCTCAAGGGCCAGAGCTAGGTCTTATTAGTCTTTTTTTTACCTTAAGATTCCTGGCTTCAATAGCTAATATATACTTGAGAGATCCTGAGATTCATGTTTGTTGTCCTATTACATACCCAGGAATGGTACCCTACTGTATTCACTCTAAAATTATATTAGGTATGAAGAAAATTATAAGGTTGTATCAGTCATCAGTTTCTGATTCTGGATAGCAACCTGATAAGTTCTAAACTATATGAGCTTAGAATGATACATCTTCAAAAAATCTTCATATTAGTAGTGCAAGAATTGGGAGAAGCAGGAATGATCTCTTGATGGATAAGAATAATTTCCAGGTGTTATAAAAACCACTATTATGTTCAAACTTCTGTTGTCTGTGTTTACCTGTGTGATATAGTACCATTTTTACTTGAACTAGATTTTTATTCCCTTTTCTCAGAGCAAATAAGAAAATTAATGATTCTTAATATGTTGACAGCCTAACTTTGTTTTCATAAACCAGCAGGGATCTAGGAAGCAACTATTGGGAGATCTGTCTACTACGAGCAAAGCTGGCTGAGAATTAACTGTAATGACTGTTCTTTTCATATGCTGTGATTGAATAGCAGAGTTATCTCAGCTTTTCTGGAAGAACTTTGTTTTAGTTAAGAATACAGTTCAGCAAAACACATAGGCACATCTGTACCCCTGGAAACATACTTTTTAAAAACCTTGTTTAAAAAGATGGCACACAAGTGAGAGGGACAGAGGAAGAGGGAGAGAGAATCTGAAGCCAACTCTGTGCTGAGCACTGAGCCTGATGCAGGGCCGATCTTATGACCCTGAGATCACTACCTGAAGCTGAAACCAAGAGTCAGATGCTGAACCAGCTGTGCCACCCAGGCGTTCCAACATACTTTTATTTATTAAATATAATCTATATTATGCTTTGTTGTATGGTAGTTAAAAGTGCTACAGAGTGCTCAAACTTACCTCTGTGATATTTTCAAAGGAAGAATTTATAATTGAAAGTTTCCCGTTTTAACAAAGGCTAATGCTTTTCCACTTTATTTTATATTATACCTAGTGTTTTAAAATATAATTTCATTTTGCCTTGTAGTGTATGCAGAGAATATTTCCAAAATGGTGGGAAGAGAAAAGCACTTGAAAAAGATGAAAAAAGAGCTGTACTCGCCACTAAGACCACTCCAGCCTTAAATTCACATGAGTCTTCTAAACTTGAAGGTCATTTAACCAACCTCAGCTTTACAAACCCTGAATTTATAACTGAGTAAGTACACTTTCTCTACTCCAATTATTAATGTTATTTTGGATAGCTGTATTAATAATGTAAAGTAGTATAATGATTTACCACAAGTAGTGGGCCATTTGCTTGTTCCCCTGATAATAGATTAGGCTGAAAAAAAGCACATTTGTAATATTATTAGGTAGAAAACTAGTATAAAATTTTAAGGGATATCTGGAAAACTAATGGTCTAATAACATTGTGTTCGGGAAAAATGAGAAAGAATAGTTTCTTAAATGTTGTAATAATTACTCTTAGGGGAATACAAAGAATCAAAATAGCAAAACCCATTTTAAACTGTGTTTAATTTAAAGGTGGTATCTGCTAACTAAAAAATCACAAGGAATAATGGATTATTAATAGAACCAATTCCTATTATTTTATTGTTGATATGAAATTCTGCCTACTATAGTGTTGTTAACTATAGTCATCATGTTGTACTTTACATCCTCTTTTCACTTATATCCCCATTTCACTTAGCATAATGGCCTCGAGGTCCATCCTTGTTATAACAAATGGCAGGATTTCGTTCTTTTTTATGGATGAATAGTACTTCATTGTATATTTACATATATCTATCTATATATATATATAGATATATAGATATGTAGAAAAAATATACATGTGCCGTCCTCTGGGCCCCCTGGCCTGCCACCTCTGCCCCTAGGTTCAGTGCCACCATCCCCGGCAGGCTGTCCCTGGACCCAGCCAAGACAGCTTTGGGACCAAGCCACACAGTCGGAGCCCTCCCCTGTGCCTCCCTCCCCTCGCCTCCCTTGTTAGGCTTGGGCCTAGGATGTTCCAGAGCCTGACCCTGCTTCTCCTTTTCTGACTGGGAAATAAACTCCCCCAAAGGGGGGGGAAAAAAAAGAGCAACAAACACCCAACAATAACGTTGGCTCTAGGGTGAGGGTGAGGAGGAGCAAAAAAATATATATTTTTTCTATATATATATATATATATATATATATATATATATATATATGTAGAAAAAGTATTATAATCTAGTTTATTGGTAGTGTTAAAATTCTCTATATACCTTATACCGGAATAGATTTGTAATATCAAGTAAAACTTTCTTAATCTATTGAAAATGCTAAACTTGAATAATTCAAAAAACATTCTTGATAGACACTAAGAGCTAACCATGAAAATACAATTTATTAGTCTCTTAACAATTTAAATTTGTAGGTATCAAACATAGAATTACCTCTGGTTACTCTTTTACACCATGTTGAAAATAATATCTAGTCAGTTGTAAGCAATTTCATTTAAAAATTAATTCACTTATTTTTTATTAGTTCAGTAGGAAAGGATAAGGCATCTGTCTTTACCTTTTATCAAAAGTTACTACAGAGCTTACAAAACGTGACTTACTGAACATCCTGTAACTCAGGTGTAATGAATATTCTTGAATATTTTTTAAATGATGACAGTGTAAAAAAATATATAGGTATGCTGCTATCAAAGGTACATATGGGAAATAGTAACCCTAGAATTTCTATATGGTTCTTTTTTATGGTCTCTATTTTATTCAGATTACCATATTTGTTCAGTCATTGTCATTAGACTTTCCCTTAATTCTCTGAACATGTTTTCTTTTAATTCTTGGAACATTTTTATAATAGCTACTCTGAAGTCTTTGTTAAATCCAAAATTTGAGCTCACTAAGAACCATTTTTTATTTACTGCTGTTTTTCTTGAGTATGGACCATACTTTCCTATTTTTCTTTGTCTTACATTTTTTTGTTGTTGTTAAAAGCCACCCAATGTATTTTTGACATTATATTGTAGAAACTCACATTTTGGATTTTCCCCCAAGGAGGATGGTGGTGATGGTTTTTTAATAATTTGCTTAGGCTTAATCTGTGGGATCTGCCTTCCTTGCAGTTTGTATTGTATTGCTATTTTTATTTTTCAGACTTGTTTCCTAGAGTTCATCTGCACATCTTAGTGGTCAATGATAGTGCAGGTTGTAGTACTCAATTATTTCAAGCCAGATAGGCTTCCACCCTCTGCCAGTGGGTGTGTTGATTGGGGAGTGCTTTTAACACCTAGGTAGTTTTCAAGTCGGCCTGACCAATTACTTTTTCCCAGACCCGCTTTGATCTCCTTTGCATGTTCACTTAGCCTCCTGATCAGTAAAGGCTATGTGGAGACCTTAAGTAGCCTTTCTCACTTCCAGGATTTTTCTTGTTAAATTTCTTACTAGTTATCCAGTCTGCAGCTCAGCCCAACCAAAGCTACAACCTCAGATTAGCATAGCTGCTGACTTTCTCTATTTTCTACTTTTACTGACAATGCTCTTTGTGGGTTTTTTACTCTTTAGTCCCAATCAAGTTAGCCCCTTCCAGCAGCGAAGATGCTGCTTTTCACAGCCAACCCTGTCCTTGAGGAACTTCCATACTAACTGAGCAAGTGGTGGGGTGATGAGTGGCTTTAGGCAAAAACACCATATATCCTCACTGTTCTGAACCTAGAATCAGCTTGTTTTCATGAATAAACACTTCTCAACTTGTTTGCCTTTGTTTTGAGTTCCAAAATGGTTGTTTTTGATGATTGTGTCTGGTTTTGTAGTTGTTTCTTAAGGAGTGGATTTGCCAATTCTACCCTGCCAGAGTCAAGAAATTACTGTTTCTGGTTTAGGTTTTTGTTTGTTTGTTTTTTAAAGATTTTATTTATTTATTATTTATTTATTTATTTATTTATTTATTTATTTACCATAGGAATGTAATGAATAACTCTATGCCCACAGATTTGATTACTTAGATGAAATGGACCAATTCCTTGAAAGACATAATCTACCAAAACTCACACAAGGAGAAATAGATAATCAGAATAGGTCTATATGTATTTAAGAAATCTAATCAATAACGAATAGCTTTCCAAAACACAAAGCGGAAGGCCCAGTTGGTTTCACTGGTGAAATCTGAACATTTAAGGGAAAAACTGATACCAGTTCTGCAGTCTATTCCAGAAGATAGAATCAAAAGGAATACTTCCTAATTTGTGCTGCGAGGCCAACAGAATGTAGTTTAAGATACTGAACCAGTCTTCCCATTACCTATTCTAAAGTAAAATTGATGTGTTCCTGACTATGTAAACATGATTCGATAATGACTGTATTATTATCTGTATTTGGGGGTTAAGTTATGCTTTAGTTGCTTGTGATGGAAACAAATCTAAGGTGAGAAACTGGAGAATTCATCTAGTTGTCTCACGATGTTTCTTTTTAATATGATCTTTATAAGAAAACATCTACCAGTTAAAACTGTAAAACTGTACTTCTGTATATAATTACCAAATCTGTACTAAATTTTTTGCTCCCCACCCTCTTTTTGGTCAGGTTCATCATCTGACTTTCAACAAGTGAACATCTAAGCTACATTGTGTGAAGTCATTTTTGGGCTGTTTTTCTCAAGTAGTACTTTAGAGGTCAAAGAAGTTGAGAGGGCTCAATAATGCAGACTTTGTAAGGACTCAAATGTAATGCCCTCTTTTTGAAGGATAATATAGTGGAAAGGATCTTGCTTTGTATACATTATTGGACATTTGGGTACTTTTTTTTCTCACAGTTGTTTCATCTCTGAATTAAGCATCTCTTTGTGCTTAAGTTTTTGTGTTCTTGGGATGGATTTCTGGAAGTAGATTTCTGAGTTTAAGACTTTGAGTGACTCAAGGCACTTGTACATATTACTGAATGACTTTCCAGAAAATATGATACTAAATCCATTACTCCTAGCAACATGAGTGCCCACTTTGTCAAGACTCATGAGCACTAATTTTCTTTATTTCTTTCTTTTTTTTTTTTTTTACTCCTTATTAATGTGTTGGAATAAAATGGTATCCTGGGTTAATAGGCACTTCTAATAAATACATAAGGAAGAGTAAATTTATAAAATAAAGGAAAATCATATTAAATCAGGAAAATAAAATTCATTCTATGAAGTTCTAGTACTTGACATGGCATTGAAACATGGCACACATGCTGTCATTATACTTTCCAAAATTCATGATAAATGAAGGTAATTGGATCTTTTCTGCAAATCCTGTACTTGGCTTTAGGGTCATTTTTACACAGCACCTAAAAAGCCATTACCAATTAGTATTAGAGATGAAACTCATCTGCCACTTATGTCCATTACTCTTGCTGTAAATAGGACCACAGTTTGACTCTTAAGTATCTTAGCAGCTAAGGCTAGCGCAGGCAATAGGATCATTTCTTTATTTCCTTTTTTTAGAATTACTGTTTATGTCATCTACTCACTCGAGTATTGGGATCTGAAGAATTTATTATTGTATGAGCTCTTTTCAGTGCTAAGGATCTTCATATTTATAGTTCTTGGGGTAGAGACTTAACATGCTTTATGGGTGGAAGGACAGATGAAAGAAACGAAGATAGGACGTTTTTAAAGCAGCAGAATCATGTGTTTATGATTATCTACTTGAGACTTGGTTAACTGGTAGAGAAAAAAAGGAAGGAAGAAGAGGTGGTGGCACTGAGTGAAAGGCAAGACTGTAAAGACTATTAATGGGATGGTCTCTGTTAAACCGGGAATCTTACTTATAGGCCTTATCTCCTTTCTGCCTTAGAATGTAAGATATTGGCTATATAAAGTTTGTGATGGAGGGAAAATAACACTAAAGAAAACCCAATTAGACATATTAATGCCAGTTTGGGGAGTTTAGTTTATAACAATTAAATAGTGACTTCGAACACCATTTTACTATTCTTTTTTTCCTTAAGTTTTAGTTAGTTTAGTTTCTATTTAATTTTACCGTTCATTTTATTTTCTTGGGCTTTTTAATATTGAAGCTTATTCTAGTAAATAAAAGGTGTTACAGTGGTAAAGGAAGAAGTTAAGTGTCTTTTGAACATAATTCAGTATATAAATAAAAAATTTTAAGTGTTTCAGTTATGGTTTTCAATGATTTTTGCTTTTACTTTGAAACGTATTACATATTAATCAAAGTATATATACAAATACAAATTTGAACCTGAAACTAAAATTCTTCATTTATCTTACTGAAATGTTAATAAATTATAATTATATATACCAGATTTGGATTCTAGTAATATCAAAATATTAGGTCCCATTTAGTGTCATGTATATTATAATGTTTTAAAGCTGTTTCTACAGAAACAAGGTATATTACCAATTCCACATTATAAAGTTTTCCTCCATAGATTTTCTTGGTTTAAAAGATATGTATTGAAGGGACGCCTGGGTGGCTCAGTGGTTGAGCATCTGCCTTCAGCTTAGGTCGTGATCCCAGGATCATGGGATCAAGTCCTGCATCGGGCTCCCCACAAGGAGCCTGCTTCTCCCTCTGCCTGTGTCTTTGCCTCTCTCTCTCTCTCTCATGAATAAATAAAATCTTAAGAAAAATTAAAAATAAAATAAAATATGTATATTGAAAATTATGAATAAGCTGACTACAAATAATCCATGCATCAGTTGCTCCTTTCTAAAAAGTTAAAAAGATAATTCCTTTCCCAGTTTTAGCACTGGCTTAGAGAATAACCTTGGAGAAATATCTAACATTCCTAAGCCTCCTTTATAAAAATAAAATAATACTATATAGGCTTATAGCTATAAAAATAATGGGAAGAACTATATGTAAAAACCCTAGAGCTCTGAGTTTTCAGATAATGATGCAAAGTACTAGATGTTGAGAATGAAAGTAGTGAAGATTATTTATATAAGTTCAAAACATAATTTATATAACAGCTCAATTGGCAAATCATCATGACAATACTGTGATCTAGAATTCTGTAACCTGACTGTATATAAAGGAAAATGATGACTACAAAATGTTTTCTACCAAACAAAATAGTCTCGAGAGATTCTTAAAGTAAATGTGCTTCCTTAGTAAAACATACAGCAAAGAAAATTGCTTATAAATCTAAGTTTATAAGATTCTTAATGTAGTTCTGTGTACGATGTTCTCAACTAGTAAACATTTAGCATCTAAACCAGATGGTTTATTATTTTAGTAACTGGAATTGAATCTAATTTGATCTAATAAAAATATATAAAGTTAATGAGACTTCCATGGGATCATGGGAACAGAAAGATAAGTTAGGAAACAGAGTTGTATTTTTTGTTTAACTAGCAAATTACTATTTTCTTATGAATTACCTAAAACTCTTCTGAAACAGATATCAATGAATGTTATTAATTTTGTGAGAGTGTCAGAAGGATGTGCTATCATTATAATCTCATGAGTCTTAATAGTAATTTGGTGGTTCTTAACAATCAACTTCTTCCATATACTTCTTACAGCTGCAATTTTGTCTTTAAAAAATGTCTTCATCATAATTCATGTGCTGTAAGAATGTGTCCTTTTATCAGCCCATTTACGTGTGTTTTCCTAATAGCAGTACATTCCCTTTCTCAGCCTGTCTTTTAGATGCTGGCCCTGGGACTCTCTACTCTTCACACTTAGCGTATCATCCCAGGACAGCTTAATTTACTCTTATAGCTTTGGTTAACACATGTGTGCCAGTGATTGCAAATCTGTGTATCTCCAGTTCAGCTCTCTTACTTGAAGTCCAGATATCTAGTTGTATGCTAGACATCACTGTGTTTGTGCCTGTGAGATATCATGACTGAGCTAATTTTCTCCCCTTTCCTGCTCTATGAAGCACCTAAATCTGCTCCTCTTTCAGTGTTCCCTGTTTCATTAAATGTTATCTATATGCCCAAGCCAGAAACTTGAAGATTTATTCTTGACTCCCTCCCCTATCTAACTTCCCATATCGAGTTTAGTCACAAGTCTTACTATCAGTTCTAAGTTCTGAATATTGCTTCAATCTTTTATCTCTAGTCTTATCTCCTGCAAGGGCTATTGCACAGTCTCCTACTTCCAGTTTTTCTCTAATCCATTCTTTACAGTACACCTTGAGAATTTTTTCAGAAATAAAACCTGATAATATTCTCTTATTTAAAGTTTTTCAGTGATTTCCTTTGAGACTAAATCCAAACTGCTAACATAAAAAATCCTTCATAATTGACTTTTGTCTCTTTCATTTCTCAGTACTTTTTCTTTTTAACTGTACAACTCAATAATAATCGATCTCCCTTTTATTCATGTAAAGTTCCGGCTCCTGCCTGGTTTTACACCTTCTGCCTGGAACATTCTCTCACAACTCATCACTCACACCGGTCACCTGAAAATTTGCTGTTTATCTTTACACACAATCTTAAACATTCACCTTTCTCAGGAAGAATTTCCTTTACTCCTAGGCTTACTTGGTATCATTAACAAGGCACATACTTCTCTAACACAGCAGATCTCAAAGTGTAGTCTGTGGATCTCTAGGAGTTTCTGAGACCCTTTGGGAAGAGCTGTGAATTCAAACTATTTCCATGGTAATGTTAAGGTATTTGCTTTTTTTACTGTGTGGTCATTTGTACTGATAGTTCAAAAGCAATGGTAGGTAAAGTTGCTAGCATCTTAGCACAAATCAAAGCAGTGGCACCAAAATATATTAATAGTCATTGTATTCTTTATCATACGCTCAAAATTTTCACAAAAGGACAGTTTCACTTAAGACTGTCATTGATGAAGTAGTGAAAGATATAAATTAAGCTGAACTCCTGAGCAATTGTTTTTTTAACATGCCATATGATGAAAAGTAAACAAAAAGTGCTTCTGCTGCATACTAAAATGAAGCCATGATGTCATGTTGATTATCTAGCTATTTCCATTTAGCTAAACATCAGAAATTTGCAAAAAAAAAAAAAGGGGGGGTGGAGAAAAGGAAAATGACTCTTTTCATTAAACTTTCTATTTTGGAAAATAGATTCTTTTTTAAAAAAATGTATATATAATTGTTATTTTTGAGTAAATTTAAAAATTTTCAACTATAACTTCTTTTTTTAAAGATTTATTTATTTATTTTAGAGAGAAAGAACATATGTGTGTTTGTGATTTGGGGGAGAGGCGAGGGAGAGATCCCTCAAACAGACTCCCAGCTAAGCTCACTCTTACCACTCTTTCACCTTAGCTGAAACTAAGAGTCAGGAACTTAACCAACTGAGCCAGCCAGTTGCCCCTCAGCTATAATTTTTAATATAGTTAATATCAATAAATATAACACACATAAACATAAAGTTATTTGGGGTCTTCAATAATTTTTAATAGTACAAAGGTTTTCTGAGACTAAAAGTTTAAAAACCCTTGTTCTAACACATTGTATTTTCCTGATTCTGTTCATGGTTTCTCTCTCTGTGAAGATAATATTCATATGCTTTGGGTAACTCAACTCCTAGTATGGTGTCAACACATATTAGGTTCCCAAGAAGTACTCATTAAATTAATGAATTCAACAGGCATATGTTGATTATGACTGTCTTGCTTATTATTGAAAATGTGAGTCTGAAGGTAAGAAAGGAATTCAAAAATCAGGAAATAAATACAGAAGTCTCCTCTGCCTTGGGGAATTTTTTTGATTAGTGGAATGACGTGATACTATCTGGAGATACAGAATATCACCAAAATCAGTCTGGAGAAAAATGGTAAAATAAAAAGAGGAGAGAGAAAACGTTCATTATGGAACTTAAGGGAATGCTCACATATAACAGGAACGAAAATTAAGCTACAGTGAACCTAAGAGTTCGAAGGATATTCATCAGTAGGATACAGATTAAGAGGATCTTTCATTGGAAGTTTATAGAGTAACGGTACTCTAAGAGAAGTATGAAAGGGAGTAGAAAGGTTAAGATAGGATGCCTTGAGGGAAATTAAGATCAATTCTACCCACGTGACTACAGCACAAACTTTATTTTGTACATTTTAGTCTATAGAGTAAATTTTTTATTATCTTGAATCACTGAAATAAAAATGTAACTGAATTTATTTATTTTTTTATTTTTTTAAGATTTTATTTATTCATTAGAGACACAGAGAGAGAGGGAGAGACACAGGCCAAAGAAGAAGCAGACTCCCTGTAGGGAGCCTGATGCAGAACTCGATCCCAGGACCCCAGGATCACAATCTGAGCCGGAGGCAGACAGTCAACTACTGAACCACCCAGTGCCCCCTGAATTTATTTTTAATGCAAATACAACAGCATTAACAAAACTGGGGAATGGAAAAAGAGAGCAGCACTTGGCTAAAGCCAAGGAAGAGAAGATGTGTGTATGGAGGGGAGAGAGTTGGGTGGGTTGAATAATAAAACATATTTTTAGTGCTACAACTTTAATCATCACCTCCTTCTTATCCTTAGAAGGATCACTTTTTTTTTTAAATTTATTTATTTATGATAGTCACAGAGAGAGAGAGAGGGAGGGGCAGAGACACAGGCAGAGGGAGAAGCAGGCTCCATGCACCGGGAGCCCGATGTGGGATTCGATCCCGGGTCTCCAGGATTGCACCCTGGGCCAAAGGCAGGCGCCAAACCACTGCGCCACCCAGGGATCCCGAAGGATCACTTTCTTAATAAAAAATCTCCTATTTAGTACTTCTTCAAAAGACCTACTTTACCTAAAAGATCTGCTCTTATTTCCCATCATTTGTAGATAAGTCTTTCTGGTCCATATTTTTTTTTCTGTAACTTCTTGAAATTACTGATTACACTCAGAGAATGGATTTTTCCATTAGTTCGTACTATCCTGCCTAGTCAATTGGGATAACTTGGTTTCTTGGTATTGAACCTCAGAAAACATCTACTAATTTTATATAAGGTATTGGAGAGTGATGCTACTTTTTTGCCATTTTTTTCTTAAATTACTTGCATTTTGATAAATGTAACTCCTTATCACAGCATTTGAATATGAAAGTGTCAAAATATTACTGTCGTAACTGTCATGACTAAGGATAGTCCTATGCAGATTTTTACTAGTGATGCCATGCGTATAATACCGATTTTCAGATCTTAGATAAATCTAGATAAATTTCATACTAGCACGTACTGAACATAGACATGTCTAACCCAGACAATGAAGAATCAGTTATTAAAGGGGAAAGTCAGGACAAATTTAAACTGGTGGAATGCTTGACCATCAATTTGTATTATAATTTTTATTTTGTTACACTGCCTATAAATAGGGTGACCGTATGCCCTGGTTTGTCTTGTACAGTACTGGTTTATGCTTGTTAATAGAGTTTCCTTTTATTTTCATAAGTGTCCAAGTTTGGACTATATATGGTGATCCTATCTATGAAATAAAGAACTGATAATATAACCATAGCTCAGTTAGAAATATACAGTAAGAAGTAGATTTAGAGAATAGACAAAATAGACATCATGATTTAGCTGATGACTTCACTTCTCCCAATCAGTAAGAACTGGGTAATTTTTTTTCATGGCTTAGAAAACAAGCAAACAGGAAAGATAGAGACTATTGAAATTGAAACAGGCATTCAGTCTGAAAATCTGTGATTGAAAGGCAGAGATGCTGGCGACCAGTAGAGTGAGGCATCACCTCGCCTCAGCAATCAGAACACCAAGGCAGGAGTATTTTACATTACTCAAAATGTATTTGCTGAGTGCTACTATATTTCTAGCTCTCTGTGCTAGGTAACATGGAAAATAGATAAATAAATGTAATTTTTTTTAAAAACATAGGATAATTCTGAGAGATAAATATGTAAAAGTACTAGGTGGCTTAGTTTACATTTAATTCTTAAGCTCCATGTCTCTGTATGTTACTCTTGGTTGCTTAATAGTAAATGCAGTAGTTTGTAAGTGTAAGATGTACCTAGAGCAAAGCTATTATTTCCCATGTTTTGCTTTTAAATACTAACAGTATTCAGTAGTCAAACTAATAGACTTGTTTGCCTTTTAATTTAAACAAATTTCTTAGTGAAGGAAAAAGATCTTGTGCTTTTGAGAATCATGCTTTGTTTTATAATTTATCCATTTAGGAGTATTAATTAAAAAATTTTTGATACATGCAAATCATATTTCAGTAGCAAAGAAAAAGATGTGGAGCAGATTAATTTTACCTAGACTCTAGTGTACTAAGTGGCATTATGCCTGTAGACGTATTATACCTCTTTGTGTACAGGTAATTTTTTTTGTACGGGAAGAATTCCTGAGAAATGTTTAAAAGTCAAATGAATTCATGTAAAGGTTGGAGGGTTATAAAAAGTCTGTTATTCCCTTTTCCTTAAAAAATAAAATTCTTATTTATACCTCATGCTTTAAACAGAATTAATGACAATAGATTTCCAGTATGTTATATGTGTTCTTTAATAATTATGAAATCAAATAAACAGTTTAATTTTAGCTTCTCAATTATATATCCAGTGGGTATAAAATGGAGAAGTTAAAAATTCACTGCATTAAGCAGGCTTAATGAATTTGATCTTTGTCTCAATTGTGCTAAGACCAAAAACTTAGTTCCTTGTCACTGGCATTTTAATTTCTCCATTATTTGCATGAAATACTGGACAGTGCAATAAATTGTGTTTAAATGACAATGGCAAATATAGGGGAAAATCATGAACCTCAGTTTTTAAATATCTACATCTGGTGTTATTTAACAGTCTTGTATTTTGCTTACAAACCGCATTCTTTTGAGGAAGTAGAATTGTAACATTGTTTGAAAGCCCTGGTTTGGAGGAGGAAAAGTATGGATAAATTTGAAGGTTGCTGTTAATTGTAAAACAAAGAAAGGAATTTTAAAACTCTTCTGAGATCTAGTCCTCATGCCTGTACAGGATCTATTGTTTGAGGCCTCGAAGAAAGAATAGGGTAAGTGTCTTTTGGCTTTCTAAAACTTCTACCATGAAGTTTATTGGGAAGCTGTTATTTAAAGAGATACAATAGGAGCTGAAACTCTGTAATCAGCCTAAGAGCCTTCTTGAGTTTCAGCCTCAAGTTCTCTTACCTCTTGTGGTAAGAGTTTCTCTTACCTCTTCTGTTTCACCAGGCAGCAGCTGTTGTAGTCACAGGCGGCTGACCCCTGGATCTCATTCCCTTCCTTCTCTGGGTTTCTCCATTCTTTGGCTTCACTTGGCCCCGGGGAGACTAACCTATGTGTGGATCTGCCAAAGTCAGAGCTGGCTTTTTTAGATTAACCACAATGTTGCACAGAATTCTGAAATGGTTTCCCTGCACCAAATTTAATAACATTTTTCCAGTATATTGACAGTAGCCAAATTCATCATACTAGGTAACTGCGTGGAGGAGGATATGGATAGTTCATTTTTCAAATCATTTTATTTCTGATTTTTTTTGAAGTGATATTCTTCATATAGTACTATGTATTTATTCTACTGGGTGTGTTTCCCATTCTTCAGTTCAGCTGCACTTGTAGAAAGACATGGGAAAATAATTCATAATACATTCTAATTATATAGCAATTACCTAAATTATATTCTGTGTAAATTTAAGGATTATAACTTTGGTTTGTTTATCACTGTATCGTTGACATCCAACTAATACCTGGCACATAAGTAAACACACAGTATATATGTGAATAAATAAAAGAAAAATATGGAAACTGTTGAATAATCTAATATTGTATGTTTGAGGGTTATTGCTTTACTTCTGGAGAATGTTTTAAAATTAAGAGCATGGCCTTAAGAACTTAAGAGATAAAATGTGAACTTTAGGTGGAAGCCTTCTTTGAAATATGTAAGTTGTCAAAGAACCTTGGATTCTTTCCCACCTAAGTTTTTCAAAGAAGTAGTTTTTAGATTTAAAAGAAATATTGTTACATGCTTAATTTTTACCTAAAGCAGCAGTGGGAGAGCTCAAAGCACAGAACTTTTAAGCTGTAAATGCAAATACAGAATAATAAAGTATTTCAGAATGACATTGTCTGTCTCATTCAATCGCTAGATCTTTAGGCAATGTTTATTTGCTTTAAGAGCCATTTAAGAGGAAAAGCCTATTTCTCCCAAGATATTTACTATTATAGATTAACTCTAGGTTGAATACATGTTCTCAAAAGTAGAAGCAAATTTGAAAACCTGGGAAAGTATATAGTTTGACAGAATTCACGGTATTCAAGTAAACTGATCCAGTCTATCATAAAGTCACAAGAGAACCTGTGTCTGAAGGCCAGGTTTTCTTAAGGCCTGAATAGTAGTTGAGAATTTAAGAAAGTGTTGGAGAATTCTAAGAGCAGTAAGTTGTTTAGTTACTGGCCCAAGGGGCATCATAATCTTCCTCACCACTGTAATTTTGCAAAACATTGTGTTAGTGTGTAAAACTCCATGAGCACAGATGTTGCAACTATTTTATTCTCTGCTATAATTCTGGGGCCTAGCACAGTAGTCTTACATATGAGGGAACCTAGTAAATCAGTAAATGAATGAATTCTCTGTTAGAAGGGACTGTAGAATTAGTTTTAAGCAAAATCTCCAATAGTACCAATCTCATGATTAATTTAACTCTAACTTTAGAATGTAAAGATGACGTAATTGAAATGGTAATGAAGGTTAGAAATGGAGAATTAAGAGTACAGTGGCTCACCACTGAACAACATGAGTTTGAACTGCATCGGTCCACTTACATGCAGATTTCTTTTATAAATTCAGTACTATAAATATATTTGCTCTTTCTTATGATTTTCTTAATTATGTTTTCTTTCCTAAAGCTTACTTTATTGTAAGAATATAGTGTATAATACATATACAAAATACATGTTACTTAACTATGTTCTTAGTAAGGCTTCTAGTCATCAGTAGGCTATTAGTAGTTAAGTTTTGGGGGAATCCAAAGTTGTGTGTGGATTTCCAATTTGCAGGGGTTTGGCAACTCTAACCCCCTTGTTACTCTGAGGTCAAGAGTACTCTGTTTCCTTTGTTTTCTTTTTATCCCTGGAATATCTTTTCAGTTCTATATATCATTAAAATAATGTTGGCCCAAAATATTTTAGAGTAGGATGGATCCATAAAGGCATCAGATTATAGATGATCCCAAAAAGAAAAAAAAATTAAAATGTTAGAAGTAGACTGAGGTTTTAAAAAGGGGGTTGGAGGAGGACTTTATATCTTCAGAAAACATTGGTAATCTAGTGTCTCTGTTCCACTTGAGTTGCTAATGTAAGACAGTATATCCAGTTTCAGCCAACTTGTATTTAAACATTTTGGATAAAGATAAGTTCAGGTAATTGCCAGGGAACTAGGGCCTCATACACAACAGTGAAGAGGAAGAAACAAAAAGGGAAGGGGAGAATTTTTCAAAGCATAACAGCTTAGAGACCTTAAATAAGACAGAAGGGTCAAATAGATTATAACAAAATATGATAGAGAAAAGACCAAGTAAAAAACTCCAGAAACAGACATATTTATTGTAGGGACAGTCTTACACATCTATAAAAATTATTAATGATTGTGATGAATGACCCTATTGTCAAGAAAAGAGTGTTCACTAAGTCATTTCTAAAAAGACAGCTAAAAAAATAAAAATAAATAAAAAGACAGCTAGATCTGTAACAACTCATTACAAGAATACTTGGGTGGCTCAGCCAGTTAAGTCTCCTACTCTTGATTTTGTCTCAGGTTTGTGGCCTCAAGGGTTGTGGCCTCAAGCCCTGCGTTGGGCTTCATGCTCAGTGGGGAGTCTGCTTGAGAGTCTCTCTCTCTCTCTCTCTCCTTCACTCAAATAAAAATCTTTTTTTAAAAAAGATTCCTGTTGCATAGAAATACGTTCTCAAACACTAGCTCCTCCCCTTTAAAGAATCAAAGTTGTGAGTTGTTAAAAAGTACTGAAGTGCAGGTTGTCAATAAGTTGCTTGTCGTAAATAAGATGAAATAGTCAAATAGCATTTAGAAATACCTTATTAATTATAATAGCTTCCCTGTGATGTTAACTGATATCTTAAGACAATCACTTAGCCAGGGTCATTAGTGAATATAAATCTGCATTTCAGTTAACATTATAATTTTGAATTTTTCCAACTTTTGCCAGATCTGATATAGTCATTTTTTGCTTTAGTATAGCTAAAAAAGTTTGGTTTTTTTTTAAAGATTTTATTTATTTATCCATGAGAGATACAGAGAGAGAGAGAGAGAGAGAGAGAGAGAGAGAGGCAGAGACACAGGCAGAGGGAGAAGCAGGCTCCATGCACCGGGAGCCCGACGTTGGATTCGATCCCGGGTCTCCAGGATCGTGCCCTGGGCCAAAGGCAGGCGCCAAACCGCTGCGCGACCCAGGGATCCCAGTTCTTTCCAATCTTGATGACTATTACTGCTTTTTTTCTGGCTCGATTGCACTGGCTAAAACTTACAAGGAATGCTGAATAGAAGTGGTGAGAGGATATATACTCTTGTTCTAGTAGGGAAAACATTTTTACGTATATTGTTAGCTGTAAGTTTTTCATTATGGCCTTTACCAGGTTGAAGAAATTGAGTTCAATTCCTTCTGAGTGTTTTCACTCAGGGAAAGAATATTCGTATTCTTTTTTGAATATTTGGATTTTTATCAGACTTTTTCCTACGCTTATTGAGAGATTATCCTTTTCAGTGTGCTACTAACATGAAATCTGTGATTTTTATTTCTATAAGAAATTAAGCTTTACTCGTACATGAAACGATACATTCGGTGATGGTTATTTTTATGTGTTATCTTGACTAGGGGACAGTAACCCAGTATTCGGTCAAATACCAGTCTAGATGTCACTGTGAAGGTATTTTTAAAGATAAGATTAATGTTTAAATTGGCAGATTGAGTAAAGCAAATTACCCTTTATACTGTAAGTTGAAGGCCTTAATAGAAAGAGACAGAGGTTACCTGAGGAAGAGGAAAGTATGCCACAGATAGAGGTTCCAATGTTGGCTTTCTGTGCTGACAGATAATTTTTATATTTTCTCTATTTTAGAAGCATTGTAGTGAGTAACCTTTACAAATAACCTTGTTAACATTCAAAGAAAATACGAAATGTTTCATTAAGTATATGAGCTTTCAGAAGTAAATCTCTGACATATAATAAAACCTCATTAATTTGAAATTCATAATTGTTATGTCATGAAAAATTTATCTTTGCTGTAACTGAGATTTTTAAACAAATTAAGTATTACAGTTGGGATATTTAAATGTTTAAGAATGGGAACTTCAAACTTGAAAAAAAAGTTACTGTAAACATGTAAAAAACATTCTTGAATGATTTTACTATCTCAAAATTACTATTACCTTTCATATGTGTGTATGTTTTTACATTGGTGTTCTCAAAGTATATATGTGTACTTCTATATATATGTACACACATATATACACACATATATGTGTATTCTGTTTTCACTCACTGGGTAAACATAGGTGTCTGCTGTGGTCCTAGTATTTAACAGATGTATTTTAATTCATCAAATTCATGTTTGACATCTTCTGTCAAGATAGTATTTTCCTTAAAATTTATAGTGATAATAGTGCAAGTTAAAAGATAGGAATATTTCAGCGTTCTTGCTAAATATTTCCATTTTGTTTTACGTTTTACAAAAAGTTATAAAAGGTTGCTACAAGTAATATTCAGGTTATACACTATAAAACACATCACATCCCGGGAGGGAGCCATTGACATGGTTGGCATATATGCTACTAATGACTAAATTAAATAAGGGTGGTGGTGGTGTTACCTCCGGTCTTAGCTTGGAGCAGCAAAACACTATCATTCATAAAATAGTACCTACATACTCATAACATTGCCTGTTTTATCCCATCCATACCAGGCATCCCAGGGGTTACCCCTGTATCTGCTAGCTGTCTAAAGGCCCAGTGTTTGTGCGCCTCCTCCTCTGACACTGACAAGCTCATCTTACTGGAGGTACCATAGAGGTTTCAATAGGTCACTAGCAGTGTGTGCACTTCAGGGTGTGGGCTGTGTGTTTGCACATATTTGCACAGCCTGGTTACTTCTCTTGGGCTCTAGAAAGCCTCTCTGGGCAGAGCCAGGCTAAGCTGCTCCATCGATTGTTTAATTTGTGCAGTAATATACTATCTTAATATTTTTTTTATTTGAAGGAAGGTTACTTTTTCTGTAAATCACAAAGACACCATAGAGACCAGCACGGTTCAGGAATTTTATCATTTTCCATTATCATTAGTGTGACAATCATGTATATAAACTTCACTTTGACTTCAGTAAGTACAAAGTATTTTTTTAAGATTTTATTTATTCATGAGAGACACAGAGTCGGAGACATAGGCAGAGGGAGAAGCAGGCTCCCCGCAGGGGGCCTGATGCGGGACTGGATCCCAGGACCCCAGGATCATGACCTGAGCCAAAGGCAGACACTCAACCACTGAGCCACACAGATGCCCCAGTACAAAATATTTTTATAATTTTTGCAGGCTGCAACTTTACATGTATATTTGTATTTCTTTTGGATTGCTAGTGTGGGCTAATATTATCGGCTTTTAGTTACTTTTAGCATTTACCTCATCTCTTTATATCATTTTCCCATATATATGTAAATATACCTACTCATTAGAACTTCACTGATGAGTAGTGGCCATTGTTATGATTTGATGATCACCATGATAGCAACACAGAGGAAGTAAGAGCAGGAATTTTGGCATTCCTGTGAAGGCATGGCTGAGATCTTTTCACTTAATTCTTTATACCCTTCTCTGATCTCTGTATATGGAGTTTCTTGGTTATCTGTTCAGTTTTTTTTTTTTTTTCAGATGTTTTGCTTAGAAACTAGATCTTCATGCCATTCTCTTGAAAATTCTATTTTCTTATCTCCAATCTCCAAAGTTATCCAGAGAAATTCTGTAAAATAGATAATACATAATTGAAAAGGGAACATGTCATCAGAATAAGTTTTGGAAAATGTTGAACTAAAAAAATTAAATTGAGTTTTTTTTATTATAGAGTTATTATATGATTAAGTGCCCATAGTTCTTTAAAAAGAGAATATATTTCCTATACTCACTAAAATATTGACAAAGGTGCATTTTATAAGACTATCTCATGAAATCTACTTTGGTAGCCAACAACAGTTTCTCTTTCATTGATAAAGCTTGACTTCATCTACTTAGTGCAGATTATTTAGATCATAAGCAACCATAACTCACCACACTTAATCTCCTTCTAATACATTCTTTGTGCTAAGTGATAAGAATATGTTGCTAAATAACTGATGTTCTGATCAGAGTCAGAAGTCATCTATTTTAAGTTTTTTTTTCTGCTGTTTCTTGAAGAAATGATTGAAGCAAAGGACTGTTGGAATTAATGATTTTTTTTTTTTTAAGAATTCAGAGACTTTTTTTTTTTTTTTAAGATTTTATTCATGAGAGACAGAGAGAGAATGACGGAGAGAAAGAAAGAGGCAGAAACGCAGGCAGAGGGAGAAGCAGGCTCCATGCAGGGAGTCCAACACAGGACTCGATCCCAGGTCTCCAGGATCAGGCCCTGGGCTGAAGGTGGTGCTAAACTGCTGAGCCACCCGGGCTGCCTGGAATTAACGATTCTTATGTGATGCACGGTAGCTATAATTTTTACCTACTTGTCATCTAGAAGCTCTAAACATTGTCTTTAGAAAGCTTTATCATATATATTTGACTTGTGGATTCAAAGAGTGAATAGTGCTATTTATACATTGACTCTAAAAATACATTTTCATCTTGTATTTTTCCCTCAAAAAGATATGAGATGGAAATCTATTTTTCCCTTTCCTCTACTTCAGACCAGCAGGGGTAATAAGGCCTACAGCATTGATTTTGACCATTTTAACTATAGAAACTTTTCTTAAGAAGAAACATTTTATCATCTGCTCAAAGGATATAGAAGTTGTAGCCTCCCAGTATCTCACCTGTCTACCTTTGTTGGCCCTCGATTGGACTCTAGAAAATACCTGCAGCTCTGTAGAAAGCACTTAAAAAAAATGGTAAACTACACACTTGGGTAAAAATGGCCAGGTTCTCTTTTCTAATGAGTAAAAAAGTGTACAGAGTATGTATCTCCCTCTTAATATGTCTTGAGAAGTTTAAGATGCTGTTGTTGACACTGGCAGCATGCCAGAGAGAAAATTATGTAGGAAATAAAATCCTTTTATTTCCTTATTAAACTACTTAACCAAGCAGGGTGGGAATTGAGGGGAAAAGAGTAAAGAAATACAGTCATAACTGTTTTTGGAAAAGAGATCAAAGACAATATTAAGTAAAAAAACAACATAGGAAATCTAAATGGAAAGTTATTTGAACAGGCTTTACATTTCTGCTTATAATAAGAATTTTCCTTAACACTTTTATTGTGTAAAGAATGAGGAGCTATCAAATGAAGTTAAGGCTATGAATTCTTGAGTTTTAAAAATGTTTTCAAATAATGAAATTTTAAGATTCCCTGTATAACCAACCAAAAAATGAAAATTTACTGAGGAATTTCAAAGAGGCTTTAAGGAAGCATGAAATATCAGTTTTTTAGCCAAATTTTGTTGTGTTTTTTTTTAATATTTTATTTTTTCATTTATTTCAGAGAGAGTGTGAGCAAGTGGGGGGAGGAGCAGAGGGGAAGGGAGAGAGAATCTGAAGCAGACTCCACACTCAGTGTGGAGCCCAAGGTAGGCTCATCTCACAACCACAAGATCATATCCTGAGGCAAAACCAAGAGTTGGATGCTTAGCCAACTGAGCCATCCAGGAGCCCTGCCAGATTTGGTTTTCGAATCAATGTGTTTTATCACCTGACTGAATGTAAATGAGGAGAGGTAATGTAGACATGCTAAAAATAAAAGTCAGTCTAATAGTACTTTATTTGTTGAAAAAGTTGTGCGTCAGTAAGTCATTTGCTTCCTAATAATTTTTTGACCTGTTACATAGATTTTTCTTATTAGAATGAGCTAATATTTCCACATATTTGCCTTATCAGCATTAATAAATTCAGCCATTCCTTTTTGTTTTGTTTCTATAAGGTATGATAAAAAATATTTTTTTAATTACCCAATCTTTCCTCAAATTTTGCATGTGGAAAAATGGCTTTATATATAGTGTACATTCTTTAAAATGTGTTCAAATACCCCCAAAGTACTCTCCAGAAAAGCATACTTCTACATTACTGTCATATACCACAAAATGTATTAAAACTATTTAATGATATTACCATACCTACACCACATTCCTTTTGAACATTCTTAATTTTGGTAAATTGTCTATTGTGGTTGAATTTGGTGTTAATTTTTGTAGAGATGTTTTAGTAGAAAATTATATGGCTGTGATAGGTCATAAATTGCTATGGGAAGAGCATGGAAAGTGTAACCTGAGAAGAGCTATCTGAGGGTAATAGTTGTCTTGGAAGGGAATTTAAAGAGCTTATCCTAACAAAGAATGCTAAAATGTGAATTTAGAGATGGGATCACAAATATTACTTAATATTCCTAGTTTGTAATTCTGGCTTATGTAAATGCTAAGTATTCTAACCTGAAGTAAGAACTAATTACATTTTAATAATATGATCTAGGGATACAGGATACAGGACTTGGTCTACTTTAGTCATTGGAGTCCAGAAATTATTTTGTAGGCAACTGAGGCAGCTTTCTAGAAGGGAAGGAGACAGAAGAATACCTTCCTAGTAACTTTTCTGTTCTCATAAAGACTACCTGTACTTCTTAAAATTGAATTCCACAAAATATATCTTTTCATATTTAAAAAAATCATTTTGCTTAAGCTAGTTTAGTGGTTTTCTGTTCCTGCAGCTAAATTATAGCGGATTAAGATAATGATTCTATAAACCCTTGTCTTCATTATCACTGCCTGTGCACGGAAACTCAGATGATTCAAGTGGAGTCTGTGAACCACCTTGAATTTTTTTTTTTTTCAGAGTTATTTATTCATGAGACACAGAGAGAGGCAGAGATAGGCAGAAGGAGAAGCAGGCTCCCTTTAGGGAGCCTGATGCAGGACTCAATCCCAGGACCCCAGGATCACAACTTGAGCCAAAGGCAAACATTCAACCACTGTACCACCCATGTGCCCCATGAACCACCATGAATTATATCAAAATGTGATGTGTGTGTCTTTGTAGGGGGTGGAGAGAGCCATAGATTTCATCAGATACTCAAAGGAGTCTGCTACTTGAAAAGATAAAGAACCCTGCTAGAGAGCATGGAGGCCCCTTCCTCCCTCCACAGTGACAGTGTCCCTTTCTGTTCTATCTCCATGTTGAAACAGAGGCAACCTTTGGTTATTATATTTGGATCTAACAGTGCCATAGTTACGCAAGTTTATATTCTGTATACAACATATTGAAAAGGAGCCCCTTAGAGCTTTGCTGCTATTAGATATGTAATCTGATAGATGTTTATAAAATTTAGCCCTTAAATAAAATATACTAGGTTGTAATTTTTTTCTAAGAAGTCTTAATTTTTGTTAATTATTTCCAGTTAGAAGTTCATATAGACAAGTTTGAATCAGGCAAAGGAGTGGTATTTTATTCTCTCAAGAACTGATCGAAAATTTAGAATGACCTTTGCAGGTCATCTATTCCAACCTTTTATTTTATTGATGAGGAAACTGAAATGCCAAATAATAACTAAAATTTCTAAGGTCATGGGCAGCCTGGGTGGTTCAGCAGTTTAGCACCATCTTCAGCCCAGGACATGATCCTGGAGACCCAGGATCGAGTTCCACATCGGGCTCCCTGCATGGAGCCTGCTTCTTCCTCTGCCTGTGTCTGTCTCTCTCGGTGTCTCTCATGAATAAATAAAATCTTAAAAAAATCTAAGGTCATTAGTTAGTAAAGCATGAGTAAAGATGGAATTTTATTATCTGTCTGCAGAACCTTTTTTATTGTATCAGACTTCTGATACTGTTCTTTTTTAATTCAAGTATAGTAAACATACAGTATTATTTTAGTTTCAGGTGTATAATATAGTAATTTAGCAATTCTGTATATTACTCAGTGCTCATCATGATGTGTATTCTTAATTTCTTTCACCTATTGCATCCATCTTCCCATCCACTTCCCTTCAGAAGGCAACCATCAGCTTGTTCTTTATAGTTAACAATGAAAAAAGAGAAACCAACAGACTGTTATTTGCTGTTTCTTAAAATGAGTGAAATGATACAGTTGTCTTTCTCTGACTTATTTTGCTTATACTCTAGATTCATCCATATTGTCACAGGTGGCAAGATTTCATCCTTTTTTTATACCTAATACCATGTTCTATATATAGCACATCTTTATCCATTCATCTATTATGGACACTGGGGTTGCTTTCATATCTCAGCTATTGTAAATAATGCTGCATTAAACATAGGGGTGCATATGTCTTTTTATAAGTTAGTGTTATATTCTTTGGGTAAATACCTGGTAATGGAATTACTAGATTAAATGGTAGTTCTGCTTTTTAATTTTTTGGGAACCTCCATACTACTTTCTACAGTGACTGTTTGCATTCCCACGAACAGTGACAAGGGTTCTTTCTCCACATCCTCTCGAATACTTATTTCTTTGTGTTTTTCATTTTAGCCATTCTGATAGGTGTGAGGTGATATCTTCTTGGATTTTTGATTCGCATTTTCCTATTAAGTGATGTTGAATGTCTTTGCATATATCCGTTGGTCATCTATGTGTTTTCCACCAGTGTTCTTTTACTCCCTGTAACATTTTGTATACTCGTCTAGAATGCAGTCATTGCATTGTATTCATGTTATATATTTGCATGGTGTCTTCCTCATTGTACTTAATTCCTTGGGTGTCAGTACTCCTATTCACCTTGTTCTCTCACACTCCTAACCGGAAGCAGATAGGTACAATCGGTATTCATTAAATATTTGTCATATTCTACACATCTATACATTTAAAGCTATTTTTTAAATGATACTAAAGGTCCTTGAATTGTTTTGGTAAAAAATTTGAAATCTGTTTAATTATTTTCAAATGACTTCTAAACTAGTATTAAATGTCTTCATTATATATGATTTACATATAATTATGGCTTTTTAATACAAACTTTTGTTTTTTATATTCTGTGAGTAAAAGGTTCTCTGAAATACAGTTTGGATGCCAAGATACTGAAATTTCCAGATCCTTCAGCTACAGTGAGGGAGAGTGGTTCAGTTGGTACAATACAGGGAAAAAAAATTTTTTTAATCAAATCCTGTTAAGTGTTTCTTTTGTTAAGTGATATTTTTTCTTTCTTTGTTTAGGCCAATGTTTCAAATTCCAGATACTTAACCACCATTTAACTTGCAAATAAAAGGGGCTCTTCCTGCAAGCAAATTTATACTATGAAAAGTTTTCAAAACTAGTGGTAATTATTTGTTTTTGAATTTTGGAGTATTGGTACTTCAAATACAGAAAATTTTTTTTATCAATAGAAATTATCTCAATGTGAAAATAGTACTTATAAGATTGATTTATTTTGGACCATGTGATAAGTGATCCCATAAGAATTTATTAAGGGTAATTCTTTTTTTTTTTTTTTTAAGGGTAATTCTTAGGATAGCTCTACATAGTATTAATATGGAAAACTTGTTTATTTCCTTTGTGGTAAAATTATAAGTATTGATTTAAAGGGAAATTGCAAAACTTAATCATTTATCTGTTTTTGGTATTTTAACTATTTTGTTTGCAGTAAATTTCTAGAATGCCCATAATCCAAAAAGGATAGTGCTTTACAAAAGCAATATAACAGATAGTTTTTACAATATGAAAAATGCTGTGAATGAGGTAAATAAAATGTATAAAGAGTAATGTGAAGCCACAGGTTGAGGTTAATATAAACAATACCTACTGAGAATTCCTGTATAATTGTTAGGAGTTAAGAATTTAGCTCATAATCACCATGGGTTTTCTAGAAAGGAAGTACTCCATTCCTTCAAAATAATTTTCTTTCAACTGGACAGCTTTCATCTAAGTAAAATGACCTGTCCAGGCTTAGTTTATTTCGCACTTAATCCATTATTGGCAGTCCATAAATAGAATTCAGAAGAGTCCATGGACTTGAATGAGGGAAAAAAAAAAAAAGTCTTTCAGTCACTTCTAATTAAAATATAGCAGTTTTCTTCTCTTATTATAGTCAGCAAAATCTATCTCTGGTTTTTTCACTTATTTATTCTCATCACAACTCTAAGATTACTATAGTTATTAGATTCATTGCTACATCCTCATTTAATTTTACTAAAGAAACACATGTTACTGCATCAATTTTTAAGTATTTCAGTAAACATTTCAGTAGATAATTTCAGTATATTCCTTTGTATTTCAGTTTATTTATTTAAAGCATTATTTTGGAAGAGGATCCATAGACTTCACCAGATTGCTGAAGGGGTTTATGATCCAAAAAATATTTAAGAATCTCTGAGAGGAGGAACCCACACGTGATTGTATGATATTAGGTTCTTCCTTTCAGAACTCATATTCATCCAAAAATTGGACTATGTGAATAGTCACTGGAATTCAACATAATGTTAATGTCATAAATATTTTTTGCAGTCAAGTTAATACTTGTTTAAAAACTTTATTTAGTAACAATGAGCATGCATTTCCAGGGAGTTCCTTAGAACTTGTGTTATAATTAGTACTTTACTGTAGGTTTAAAAAAAATTTTTTTTAAGATACTTATGTAACAGGGAGTGGCAAAGACAGAGGGAGAAGCAGACTCTCCACCAAGCAGGGAGCCCGCATGATCCCAGGGATCATGACCTGAGCTTAAGGCGGACACTTAACAGGCTGAGCCACCCAGATGCCCCTGTAGTTTTTAATTTTTAAATTATTTAATGAACAATTGATTCTAAAGTTGCTATGTTATATGTATTGTATATAGTAACATATAAGTCTGTCAGTTAAGATCACTTGGCTCTCTAGCCTTTTTTGAAGAAACTTTAGTCATTTAATAATAGATTATTCACAGCCTCCTTTTGCCCTTAGCACACCTGATGTTTTCACATATGACAGTACTTTCATGTCCGTTAACAATAATGAAATATTAGTTGTGTCCGTTTAAATATCTTTTTACAACTATTGGCTCTCACAAACTGATTTTATGCCAACCATTTATACTAAGTTAATTTTGTCTGTTCTTATATTCTACTTTAAAAGTTAAAGTGGAGTATGGCTACCTAGATATTGTAATTAATCCTGCAAACCTGAAAGTAATTTTTTCACATGTTGGATAAATCGTCTTAAAAACTTCAAAGAACTAATAAGACCAAAATGCAAATTCTGGCAGAAACCCAGAACAGAAAGCATAGCTCAAAGCTGCCTTTGTCCTGGGAGCATTTGTCCAAACTGGCAAAATTGAACTCTGGTTTTCATACTCCACTGTTAGAATTGAAGCTCCAAAGAGCTGCTTTCTCAGTTTAAGAATGAACCAGAGTGAATCTACCCCATTCATACAGAGCATGACAGACTTTGACAAGTTGAAACTACAGGACATCCCAAGCACACTCATAGTCCAAATTTATGTCACCAAGTTTTTCCAAAAAAAAAAAAACTCTGACTCTGAATTTATTTAGTTGAAAGTGGTCCTACACTAGTGGTATTCCTGGTTGCCTACCAGAAGCAAAAATAAATACTTCTGCTCAAAAATCTTCACGTGTAAGAAAAGTAAACAGCTCAAAGTAATTAAGCATGTAGTGAAACAAAGTGCGATATAATGTAAAGCCAGTAGATAGCAAGAACAGATCTATCTAGAAAGGCCTCAGATACTAGAATTTATTTAAAAAAAATTATAAAATAAACTAGAAGAGAGGGGCACCTGGGTGGCTTTGTCAGATAAGCAGCTAACTCTTGATCTCCATTCAGGTAATGATTTCAGGGTGGTTGTGAGATCAAGCCCCACATCAGGCTCTCTACTTGGACATGGAGCCTACTTAGAATTCTCTCTTCCTTTTTTCCTCCTCTCTTAAGAAAAGAGAATTGCTTGACAATTTCTATAGGAACTGGAAACGTTAAAGACTTGTTAACCATTTGCAAAGCCAAAATTTAAAAACAGAACTTATAGAAGTAATAAAATAACTCAGTGTAGAACATCAAGAGGGAATTATTAAATTGGGTGAGACAGATCGAGTGAAATTATCCATAATGTCATGTACAGACAATATTAAAATATAGAATTAAAATGGTTAAAGACAAAAAAGATAAAATGTTGAGAAAGTCTAACTTCTTATCAGACTTGCAGAAGGAGAGGAAAGAATGGGAAAGCAAACCCTTACTAAAAGAAAACTAAAGGTGTATTTCAAGCAGAAGGAAAATGATCCTAGATAGAAAGCCTGAGGTGAAAGAAGGAATGAAGAACCAAAAAACTGGTCAACATGTTGCTAAGTCTAAACATATAAAAATAGAATACACAGAAAAATTAACATTAGTTGTGTGTAACAGATTTAAATTCCTGAAGCCTTTGTATGGTCTAAGAGAAGGCTGTATTTATTCAGTAGTTAAATATGCATTTTCCTAAAAGAATAGAAACTAGGATTTTCAAATCAGCAAAATGAAAAAATATGTATAGTTGTGAAATTTTTAAGGGAAAAATCCAAAACCAGTTCTCAACCTTAGCTATATAATACACCCACTTGGGGAATTGTTAAAAATCCTAATGCCTGGACGTCATCCTACACCAATTAAATCAGGATATCTGAGTGATTTTAAAGCTCCCAAAGTGATTCTAAGGAATAGGAGAAAAGAAACAGAACAGTAGAACAGATGAATAGTGTAAAGTAAGACAATAGATATATCAACATATGACAGTAAATCACATCAAAAGTAAATGATCTAGGGGCAATTGGGTGGCTCAGTCTGTTAAAGCATCCGACTTTTGATTTCAGCTCAGGTCGTGACCTCGGGGCTTTGAGATTGAGCCCCGTGCGTGAGGCCCCGGGCTCAGTGAAGAGTCTGCTTGAGTTTCTCTCTCACTCCCCTCACCCCCATGTTTGCATTGTCTCTCTCAAATAATTTTTTAAAATGACCTAAATACTCTGGTTAAAAGATTATCAGACTAGATTTAAAACCCCAGTTTATACTGCTATGAGAGACTTAATCTAAAGCATAAGACTTTAGAATAAATATTTCTAGAGATAAAGATTTTTTCAAAATGATAGAAGGTATGATGTTATAGGAAAATACAACAATGTTTGTGTGTGCCTAATATTGTAGCTTTAATTTTTTTAAACTATAACAAAAGTTGACAGATAAATCTACAATCATTTTAGGGAGATTTTTCCATTACAGTTTGATAAATTTCAAACTTCTAAGGAAAATTTTGAGTGCTACAGCTAATGCCTTTATATTCATTACCTACCTAAGACTCATTAATAGTTAATATTTTGCTATATTTGTTTCATGTCTATGTTTGTAGATACGTTTATCCTCTTGTTTGTTTCTGAACTCATTTGAGTTACATGCTCAAGTATTTAGGGTTGAAGTATCACCAGAGATCAATGACATTTGCCTACACAACCACAATACAATTATCATCACTCAGGAATTAACACTGGTATAGTTATGTAAAAGAGTTCATATCCAAGTTTTCCAGAGTGTTGTAATAATATTTGTAACTATAGATTGGTGGTTTGATCCGAGTACCAAAGATTACATACTATTTTTAATTGAATTATCTCTTAGGTTTCATTAATCTAGAAATTCCCTTGGTATAGGGATTTATGATAAACATATTTGATAGGCATACTACACAGATGATACTGTGTTCTCAGTAACAGGGCACATGTCCATTTGTCCCATTCTCAGTGATGTTAAATTTGATTGTTTGACTAAAGTGGTATTGACCAGCTTTCTTCACGATAAAGGTTTCTATATTCTGTGGGGTTATACATGAAGACTGAGTGCATTTCCTATTCCTTAATAATTTCCACCAGTGGCTTTAGCATCCATTAATGATTTTGCCTACATCAAGGTTGTTGTACTGTAGTTGTTAGAAAATGGTAATTTTTCAATATCTTACTAGCTTAAACATTTATAAGTTCTCATTCTTCTCTAAAGAACAACTTCCTTTTTTACTGTACCAGTCAGTACTACAGCAACATACTAAGTAAAATTCAGGATTTATTTTTTTGTTCTTAAAATATTTCCTATTTAAATTATCATAGTCAGAAAGCTATGTGCAGAAGCCACTATTTTTTTTTCTTCCTGTTACTTGATGCATAGCTAGCTAGATTCCTTACTTTCCCTTCTTTTTGTTTTGGTTTTTATCCCTATGATCTAATTTTATTTTTTGAATAGGTAAAACATTACAGACTTTAAAAGGTCTGAACTACAAAGTAGAGGTACAAAGGAAAGTGTATTTAGATGTCCCATCCCTTCCTTAAAACATGAACCTTGTTTCCAAATCCTCTGAGGTTTTACTAATTCTGGTTTTCTATCCTGAAGGTTTTTTTTTTTTGCAAAAATGAAAATAATATCCTTTCAAATCAATTTACAGAGATCTTTCTTCCTTAAAAACAAATGGATGACTTTTAACAAGAACTGAGAGCGCAAGCATTAAAAAGCAGTAAGACTATAGAGTATTTGAACATGATTTAAAAACTTGCTCTGATGGCTAAATATAGAAAGTATACCCCAAAACTGCAAAGAAATGTTTATTTCAATAATACCTGTATCTTTTATAAAAATGTTTTATAAAAATTTATGGAACAAATAGGAGTCAAATGAGTATATTCACTATTTTTTTTAACTGATATATAGTTGACACACAATTAGTTTCAGATGGACAACATAGTGATTTGACAACTCTATAACCTTAGGCTATGCTTACCACAAGTATGCCTACCATCTGGCACCATACCATGCCATCACAGTACCACTGATTGTATATTCCCTATGCTATACCTTTTATCCCTAGGACTTACTCGTTCCATAACTGGTAGCCTGTATCTCTCACTGCTGCTTCACACATTTTATGGCCCCCTCCTCCTCTGGCAACCATCAGTTTGTTTTCTGTATTTATGGGTCTATTTTGTTTGATTCATTTGCTCTTTAGATTTCACGTGTAAATGAAATTTTTCTTTCTCTGACTGACTTATTTCACTTAGCACAATATCCTCCAGGTTAATCCATGTTATCATAATTGGCAAGACTTCAATCTATTTTATGGCTAATACTCTCTCACTTAGAGACAGACACCACATCTTAATTCATCTGCCAGTGGACACAGATTGCTTTCATATATTGGCTATTGTAAATAATGCTATGGTAAACATAGGGGTGCATATTATCTTTTCAAATCAATGTTTTCATTTCCTTTGGGTAAATACTCAGCAGTGGAATTACTGGGTCATATGGTATTATTAATTTTTTGAATATTTCCATACTGCTTTCCATAGTGGCTACACCAGTTTGCATTCCCATCAGCAGTGCACAAGGGTTCCTTCTTCTCTACATCCTTGCCAACACTTGTCATTTCTTGTCTTTTTGATTCTCGCCATTCTGGCAAATGTAAGTTAATTAGCTCACTGTGTTTTGATTTGCATTTCCCAAATTAGTGATGTTGAACATGTTTCATGTATGTGTATGGTTGGCCATCTGTGTGTCATCTTTGGAAAAATGTCTACTCAGGTCCTCTGCCCATTTTTTAATTGGATTATTTGGGTTTTCTTAGTGCTGAGTTATATGCCTGAGGAAGCAGAACTGCAAAAATGTTGCTACGACCCATGTCAAAGAAATTACTACCCATGTTTTCTTTCGGGAATTTTAAAGATCTAAAAGTGAGACATGAAATCATAATCAGTTTTGAGTTTTTTGGTGTGTATCATGTAAGAAAGTTGTCCAGTTCTATTATTTTGCACATAGCTGTCTAGTTTTCCTATTTATTGAAGAGATGGTCTTTTTTCTGTTGTATATTTTTTGCCTTCTTTGTTGTAGATTAACCATTTCAGTTTGCACTGATTTCTGAACTCTTTTCTATTGATCTATGTGTCTGATTTTGTACCAGTACCATACTATTTTGATTAGTATAGCTTTGTAGTTTATTATGAAATCTGGGATTATAATACCTTCAGTTTTTTCTTCTTTCTCAAGATTCATCCGGGTCTTTTGTGTTTCTTTTTTTTTTAATATTTATTTATTTTTAATTTTTATTTATTTATGATAGTCACACAGTGAGAGAGAGAGAGAGGCAGAGACATAGGCAGAGGGAGAAGCAGGTTCCACGCACCGGGAGCCTGACGTGGGATTCGATCCCGGGTCTCCAGGATCGCACCCTGGGCCAAAGGCAAGCGCCAAACCGCTGCGCCACCCAGGGATCCCTCTTTTGTGGTTCCATACAAATTTTAATATTATTTTTTCTAGTTGTGTGAAAAAATGTATTTTGATAGGGATTACATCGAAGCTATCGATTGCTTAGGACAGTATGGATGTTTTCTTTAGCAGTATTAGCAGAACAGCAGTATTCTTTCATGGGCATGGAATATCTTTCCATTAATCAGTGTTGTCTTCAGTTTCTTTCAGCAATGTTTTATAATTTCGAGAGTTCATGTCTTTCTCCTCCTTGGTTAAGTTTATTAGGTATTTTATACTTCTAGGTGTGATGGTAAAAAGGATTATTAATTTATTTTCTGCTACTTTGTTATTAGTGTATAGAAACACAACCAATTTCTGTATTTTGTATCTTGAAACTTTACTGAATTCACTTATTCTAGTAGTTTTTATTTATACTCTCATGTCATCTGCAAATGATGAGAGTTTTATACATCTTCCTTACCAATGTAGATGGCTTTTTCTTTTTCTCATGTGATTTCAGTACTTGGGATTTTCATTACTATGTTGAATAAAAGTGGTGAGAGTGGACATCCTTGGCCTCCTTCCTGATCTTAAAACTGAAAGCTTTTCCACTATTGAGTATGATGTTAGTTGTGGGATTTTCATATATGGCCTTTATTATATTGAGTTTTTTTTCCTTCTAAACTGACAAAAAGTTTTTATCACAAACAGATGTTGAGCTTTTTCAGGCATTTTTCCTGCATCTCTTAAGATTTTTATCCTTTTTGTTGATGTGTTTTATTATGTTGATTTGCAAATATTGGAGCCTCCTTCCATCACTGAAATACTTCCCACTTGATTATGGTGACTGGTCCTTTTAATGGATTGTTGAATACAACTGTTTGCTAATACTTTGTTAAGGTGCAAATAAAAAAAATACTTTGTTGAGGATATTTTCATCTATGTTTATCAGGGATGTTGGCATATAGTTTTCCATTGTTGTAGTGTCTCTGTCTGGTTTTGATATCAGGCTAATGTTAGCCTTGTAGAATCAATTTAGGAATCTTTCTTCCTAGTCAAGTTTTTGGAATAGTTTGAAGGGAACAGGTATTAACTTTTATTTAAATGTTGGTAGAAAAAAATAAAATAAAATAAATGTTGGTAGAATTCTCATGTGAATCCATCTAGTCCTGAATTATTGTTTGTTGGGAGTTTTTTTGAATAGCTGTTTTTTGGGGTTTTTTTGGGTAATGAAATTCAATGTGTTCAGCTTTCTATGTCTTAATTAGTTTGGGAAGATTGTATGTTTCTAGGAATTTATCCATTTGTTTCTAGGTTGTCCAATTTTTGGTATATAATTTAATATTATCTTAAAATTTCTTGTCACTTATATCTCATTTCTGATTTTATTTATTCGAATCCTCTTTTCTCCTTGATAAAATTGACAAACCTTTAGCCAGACAAGCCAGAGCTTGTTTCTCTTTTCAAAGAACCACCTCTTGGTTTTTTTGATGTTTTCCTTTGTTGGGTCTTTCATTTGTTTCTGTTCCAATCTTTATTATTTTCTTTCTTCTATAAACGTTGACCTTTGTTCTTCTTTTTCTAGTTTCTTTAGGTTTAGGTTAGATTGAGATTTTTATTGTTTGTGGTAGACCTTATATGGACCATTGTGGTTTTGTTTCCATTTTTCTCCATGTACCTTTGATTTATCAACTCATTGGCAACTCATTAGCATGTTGTTTAATTTCCACTTGTGTTTTTTCCAGTGTTTTCCTTATGATTGATTTCTAGTTTAATATAGTCATGGTCAGAAAAGATACACTGTATGATTTCAACCTTAAATTTGAGATTTGTTTTGTGGCCTACCGTGTGATCAGTCCTGGAGGTTTTCCTCATGTTCTTAAAAAGAACATGTATTCTGCTTTTGGGATTAAATGTTCTGTGTATATGGGTGTTCTATCCATTGATGTAGGTAGGGTGTTAAAGTCCTTCTGTTGTGTTACTCTCAGATACTTGCTTTAGGTGCTCCAGTGTTGAGAGTGCATATTGACAATTACATATCCTCTTGTTGGATTGCCTCTTTATCATTATGTGTTGCGTTAGTCTCTGTTTGAGTATCTACTTTGTGTGATACAAGTATTATCACCTGACCTTTATTCCTCCCACCCCCCGCTTCCATTTGCATGGAGTATCTTTCATCCTTTCATTTTCAGTCTGTATGTAAGTATGAAATGAGTCTCCTTATCCATTCTGCTGTCCTTCATCTTTCCATTGGTGCATTTAGACCATTTACATTTAAAGTAATTATTGATCAGTGTGTGCTGCTTGTCATTTTTGTTAATATTTTCCTGTATTTTATAGTTCTCTCTTCCTTCTTCTCTTGCTCTCTTTGTGATTGAAGACTTTCTGTAGTATTATGCTTGATTTTCTCTTTATTATAGGTTTTGGGTTTGTGCTTACCATGGGGTTTATATAAAGCATCCTAAGTATATAACAGTCTTGATAGTCACTTAAGTTTGAACACATTTTAAAAGAACTTTTTTACCATTTTCCTCTTGTTAAATATGTTGTCATATTTTACATCTTTTTATTGATAATTTTCTTCTACTTAAGGCCTTTTCTTTTCCACTTGAAGTTCCTTTAACATTTCTTATTAAGGCTGGTTTAGTGGTAATAAACTCCTTTAACTTTTGTTTGAGAAACTGTGTCCTTCAATTCTGAATGATAATTTTGCTGGATAGAGTATTCTTGGCAGTAGGTTTTTTCCTTTCAGTTCTTTGAATCTATCATGCTATCTCCTGTCTAGCTTGCAAAGTTTCTGCTGAAAAAAATCAGCTGATTACCTTATGGAGTTTCCCTTGTATATAGCTTTTTGCTTCTTTCTTGCTCCTTTTCTCTTTATCTATAGTGTTTAACATTTTAATTACTGTGTCACAGTATGGATTTCCTTTATGTAACTAGCAATGAACCATGATTTTTTAAAAAAATAACATTTATCCATAAGGGGAAAACAATAAAACCCTCAAAAAAATGAGATACCAAAAAATACAAATCCAACAAAAGATATGGGAGACAATTAAAAAAATAGCTAAGTAGAGGGAGAACTATGCTATGCCCATGGATTAGAAGACTCAGTATGGTAAAGCTGAGAAATCTCCCAAAATGATCTTTACACATAGTGCCATTCTAGTCAAAAATCCCAATGGGGTATAGTGTATGAATTTACTACTATACAGCAATGAATGTGAAATAACTGTAGAATCACAGATGACTCTTAGAAACAACATTAAATGAAAGAAGAATCACAAAGCAGAGTCTAAAACTGTATTGTTTAGGCATGTGGTCATAGGTAGTAAAACTATAAAAGGAAATGAAGAGAATGATAACCATGAAAATCAGAATAGTGGCTACCATTACACAAAAGGATGAAGAATGTCATCAGGGAGGGTCATGTTTTCAGGGTGTAGGTGATATTTCATTTCTTGACCTGGGTGGTAATTACTTTGATGCAAATAAAAAGAGTAAGGAGCTGAACCAAAGAATTTGAAATGGACTTAAGTACATACTGGGAATAAATCCATGATACAGTTATTGGTTATTGTATCATAATGTTGAATTGACTTGAATGATTTAGAATACTCCATCCAGATAGTCTCTTAAAAAGTGCTTCTTGTAAGTTAGATTTTCTATCAGAAATGTGCTAGCCAGTTTACCAGAATCTACTAGTATAAAATTTAATATGAGGCAAATTCTGCTATTACTATGTTCAGGAAAATCATTACTGGATAAGTCACAAAAAAATTCCATCTATAAACATTAATAGCTAACAGTATTTACCATTTTTGAGCACTTGCCATATAGCAGATACTGGTCAAGCATTATAAATGCATTATCTCATTTAATCTTGGAAACAACTCTTAAGTGTGGATACCATAATTGTCCCCATCTTACAAAGGTAAAGGACAGAATCAGGTTTTGATCCTGTTCTCTCTGACTTTAGAACTCTTATTCTTAGTCCCTGTAATCTTTACTTGAGGCTAGAGTTATATAGTGTATATAATGTTCTTATTGTTAACAGATTTTCGTTTATTCTAACTGGTTATGATGTGGGTATTCAAACTTTTATTAATTCAGCAGCAAATATCAGCTAAAAGCCAGGCATTTCTATGGCCCCTGTCTACTGGATCTTGCTCCATTTAGCAGGTTGGAACCTGTGCCACATAAGTTTTGCTGGCATCTTTCTTCCCTGGAACCTAGTGTATTGTGATACTTCAGGTATCACCAAACTTAATTCAACTTTATAGATTTTTTTTTTTTTTTACATATCCATTACCCAAACTATACATATTAATCTGCTTCCTGAACGACTGCAGTACTGGAAATTACCTCTTGGAGCTGCTCTTTTCACTGGCAGAATTGTTACCTATTCCTTGTAAGAACTGACCTTCATCTGGACGTCATTATCAGAGGTATTGAGTCTTTTTACAAATATAGAGAGTGAAGGCCCTCGAGTTATTTCCTTATACCCTCATAGCTCTTCTTCACATGAGTTCTTAATCAGTTCATACTGGTTTTTTTTTTTCATATTATACCCTGCCATATACTCTATCAAATGGGTCCCATATCATTTATAATCAGATCTCTAAAATGTTAGGACATCATGCTCTTCATAAAAAATGTAACCCCTATTTACTGCATTCCTTTTCTGAAAAAAATAAACTTTGTTATTTTGACTTATAGTGCCTTTTTCAGGAGATTAACCTTCTGTCTGTAGTTTAACATCTCCCAGTAGATCAAAAGGAAAGTGGTAGTCACGGTATAAGGAAGAGAAGCTGGATAGCTTCTTCTGCCCCTTATACTTCAAAGAGCCAAGATTTTGTTTTTACCCAATTATTCTCCTATATTTTCTTTCCTTTATTTTTACAATTTGTTCTCAAATGTCTTAAAGGAAATTATCTTATTAATGGTAATGGAATATATCTGAAGTCTCTGATCACGAGGACTACAGGCTTGAGCCCAATAAAATCCACTGTTATCCTTGCTGCTATATAGATTGATTATACAATAATAGAAAAAAGAAGATAAAACCAGAAATGACTACTTTTGAATATGAGGAAAATTCTTGGACATAATTTTTCGTAACTTTAAAAATACTATTCTCTTTATGATGTTTTCTTTGTTCCCTTTAAATAACTGGGGCAAATTAAAGTGAAGTCCAAGGACACTGTGAGATTGACTAATGAAATTTGATTTGTGAATGCATTCTTTTATCTATAAGGACAGTTTCCAAAGTGTGGTCTGGGGATTTGAGACCCTTCCAGGATCTCTGTGGGTGAAAAATTATTTTTAATAACCCTAAGATGTCATTTGTCTTTATTTACTGTTTCTTTCATTGAGTGTAGAGTGGAGTTTTCCAAACTACATGGCATATGGTGTTACAACAGCCTGAACACAAAAGCCCTTGTGAGAATTCATCTGTCTTCTATTAAGCCAGGCATTAAAGACATTTGAAAAAATGTAAAACAATGCCTCACTTTTTTTTTATCATGCTAATCTAGATTTTTCCTTTTTTTTTTTTTTTTTTTAAGATTTTACTTATTTATCCATGAAAGACTCAAGAGAGAGAGAGGCAGAGGGAGAAGCAGGCTCCATTCAGGGAGCCTGACATGGGACTCGATCCCGGGTCTCCAGGATCAGGCCCTGGGCTGAAGGCGGCACTAAACCGCTAAGCCACCTGGGCTGCCCTAAATTTTTCCTTTAAAAAGTATAATTTACCTTTTTTAAAAAGCCTGCCGTAGGATGTTAAATGAATTAATGTTTTTTCATTATTCAGTTTTAATTTCAGATATGGTATTATTGGTACTTATAACCCACATTTATGAAAAGTCTTTAGGGCCCTCAGTAATTTTTAAATTTATGAATTATATAATAAATTTGAATTTTTTTCTTATACCCTTTATCCTATAAAAGGCAAACTGAAAGTCATCTATTTTTAGGTTGCTCCAGACCTCAGGAAAGATCAGATTACTTGATGTTGGCAGCTGCTTTAACCCATTTCTGAAGTTTGAAGAATTTCTAACTGTTGGCATAGACATCGTACCTGCTGTAGAGGTATGCATAGTTCTGTTTTGTTTTGAAACTTAAAGATCTTAATAAAGGAAAAGCATTTGTCTTTACAATCCTGAAAAAAACAAGTGTTTTTGTTTTCTAAGAACAAGTTGGTAAAAAATTTCTGTTCAAAAGCAAATGTATGTTCCTTGAAAATTTTTGATCATTTACTTGACAAGTATGGTACTGGTCAAAATAATACTGGTTTTATTTATTTTGTTCCCTGTTTATCCATTGTTGTAATCAAGAGACTTTAGTAGATTGCAAAGATTTCTAAATAGCTGTAAGGTTTGGGGCTTTTTGTTTGAGGTATCCTTTTCTGAAGTGTACTATGATGTAGAGCCATTATGGAATGTCAAGAGCAAGGATTTTTGAGACCGTTAAAACTTTATTAAATCCCAGTTATTTGTACTTAAAATAGTTCCTCTGCTTTTAAAATTTTTTTTCTTAAAGCAGTAGGCACCAAAAATTTTTACAAATTGCATTTTTAATGTTAGAATATGTGTTACAGTATAAATTTTTCACTCTCCTGCTATAGTCCTAGCACCTAGAAGAGTGCCTAGCACATGAAGTACTCATTAAATACATCTTTGAATAAAAGAATAGAATCTTACTTTCATCCTGAGGTTGTATCTTTGAGCCTGTTCTCTTATCTGTGTGATGGGGTTAGTAATGACCATTAATGTCTAGTTAAGTATTTAAAACACCTAGCAGAGTACCTATTACATAGTGAGTACTAAAGAAATGTTTGCCATTATTACTAAAAAAATTCCTTCATGGAGATTCAACTTTCATATGAATCTTTTGAATTTTGATTTAAAAAATGCTATCAACCTATTATATTATCTCTACTTCTGAAAAAGTGGACAAATGTTTGCTTTATGTTAAAACATCTGTTCTTAGCTTATCACTGCAAAGAATTCCTGTACCATCAGGACCTATACTTTTTAAATGCATTTGGCTTTAGTACATGGATTTTCTTCTTTCCTCAAGACACATTAGAGAGGTCCTTTAGGGACTGCTGAAACATGACAACTATTTGCTCTAAACTTTGGGCTCAAATAAATGTTAAATTTGTTTACATAGAGAACCATAACTTTAAACTCTTAAATATAGCAGTTATTTTGCCTTCCAAATGATTTAAGTTCAGGAGTAGAATCAGACTTCTACAGTTTCAGAATACTGTAACTAATTTTAAAACAAAGAGACTTTTACTTCGAGCCAAGATGGAGTAACAAAAACCAGTTTGCTCTTTCCCCTACCTAAAACCACAAAGAGTGAACAAAATGTAAATAATTTACAAAACATGGGATATCAGGTAATAAAGGACAATGATCACTGAAAACAAATGAATTGAGCCCTACTCTTGCACCAGCATTTGGCCGTTAGACAACTTCTAGGACATGACACAGAAAGAGAGAATCCCAGGCAAAGCCCAGCGGCTTCCCTGAGTTGTGGAGACAGCTTAGAGTCCTGAAGGGCACAAGGCAGCTAGGATTCTGAGAACAGAATACTGATAAAAGAGAGCTGCACAGAGGGAAAACTTCAGAGTTCTGAAGGTGAAGAGTCCTCCTTGGGTACTCAACTGAATACTGAACATTACATGACATGTGTAAGAAAGCTACATGTGACTCAAACTACACTCAAAAGGATTCAGGGTTATATATGGTACCTGTTCCCATCAACCATACTGGAAACCTAAAACTAATCACAGTGCGTTAAGTAGAGTATACATGAGTCTTATCTAAGTACTGGAAAATAATTAGCCTTAGACTGAACAGTGGTCCAGTCCCACCTAATAAATCTTAGAAGACCCAAAAAGATCAAAGTGTCTCAGGTAATATAACTTCATCCCAGAACAAAGCTCAAGAATATTCATAGCAGTACAATGCCATCCAGCACCCAATAGGGTAAAAATCCACCATATTGGACATCCAATAAAAAAATAACTGGCCATAATCAACAAAAATTAACCCTGAACTGACATAGATGTTAAAATTAGGAAACAAGGACATTAATACAGGCACAGTATGACAATATTGTTTAAGTACAAAAAGTTTATAGAGATACAGAACATAAGAAAAGTTAAATTGAAGACGTGACAATAGAAACTACTCAAAACTAAACACCAGAAGAATTTGAGTTGGAAGAACATCAGTGAGCAATGAGATAATATCAAGTGGCCGGGGCGCCTGGGTGGCTCAGTCATTTAAGTTTCTGCCTTTGGTCCTTGGATCAAGTCCCATGTTCCTCTCCCTCTGCCCCTGCTACCCTACTCCCCTACTCGTTCTTGTTCTGTCTCTCTCAAATAATAATAATATCAAGTGGCCAAATACAAGCATAATTGGAGTCTCTCCCACAAGGCAGAGAGATTTAAGAAATAATGGCCTAAAATATTCCAATTTGATCAAAGCTATCTATAAGTCCACAAATCCAAGAAGTTTAACAAATCTATAAACACAAGAAACAAAATTACACCAAGGGACATGGTAATCATCATTTACCCCCAACACACACACACAAAAATCAAAACAATGATAAAGGGAAAGTCTTAAAAGCAGACAGATTTTCTTAAAAAAAGGTAAAATACTAAAAGATAATTTGTCACCAGGAATTCCATACATAGCAAAATTGTCTTTCAAAAATAAAGACAAAGATTTTTTTTCAGACATTCAAAAGCTTCAAGGATTTAACATCAGCCAATTTACGTTACAGGAAATGTTAAGGAAGAAATACTTCAGGTGGAAATACAGATCTACACAAAATGATGAAGAATATAGGAAGTGAGAACTATGTAGTTGTAAAAAATGTAATTTTTTTATTATTTAAACTCGGAAAGATAACCGACCATTATTATGGGTTGAATCCTGTCCTGTTCCTCCTTGCAAAGATATGTTGGAGTCCTAACCTCCAGTATGTTAATTTATTTGGAGATAGGGTCTTTACAGAGATAATTAAGTTAAAATAAGGTCATTAGGGTGGGCCCTAATTCAGTTTGATTGTAGTATTCTTATAAAAAGGAGAAATTCTGGCTTAGAAACCTAACACACAGAATGTCATGTGAAAGCAGAGGGGTGGTGGTTCTACAAATAAAGAATATGAAGATTGCCAACAAACAACCAGTAACTAGAAGAAAGGCATGAACAGATTTTCCTTCACAGCCCTCAGAACAAACAATTCTGCAGACACCTTGATCTCAGACTTCTATACTCCAGAACTGTGACAAAGTACATTTCTGTTGAAGCCACTCGATTTGCAGTATTCTGTTATAGCAGTCTTAGCAAACTAATATATCCATTTAAATAAGAATGATATGCAGTGTCATTTATATGTTAAAAAAAAGACAATGAGAGAAGTGGAAATATATACTATTTTAAGGGCTTTATATATGAAGTGGTAAAATATTTGAAAGTAGATTATCAGTTAAAGATATACACATTAAAGCAACTACTGAAATAAAGAGGGCTAATAAGGGGGCAGTAAGATAAAACTCATAAAATCATTGAATACAAAAGATGGGAGAAAGAGGACAAAAGTTATAATGAAGAGATGAGACAAAATAGGAGTATAGATTTAAACCTAAGTGTTTAAATCAATAATTACATTAAATAGGCTGCACTCTTCATCTCCTGGCTACAGAGGCCAAGAGGCATGTGTTCCTTGTTCTGTGGCACTGTAATATTGTCACCCAGAAAGGAGCTCATATCCCATCTGGCACCTCGGTTTTTGCAACTGCTGCCAGAATACATCACTGCATTGCCTGGCTCTGGTGGCTAGTAAGGCTTACACTTATGGGTCCCACAGAACTGTAATCAATAAGGAAATTTCCTTAACAGCTATGCCCCCTAGGCCACAGCAAGAGGCATCAGACCTAGGAGCTCAGACTTCCTGTGAGGAAGATTATTAACTAATCATTGTGACAGCAGACTGCTAACTAAATACATATCTTGGGGCTATAATCCTTTCCAGAGAATTCTTTTGTAGGAGAGGATCCTATCTTTGAGCTCACTCTCTGCTATGCTCTCAAGTGCCAGTGTCTCCTGGAGGGGAGCTATACATGCATCTGATGCCCCAGTTTTTACAGCTGCCTTCCAGGGAATAGCCTTTGATCACCTGGCTCTTGTGGCTAGGGTAAGGGTACGTAGAGGACTGGCATTCCTGGGTCCCATGGGACTGTGGCATTTGGAAAGGTGGTTCTTGACAGACTAGTAGGCTACCACCCCCAGGGCACTGCACAGAAAGCAGAATGAGGCGCCACTCCCCAGTCTTTCTGTGAAGGAGGCCTCTTGGCTCAGTCTGGGCTTTGGCCTGAGGGAGGGACCTCTTTCAGATTTGGCACACATTTAGGAGCATACAAAGCTCCTCTCAAGGAGTATTAGGCTGAGGATGCCATCTTTCTCCATCTGCCTTGCTCCACCTTGCTACTGTCACCCAGAAAAGACCTATTACGCTCATCTGGAGCCCTGATCTCTTTGCCACACCGGGGATACCTCCAGATTGCCTGGTTCTAATGGCCAGCAGGGGCTTACATGTGTGGTTTCACAGGACTATATATATTTGCATACTTTTAAAAAACTGATGCCTGAAGGTCTGGCTTCTAGTCAGCCTAAATCTAGGTGCTGAAATCATCCCCCTCCAGGACAATGACAGGTCATGGCACATCCTCAGCTACTGGAAGCTATTAAAAATGTAATAGGCTGCTTAGACAAGCATAAAAGTTTGAAAGACACCCAAGCACTGAGACAGAGTTGCATAACAAGTTTCGTCTTCTACACAAGGCCACTCCTTCAAGACTGGAAGAGGCTGTGGTGTCATCTGCAATATAGAAACCAATACAGAGAGTAAGGTAAAATGAAAAGAGGAATATGTTCCAAATGGGGGAAAAAAGATAAAACTTGGGGAAAAGATTAATGAAATAGAGAAGTAATTTACTTATTAAAGAATTCAAAGATCTTGCTCATCAAACTGGAAAGAAGAATGGATTAACACAGTGAGAACTTCAATAAAGAGATGGAACATATGAGAAAGATACCAAGTAGAAGTCACTGAGATGAAGAATAGAATAACTGAAAAATACAGTAGAGTCATTCAGCATGAGACTAGAAGCAGAAGCATCAGTCAACTTGAAGACAAGGTAGTGGAACTCAAACAGAACAGCAAAAATGAAAAATCAAAAGAATAGCAGCAAGAGGAAAACAACTTACTACATACAAATGACCTCACATAGATGTATAAGCAGATTTTTCGGCAGAAACTTGCGGGCCAGAAGAATTGGCATTTTATGTTCAAAAGGCTGAAAGAAAAAAAATACTGCCATCCAAGAATACCCTACCTGACAAAGTTTTTCACAAGTGGAAGATGACACAAAGAAATGGAAAGACATTCTATGATCATAGATTGGAAAGCAAATATAATTAAAATGTCTGTACTATATCCAAAGCAATCTACAGATTGAATATAATCCCTGTCAAAATACCAATTTTTACAGAACTAGAACAGTCTTAAAATTTGTGTGCAACCACAAAATACCCTGAATAGCCAAAGCATTCTTGAAAAATAAAACTGGAGGTATCACAATTCCAGATTTCAAAGTTATAATACAAAGCTTTGGTAATCAGAGTACTGGCATAAATACAGACACATGTATCAACAGAATAGAAAACCTAGAAATAAACCCATGATTATATGGTCAATTAATCTTTGACAAAGAATAAATGTACAATGGGGAAAAGACAGCTTCCTCAACAAATGGTATTAGGAAAACTGGACAGCTACATGCAAAAGAATGAAACTAGACCATCCTGTCACACCATGCACAAAAATAAACTCAAAATAGATGAAAGACCTAAATGTGAGACCTGAAACCATAAAAACCCTAGCAAAGAACGCGAGCATTCATTTCTTTGACATGAACCATTAAAATTTTTCTAGGTAGGTCTCCTAAGGCAAGGAGAAGAAAAGCAAAAAATAAACTGTTGAGACTACGTCAAAATAAAGAGTTTCTACACAGCAAAAGCAATGATCAACAAAACAAAAAGACAACCTACTACTGAATGGGAGAAGGTATTTGCAACTGATACCTGTTAAAGGGTTAGTATCCAAAATATATAAAGAACTTATACAACACCAAAAACCACAAATAATCTTGTTTAAAAATGGGCAGAAGACATGAATAGACATTTCTCCAAAAAAAACATATCGATAGCCAACAGACATGAAAAGATGATCAACATCGCTCATCATCAGGAGAATGCAAATTAAAACTACAATGGGATATCATCTCACACCTGTAAGAATGGCTAAAATCAAAAACAAAAGAAACAAGGGTTGGCAAGAATGTGGATGGAGTAAAAGGCACCCTCATGCAGATGGGAATGCAGACTGGTGCAGTCACCATGAAAGAATGGATGTTCCTCAAAAAAATTAAAAGTAGGGGATCCCTGGGTGGCTCAGTGGTTTAGCGCCTGCCTTTGGCCCAGGGCGCGATCCTGGAGTCCCGGGATCGAGTCCCACGTCGGGCTCCCAGCATGGAACCTGCTTCTCCCTCCTCCTATGTCTCTGTCTCTCTCTCTCTCTCCGTCTCTCTATCATGAATAAATAAATAAAATAAAGCTTTAAAAAAAGTAAAAAAAAAAAAAAAAGTTAAAAATAGAACTGTCCTACAATACAGCATTCACACTAACTGGGTTGTTACCCAAAAAATACACAACCACTAATTCATGCAGATATATACACCCTTACATTTATAGCAGAATTATTTACAATAAAACTGTGAAAGCAGCTAAAATGTCTATCAATAGATGAATAAGTGAGATATATATATATGTATATTCCTCCGTTAAAGATTAGTTAACCACATAATTGTGGGTTTATTTCTAGACTCTATTCTATCGATATAAGTGAGATATATGTACGTATTATTCATTGTGTGTGTGTATACACAAACACACACACATAATGAATTATTACTTAAGGTGTGCCTGGGTAGCGCAGTCGGTTAAGCCTCAGCTCGGGTCTTGAGTTCAAGCCCCATGTTGAGCTCCACACTGGGCATGGAGCCTACTTAAGAGAGAGAAAGAAATCTTATTCAGCCATAAAAAGGAACTCAAATATTTCCATCTGTAGCAACATGGATGAAGCTAGAGAGTGTGTGTGTGTGTGTGTATGTTTTAAAGATTGTTTATTTGAAGCTAGAGAGTATAGTGCAAAGTGAAATAGGTTAGTCAGAGAAAGACAAATAGTGTATCATCTCATACTGGAATGTAAACAAAACAAATGAGCAAAGGGGAAAAAAGAGAGACAAACCAAGAAACAGACTCTTGACTATAGAGAACAAACTGACAATTATCAGAGGGGAGATTGCTGGATGGATACAAGAGATAACAGGGATTAAAGAGTATACTTATCATGGCAAGAAATCATTTGCGGCATTATTGAGGAAATTTGGTTATGTGTTGCTTATCTAAAATCAACAGTAAATTTCTTAGGTGTGATTTTAAAAGAGAGAGTTTCCAGACAAGCAAAAGCTAAAGGAGTTCATCACCACTTAACTGATCTTAGGAGACATTTTAAAAGAACTTACTTAAGCTGAAAATAAAAGGGCACTAATTAGTATTAAGAAAAATTACAAAAGAATAAATCTCACTGGAAAGGTTAATATATGGTAAATAGAGTAGATTAACCACCTATAAAGTAAGTATGAAGATTTAAAGACAAAAGTAGTAAAAATAAGTGTAATTATAATGGTTAAAGGGCACACAAGATTAAGAGAAAATGTCACATGAAAAACGTAAAACTTGATGGGTAATAAGCTTTACAATGTGAACAACTTAAAATAGTGTTAGAGACCTGAGTTGTTATATGTAAGCCTCAGAGTGACCACAAAGCAAAAATTTATACTAAATACACAAAATATAAAGAGAAAGGGATATAAGCATACCACTAAGAAAGTCATCAAACCACAAAAAAAGAGAACAAGAGAAAACAAAGTGGAACTACAGAAAGAGCCAGAAAATAATTATCACAATGGAAATAAGCACATACCTGCCAGTAATTACTTTAAATATATAAGTGCATTAATTTCTCCAAGAAAAGGACAGATTGAATGGATAAAAGAAACAAGACCCCTCTATAGGCTACCTGTAAGACTCACTTTAGATGTAAGGGGATAAATGCAGCTGAAGAATGAAGAGTTGGAAAAAGATATTCTATGTAAATGGAATCCAAAGGAAAGCTGGAGTAGATATACTTTTATCAGACAAAACAGACTTTATTTTTTGTTTAAAGATTTTGTTTATTCATGTGAGACACAGAGAGAGGCAAAGACACAGACAGAAGGCAGAGAAGCAGGCTCCATGCAAGGAGCCTGACATGAGACTCTATCCCAGGACTCTGGGATCGTGTCCTGAGCTGAATGAAGACAGACGCTCAACCACTGAGTCATCCAGGCATCCCACAAAACAGACTTAAAACAAAGATTTTAATAAAGGATGATAAATGGGCCAATCCAATGAGAAAATATAGCATTTGTAAATATGCATTCAACATAAGAGCATCTGTATGTATATAAAGCAAATATATATTTAGATCAAAAGGAAGAAATAAATAGCAATACAATAGTAATGGGGACTTTAGTATCCCCACTTATATCAACTGATAGCCCAATGGCCTTAAATGACACATTAGACCAGACAGACGTAATAGATACTTGCAGAACACTTCATCCAAAACAACACCTTTTTCTCAAGTGAAAATGCAGCATTTTCCAAGACAAATCCTTTGTCTGAGAAATACTTATATTTAAGAAGATTAAAATCATATCAACCAGCTTTTACCAACCACAGTGGTATGAAGGGAGATATTCATTACACAAAACTAGAAAATTTATACATCTGTGGAGATGAAACAAGCTATCAAACAACCAGTGGCTCAAAGAAGAAATCAAAAGAGAAATCAAAAAATAATTTGAGACAAATGAAAATAGAAATGGAACACACCAAAATTTACAGGATGCAGGAAAACCAATTCTATGAGAGAAGTTCATAGCCAGAAATGCCTACATCAAGAAACAAAAAAAGTTTCAAACAACCTAACTGTATACCTCAAGGACCTAAGTTCAAAAAAATATCCAAAGATAGAAGGAAGGAAATAACAAAGATCAGAGCAGACATAAATGAAATAGAGAATAGAAAGAAAAATAGAAAAGGTTAATGAAACTAAAAGCTGCTTTTTTAGAAAAGATACACAAAATTGACAAACCTTTAGCTATACTCACCAAGAAAAGGATCCAAATAAATAAAATCCAGTATGAAACAGGAGATGTTACAACTGATACCACAGAAATACAAAGGATAAGAGACTACAATAAATAATTATATGCTAACAAATTGAACCACCTAGAAGAAATTAATAAATTGCTAGAAACATACAACCTACTAAGACTGAATTAAGATAAAAAAGGCACCTAAGTTGCTCAAATCAGTTAAGAGTGTACCTTTGGCTCAGGTCATGATCCCAGAGTCCTGGGATCAAGCCGCACGTTGGGCTCCCTGTTCTACAGGATGCCTACTTCTCCATGTCCCTCTGCCTGGCGCTTCCCCTGCTTGTGCTCTCTCGCTTCCTCGTTCTGTGTCAAATAAATAAATAAAATCTTAAAAAAAAAAGATAAAATAGAAAATCTGAACAGACTGGTTAGTAGTAAGTGGATTAAATAAGTAATCCAAACCCTTCCAACATGAAAGACCTAAATGTAAGACAGGAATCCATCAAAATCCTAGAGAACACAGGCAGCAACCTCTTTGACTTCAGCCACAGCAACTTCTCGCTAGGCACATCTTCAAAGGCAAGGGAAACAAAAGCAAAAATGAACTATTTGAACTTGATCAAGATAAAAAGCTTTTGCACATCAAAGGAAACATTCAACAGAACTAGAAGACAACCTACAGAATGGGAGAAGATATTTGCAAATCTCTTAATCAGATAAAGGGCTAGTATCCAGAATCTGTAAAGAATTTATCAAATTCAAAACCCAAAAAAACAAATAATCCAGTCAGGAAATGAGCAGAAAACATAAACAGAAATTTCTCCAAAGACATAAAATGGCCAACAGACACATGAAAAGAATGTTCAACATCATTCATCACCCAGGAAATAGAAATCAAAACCACAGGGAGATAACCACCTCACACCAGTCAGAGTGGCTAAAATTAAGAAATCAGGAAACAACAGATGTTGGCAATGTTGCCAAGAAAGGGGAACCCTCTTACACTGTTGGTGGGAATGCAAACTGGTGTAGCCACTCTGGAAAACAGTATGAAGGTTCCTCAAAAAGTTAAAAATAGAGCTACTCTAGGACCCAGCAATTGCTCTATTAGATATTTACCCAAAGGATACATAGTGATTTGAAGGGGCACATGCACCCCAAAGTTTATAGCAGCAATGTCTACACTAGACATTGTGGAAACTGTGGAAAGATCACAGGTGTCCATCAACAGATAAATGGGTAAAGAAGATACAGTGTACATATGTAATGGATTACCACCTAGCCATCAAAAAGAATGAAATCTTGCCATTTACAATAATGTGGATGGAACTAGAAGATGTTATGCTAAGCAAAATAAGTCAGAGAAAGACAAGTATATGATTTGACTCACATGTGGAACTTAAGAAACAAAACAGATGACAATGAGGTAAGGGAAGGAAAAATAAAATAAGATGAAATCAGAGAGGGAGACAAACCCTAACAGACTCTAAACTATGGGAAATAAACTTAGGGTTGCTGGAGGGGAGCTGGGTTTGAGGATGGGGTAACTGAATGTGGGCATTAGGATGACACTTGATCTAAAGAGCACTGGATATTCTGTGCAACTTATGAATCACTAAACTCTACCTCTGAAACTAATAATTGGTAGTTATGTTATAGCTATATGTTAATTGATTTTAAATTTTTTTAAAAAATTTATGCTAAAAAAAATAAACCTTCCTAACAAACATAAATCCTCCTCAAACTCTTCCAGAAAAATATAGGAAGAGGAGGAAACCATTTCAAACTCGTATTATAAAGCCAGCATTACCCTGATAACAAAACAAGAATGCCGTAAGAAAAGAAAATTACAGGACAGTATCCCTAATATATAGTTAAGAAAATCCCCAATAAAATATAAGGAAACTGAATTCAGTAGTACATTAAAAGAATCATATACCATGATTGATATTTATTCCAGGAATGCAAGGATAGTTTAACATCCACAAAATCAATATATTATATACCATATTAACAAAATAAAGGATAAAAATCGTATCTTGATAGATGTGGAAAAAGCATTTAATAAAATAGAATGTATTTTTTTATTTATGATAGAAATTCTCAATAAAGTGGTTATGGATGGAACATACCTCAACATAGCAGAAAAGCTATATATGACAAGCCCAAAACTAACATCATTATTCAACTATGAAAAGCTTTTAAGTTTTTCCACTAAAATCGGGAACAAGACAAGGATACTCACTATTTCCACTTTTATTCAGTACTAAATAAGTACTGCCAGGCCAATTAAGCAAGAAAAGAAAATTAGCATCCAAACTGAAAAGAAGGAAGTAAAACTGTCCCTATTTGCAGGATAATATTTTAACTATATAAAAAAAAAAATCCCAAAGATTCAAATCAGGAAACTGTTAGAATAAAGAAATGCAGTAAAGTTGCAAGATAAAAAAAAATTTAATACAAAATCCATTATATTTCTGTACACTAATAGTATCAGAAAGAGAAATTAAGAAAACAATTCCATTTACAATTGTGTCAAAAAGAATATTCAGGAATAAATCTAACCAAGGAGGTGAAGACCTGTATATTGAAAACTACAAGATGTTAATAAAAGAAACTGAAGATGTAAATAAATGGCAGGATGGAATCTATGAGCACAGATTATAAGTATTAATATTGTTAATTATCCATACTACTCAAACCAATACACAGATCAGTGTAATCCCTGTCACAATTGCAGTGTCGTTTTTCACAGAAATAGAACAGGCCTAAAACTTAATCGGTATCATAAAAGACTCCCAAATAGTAAAGCAATTTGGGGAAAGAATAAAGCTGGAGGCATCACACTCCCTCATTTCAAACTATATTAAAAAGCTGTAGTAATTAAAACATTATAATACTGGTATTTAAACCTACACATAGAACAAATAGAGAGCCTTGAAATAGACCCTTGCATATATGGTCAGTTAATTTACAACAAAGGAGCAGAGAATATACAATGGGAAAAGGATAGTCTCTTCAATAAATGATGCTCAGAAAATTGGACATCCCATGCAAAGGAATGAAACTGGACCCCACTACATACAAAAACTGAAAATGGATTAAAGACTTGAACATAGACCAGAAGCCATAAAACTCCCATGAGAAAACATAGGGCATAAGCACCTTGATGTCAGTCATAGTGATGATTTGTTAAATCTACCAAAGCCAAAGGCAACAAAAGCAAAAATAAACAAGTGAGACTACATCAAACTAAAAACCTTGTGCAAAGAAAACCAGTAACAGCATGAAAAGGCAACCTACCAATTTGGAGAAAGTATCTGCAAGTGATTTTACATGCGGTAAGGGACTTCTATCTAAAATATGCTTTAAAATTCACAATTCAGTAGCAGAGAAACAGTCTAATTAAAAACTGGGCAGAAGATATGAATAGACATTTTTTTCAAAGACGACATACAGATGGTCAGAGAGGTACATGAAAACAGGCTTTACACAATTATCCTTATACCAGTCAAAATGGCAGTTATCAAAGACAAGAAGTAGCAAGTATTGCTGAGGATGTGGAGAAAAGGAACACTTGTGCACCGTAGGTGGGAATATAAATTTAGTGCAGCCATTATGAAAAACAGGTTTTCTCAAAAAATTAAAAATGAAACTACTGTTTAATCCATCAATTCTACATCTGGGTATTTATTCAAAGAAAATGAAAACACTAATTTGAAAAGAAGATATACACCCCTATATTCATCACATCGTTTACAGTAGCCAAGGTTTGGAAACAACCATGTGTCCATTGATGAATGAATGGATAAAGATGTGATGTGTGCATATCTAATGGAGTATTTGTCCATAAAAATGAATGAAAATACACACAAGTGTTCTATACAAAATTTTAGCATACTGAATGCAGGATCTCAAAACGGGTAATAATACATAATGGCCATGTTTGGTTTATAAGATTGGTTTAATTTCAGAAAACAATTTTTTTCATGTTAGTAGCACACTGAAAAGGATAATCTCTCAATAAGCGTAGGAAAAAGTCTGATAAAAATCCAAATATTCAAAAAAGAATACGAATATTCTTTCCCTGAGTGAAAACACTCAGAAGGAATTGAACTCAATTTCTTCAACCTGGTAAAGGCCATAATGAAAAACTTACAGCTAGCAATATACTTAAAAATGTTTTCCCTACTAGAACAAGAGTATATCCTCTCACCACTTCTATTCAGCATTCCTTGTAAGTTTTAGCCAGTGCAATCGAGCCAGAAAAAAAGCAGTAATAGTCATCAAGATTGGAAAGAACTGGGATCCCTGGGTCGCGCAGCGGTTTGGCGCCTGCCTTTGGCCCAGGGCATGATCCTGGAGACCCGGGATCGAATCCCACGTCGGGCTCCCGGTGCACGGAGCCTGCTTCTTCTCCCTCTGCCTGTGTCTCTGCCTCTCTCTCTCTCTCTCTCTCTCTGTGTGTGTGACTATCATAAATAAATAAAAATTAAGATTGGAAAGAACTAAAACTTTTGATGCCTGGGTGGCTCAGTGGTTGAGCGTCTGCCTTTGGCCCAGGGCATGATCCTGGAGTCCCAGGATGGAGTCCCACATCGGGGTCCATGCATGGAGCCTGCTTCTCTCTCTGCCTATGTCTCTCCCTCTCTCTGTGTCTCTCATGAATAAATAAATAAAATCTTTTTTTAAAAAAAAGTTTCCACATCCCTGCATGCAGACTGCTTTTCTCTCTGCCTCTCTCTGTGGTCTCTCATGAATAAATAAAATCTTTTAAAAAAGACCGAATAAGGTATTATCCCATATCTTTATTAATAACTATTATGTGAAAAGGGCAACTAATTTTTATCTAATCTTGAACTGTTTTATTCTGGATCATTTCCATGGAGTCGTAATATTCAGCAAATTATGCAATGCTGTGTGTTCATTTGTTGTGGTATTTCCCATGGTCATCTAAGTTAACTTTCACATATACTTTTAAATAAGTATTAACTTTTAAATTGAATATAACATTAAAATCATTAAGAGGATTCAAGTTAATGGTTTAAAGACATTTTTCATGATCTTAAAAAGTTTTGGTGCTGTGCTTTTACAAATTTATAATGCCCCTTTCATTACCCTCTTTGATTCATCTTTATTTTATGGTATTTCTTGTTTAAAGTTTTTATACTGGCCTGTCTTTGTTAACTGTAAATGTTGAAGTAAATGTAAATAGGACTAAGTTTAGATAAATCTTTCTTGTAAATTCTTGCCCAAATAAACTTCAAATTGTTAGAAATATTTTATTTTAAAAAAAAATATTTTTTTAATGAGTAGAAATTCTCTGGGGTTGATTAATTACTCTTGAGTGTTTAATGAGTAAGTTTAGTTTGAATGTCTGTACAAGTGGAATAATGTAGAAGGCAAAGATTCAAAATTGAAGCTTGGGTAATGTAGAAATGCTGTGACATAGTTTGGTGTAAAATTTGTGTAATAGGATTGGAAGTCAGTCCTCACATTCTTAACAGGCCTTGTTTTTCCCTTTCTGCAGAGTGTATATAAATGTGACTTCCTGAACTTGCAGCTTCAGCAGCCACTCCAGCTTGCGCAGGATGCTATAGATGCCTTTTTGAAGCAGCTGAAAAACCCTATTGATTCTCTTCCTGGAGAACTTTTCCACGTGGTGGTTTTCTCTCTCCTCCTTTCTTATTTTCCATCGCCTTACCAACGGTGGATTTGCTGCAAGAAAGCCCATGAACTGTTAGTGTTAAATGGTTTATTGCTTATCATCACACCTGATTCCTCCCATCAGAACCGTCATGCTATGATGATGAAAAGCTGGAAGATTGCTATAGAATCCCTGGGCTTTAAACGTTTCAAGTATTCAAAATTTTCACATATGCATTTGATGGCATTTAGAAAAACCTCCCTAAAAACCACAAGTGACTTGGTTAGTAGGAACTACCCAGGGATGTTATATATTCCTCAAGATTTCAACAGTATAGAAGAGGAGGAATATTCTAATCCTTCGTGCTACGTTCGATCAGATATAGAAGATGAACAACTAGCATATGGTTTCACAGAGCTCCCTGATGCTCCATACGACTCAGATTCTGGAGAAAGTCAAGCCAGCTCTATTCCTTTCTATGAGCTAGAAGATCCTATATTACTTTTAAGTTAATATCAAAGTAAAAGGCCCTTTCAGTCCGGACTCCTAAACTAATTGCTTACACTAATCAGAAATACTAACATGAACTCAGTACTTAAACCTGGTTTGCATAGAAGAAATGCAAAGGTTTACAGAGTTTGCTATTTTTTTCTACTTCTGGATTTTAAAATTTATTCTTATATAGAAAGCTTAAAGTTTCATGCAGAGTGACTCCTGTCATAGCAGAAACCACTGTTACTTTAGCATTTAGCACTAAGATATCATAGAAAGGTACCTTTTTTCTTTAGTGCTATTGTGAAAAGTGAAGCATAACTTGCTATGTATTTTCTTTTAATCTTTCAGTGTTGACTTTTAAACCATTGCAATGAGAAAGATATGTAGAAAGCTGTAGCTTGCACTTTGATGACTCACAAGTTAAATGTGACACAGAGATAGATTGGTTTAGTTGTTTTGTGATGCACTTACTCTCTTTTCTAGCTAAATTGTTATCTGTTACAGAAAGCCATTTTCTGCAGTTTTGTCTGATGATCCAGCATTTCATCAACATTTTGGAATTGATAATTTGTTTTCTTTTTTGCTCATTTGGCAGCATCAGACATTTGGGGAAAGATTTCCCCCAAGTATGTATTCTAATTTCATTAGTACAGTATAATCAACACCATTGCCAAAGTAGAATGTTCGTATCTTTCATATTGATTTAGGCCTTGGTGTTAAGTATATTTAACTGTGAGAGTTCACTCTTACCTTTTTTAAATTTAGTTTTCATTTACAAAATTTTCTATTTAAGCAAGGAACAATACTCAATCCTGACCTGAAACACCTTTGTGAAAGGGTTTGCACTTGTTAGAGTTTATGTTCTGTCTAGACCAACCTTGTTAGGGTCCTCACCTTTCCATTAAGGAGGTGTGCTGCACTACAAGTCTGGAATTATATAGAAACATTTTAAATTAACCCTCTGCTAGCAATCTCATAAAATGGTTTTGACCTTTCGATATTCTAATTTCTATCAAAATTCTAGCAGGAAATTTTCTTTTGATATATAAACCGTTAGTTGGCTGTGGGAATTTTCCCTTTCCACATTGATAAATAACTTTGTGTTTCTGAATCAGAAGCAAATGATTAAGAAGAAAAATATGTCCAAACAAGACAAGATTAGTTTAAATAGCTAAGAACATTTGGTCCACATTGTCTTGTCAGCCAGCAATTGTCATGTAAACTGTCATTTTTAAGAGTGCCACTGTGTGGATTTTTTTTTCAAGTGGTTATTACATTAAAATTACCTCATACTGAGGTTTTTGCACTGAAATATCACAGTTTCAGAATTCATGGTTAATGTGTGTGTGCGTGTGTGGGGGTGTGTGTGTGTGTGGGTGTTTTTAAAGGAAACTTGCATTTTCAATAGTTGATCCTAAATTTCATAAACTGCACTTCTTTACTCTGGTAAAACTGATGTTTTTGTGCTTATTGTGAGTTGCTGTAGTTAACTTTGAATGTCAAACTTTATTTAGAAAGACAAAACTTCCCTTTAAGATATCAGTGTTTGGATATATATACCTGATACTTCAAATTAAATTTCACATTCTAAATTAATAAAGTAACAGGATTGTAATTAACCTGAAAAGTCAGTTGAATGAATGCAATAAATATCGGTTGCTCAACTATGCCAAAAGTAATTTGAAAGGTTTCATTTACTTTCAATAGCCTGAGTCCTTAATAATTAGAATTGACTTCTCTTTCCAGTTAAGTACTACAGGTCATATCTTGTATCTTCCCCCAAAAGAAGGGGGGGAAATCCCCCACTGTGTTCAGGTAACACAAAACTGTATTTTCATAGTACCTCTTTTACCATACTGCCCATTTCCTTTGATTTGGCTGAATAGAATCTTAAAGGCAAACAATATATCTAATTAAAATGCTTTGAAAGTAAATGAAAACTGCGCTTTTGAGAGGCTGGTGTAAGTATGACCTTGGAGTCAGCCTTTGTGTTACAGCTAAAATGTTGGTGCTATAAATTCTTCTGATTGTTTACAGATGTTGATTCTGCTTATGCTCCAAAGTGTGCATGATTTATTTTAAGTAGTACTTAAAAGAAAAGTCTCTTTATAAAACCTACTCCCACTTAGTAAAAATTTGTTTGGATTTATAAATATCATTTGTTACTGTAAATTCAGCTTCAAATTAGGTTGGTACAGGATTTAAACTAATACATATTCCACCAAAGCCAATTTAACATTTAAGTGTTAAAATATAAGCAGTCCTTGTGGCTTGGTGCCAGATTATATATGTAATGACAAGAGAAGTTAACAGAGCCTTTTAATACTGTGTGGGTACTCTTGAGAGTGATTTCATTTGGATATAAGTAAATTTTAAGGCATCTCCTGTCTCATAACAGGATTCTCCAAAATATTTGGAGTTTCAAACTAAATGATATTCGGTTAGATTCTTCAGGATCATGACTAGATCAAAAATGGTTTATATCGTAGTTGCCAAACGGTGGGAGATGGCATACCTGAAAATGTATGTTTGTGTTTGTTGTATTTTTTCACATTTTGTGAACAAAGCACATTTATTAAAAATTTTAAATTTTCTAATAATCATTGTCTATTACTTATAACCTGAAAGTTCTGTGCTCTTTGACTTTTGTTAAGTGATTTCAAAACTGGAAAGCAGTTTAGAATTTGAATGACATCCAGAATTTTCAAGCTGGGTCCACCTACTCAAAGTCCTTAATTTCAGAAATTCATTCACCAAGATACAGAGAGCTCAAATGACTGCCATATTGTTATGTATGGTCATGCTGTTTATCAAAGAGCCAGGACAACAGCCAGCAAAATTCTAGTTCATTGCAAGTCTATTTTCCTTGAAAGTTAGGTCTATCAGAGAGCATTAAGTGTATTAGTTACTTTGTGGCAGCAGATGGCTTCCTCATGATGTCAAACAGTTCTCTATCCACTGAATGTTTGAATTCTACCCCATATGCTGGGGAAACATTAGGGATGTGGTCACAGTCCCCTCTTTCATGGAGCTGCTGATCTAATGGAGAAGACAAGCATCCTACATAATTAACATCTCTCTCTAGGAATGATTGCCTACTGATCCTTACACCTCTGCCCCTGTTCAAGTCCCTTAATATGTTTACCAAAAATGAAACAATGCAGAAAAGTTTTAAACACAGCTGCTTAACAAATCACAAACACACTGTAGGTAAGAGGGATGTATTATTCATCTCTAGAAGAGTGCAAGCTACAAACCAATTCCGATTGTACAAGGCAAGTAGGAAAGGGTCATCAGGCTGTTGCTCCATTTTCCCCACATTTTTCTGAGCACAGTGCTAGCTAAAATGGTGATCTTCCAAGAGTCCACACACTAACAGTTGGTTCCTTTTTGGTGTTACAAATTGGCAGGTAATAGCAAAGGTGAAAGACAAATTTTTCTTACTTAAAAAAAAAAAAAAAAACGTGTTTACTACAAAGAGTGTATTATAAACATTTGATTTTTACCCAAAAACCCTAATTGCAGTCATCTTCATGATGGTTCACAAAAATTTCATGGCCATGATCCACTGCCAAAAAAAAGTCCCTCAAGATTATTAGTGGTGGACTGCATTACACAATGCTCAGTAAGCAAAGAAGCTATAATAGTTAATTTCATTAAGGACTTCTATTATAAAAGGAGGGAAGTTTTGGGTTTTCTAAACCCTATTTTTCTTATTACAGAAATCCATACTTCAACAATTGGAAAGACTACCTAAAACTTAGATTTCAATGTTTTATCATCCTAAATTTAAGTATGTATTTTCAACTAAGAATCTTGCTACATCTGGTACCACTGAGTGGTAACTTTTGGTCAGCATCAGCGGTATTCAACTTACTTTGAGTTTTTCTAACCATAACACCTTTGTTCAAGAGAAAATAGGAATAGAAAGCTATTCTGCTTTTTGCAATATGAAACATGATTAAGGTCATTGTTTTTAGTTATCAGAAATATTGACAAGTATTTTACATCATAGATTTGGATAATTTCTAATATTGGGTCCATCAGTGGTAGCAAGATGGTACCTATTTCTGTGTTTTTTAAGTTAAAGGAAAATCCAAAGAATTAGGTCATAGATATGATTGCAGAATTGTTTCTTAAATTTGTCATAATTAAAAGTCTGTAAAACAAACTTTTAGTATTATTGGATTAGAATGCCCACATAAATCATAAAAATGGTAGAGAGCATTGCTCAAAAGATAAAAGAATGCCAATAGTTTTCCTAAACTCAGGTCTATTTGCAGTTCTTTAAGGGACAAAAGCCAGGAGAATATACTTGCATATGTTTATTGCATGTATGTCTTACCTACTAAAGGCAGTCACAACCAAGTTAATCATTCAGTGATGTCCTTAAAACATTCTATAGTTCTTTGAGCTGGCATGGGGGAAGCATATCCAGAAGAAAATTTTTTTTTTTTTTTTTATGATAGTCACAGAGAGAGAGAGAGGCAGAGACACAGGCAGAGGGAGAAGCAGGCTCCATGTACCGGAAGCCCGACGTGGGATTCGATCCCGGGTCCCCAGGATCGCGCCCTGGGCCAAAGGCAGGCGCCAAACTGCTGCGCCACCCAGGGATCCCAGAAGAAAATTATTTGTAGCACAGAGATATTCTATATGAAGCTATTGTAGAGTTCACATTTAAGCTCTTTATATTTGTTCCCTACACCTACAGATATTTTTTACAGCTAACCAAAGCCACATTTTAGCTATGCCTATCACCTGTACCCCCAAAGAAAGGATACAAACATGGTCAGTATTAATTTAGTTCTTCAAACTCCTGTTCCGCAACACATCTGTGTTTGGATGAGAGAGTTTGCAGACACTGGTACAACATAGAAAAGATAAAGTAAAAACAAAGTCAGCCTCTTAATTGACATAGGCTTTTTCACTAGGAATCCAAGAACTAACAGGTTTCCCAAAGCCAAGGATAGATGAAGCATTCCCTGGAAAAAAGGTAGATGGGTGACTGCTGGAAAGAAGAGAGGTAGGCAGACCT